>NC_090941.1:524429388-525054388 GCF_040938575.1 Ambystoma mexicanum | reverse complement strand
CATACACCAAGCTCAGGATGTCTTCCGAGAGGAGCAACACACTGTTTCCGTCGCATGAGCATGATTCTCTTAAGAGTATGCGCAGGTATTAATATAGCACAAACCTAGTGGTGAAGCAATAACACCATATACTAGGGCAGGAGTCTGTAACCTTTGGCTCACCAGATTTTTGGACTACAACTCCCATCAGTCATAGTCAGCACAGTCAGTAGTGAAAGAACATGGCAGCTGTAGTCCAAAACATCTGATGACCCAAAGTTTGCAGACCCCTGTACTGGGGGACATGTGGCTATGGTACAATATTATGGAGACATTTCGAAGGATATTCTATCAAGGGTACACTTGGAGCACATGCCGAGAGGGGATAGAGAGGGCTAAAATCAATAGATGAATGTTAGGGACGGCAGAGACAGCTTTAATACATTTCTTGGTGGACTCTCATCTGTGCTCTCCCTCTCTTACACTCTCTCTTCGTCTCTCTCCAGATGTGCGAGTGTGCCCGTGAGATATACCTGAGTAATACATGCCATTTTAAGGTATCATTTTAAGTTATATTGTCAACCGTGTAGTGAGATAATTTGGCTCTCTGCTGCCTTTCAGACAGGGTGTGGCCTCACCACAACACTGCCAAGCTCAATCTGTTTGTTGGAGGAGACCCATTTTTGACGTGGCATGGTGGGAGTACTTCTGAGGAGATTTGGGCCTATTGTGCCAACACATGGATACTCCGGGTATTGCATGCCAGTGTGCTGCGTGCTTACCTGTTAACAGAAGGCACTGTTCCCCCTGCCCCCTTTATACCTCTTACATACAGGTAGCACTCGGCACATGCATGAAATCCAGTCCAGAAACGTTACATCATCAGCCCACACTAGTTACTTTCTGGAAATGTGTGGGCCTATCACAAAGTTTTTCTTTTGAGGGTGCCCATTCTGGAGAGGCCTAGTGACCAGTGTGCTGAGGAGGTGGAGGATTTCTCTGTACGTGCGTTATATGAATGGTTTTAGTGGTTATATTCAAGTCTCGCGAGCGTCAAAATACCTCCCATAGTAATTAGACACAGCTAAGCGTCATACGCCTAGGAGTCTTTCACATGTGAGGGAGGGCTTCTGATGTGAATGTATCCTTATTGTTCCTTGATGTCATTCTTCACTCGCCCCTCCCCCGTTCCCCCCATGTGTAAGCTTAACCTCATCCCGTTTTTAAATCCATTTCTCCGCCTCCGAGTTGGAAAGTGGGCTTGCAGCCATTGGGAGAGAAAAGATCGCACAGCGCGCGTACGGTCTGATTGCCGGGCTGGCAGCGGATAATAAGCTCTTTAGAGTAAAGAGCTATGACTGCCCAGCTTGTGCTTGACAGCAAACATGATGCCGAGCGCCGTGACACGGAAGGCGGCATCAACACCGCGTTTCTTGTCAGCTGCGCATCACACCAGACTTCCTTTGATCTTGAGGATGTGAAAAGGGGTTCAGCCTGAAGCTTGTATGTTGTCCAAGAGTTTTTAACACATTACACAGATGGCGGAGAACCATGGCGCTATTAGGGCCATGGTTCATGCCTGTAAAATACCGGCACCGCCTTGGCGGAAAAGGGAATTACCGCCCCATTCCAAGGTTGGCGGGGTGGTAATTCCCCCTTCCACCATTGCCCTTCCCCATTCCCATTTTTGCCCCATAGGGCATAATGGGAATGGGGAAGGCGATAATTACGGTACCGCAAATTGCGGTACCGTAATTAGCTCCCCGGGTCCCTTTGCGGGTTGGTTTTTAACACCTGCAAAAAGCAGGCGTTAAATTCCCCAACCCGCAAAGGGACCTCGTGGTAAGGCGGTAAGGATTTACTGGTACCGGTAAAATACCGGTACCGGTAAGTCCTTACCGCCATCCGTGTAATGAGGCCCATTGTTTTACTCTATGGGCCAGAGCGTTCTCCAATGGGATTGCAGCATTATAAAACGCTTCTCTGAATATGTGTGAGAGGAATGTAGCAGCACCCTGCATGGCACAGCCCAGGCCCCTGTGCAGTCATGGTCAACACACAGCTTCAAAGGTGGGCTTTATAACATTGACCCAATAACTCCACTTTGCTGTACATCAGGGTATTGTTTATGCAGTGTAGTGCAATGGCCGAATTAGGGTAGTTTTACGATGGTGGTGGCATAGTTTGGAGTTCTTTGAAGCCATAATATTAATATTTGATTTTGATGTTTTACGTTGCAACATAAAATAAATTGTCTACATTTCACTGATTTTTTTTATTTTTTACGATTATACTATTCTGCCTATAATGTTCACCTTGCGTGCCCTATGGCCATATTCTGTGGTGCTTTTGCAGCGGGCATGCACTTCGGCCATCCACTGTGCACCCTGTGCCACCTGCAGCAAAGTCTTGGCATGACCTTTGGCCATTCCCAGTGGACGTAGTACCTGGCGCATGGCCTACAGCCATTCCCACCACTCCAGACACTGGCATAGTGTACTAGCCGTAGCTGCTGGCCATATCCAGAGATGGTCTTGGCAATGGCCACCAGCCGTGCATCAGGTCCCCCGAAGGCACCCATACTCAATACTTACCAATGTTTGACGGACCCCGCCAACCGATCTGCATTGGGCAGTGCACATGGCCTGCCACCAGTGTCAATGGTCACTTTGTCAGTGATTTGAAAAACCCGTATTTCACAGGGATGATGTCAATGACATTATTATGTCCATCATTTTCCATAACTCCCGAGGATGACATCATTCCCGTATAATATGGCTTTCCACCCTGGTGTTAGGGGAGGACATGGACGGTAATGGCCTGCCAGCCCAAGCTTAGATAGGCCCACCTCAACAAGGGCTGAGGGCCATTACCAGACATATCTGTCCTCCACAGCGGGGGTGAAAGCCATATGTATCATGGGGTTTACCCCAGGTGCGAATGGTTTATTTTTTTTCCTCAAGAGATTGGCAGCCAGGGACGTCATTTGCGGTCTCCAGGGGTCGCCACTGCCACCCCGGATGTCTCCCTTGCTACCCCTGTGGTCTCCCTTGCTACGCATAAAAAAGTTTTAAAAACATCTTTTTTTACATTTTCTGTTTTTTTATTGGAAGCTCCTGGGATGTGGCAAGCACCATATGGCTCTTTGTTTCTGGAGTGGCTGGCATGCTTGATCAGGCCTCTTAAAAAAACAGGGGGTACCACAAGTGGAACACTTTGGGCAGTTACCCTAAATAAGAAAGAATAGGAATACAAAATCATTTCTCTTTCTGGAATTCTATACAATAATTGGTAGACTCATTAAAGGTTTATTTCAGGCACACTTTAGGGGGTGAGTCACTGATTTATTCTTTTCTTAAACACATCCACAATGCAGACAAAAATGTCCAAAACGCATTAAGAGTACAATAAGCATCCATTTCAGACTATGTATTTTGCATTTCGCAAGTTGCAGTTATATCATATTTTTTCTGCCGTGGTCTCTGTTACGATCCTCACAAGACATTCCACCTCGGTGTCCTCGGTCACTTGAGAAAATCCTTGTGCCTAAAAGCTTGTGTACAGTGTACAAATGTTTGACCATAGCACATCAAGTGGCCATTGATTTCATTATGCCACAATTAAAGATTTGTGGTAATGTGTTTATCTTTCCCATCTCCCTCACATGCTGTTGAGGTTGTTGTTTTGCATGTATTAGGTAACGAGTGCCCAGAGTATGGGATGTTGTGTGAGTGCGCTGCTTTCCCTATTTTGCCAGCCTCTGAAGCGTGAAAAGTAGATCCACGCAGGCTTGACATGCGGCTCACTTTGCACCAGCCCTGCAGATGAATTGGCCTGCTGTTAAATCTCAGTTACCAGTTTAATGGAATGCACTACAGAGTGTAAGTTGCTTTCTGACTTTGAGAACATTCAGACATGCAATTGCTTATTTTACTATAGCCGGTAAGATAGGTCAGTGGGTTGAGCACTCGCTGCTGCAATGTGTGTGTGTGTTCTGCAGGTTGCAGGTTCGAATCCAGGCAAGACCAAGTCAGCCTTTCATCCTTCTGTGGTCAATAAATGAGTACCAACACAGGTTGGGTGATATTGTATGTTTTGTTCTATATAAAGCACTTAAGCGTAAGTGCTATATAATAACACATCATTATCATTTGGCCTTGGATGGCTGGTTGCATTCACAGTAATTTGGTAATATGGGAATATATAACCATATTTTTCATAGTGTACTTAGGAGCAATGCTATGTGATGCCACTTCTTGTTTTGTTAAGTGGTGAAAGGTTGTGTTTCATCAGTTCGCGTGATGTCACTTTGGGGTGGGGTTAAATGACATCACTTCCTGTGATGTCATTAGAGGGTAAGGGTTGTGTAATGTCACGGCAGCTACCCTTGGCCTTTTGGTCAAATGACGTCCCTGTTGGCAGTACAAGCAACATCAATCTACTGAGGGAAAAAAGAAAGATTCCTACCGCCATAGGGAAAAGACACAAAGTCCCTTTACCATTTCGAAGCCAGCGACTCGGAGCGGGAGAGCGCCGGGACTGGGGCACAAAGCTTCGGTCTAGCAGGTAAGTGGGGAGGGAGGGAGGATCTGGGGAAGGAGTATGGTTTGTTTGGAGGAAGGGGAGGATGGGCAGGCAACAGGGAGAGAGACTACCTGTTGCCTCCACACATAAAAAAAAAATGGCGCCACTCAGGGGAGGGCCTCATGTGGTTGGAAACAGTGTGTGGAGAATGTGTATTCTCACCCACTGTTCCAGCCACTTGATTGGCTGAATGCTCTTCCCTGGGTGCGACTATAGATTGTATCCAATGGCAAGCCCAGAATATGAACAATTTCTATTAAACATATTTTTCTCTAAGCATGATAATCACTTTAAATAATCAAACATCAGCATGACATTAGTCTCTGTGTAAATCTGTTCATTCTCACATTGTAAAATGTGCAATGCACAGAGCTGCTGTGAGCCAAGCCAATCATTGGCCTTTTTATGTGAAGGCATGTCCCTGAACGCTCACACCAGAGAAAATACAACCCGCTAGGGAAGAAAGGCCCATTTCGATCTTGTAAGGATAACAAGTTTTAATCTCTCAAAATTGAGAGCAACGGCAAAGAACTCTGCTGCCAAGAACGTTCTGCCGAAAAGTAGTACAAACAGAATCGTGTAAAAGAAAAACTCATCATAGATGACGCAATACATACAGTAAAAACCTGTGCGGCTGGTTGGTGTGCGCCTATACATGATCCGCCTGCTCCAGAAGAGATGCCAGGTCATTTGTTTCAGCCCAGTCCGTCTGCCTTCCATCACGTGGGTGCTGTGGTGAGCATCTTCTACTCACTTCGATGGACAAAGAACATATTAACTACTCTCCTAACATAATCCTACTTTATCACTATACTGTGCACCTGGCAGGCCCTAAAACGGGCACAAAGAAGTTTCTGGGGCACTCTAACCTTCACACACACATTTCACTCACTCCCTTCCGCGCCATCCAGCTGCAAGGTCTGCACGCTGGTTTTGAACTATAATTTATCCCCTGCAGCACCTCGCAATACAAATCATACGATTGTCGCTCAACGATGCGCCCTGTCCGTCATCTTTAAACATTTCAGGACTTGTTACTTTGAGGTTGGTGGTCAAAGGACACCTGCTGCCATGGATTTCAGGGATCTTAAGGTTTAGGCACTTATATGGGCTATAACTTGTGGTCACCTTGAGGTGGGCCTGGTCATGCTTTGGCCAGTGTGAGATAACATGCTGCCTTGTAGGGAACATTCCTCTTGAGTGAAAAACACATCTTTGCAACACTGTTAGATCAACAAATAGGCGTTGTGGCCATTGGGGGCGTGGGCTGTCCTCATGGGAGCTCGGGCATAACTGGAGATTTCCCTCGTCTCGCAATTTGGGCCTAGTGCATGCGATGCCACATTCGCTGCGCAGGCCTTACCTTCTACCTATGATTACTAATATCTACGCAAAATAGCAATGTTGCTCGCGCCCTGCGGTACACTCTGTTGGTTCATTATATTTGATTTTATTGAAGTGGGGTCCTTTATATTGGGAGGTGGTCCTTTCACCGTCCCTTCTGCCCCCTGGCCCATCATAGTGCTATGAATGCATCTTGCCTCACTGTAAAGCTCTTAGGGGGTTGGGACGGGGCTGCCCCCTTCCCAACATTTGCAAAACATTGTCATTAAAACCCCATCATCGGAATAACATTATTGAAGAATAGTTTATATTTTATTTACTGTAATCTTCCAAAAAGGGTGCAAAATTACTCAAACTGTAGTACAAATTGACATGTTGGATTCAAAGAGCTATTCTTTCAGCAAGTGATGTTTGTAGTAGTATCAACGAACATAAGAATTCAAAATATTACATGTCTGTTCTTCAAATTTCATATAGAGAGTTCCTTTTAACATGTGCTTCCAAAATAGCACAAAGTGCTAATCAAAATTTGATAATTTTCTGTTTAAATGAGCACAGGGCTTACACAGGCTTCAAAATACATATTTACGTGGGACTATCACAAGGTTCGGAATCCAAAAAGTAATTCAGATAAACATGGGGCAGCTATGGGTATTAACAATAGTATTTTATACCTGTTTAGAGTGATAGCTGTTTATAAAGAGCTTAAAATTGCAAAGTAAAAACGAAAGGTTTTATGTTAATAAAACCTGGATATACACAGTAGGTACCCATGATGAGAAAAACCAAATCAAGGAAATACATACTAGCAACCATCATAATTCTTCCATGTCTCAATGCCTGTCTCGAGTCCACGTCTATATTACAAAAAGACAGTAAAAACAAACTAACAAAATATTCCCCAGACTTTAAAGGAAACAAAACAAAATGCTCATTGACTGTCATTAGAAACTGAAGACAGACTTGTAAATATATATCAAAACCAAAGGTGCCTATTTACATGAAAATCAAAGAAAGACAGTCAACAACATGATACAGCCATGTCTTTGTATGGCCCGTGTTAAACAAGTTAACAAACAGTTGATAGATTTTTCATTGTTAATCTATGAGAATCACATATTCAATTTTAAACTAAATTTCATTTTCATGTATGCTTAAGCCGCCACCACCTATATACGAGATCCAAATGCTAAATTGTAAAAATGGCTTTGCATAATGAATCTGGTGCGCTGTGAATAGAATGACCTGCTGTATTCTCAATAGAGGGTCAGAAAAGTGAAAGTTGCAAGTCAAAAAGAGAACCGAAAATTGATACCCGCATTCGTACAGCAAAAATCAGTACACTGCATGCCTATTGTATCCATAGACATCTCCATAAATAAGCAAAACCAGTCAAACACAGCCACACCATATCATGAAATACATGTTTGTTTGCAGTCAAAATTAAATAGAGTAAGATCAAAGATGCATTACATACAAATTCATTAAACCGAAAATGCCCCATCTACCTACAAGAAAAATGATGCAGTATTAATATACTATAATAATAGTTCTCTCTTCCAAAGGAGACATTCATCTCATGGTCTGTATTTAAACCAAGAAGTATTGCTTTAGTTATGTTAATACAAATTATTCTCTCTTCCGCAGAGCTAGAGTTCTGTTCCCACCACGTTAAAGTGCGTTGACATGTTCAAGTCTCAGAAAGCATATCTCTTCCAATGTCTGGCTGGGGTTCCTAAAACCAGAAGGGCACCATGATGCAGCCTCATATTGCAGTTGCTAACAGCCCTTAAAAGAGCCAAAATTTTGATATTTGAGGGCTGAATAGTGCTTTCAACTTAGTTCACACACACGTACAAATTATAATATACACAATGAATGCGGTCTTGCAGCTAATCTTACTTAAAATGCGGACATTCTTTTTTTTGGAAGCTTGAACAGGATAGAGTTGTTGATTGCGGATTTGTACATGTTGTAGATTCCACATTTGAAGACACTAGTAACTCCATGAATTTGGCAAATACATAGAGCACAGGCATTGAATCCTTTGATAGACATAAACAAAACCCCCTACACAGACGGACAAACTCTGTGTAAGTGACAGATAGTTTTTCAGGCACAAAACGACGGACCTCATCATCAAGATGTAGAAAATGCCTCCAAATCCAGTAGGTAATAGCGGCCCTGTGTTCATTCCGTTCCATACAAATTCTCACTTGTTCGTTGACAGTTTTATGCACCTTACACATTTTAGAAACACATGCAGTGGAAAGATAGTTATTTCTATTCAAGGAAATGACTTGTTTCTGTATTTTATAAAAACTGAAATGATCACCTCCTATTGGTGTTACTCTGTCATTAAAAGGCCTATGATTAAACAAATGTAAGTCAGAACAATTTCAACATGATCAATGCGATTGAAAATATACTGATTACAACTAACTGGCACCGGAAAGACGCTACAACAAAGTCCATTCCACATGCACAGAGTGCACGTCCACACATGCGGGCAGAAAATATACCATATGCAGGGCACCTACGAGCATGTAGAAACCCTAAAGACTTGAACTTGTTTGATCCTACATCTAGACCTATCAATGAAGGACCAGCAGGTTTTTTTTGCAGGGAGTACCAGTATATCTGGCAATGAAGGGAAGGCACTCTGCTTGAGAAGAAAAGGCGGTAAACTGACGGCAGAAGCAGGGACGTGACAAGTTCAGAAAGGCCTTGCTTAGGGGGAATGGCCGTTTCCCACTTTTCCTTTCTGTGCCTTTGTATGTATGCATATAAGTACGGGATTTATAAAGCGCAAACCTACCTGGGAAGCAGCAGGGTGCTGTACAAAGGGGGCACACCTATGGGTCACAAGTAGGGTGTAAGGGGACCAGAGGAGCCGTTATGGGGAGGGGAACAGGAAATGGGGTGACTCCAGAGGAGAGAATAGGGTTGAGTGGAGCGACCAGTGATTAGAGAGATGTTCTTTGAAGTGTAGGGTCTTCAGGTACTTCCTGACGTGTAGGATGGAGGGTGTCATTCTTACCTAACTGGTAACATATTCCAGAGGCACAGTGCATAGCAGGAAATGGCCTCTACCATCTGTTTTCCTTCGTGCTGATCTTTCTTACCAGCCTGGCCTGTCTTTCTCACAGCTGTAATCTGTAAAACGTTAGCATAAGAACAACATAGCAAATTAGGTTGCTATGGAAAAATGGCTACTGCTCTGCAAAAGTGAAGGAGCGAGTAGTGGCTAAACCGCCCACTCAGCCCCACAGTACTGCTAATTAAGCAGTGATCCCAATCATAAAGGTGAAACAGGCAAAAAGATATACCTCCCGCACCTTGTGTGGTAGCCCAGGCCAAGGGCAGGCTATATTTTCAGAAGGGGTGTGAGCTGATAACCGTAGCGACCCAATCAGCAAGAGTACAAAGACTCAAAAATCAAAGAATTTCCAATCAAGGGTCGATTAAAATAAAGACTTTCTTTGACCAATCAAATGCAAAGAAAAAACAGAAACCACTAAGAAAACCTACTCTTGTAAAAGAACACAGAAAATTCTGACTTTTGCGAAAAAGCTCTATGGATAGATAAGCAGGAGTGTTCAGGCACAAAGTGGGCAAATGAAAAGGTTTAAATGATGTGTCTCTGAGATCAAGGAAGTGAAAGAGGGGCCTTAAAGTCACTATTGCACCGGTCTCAGGTGTAGCCATCAGGTAGGTTTAGCCCAATTAAATGTGAAACCCCTATTTAATCCAAATGTAGCCACATCCATTAACCAATCCCCAATCCCTGTAGGTTTTGTGAAATTATGATCATGTATGAAGCTATATATTCAGCTTCCAAGGTACGTAAAGATTTCATTTGTATTTGTTCGGGTGCAGCTTTGAGATTGAAATGGTTGTATGCTGTCCCTGCTTTATTTGGATGAAAATAAAGCTGGGTTTTGCCATGCACGTTGTATCTTTCATTCTTGAGTCCGGTTTTGGATCAACTCCAGTATCTCTGGCATACCAGGGTCTTTTGGGCCCACATTAACATACTCTGTGGCAGGGGGCTTTGAAGTAGCCAGTACCTCCAACAGAAGTCCAGTGAATCATTTGTGTCCTTATAGAAGTCCAAAGATGAATCAAAGAATGAGGGGGTGTCCGTCTCAATTTGAAGGCAAAATGTCTCAGGGGTTGGTCCAAAGCAAGCCTGCTAAAATGGGCTAAATCCAAGTGGATTTAACAAGTGCACTTTGCCTTATGACATCGCATTCAGAGTACCTTGCCACAGGAAATGGAGGGGAAAGCAAAAGAGCCCTAACAAAAACCAAGATGGCGGGACCTTCCTTTCAGTCAACATCTGCTTCATGGCTCCTCCGACTCTGACCCCGTCCGATGTATGCTGACTTCGAAGGGACTCCAGTAGTCAGCACCCTGATAGGAGCAGGGCTTTTGTTATGTCAGTGCCTGACTTTGAAGAATGGTTCCCACGCCTTGGGGAAAATATTACCCTTTCTGCAGGAGAATCAAAGGGGCAGCATCCTGGCTATCTTTCAACATGGCTGTAGTGAAGACAATCAGACCATATGCAAATTCAGATAAGTCCTGTCATAGCTGGCCCTGCTCACAGAGCTGACACTAGTGGGATATCAAATTGCTGTGGATTTATATTTGTGTGTTCTGATCAGTCACCATGCCACAACTAGGCATGTTTTATATTTAAATATGCATCTGTCACCAGACTGACTATGGCATATAATTATTAAAGATTCGATCAGAATATTAAAAATCCAACTCTGCCTGCAGGAATGTTGTGTCACATCAGCTGTCAAGGATGCACATGTGACACTTGAACCTGCTCTGTGCCACGGAGGAACTGGAGCTAAGGGTGCATGTAGGTTGTCTCTGTGAAGGCACATGTGTGCTTTATAATTTTGGCAGGGAGCATTTATGAAAAGGGGGCCGGATTAGCAGTCCTCTGTTTTAGAAATAGAAGGACCTGTATCACTTTAGGCTACTAAAAAATCAAAAAGGCCAGGACTTTCACAACCTTGCAGATGGAAATTCATCACAATTGTTATTAAGTTCCTTCATATGGATGACTATTGGTCCCTCACAAGGGCAAAAAAATATATCTTCCACGCAAAAAAACAGACACACCCATTCCATGGCTGCGTAAATCTCTGACTCCTTAGATTAGCCTCGAAAGCTTATGACATCCAAGGCTGTCATTTAGTGCTAAATATGGTTAGAAATTGCTACCACCAGTTGCCCCTGCCTCAGGATTACTTTGCAAGCCATCAGACAGAACTAGTCTTACTAATGATATTTGTAAAGTATGTATGCCTATAGCCATTGCAAGTCTGAACAGTGTTTTGTTTGTACCTGTTATCATTTTATTGACAGGCTCTGACCTAGTCTCAGGCTCAGAAAAAAGTTTTTTTTTTCAGAAAAAAAGTACAAAGGCCAGTCGTAAACATCTAGACTAGAGTCACATTCTGATGGTATGCCATTGATGCCAAAGGGCATGCTCTGTCAATCCTTCTACTATTATGATTTTGGTGAAATGGTGTCTCTGATGTCACTCCTATAGTGCCACCACCCCACACACCACCGGCTTGCTCTCAGAAAGATGCTAACACAGTGTGCTTCTCAAACTATGGTATGACTTGCATTCCTGCTGGTTGGCACTCCCATTTTAAAGCTGTTTTTAGTTTTGACTATTAGGTGGCCCTTGCACCACCTATAAGACTAAACTATTGCATTAGAGTACAAATAAGGAGAAATGGCATATAGGAGGGATGGTGTTGTTGGGCTATTTACCCACCATTGACTGCCCATGACCATGTTAAACTCTATGGCCATTCACACAAATGACCTGCCTCTCCCGGCCAAAACACATCCTCCTAGGATCTCTTTGAGCTACCTTTATCAAACCTTACCATCAAGCTTTGTGCTCAAAGTGCCTGCCAGTGTTTTTTGAAGCCGTCTTCTGAGAGTTAATGACTTAATGATTTGATTTCATTGATTTTTTTTATTTATATCGCGCACATGACAGAATGAACCTATAGAGGCGTAGACAAAAAAAATTGATACGTGGTGCAGTCCAGATCCCGAAAATGAAATAACCTAGACCAGTGGTCTTCAAACTTTTTTGGCCTGGGTCCCCCCTGAGTAAAGTATGGGCAGGCCGGGCCCCCCCAAAAGTGCCAGATGGACAGTATGTAGAAATCGCTATGACCTTTTTCGCGCCGTCACCGTACCCTACTCCCAGTACAGACCCTGGGCTCTCTCCACCCTACTCCCACCACTATCCCAGTGCTGCTGCCCATCCTGCTCCCACCACAGTCCCATAACACAAGCATACACACATCCATACACATTTAAATAAAAAATAAATCGCCATAAACGTACCTCGCTTGGTTGCTAAAATGCCCCGCTCCAGGTTGCTCTGCCCGTATGTGCGAGGAGGCGCAGGAGCACCCCCTCGCACATACATACATACATACATACATACATGCAGTGCCCCAGCCAGCATTTCCAATGAGCTATGCAAGGCTGGCGAAGCAAAACACCCCCAGCGTTGCATGGATCAGTGATCATGTGCGGCTGGGGAACTGAATTGTCAAAGGCAAACAGAGTTTCCCTTTGACAGTTCAGCCAGCCCAGGAGCACTCCCTCAGCTGGAAAAAGCAGCTGAGGGAGTGCTCAGTGTTTCACTGGGCTGGCTCTTCGGCTCCTCCATAATGGGTGAGGTGGCCAGTGGGTGGACGCCCCCACACCCATTATGGATGAGCCGGAAGGCTTGGACTGGCCTATAGGGCAATAGGGCGATGACCGTACCGAAAATGCAAAATGCTAGTGTAGGCCAGTAAAAATGGGCCACTTTTTTGGCCAATGTGGGCCAGTTTGAGGAGTTACTTTACTATGCAGATAGTAGTTTTGACCATTGTTGCTGAATAAATATTCTTTAAATATCACTATTTGTTTACATTTGAACAAAAAACAACCCCTTTGGGTACTGTTCAAACAGTCTGTGACTAAACACTGAATATCCATTTGCAACTGCTGGCCATTTTTTCGTTGGTGCCTAAGACCGTTTTATGGCCCAGTCTGACCATGAGAGATGGCACTTCCCATTTCCTCCAATCTAAAAAAAAAAAAAGACAGAAAAGTTTTTTTTTTTTTTTTTTTTTACATTTCATGCTGGGCTCTGGCGCCCCCCCTGGGATGCGGCCGCGCCCCCCTGGGGGGGCGCACCCCACAGTTTGAAGACCTCTGACCTAGACTGAAGAGAGACACGCTATTACATGCCTATTTGAAAAGAAAGGTCTTCAGTGCCTTCCAAAACTTAGGCAATGATTTAAAGGTCCTCAGTCCCAATGGAAGAGAATTCCATAGTTTTGGTCCAAAAACAGCAAATCTTCTGTCTCCCCTCGAGGTGCATACAGATCGGAGGACGACCAGAAGATACTGGTCACTGGATCGTAGGCAACTAGAAGACTGATATGGTTGGATCAAATCCCTAAAATACACTGGAGCAAGACCGTTGATGCACTTGAAAATAAAACAAGCCACCTTGAATCTAATCCGGTCTTCAATTTCCAACCAGTGTAAAGCACGGCGTGATGATGACACATGTGCAAATCTGCGTAGAACAAAAATAGTTCTTACTACTGCATTCTGGGCTTTTTGCAGACGCTGCATTTGTTTAATCGGGATGCAGAGCAGCTGGCTGTTACAGTAGTCCAAGTGTGCATTGGGTAAGGCGCCTACCACCACAGTGTGGTCCTCCATAGGGATATAAGGTAAAACCCGTCAGAGGAACCTCAAAACATAGTGCACCGCCTGGACCTTTGCCCCAACTTGACCTCCGCTGCCCAGGTCATCCTGCCAGATGCAGCCCAGGTTCTTTACCTTAGAGACGAATTTCAAATTCATCCCCAGCAGTGTAGGGATGGAAAATGTCTTAGCTGCCGCTAGAAGATGTTTAGGTCCATACAAAATCACCTCCGTTTTGGCCGCATTCAATTGGAGTTGATTGCTAGACATCCAACTGCTCGCCTCATCCAAACAATGAGCCAATCTGCTGAATGCATCGTCAAGATTAATAATTCTGATAAAGATCTGGGTGTCACCCGTATAGGAGTGGAAATTAATTCCATGACGCCTCAAGATCTCTAACAGAGGACGGATCTATACATTAAATAGCAGTGGTGAAAGTGATGATCCCTGTGGCACCCCACAGATCAGTCTGATGGCATCTGGCAGGAAGCTACTCAGCCTCACTTGCTGATAGCGATTGGTCAGACAAGATCTGAACTAATGTATCACATGTTCTGATACCTAATTGGAGCTGTAAACGTGTTACTGGCGTATTAAAATATCTTAACAAGGTCTGCCTTCAGCCACTCCACTTTTATTTGCACGATGCATGTCCTTGACTGAAGTCCTGTTAAAAACAAGCATTGGCAAAGCCATCAGTTTTGGTTTGTGTGTAAGTATTCAGTATTTACCAGGCACTGCTATTATAAACCCAAACTGTTGGCACTGCCAATGGTTGTTTTACGGAGCCCTGAGACTCGGAGTCACCTATTCCGCACCTTGTCCCTGTTCGCTGGCACGACGCGCTGCTCTGCTGTGGCTGTGAGAGCGCGAGGTGGCGGAGGGAAAGGTGCCGCGCGCAGCGTGCTCGGTAATAAGGCCACTGCCGTCACTCTGCGCGTTCATGCCGTGTCCGCTGAACCGTGAAGGTAAAGCTGCTGAAAGCCCTTCTGAAAAAAGCTACACTGTAAACTGATTTCCGAAACTACCACATGCGATCCGATTTAATATTCTGCTGACTTTTTTAAAACGTCAGCGTATTTAATTGCACTTTTCTGGCGCTGCTCATAAACTCGGGCAAGAAAATTGAGGAAATGTTACTGCTTTTAAGTCTCCACAGGTTCCTGGCAACTTCTTATGCTGAGAATGTTGTGTTCCTTTACTACGCAGTTCAAAATATGTCCTTGCGTTCCGTACACTGCGCTGTTTGATGTAAATCAGATTGTGTATGCTTCAACAAAGAGGCTGTGCAGAGGGAGGATAGTGACTGCCAAATTTCCTCCCCTGCCTCCCCCTCAAGCGTGCCTCAGCCCCCTCACACCCCACAATCTCTTGGTCCCGCGAAGCTGCTGTTGGTATTCAGCCATCGCCAGAAAGTAAGTGTTTGCCGTTTATGTCATATCCGCCCACTGACAAGTCACACGCAATTGCAAAGAACATTTGAAAATAAGATCATGTCCGCTTCTGCTTGGAGAAATCCTCTGCTCTAATAGCTTTTTACTCAGGCCTTGTTTTTTTGTTTTTTTAATGTATAAAATAGTCCGGACCCGTTGACGCAGGTGAGTGCAGTCACCTCTGGCAGTGTGTGCGTCATGCAATGTGTGTGAGAAGTTACGAGAAGGGTGCTGTGTTTCTTCCAGTCCTGTGACTTGGCACAAGGCGCCAGGGTTCCGTTGGTCATCTGGGCAAATTACACCGCGCCACTCGCTTCACGAGAGTAATCCGTTTAAAAGAAAAACAAGAACGGCACAAAATTATTTTCAATCTTCATACCTAGCCCACCTGTTCTAATTACTTCGACTAGGCAAAGCGTTAATGGAACATTAGTGATTACACTAATTAAAACTAATGAACTCTCGCAGGCAGAATGATAAACCCCGGAGCCAGTCGGGCCTGACAGCCGAAAGCACAGCTGTGAGTGCCCTGTCTGAAAATAACCTTTGAGGTAATGCTCAAAATTAGGTTTGGAAACAATGAGTTACCCGAAGTATTCTTTCGCCAGAGATAACGAGGATTAAAAGCATTTCGGTGGCGGTGTAATTTAATTTTTGAGGCGTTTTTGTCCTAAATCGATAGGCTGGCCTAGGCACAGTGCCCGATGGCAATTCATCAGTCTCCGGTCCCTAGAAACTCAACCAGAGTGGAAGGGCCAAACTGCTGCTCGTCCAACAGAATCCTAGTAATTCACCTAAACAAATCACAAAAGCAACAGGAGATCAAAGGTCCTTTACAATGTCGGCCTCATTACGAGTTGAGTGGTATTCCATCGGTAAATCAGCCGGAATACCGTCCAACTGAATTACTGTTACAGCCACTTGGTCCAGCGAAATAGCCGCCGGATTACAAGCGGCAGTGGCGCAGTAAATCCCCATTTTTTTAAAAGTCCATTGGACTCTATGGGGCTTTTTAGGCAGAATTACCGCCGGCAGATTTACCGTGGTGGTAATTCCACCAATTTTGCTGATTTGTCGTCAGACAGTGGGATGATTTACCACCAGCATGATGTAGTATGGTGGTGGGAAAAAGTGGCAGTAATTCCGTTACCGCCAATTTGTTCCCGCCCCGCCATTCAAAACACAAAGATCTACCACAAGAAATAAAATGATTAACCAACATTCCACAACAACAATAGTGTGCTTTCTACAAATGGAAAAGAAAATGTTATAGCTCGTATCCCAAATTGTGGTGCATGGCATTTTGCACATGGAAATTCAGCTTACCCTAGCTCAGGGGTCAGCAAAATGTGACTTTGGGACTACAATTCACATCGCCCCTTACCAGTATATTTAATGGTGAGGGATTATGGGAGCCAAAGTCTCAAACATCTGGAGGGTCACTGGTTGCAGACCCCTTAAAAAAGATAAATTGTGCCTCCATGAGTCAAATAACTTAGTAGTAATCCTCGTTTTTCCTTCCCTAATATGATTGTAGGAAGTTTAATCAGCATTAACCAAGAACATGTTGCCAATGCATCGTTGATAGCTGGATTTCAATCCATGTTTAGACTTTTTTCCTGGGCCACAGACGCCAAAGGTTTTGATAGTAAATGGCATAAATTTGGCCTTAGATGGCTCGCAAAGGTGGGTGCTACTGGGAAGATTGCCAACAGTGGGCAACATCACAGGGCTGGCACTTGGTCCTCAGCAACTGGATGTCATTGGGAGGATGGTCTACAGTAGATGAAATCACAAGGATGGCTCTCAGTCCTCAGTACATTGGAATGGTGAATGCCATTGGGAAGATTGTCAACAGCGGAGAACATCACAGGGGTGGCCTTAAGTGGGAGGAAATCATAGGGATGGCCCTTGGCCCTCAGTAGCTTGGAATGGTGGGAGGAAATCAGAGGGATGGCCCTCAGTAGCTTGGAATGGTGGGAGGAAATCAGAGGGATGGTCCTCATTAGCTTGGAATGGTGGGAGGAAATCAGAGGGATGGTCCTCATTAGCTTGGAATGGTGGGTGGAAATCAGAGGGATGGTCCTCATTAGCTTGCAATGGTGGGAGGAAATCAGAGGGATGGTCCTCATTAGCTTGCAATGGTGGGTGGAAATCAGAGGGATGGTCCTCATTAGCTTGGAATGGTGGGAGGAAATCAGAGGGATGGTCCTCATTAGCTTGGAATGGTGGGTGGAAATCAGAGGGATGGTCCTCATTAGCTTGCAATGGTGGGAGGAAATCAGAGGGATGGTCCTCATTAGCTTGGAATGGTGGGTGGAAATCAGAGGGATGGTCCTCATTAGCTTGCAATGGTGGGTGGAAATCAGAGGGATGGTCCTCATTAGCTTGGAATGGTGGGAGGAAATCCGAGAGATGGTCCTCATTAGCTTGGAATGGTGGGAGGAAATGAGAGGGATGGTCCTCATTAGCTTGGAATGGTGGGAGGAAATCAGAGGGATGGTCCCCATTAGCTTGGAATGGTGGGAGGAAATCAGAGGGATGGTCCTCATTAGCTTGGGGTGGTGGGATGAAATAGGAGGGATGGTCATCATGAACTTGGAATGATGCATGCGATTGGGAATATGATCTACAGTGGAGGAAATTACATGGATGGCCCTTGTGGAGTTTTGGTCTTTTCTGAGTGTGAAAGCGGGGTGCTGAAACAGGTACTGTGGCGGATTCCCACTCATGTGCTTGATTCCATGTGGACAATGATCATGGCAGAGGTAGAATCAGCTTGGTTTAGTCAGAAGTGAGAAATAAGGAATTGGGACCAATAATGAATCACATGGTGTACACTAGAGATGTACAAGATGATGAGGAGGATAAGGATTGTGAAAATGAAAAGATGGAGGGGCACGTATGAAAAAAATACAAATCCAATCAGTAGTGAGTTGGAGTTATGTCCTGGCCTTACCCTTTTCAATCTTTTTCTCAATTATCACATGTCAATGTTTATTATTTAAGTTTTGGATTGAGCATGTCATCAATATGGGTTCAGATCACCCCTTTCGAACCATGCGCAGGTGAAGATGGGTTTCCTAACTCCACACTGTGATAAAGATCTTTTGATGATTTCTTGAAATGTTGTACTAAGAAAGATCTTGTAATTAAAAAGGTCCTTTGACGTAGACACAGACCACCTACAAACAAACCCACACACAATACTGGTGTACTTTCAAACTGCGCGCATCAACGCAGCAGTAAACTATCTTGCATTTTCCCTCTCCCCCACCAATCTAACCCACCCATCTCCTTCAGATCCACTGGAGCGCCTGGAGACCTTGCAAATGGCAGCGGTGTATGCTATAAATCCCAGTAACATAACAAAACATGACATGAATACAAGTAAAGCCAAGGCATTTGGTGACAGAAAGAAACTCACACCTAAGTCCACTATTGAAGGGATGGTCTTTGAATGGGCCAATCAATGGGGACCATTAGACGTTTGATTTTCAATTAACCTGTCATGTGCCCTGCAGAGAATTGTACACCCATTGTGTGATATTTGTACACATTTTTCATCAGCCAAAACAGACATCTAGGCAACACATTTTGGCACTTGGTTGCCCCCAATTTGTCTTGGAGACACGTTGGACACAGCCTTTGGAAAGGCTGGCTATCATTTCACGGCTACTTGGCTCCTTGTCATTTAACAAGGGTCCAAGATCTGCTCCGGTTAGCCCTGAGCAAAAATACAAATGGAATAAACTCGATTACAATCTTGTAATTAGGTTCTACATTAGTTGAGATGGGGACAATGCCAACAGCGGTGCCCTTTTTAAGCCAAACAAGGTGTGGTGTCTATCTACGGATTGAAGTTTGTGCGCAGGGCACTTTATTCCCACGGAGTGCACCCAAAATCAGTTCCTCAGATCCGTCCTGAAACAGCCCACTTAACTTTCTTCATCATGTATCAGATCTGAGTTAGATGTTAGAAGTATTATGGCTCACAAATTACTCATGTTCTTTTGGAAGAATTATTATTTATTTATTGTATCCCCTTTCGCATTACGTAAGAGCCTGGATGGACCCTGTAAGCCTACACCGAAGGCGTTTCGTTGGACTATCCAAATGACAATGTTCTTGCATCACAGTGGATTAAGCTTGCAAAAATCACATTGCCTGATATTAGTCTATTGCAACATTGGGATGACCGACATGGGTGAATATGTAAAGATTTTGGGACTGATTAAGGACAAATGTTGGGCTCGAACAGAATCACAGAAAAATAATGCGCTGTAGTTTATCCAGATAGAGTGAATTAGATGGATATACTGAACGTAGAACATTGAAGTACTCATGCTTAACTTTGCTGCTAAATAGAGTGATTCACTAGGGCTACATCTCTGTAATCAAATTGGGTTGATTATCCAGTCTCTTTTTTTGTCAATTTATTTCACAAAGCAGAAGTGTTGGTGGGATCCTTGGCTCATGACAACCGCTGTGAAGTCCATAAAGGCTGCATTTGAGCTTATCAACTAATTCTGTTAATTAGATACAAATCTGAGTGCCCATCGACTGAGGACGAACACGGCCTACATGGTCTGTTCTGTGGGAAGGTGCCCACGCAGAGGGTACACAATCACACTTTAGCCCACTGTACCTCAGCAGAGGAGAAATATCCCTTTGAATTTCAGCAGGGACATCATTTGAGGGTTGCCATGGGTCATAGCTGCAACCCCTGTGGCTGATGTTGCAACCCAAGGGGGCACTCTTGCAACCCTAATTATATATATAAAAAAAGAAACAATACATTAAAAAACAAACCAACAGAAGCTCCTGCTGTAGTGGGTGGTCTCCGCCGCACCAGGCCAGGTTGGTCCCTGGCACAGTCCTCACCCATCAGGGAGAAGGTTAGGCTGGGGAGGTACTCAGTAGAGTTTGGCGCTGGAGCTGACCGTGACATGTGGCACACGGCACATGCCACGTTCAGCTCCAAACCCTTCTCCCTCTGCTTCCTCCCAGCTCACATACAGGAACTAGGAAGCTCTCACAGCTTCATGGTTCTTGTTTGTGAGCAGCACGGAGGAACCGAGGGTGGCCTCGAAGCATTGACCGAAGCTGCAAGAAAAAAGTAAGAAGTCTTAAAAAAATATGATGTGTATTTTGCATGTGTTAAGTGCGTGTCAGATATATGCATGTTAATGGTGGGTGAATGAGAAGTAATGTGATGTGTGTTTTTGAATGTTCTGGAAGGGTGTGTGCCTGTGTAGAGAATGCAATGAGTGGATGTAAGAGAAGTGACTGGTGGCTGTGTGAGTATGAATGTGATAGTGTGTTTTTGAATGTTGTGGGTGGGTGTGTGCCTGTGTAGAGAATAAAATGAGTGGATGTAAGAGAAGTGACTGGTGGGTGTGTGAGTATGAATGTGATGGTGTGTTTTTGAATGTTGTGGGTGAGTGTGTGCCTGTGTAGAGATTGCAATGAGTGGAGGTGAGAAAAGGTGCATGAGTGAGTGACTGGTGGGTGAATGAGTATGAATGTGATGGTGTGTTTTTGAATGTTCTGGGTGGGTTTGTGTGGCGGTGTAGATAATTCATTGGGTGGAGGTAAGGAAAGGTGTATGAGTGAGTGACTGGTGGGTGAATGACTATGAGTGTGATGGTGTGTGTGTGTGTTTGCATGCTCTTGGTGGGGGGTGGATGTGTGCCTGTGCAGAGAATGCAATCAGTGGACGTAAGAGAAGGTGTGAGTGATTGGTGTGTGAATGAAATTGACTATGATGGTGTGTTTTTGAATGTTCTGGATTGGTCTGTACCTGTGTTCGTGAATGCAATGGGCGGAGGTAAGAAAATGTGTATGAGTGAGTGACTGGTGGGAGAATGAATATGAATGTGATGGTGTGTTTATCAATGTACTGGGTGGGTGTGTGCCTGTGTAGAGAATGCAATGAGTGGATGTAAGAGAGGGTGTGAGTGACAGGTGAGTGAATGGGTATGAATGTGATGGTGTGTTTTTGAATGTTCGGAAGTGGGTGCGTGTGTGCCTGTGTAGAGAATGCACTGAGGGGATGTACGAGAAGGTGGGAGTGAATGACTGGTGGGTGGATGAGTATGAATGTGATGGTGTGTTTTTGAATGTTCTGGATGGGTTTGTACCTGTGTAGAGAATGCAATGAGTGGAGGTAAGAAAATGTGTATGCGTGAGTGACTGGTGGGTCAAAGAGTGAATGTGATGGGTGTGTTTATGCGGCTGTGTAGATAATGCATTGGGTGTAGGTATGGAAAGGTGCATGAGTGAGTGACTGGTAGGTGAATGAGTATTAATGTGATGGTGTGTGTGTGTGTTTTTGAATGTTCTGGGTGGCTGGGTGTGTGCCTGTGTAGAGAATGCAAAGAGTGGATGTAAGGGAAGGCGTGCGTGACTGGTGGGTGAATGAGTATGCATGTGATGGTGTGTTTTTGAATTTTTTGGGTGGGTGGGTATGTACCTGTCTAGAGAAAGCAATGAGATGATGTAAGAGAATGTGTGAGTGACTGGTGGGTGAATGAGTTTGAATGTGATGGTGTGTTTTTGAAGATTGGGGGTGGGTGTGTGCCTGTGTAGAGAATACAATGAGTGGATGTAAGAGAAGGTGTGAGTGACTGGTGCAGTGAATGGGTATGTATGAATGTGATGTTGTCTTTTTGAATGTTCTGGGTGGTTGGGTGTCTGCCTATGTAGAGAATGCAATGGGTGGAGGCAAGAAAAGGTGTACGAGGTAGTGACTAGTTGGTGAATGAGTATGAATGCGATGGTTTGTTTATCAATGTACCGTGTGGGTGTGTGCCTGTGTAGAGAATGCAAAGAGTGGATATAAGAGAAGGCGTGAGTGAGTGACTTGTTGGTAAATGAGTATGAAATGTGATAGTGTATTTTTCAATTTACTAGGTGGGTGTGTGCTTGTGTAGAGAATGCTATGAGTGGGTGTAAGAGAAGGTGTGAGTGGCAGGTGGATGAATGAGTATGAATGTGAATGTATTAGTGTGTGTTTGTTCTGAGTGGGGGGGGGCGCTTGTCTGCCTGTGTGGTGAATGCAGTGTGAATGAATGTAAGAGGGGATGTATGGGTCAGTGACTGGTGGGTGAATGGGGATGCATGTGTGTTTAAGGCCCTGGGAGACTGTGGATCACCAGAACATTTTTGACACCTCTTTTAATAACTTTGCATGTTTTACTGGTATTTTTGGCTAATGTCAAGATCATGTGTGTCATTCCCTGGCTAGAAAAGCATTTTGGTTCTATCAGTCTAGCCATTGCTTCCTGTGGCATGACATTTATTACTCGGTATCTTTAAAAAATCAAGCATGATAAGTAGTTTAACCTCGCTAGACTGATGTTCTGGAGTAGCGGCTTGTATATATTTTACTGTAGCATGACTTTTTTTTAAACTGAGCATCTATGATGAATCAAGCATGATAAGTGTTCTTATGGGTCTAGACTGGCTTCCATAGGAACCAGTTTGGACAGGTTTTCATATTGTGACATGTCACTTTTAATGGCCAAACCAACAGGAGCATGTTCTTACAAAGGAGTACGGGCATAGATTGGAAGAGACAGTTTTGTGCCCAGTGCCAGAAATTATAATATTAAATCTTAAATCGAACATGAGTATGTTTTATATGGCAATACTAGCATATGTAGGTGGAACCAGCATGGAAATGTATGGGCACAGCCAGCATGAAAGTTTTTTATACTGGCATATATTGCAGGGATCAGCATGATAATGCATTGGGAAATGCCCTGTGCAATTTTGGTGACTTACATCTATTGTATTTTTTTTTGTGATTTACCCAACACCCGACCAAAACCGATTGTTGGTCTTTTACCCAAACTGTTGGCATTTTACTCAATTTTTCACAGAAAATCTACCGTCTAATGCAAAATTCTAAACCATTATTCAAAACATGTTCTCAGTGGAGGGAGAAGAATCCCCTCTGACCCCTCAACAACCCATTTAGTTAGTTCGGCCTCTCTCACTACGCTCGCTTGCAATTGTATACTTGTGGCAAATATTTACACCCTCCAAAAAAACAACTCACCAGCCACCACAACTGAAGCATGTAAAGGAGACAGGAGGGCAGCATGCCTTGCCCACAGTGCCATTTGCTGTGCAAGTGTTTTACACAGCGCAACAGCAGTGCACGCCCTTGGGTGGGTTCTATGTCATTTCATTGATGGGTGGAAGTTAGATGGGTTTCCCGACCACATACTTTTCCAACACCCCCTATATATTTCGAGGAGTTTTTTCAGTAAAATGTACTAGGAAAAACCCCCATCGAAATTTCACCCATCGATGAAGGAACGCTATACCCTTAGGTGAGCATGGGTGACTATGTGTGGGGAAAGAGAAGGGGCTGGAAAAGGGCAGAAAGTGTTTGGGCCACGAGGCCGAAAAAGAAGGAACAAGGGAGTGGGAAAGATGTAAGAGAGACATGGGGCAGGGATGTCAACTCGGGTACAAAGGAGGTGGGATCCCATCAAAACAGGAGACTGTCTCAGGGGCAGTGGGGTGAAGGTACCCTTCAAGGTAAAGAAGTTGATGGGAAACGTCAGGGGAGGGGGGCCATGGAAAGGACCCCCGCAGTTAGTGCAATACATTGAAGGCATTGAACTAAATACAAGGAACCTACATGAGGGCCGACAAAGTACTTGCACAAGTGAAATACAGAGACCCAAAGGTGAGGATAAATAGACAGATTTATGGTTTCTGACAAACAGGAGATAATCTGGTTAATCTCTTGATGGTAGAAGAACACGTGTTCCAAAGGATAGAGACTGAGAATTCTAGGGAACCTTTTGTAGAAGAAATCCAGATACTCTGAGTCCCAACAAAGGTTTGCATCTCTGACTTCTGTGTCTTGAAAGGACATCGGCTCAAAGTAGGAAGACTGAAGTGACATGGAAGGAAGGCCGGGGCAGGGGTTTTGGCAAGGCGAAGGTCGTGGTTGCAAGATATGACTAGTTGGCTAGAAAAAAGCTTGCGTTGAAAGATAATCCTCGTCTGTGGCCAGGGTGCGCAGGTGCTTGCTACGAACCCTGCAATTATAAACAGCTGAAAGTGAGAGTATCCAGTCGCCAGATGACAAATAGCTGGTTTCAGGTTTTCCGGAAGAGATGGACAAATCACACAATATACATTTCTGTATCATATGTGTTTTTACCAGATAGCAGCTTTAGCCCATTTGCCATCAACAAGGTAATGCCCCAATAATACAACGGTAGCTTGTAATATTTAATCTATCTGAAAACCAGAAGCTATTACTGAGCTATCCTATGATGTACATGAGTAGATCTCCTAAATGTGATCCCGATCCAATGTGTATGATGAGTACAATTAAAAGATCAGTCCTTTATTTGGTTAATTTCAGATCATTTCACTTACTGACATTGCTTGCTACTATTGGTTACATGCAATGTACAAACACCAGCTTTTCTTCTAAGACCATCTTCTGTTCCCTGCACAGCACTTTCATACCTGTTGGGGTTTTGTGTGTATTATAGAAAATTATTATATAGAGAAAATATTTGATGGGTAAGATATGATCTATTTTTTCAAGCAATAGTACAACATCTTTGCTTTTTTATCATTGATGACATTTTTAGGTTTAAAAAAAAAACGCATTTCTTGAACCTTAAAATATGGGGGCGTGTCATTAATTATCTTGGGAAGGCCAACTACCCCACAATAAAAGAAGAGGTCTTTGGGTATACAACTATTATCACATTGTTATAATCACATTATATGGATGTATGTTGTGTCGGAGCATTGCTTGAGGTTGATACCAACGATAATTGAATGCATTCTAAGCATTTTGATTGGCTAGGAGGCTGTTTATAATGACCACTGTGTACTAATTCCCTTAACCACAGTGTTGATTGTTGAATTTTTGCCATTGTTCTTTTCACCTTGCACGTTTAGTAAGGTAGGAACTACTACATATTATTTCAAAGCGTGTCTACATTTGTGTGATATGTCATCGCAATCGTGCTTCTCAAAATGTCTTCCATTGTATAGAAGATTGAACTGCTTAAAATGTATCCTAAGGGAAATCCTGAATGAATCAGTCCCCCCCTATGTTAAGGATGTGGTGCTAAGTTTAACAAAGAAATGCTTAAGTGCCAAGGACGAGGTATCTCGTCCTTGGGATTACCTCCCCAGTGCCAAGGACGAGATAGCTCGTCCTTGGCACTTAAGGGGTTAATGAAGGAGAAAATGTTAGAAGGCTTTGCATGGTGAAATACTGAAATCACCAAAAAAGGCCTTGGCACTGGGGAAGAAAACCCATGGCAGTTAAAAAATGGGAAGAGTGTGTAAAAATGTAAAGGGATTAATCTAGACAATCAATATACAACATAACAATTTTAGTAATTAAAGTAATAAAACACTAAAAGTGGAAGGATAATTGACTGCCTAAAATCAACCTCTATAAAAAAAAAGTTTCTCTGATAACAGTTAGTTGGTTAATAGTGAGCATAAAGAACCTAGCTATCCTAATTGATGTGTAGTGTTACCACTTGCCTGCTACCTAGTAAAGCAGGAGCTTTGCCTTTTTTATCAGAACGCGCATTATTTCCTAATCCTCTGCAAAGCCACAGTGTAAATAGTCCTACTCCTTTTCTTTGTTTGTACTTATTCCGAGGGGTGAAATTGGCGGGCTTTTTATCTACTTCATCTAAAACTTTACAGCAACAGCCACATACGTAGCAACAGCCGTGGTGCCAATAGAGCTGGAACCCATTTAAAGGAAGTGGAGAATTGCCTCCTGATAGCCTCGCTCACAGCCAAAGCACACTATCTCTGTTAAAGAAATCTAGCTACACAGCTGAAACCAATCATTTACCTCTGTCCTTCCTGCCTTGGCCAGAAGCACCAGGGATCCCCTTTGCGGCCCTACATTTAATCCACACCCAGCCAAGCAGTACATCCTGCCAACATCCCAAACCGCCAGTACTAGTCCCTTCAGCCCAGAAAGAAGTGGCTTCTTCACTGGCCAGCGAAATCCACGTGATTGACCTGAGCACCAATGGTGTGATGACGCACCACCTTAAGGTGACACTAACCATTTGCCTCTGTAATATCTTCCTGACTTTATCTGACCCGGCAACACTGCATACCCCCTATGCTGGTGCTACTTCCACGCAACGCTTAGCCCACTCTGATACTTTGATGGCCTCCCTTCCTGCTCCCATAAACTCCTGCAGCTCAATATGTAGTAACAAATGCATTCATCATATATGATCAGGCCTCTCACATTCCCTTATTAATCAATAGCGGCCTCAAACAGGCACCCAGTAGAAGGATGATTTGTTACGGATAACCAAGCTTTGATGTTTACCTCATTCGCCGCCCCCCCTGCTACTCAACTAACATGCATGAAGGGCACAATGCTTCTCCCAGAGTGTACCTACCAGTGCATTTCCTGACATTCTACACTGCACGCCTGAAGTAAACACATGACCTTCAGGTACACCCACACTCTCTAGGACTATCAGTTTATTTACTGGTCCGGGGCCCCATCAGGCTCCACTGGAGAAAATGGTTCACTAATTAAGCAACATGCCCCGAGCGGCGGGGGCATTACTGAGTCACCGAGTCAGGTAATGCCCCGGGGCCCATAGTTATAATGAAGGACCCGGGGCATTACATGACTCGTTAGTGCCACCGCCGTGAGGGGCATATTGCTATTAGTACCCGGGCCAGCAAGACCTGCAAGACCGGGGTACTAAAAGCATTTTTTTCTGTCCCAAAACGATGCAGCGTTTGGAGCAGAAAAAGAAAATAAATACAGAGAAAATGGCCACCGGGGAAGGGAAAATAGAGTCTGTTTTCCCTTTCCATGGCGGCCGCGGAGGGGACTCGCTGTGAGCAATTCTGTTCCCATTGCGTCGGCTCCCGAAAAAATAAAGATAAGAAGGAAAGTGGGGTTGGGAGGGCATGGGGAGGAGGAAGGGAGTGGAAAAAATGAAAAAAAAGAAACGTACCTGAATTCCCGGCGGGGGACGATGGCAGCCTCCAGCCGTGTGGAGGCTTGGAGCGGGGATGGCCCCGCTTCAATCCTTCTCATTGGCTGAGGTACTGGCACGCCCCCCGCCGTGGACAAAGCAGGGAAAGGCCGGCCGAGGGATTCTCGGCTGGGTAATAACCCAGCAAGAGCCAATCAGTATGTGTTTTACATTATGCTTGACTCTCGTCGGGTACTAATGCAAGATATAAAGCCATCCCTTTGACCACAATATCACTTTAACTCTCTTTATGACACCACTGCACTAGAACACAATGCATGCAATGTTTGTGGATATAGCTACTGAACATCAAATGCAGAACAGCAAGTGTTCTCTTACTTTCCCTATGCCTCCTCTACCCCGTTGCCACCTCCTCCCGTGTTCTCTTACTTTCCCTTTGCCTCCTCTACCCTGTTGCCACCTCCCCGTGTTCTCTTACTTTCCTGATGCCTTTTCCAGCCCGTTGCCACCTCCCCGTGTCCTCTTACTTTCCCTATGCCTCCTCTAGCCTGTTGCCACCTCCCGTGTGTTCTCGTACTTTCCCTATGCCTCCTCTACCCCGTTGCCACCTCCCCCATGTTCTCTTACTTTCCCTATGCCTCCTCTACCCCGTTGCCACCTCCCCGTGTTCTCTTACTTTCCCTATGCCTCCTCTACCCCGTTGCCACCTCCCCCCGTGTTCTCTTACTTTCCCTATGCCTCCTCTACCCTGTTGCCACCTCCCTTTGTTCTCTTACTTTCCTGATGCCTTTTCTAGCCTGTTGCCACCTCCCCTGTGTTCTCTTACTTTCCCTATGCCTCCTCTACCCTGTTGCCTCCTCTCCCATGTTCTCTTACTTTCCCTATGCCTCCTTTACCCTGTTGCCACCTCCCCCGGGTTCTCTTCCTTTCCCGATGCCTCCTCTACCCCGTTGCCACCTCCCTCACTTTCGTCTGTTCTTACTCTGACTGCTCTGGAATTCAGCCTCTGGATTTGGATGAGAACAGCCCCTGATCACCGTTCATCCCATTCTTTTTATTCTGTCTGTCTTCCACCACCACTCCACTCCCTGCAAGAGGAAAGCTGGACCGAAAAGCTGCAAAGGTCACCTCCCCTCTACCCACCACATCTTCTTGCTCCTCTCTTGTATCTTCCTCTCCATTCTCCATTTTCCTAACAGAACTGGAATGCTGCCCCAGGCTTAACTCTTGACAGGAATATCCTGCCCCCTTTCGGTCTCCTGGCACTTTGCGATTTGTACTGCAGCATAGTTCATTATGGAACACTGATCTATAAAGAAATATTTACCAGACTCGTAATTCATCCTCTCCCTTACTTGCACCTGTGGCCTGCTGTACCAGTGATATCATTGATGATGCCTTAAGTGGTGTCATACGTGCTGTCGTCAGTGTGTTTGGGGGCAGTGCAATGGGGGCCTCATAGTTATGGTGGCATAGCTTCCAACACCGGACACATTTTAGGGGTGTGAGGTTTAACTAAAGTTTTTTCACTGAGTTTCATGGGTTTCGTTGCATCAGATTGTTTCATGATAATGGTGCTTCAACATAAGTTTGTATATATATTTTCAGTGAAAAAACTTTAGTGTCGATCAACTCACACTTCGAAATAGTCAAGCAGTCCGGCATGGTTCTCATCACTCAGCTGTAATTGCGCTACTAGATAACTGAAACGTGATTTCCTGCAGGCTCCCTGGAGGCACCAATGAGGGAGCAGGCTTAACGCAAAGGTAAGATCAACATGCCAAAGAACGCATTAAATTAATTCCAAGGCAACATTGCTGAACAGCCTGGAGGTACATGCATTTTCCTTCTACGTGTGAATATTTAGTCCAAACAGATAAACCGCGAGAATATTGACCACTGAAGTATCTACAAATCTTTTTTCAATTTAAAATTTGAAAAAAGAGTATTTTCTAAGAACTCCAAAGTGATAAAACCTACCACATCCTGTAGCACTGACACACACTTTACCCTAACTCCCCAATATCTCAAGAACTAAACATGTACTTTGTCCCCAAACATTGCCTCTGGGGAAATCTCACATTAACCTTAACGTTGTCCTCCCACACTCAACCTCTTGCACCGGGTTGAGGGGAGCACCCCTCTACCCAGCAGTAATTCATCAGCACATCACATCTTTGAAATCTACATTTTTATTTGGTCCACATTTCTGTAGGGCAATATTTTTCAATCGTTCTTTTTTTAGATTCAATTTTTGTAGCAAGTATTTTTAATCGATGCCACAAATACAAGCATGTGGTCCATTTCAAACAAATAACAAACGAGGTCCACCAGTGATTTGAGGAGCTGTCCTGTTAGAAACATGGAAAATGAAAGACATTTGTGATTCGATATTCTTGGCAGAGCAGCGATTCCTTTTTGCAAAGGCATAGTCCCAGGGTGTCTAAGCTACACCGTGTTGGCAGGGCTGACCGATGTGAGTGCAATTACTTGTGCGTGAGTAAACAGAGCGCATTAGTAAACACAGCGCATAAGTAAATACAGAGGATGCTCTTTCATGGTGCTTTAACTCACATTTAAATGTCCTTATCAAAGAACCTGAAAATCTCATTTTTATTCATTTTCTTCAAGACAACTTCAATCTTCTGGGTGAGGGGTGTCAACCCTCGCGCAAGAAATTGCTTCTTGCCACCGGGATGCATATCAATAGACATGGCCCAAACTGTGAAATGTGAAAAATTATGCTGTAGCCAGACTGTGAAATTTGTTAGCCTTCTTTCTGATCCGCTTGGTGATGGAGTTACCAGGAACCTTCTTCAGTAGCTCCGCGACTCTTACCATGATCGTGCACGCCCACTAATGCTGGGCGCTTCCAATAGGTACGAACGGACTTAGGAACTTCCCGTGCCGTGAATTTTTCATGAAGGAAACTGAAATCCACTTAATCTCTAGTCTCAGTTCCCACTTGGTCGCCTTTCCTGTAGACTAATTGCATTTCGTAAATCTCCGACATGAGCAAAGTCTGTTTGACATAAGCCAAGCCCGCGTATCTGTAATTAGGATATCAAAAGGGGAGCCCTGGGTGAAAGATTGATGCATAAGCTTAATCACATGAGTCCTGTTAATTATGCCGACTTCATCTGCGGAATAACTTACTGTAAGTAAGTGCTCCATTTTTTTGTCCAACAACTGAGAGCGTGAGATTTCTCTCCACAGTCGGTGAATGTACGTGGCTTATTTTCTTGATCTCCGCTTGCACCTTAATCATGCATGGTGGCGTTTTGATAGAATGTATTAATATTTGCATTCATTCTAATGAAGCAACAGTGTTCGGAAGAAAGCTGCGAGCTCGAAATTATCCCACGGCATTGTGCTCAGCCTTCCCTTTCAAATAGATGCCCTGACAGACTAAATAGGATTGCTACAGCGGTGTGAAGCAATGGCAGGCCTAGCTGATTCCAAAACCTAGTGAAGGCTGATCGCAAACAGCAGAAAGTAAGCGATATTAAGACTAGTGTGTGTGTGTGTGTGTGTGTGTGTGTGTGTGTGCGCGCGTGCGTGCGTGCGTGCGCGCACTGCATCAACTGATGGGTAGTGGTTTTGACAGACTGGGTCTCATTATGCGGTAGGAGGTAAGGGATTACCGGCACCGGTAAGGGTGCCGGTGCCGTTAATCCCTTAGCGGGTCCCTTCCTTAACGCCTGGCCTGACCAGGTGTTAAGGATGGGACCCGCTAAGGGACTTCAGAGCTAATAACAGTACCGCAAATTGCGGTACCGCTATTAGCTACTTACCCATTCCCATTGAGCCCTATGAGGGCTCAAATGGGAATGGGAAATGGTTCTCAGAATGGGGACTTACCGGGTCCTCCAAGGTTGGAATGACCCAGTAAGTACCCATTCTGAGAACCCAGACCCGGTATGCGGTAAGGGGGTAGCCATGGTGCTAACAGCACCATGGCTACCTCCTAACGTGTAATGAGGCCCACTGAGTGCATTACCTCTGTGGCACCAACAGAGAGCAGAATCTTCTTCCACTGGGCACAAGTGGGCAGGTGCATAGAGACATAAGGATTTTCCAACAGGTCATTGGCACTTAGGGCCAAGCCAAATAGACGTCAGGCCATCCTCCCAAAGACTGAAAGAGCTAAGGCAGTGACATTCCACAAGTCATGTGTTTGGTGGCTGATCTGCGGCTCATCAAATGTCTGTTAACGGTAACTATTAACTCACTGCTCACATTACAGAGAAATATACAATGCATGCACACATGCATTTAGGCACTCTACAATATTTGTCCTTTCAATTTAAATAGTTCAATGAAATTCTACAGAGCATTGAAAACCGTCTACTTTGCCTATGACCCATTGTATATTTCCCTTCCTTTATCCCTTGCAACTTGCTCTGAAGCAACCCACTGATTGGATGCATACAATAAAACATGAAGTAAAGAAATAAAGGAGGAAGACATAAAGAAGGAAAGACAAAAAGAAATAAAGAAGAAGAAAAGAAGCAAAGGAGAGAAGGAGTGAATGAAAGAATGACAGACAGAGCACGAGCACGGCAGGGTAAAGGTTACATTAATGCATTCTCATACTGGGTTTTCATTAGATTCCCTAAAGGTAAGTCTCACTTGTGAAACAACAGGGTAGAATTAAAGTGAGAATTAATATTTTTATTAGAAACAACAACATCCTGGATCTGGTAGTTTAAGGAATAAATGGCCTTGATGCACTTTTGTGGGACCCCTCCTCTTTTTGCTTACTATAATGATTACCTGACAACTTTGCCCCAGTGGGTTCCATTCAGATCTCACTGGGAAATGCCTCTTATATTTGTTGGTCCCCTATGGGAATCGAAAGTGGGTGCTGACACTAAGGTGTCCCTTAGTCTCCCTAAGTGGGTATCCCAACTCAGGCAGTTATACTGGTTCTGTTTGGTGACAATGAACTTTAATATAGTGGATTCAGCCATATTGGCTCTTAGGAAGCACTTCTTCCTGGAGGTTTTTTCCAAAAGAGAGCTTGTGCGTTTGTTAAAATCCAGTTACTAAATGCCTGTGCTTTGTTACCCTGGAGTAGGATTGAGTGATGACTGTAAATGGCCATAGATGGCACTCTAAATGTTTTCGATATAAAATATTCGAGATATGTGCATTCAATATACAATATTTCGATATGAAGACATGTAACCAACCTTTCCTTATTGCGTGACTATTAAAAGCATTTGCTGTACCTTTGACATAGTTCACTCACTCTTAAGTGTTGCATTGACTTCTCATGCCATTCTACCAAGTGGAGAGTTAAGAATTCCCAAAGTAAACACACTGTAAGCAAAGTAAGTGGATATATTTGGGTCCTAAAAATAAACCTCAACACAAATCTCACTAACATGCAGCATGGCAGATGATCTTGGTCTGAGATAAACTTGTTAGTGTTGTGGAAGATATTGTGTCTATTAAGGGGTGTGAATCCTTCCACTTCCCGTCAATTTACACATATCACAAAATGAGGTAAAATGTAGGACCAGTGGCAACTATAATGAACAAACACAGGGGGTCCTCCACTGTTTTAGCAGGAAAATCATTTCAGAATGTTATTCATATGAACATATGTGAAGTGAAACCCATTTATAGAGCATATGAATGTATTTATCACAAATCTGATAAAAGTCAATCGTAACTGCACATACAATGAGTAACATTCCAACGGTACATAAATCACAAAACGCATAATCACATGATAATAGAGTGCAAGTGCAATACTGCCTACGTGTAAACAGGTCACGCACTTAACCGAATAATTCCAAAAAAACAGTCATACCACTCTCACTCGTGTGCAAACTAATTTATTAAAACAAATGAGATATGCAAAACAGGACTAATGATTCATCCCAATGCCCCTCAAAGTAGAACTCAGTGTGTAGCTTCAAAAGGTCAGCTGTATTTGGTTACATTCACTATGACCTTATAATGAAGATTGGAAGTCAAATTGCAACAACATAACAGTTTTTATGTCAACTGAAGTTTCAGCTCTGGTTCCTCCATTTCTACCCGACCCAGCCTTATTCAGGACAGAACATTTATAGAACCACAAGGGAGAACATCGAGTCATCTTATTTTGGATTCAAATGGGATGTGTGTCAATTTCATAGTGTCACCTTGACAAAAGTGTATGGTTTAACCATCCTACATGTACTCCTCCCAACACTATAGGAAGTGATCGGGTGTAAAGGGGATTCAGAAAAACTGTCAAATACCTGTGGCAGTCAGCTCAGTGTTGTATTACTGGTGGAAGAGAGGCAGTCATAAGAGAGCACGAAAAAATATATTTAGAATTTCAGGGGAAGGTAAAAAGTGAGAAAACAGCATTTAAATGCAGTGATGCATTGCAAGTTAAATTACTGACACCTATGAAGCCTTACGGCGATGTCACAGTTCCCATGAGATATACACCATTTATCAGGAAATACTGTTAGGTTGAAGAGAATAGCGACAGAAACATATGCTCTAATAGCAGCCTAGAGAGTGGAATTGGGCCAACATAGCACGGTTTCCTGTGGGTTCTTCCACAGTAGCAGTGAGGATCATTCGCGGTGAAGATCATGCCCTCTTGGAGGGTTAAGCCTGCCGGCCATCCAATGCTTCCCAGGCCCTGGCTTTGGGGTGTCCTAGCTTAATGGTGTGAGCAGTGGGCTTTTGGGAAGGTGGTTCCTTGGCCAAACCTGATGGCAAGGTTCCCGGTCCCATTGAAGGCCAAGCCTTTTAAGCTTCCAATGAGCCTGCAAGTGCCTTCATTAGTGAATTGAATTCCCAAACTATTCTGGTGCAGTAAAGACGTTTTACTCAATTATTACATTTAGTTTTATGGTCCAAAGTGCCTTGGTCAGAATTGAGAGTGGCAATATATCCACCTACTATGGGAAGTATCAGGGCATCATTACCAACCATATTTACATGATCTGATCTCATCTTCTTGTATTTCTATACCCCTTCCTTATCCAGAGAAGCCAGCAGTGATAAATAGTTAGTTACAAAAAAATTAATCTTCAAAAGTTTTAGATTAATAAGAAAACGTAATTAAACAAGTAAATAGGAATACGTTATCAGGCACACATTTAGTAGCAGTTAACCCAGGGAAACAAATAGTATTATATATAGGTGACTATCAAACACAGTGAAACATTCCACAAGGGGCTCTGAGTTACATCTGCTAAACAGCGAGAGCCATGCTTGAGCCGTCTACAAGGTGACTCAGAACACACAGGTGGAAGAGATCCTCTCATTTTATAGTCACGCACGCACGGTTGTATGTGGATTCCATTCAAGAAACGGTTGCCGCCTCGGAGAAAACTAGGCAGGCTAATGATGAGCAGACAGAAAGGGAAGGTCCTTTCCCTGTGTCCACTGGCTTCCACAACTGGATCATGCAGAAGCAGACCTCTGGGCCATTACTCCTTATGTAGAGCTGTACATACCTTTTGCACTGAAGGAGGCAGTAGCAGAAGACTTTGAGCCTCAGGACTGTGAAGATTAGCATTATGGCATATCTAGACAAAACTGTAATACCAGCTTGCTTCATATCTAGACCAAATTGTGAAGATTAGCTTGCGTCATATCTAAGAAAGAACCATAATACTAGCGTGCGTCATTTCTAGACAGAACTGTGAAGATTAACTAGGATCATATCTAGACAGAACTGTAATACTAGCTTGCGTCATATCCAGACAGAATTGTGAGAATGAGCTTGTGTCATATATAGACAGAGCTGTAATACTAGTTTGCATCATACCTAGACAGAATTATGAATGTTAGCTTGCGTCACATCAAGGCAGAATTGTGAATGCCAGCTTGCACCACACCTAGACAAGATTGTTAAGATTAGCTTGCGTCACATTTAGACAGATTAGGGAATGTCAGCTTGCACCACAGCTAGACAGAATTGTGACGATCAGCATTGCGTCATATCGAGACAGAACTGTAATACTAGCCTGCATCATATCCAGACAGAATTGTGAGGATTAGCCACCATCACATCTAGAGAGAATTGTAATAATAGCTTGCGCCACATCTAAACACAATTGTGAAGACTAGCATTGCGTCACATCCAGACAGAATTGTGAAGATCAGCATTGCGTCACATCTAGACAGAATTGTGAAGATCAGCACTGCCTCTCATCTAGACAGAACTGGGTTGCGTCTCAATCCAGACAGAATTGGAAAGATTAATTTGCGTCACATCGGGACAGAATTGTAATACTAGCTTGCATCATATTGAGACAGAATTGTGAAGACTAGCTCGAGTCACATCCAGACAGAATGTGTGAAAACTGGTATTGCTTCACATCTAGAAAGAAATTCAATACTAGCTTGCATCACATCCAGACAGAATTGTGAAGATTAGCATTGCGTCACATCTCGATAGAATTGTAAAGATTAACTCACGTCACATCTAGACAGAATTATGAAGATTAGCATTGCATCACATATAGACATACTTGTAATGCTAGCTTGCGTCACATCCAAATAGAATTGTAAAGTTTAGCTCACATCACATCTAGACAGAACTGTAAATGTCAGCTTGCATCACATCTGGATAGAATTTTAAAGATTAGCATGGCGCCACATCTAGACAGGACTGTGAAGATTAGCATGTATCACCTCTAAATAGCAATGCCACTAACCAACCTTACTAAACAATCTCTCCCCTCTGCATACAACTCTCACACTCTACACAAACACAACCACACATCCAAAGCACTACATACCGCACACACTTCACTACATCACAACAACAAAACATAACACACATAGCCTCGCACAATAACACATGACAGCTACCAACCGAAAGGCACACCTAAGCTCAGCGAACAGTGTTGACCAAACTGAGGCTGCCAACAGCACATCACAGCTCTCTCACTCTTTCTCCAGCTCAATCTTACTAACCAATCCCATCCTCTGATCCACCAGAGCACCAGGGGACCACTACAGTGATGATAGTGCATAGTATACATATCCTTTAACATAACTTAACATAAGTTGGGCGGTGCAGTAAAATGCAGCTGTACCGCACCACCCAACTACGAGTTTGGGGGTAAGGTGGATGAAAAACTTCCAGCAAGAAGTTGGAGTGATTTCCGCCACCTCACTGCCCCAAATCAGCCAATTTGGCAATATTACCACCAGCGATTATACTGCCAAAATCCCCCATGGAGTCCTATGGACTCCAACTAATGGGGATTAACACCACCTATCGCCACTTGTAATACCGCTGGTCCAAGTGGCAGTAACGGTAATGCAGTTTAGTGATATATCAGCAGATTTACACCCAGCATAGGCATTGCTAGGGGGGGCTGAGGAGGATATAGCCCCAGGTCTTTTGGTTGTAGCCCTGGATAGAAGCTGAGGGGCTAAACCCAAAACACTAGCTAGCCCCGAGTCCTGACATTCTTGACCTTAGCATAGCCCCAGATCTTTTCCAGACCTAGCAACACCTCTGCCCCTGAGAAGAACATGTCCCATTGATTTCCCTATACAGATCTTATCCGAATCTTATAAAATATTACAAAAAGTCGACTTGAAACATATTCGAATGTATATGAATTCAAGAAGTATTTGGGTGTCATAAGGTTCCCATTGCTGTACCCCAAATCCCGGTAGTTTCTCACAAGTTATAAGCTACATATGGGCATTGTATAAGGCATGTGTGTATGTGGATTCCCTTGTGGCTGCATTGTGGCATTGATTTTGTTGTGTACACTTTGTTTCAACATAGCTGCGCAGGTAGTTCTGCTGGTGTGGGCCCTGGGACATCACTGCAGAGAATGATGACTTTCACAATTCTTTGCAGTGATGTCCGAGCAAGCAGTTATGTTCGAAAAAGATATATATACACACTAAAAGCAACAAAAGGAAAACATGATCAATAAATATGGTAACTAAGAATCGTGAGCAACTAAATCAGAAATGATAAATCTCACTTATGTTTGCTTAAGGGATCGGTTTTCATCACCACATCTTCCAAGATAGTGTGCAATTATACATCCGGAATATCTAAAAGTTCGACCCTGAATAAGACGCTCAATTCAACTTTTCTTTGAAGTTAGGTGCCTGTTAATCTAAACGTGACAGTCTATGCATCAGTAATAGACGCCACATAAAACAACATACCCCGGTGGCCTAGATTAATGGGGCTTCCAATGTGCAGATGTAGGGTATCCGTAGATTTTTTAAAATAAAAAAAACAATAAATGGTATATTTGTTCAAATTTTGTCTGACAAGTTTGAACAAATATACCATTCGGTATCATTTTCGTGAACAAGGGGAACAGGCGCTGTGGGGGTGTCCCCCACACCTATGTTCACTATAATGGCATCCGGAGTTACGGGGATGACCCCGCTCCCAATTCAATAAGGTTAAAAGAAAAAAAAGAGGACCCTGCGATGCCGGTTGTCATCCACGTAAGTGAAGGGAACTGGCGTTGCATAGGGATGGGGGAGTCGGTGGCACACAAAGAGGTGCACAGCCAACAGGCTGTGTAATAGGTGAATGCAGGGAAACACCATGTGAGAAAGGACACAGGAAAGAGGAAGCTGCGTTAATGCCATGCGTGCATGAGCTCTCCATGGGGGCGAATCCACTAATGTGAGCTGTGGGAGCCGTGCAATGGCAGTGGTGCATAGTGTTTGAGATTCTTCCATGCCGCGTTCTCGCCCATCCAAGCAATGGGACATCTCTTGGAAATCTGGGATCGCTTGTATGCTGGTGGCAGTTACAGTATGGAGAAAACAAACTGTTGGTTTAAAGACTTCTACTTCACACTCTCCTTTCCCATGCCCCCCGAATTAAATAATGTTAGGGGTTTCTTAAATCCCTTAAGCTTATTATTAACCTTTTGCCAGGAAGCTCCTCCCTAAAGAGGGTGAACTGACTTGAAGATTCCCTGCAGCGTTAGCATCTATGTCATTCGTTATAATATAAGGTACTATGCAAAACTCATTACTGGTTTGTAGCAATGGTGTGCCTACCACCTAAACAAATAATGCCACAAGTCCACTACACCCGCCAAATCACCAACCGGACGCAAGTAAGCGGTGGGGAAGAACTGGGAATGGGAAAGAGATGGGGATGGAGGGTGCAAATGCCACAGCTGTAGGGAAGGGATGATGCAGAAGGCGAGGCTATAACCTGACATGATTGCGGTGGGGGGATTCTTAAGGGCAATGAATTTATCGGAACGGTGTGTGAATAGCAATTGATCGTTTTCCCGGTCGAGGAAAGTGTTTTAACTTTTTACTAATGTTTGGAAAGTTTTATTAATTAAATATTTTGAAATGTGTGCTACGGATACATTGAATTGATGTTTGAAATCAGTGTTATATGAGATATGTTTCTTTTAGTAGATTCTAAGCAATTTGGATGCTTCTTTGAATTGTTAAATGCTTGTTTATGATCTTAAATGTTAACGGTTAATTGGATTTCCCAGATAACAATAAATACATTTTTTTAAAACAATCTTTCAGACTGCACGAGTGCATCCATCAACAGGCTCGGACTGACCTATCGGGTAATAGGGCAATGCCCGAACCAAAAACGCACAATGCCAGTGTGGGCCTGTTTTTTTGGTCAAAGTGGGACAGTTTGAGAAGTTACTTCACCATGCGGCTAGTAGTTTTGACCAGTGTTGCTGGATAAATATTCTTTAAAATGCACAATTTGCATCACATTTTATCAAAAAACTCCCCCTTGGGTACTACTCAAACAGTCTGTCGCAAAAGGAATACATTGCCATTTGCAACTGTGGGTCACTTTTCCGTTGAAGCCAGTGGTCGAAGTGGGCGGCAGTGGTTGGAAGTGGTGCGCCTATATGTTTTTAATTACGTTTTACTGTTCCTATACTTTTATTCTAAAAAGAAACCTTTCCCGAAATGTTTTCGTTTTAAAATAAAAGTGAATGTTAACCAGCAGTGCATGTGTTTGGGGGTTTGGATTGCGAATGGAAGGGGGCGTGGCAATGGGGTATGTGGGGAGCGGTGCGGGTCAGCAGGGAACACAGTACCACTACTTCTTTTCATACACTTTGATCACTGATTGGTGCCCCAGACTATTTTATGCCCATCAAAGACTATAGGGCAGGACCGCCAAAGCGAAAGCATTTCAGCATGCCTAAAAAAAAACGGACCCTCTATGAGGCGGTTTCGTAGATCAAAATCGCTACTTCAACATAAGTATTAATAAATGTACAAGGCAGCACAGATTAGCGCCTTGCAATGACACCATTCATGAAATATCTTCACAAAAGGACCCCCCCCCCTTCCGAGGCCCTGCCTGAAAAAATGCATAACAGGCCATGGAATCTGCTAAAAGACCCGACCGCCGATCTGAAACTGAACCCAGTCCATCTCAGTTCAGAGACTTCAGTCGGTGCCCTAAATGTATATGAAGATCAGTCAACATTTAATGAAGGTGCAGCATAAGTAGCTCCCTTGGGCAGCTGCGTAAGATGGAGAGAGGGACAGAGGTGACAGAGGGATACAGACTCTGCCCGGTAACTGTAGGCTAGGATGGGTTAGAGGTGGGAATCAAATGCTCTATACTGGTTTGTAGCAATGGTGTGCCTACCACCGGTTTATAGTCATAATGTCGAAAACAAAAATGTTGAACGTCATAATGTCGAAAAAAAAATGTCGAAAAAAAAAAGTCGCATTTTTTTTTCAATACGTTCTTTTTTCGAAATGGGGGGGTTGCCCCCTAAATCCCCCTTTTTTTATTTTACCCATTTTTTATACTTACCAAACCCAAAAAATACATATAAATAAAAAAATAATAGATTCGACTTTTTTTTTTTTCGACATTTGTTTTTTGACATTTTTGTCATTCGACTTTTTATTTTCGCCATTATGACTGCACACCCCTACCACTTATAGTAGGAAAGTGCTTGGGAAGATTTCCTTCGCTTCAAAAAATTGCTCAAAGCTTTCCTTTTCCCTCTCTGGTCCGTTTTGGTCATTCATTCCTCATGGTGCAGCCTTTGTGTTCCCTCTCAGTGCCAGGATACCTCTGTGCAGTATAGAAATAACCATAACATAACATAACATAACAAAACAAGGAGCAATTAAGGAAGAGAAGGATACAACTTGATAGAGGCTGGGCAACGGCAACGAAGGCAGTGGAAGGGAGAAAGGCCTTGAAACATACAAGCAACAGGAGGGGGAGGAGGTCTGGAACCAGAAACCATAAGGCCTAGTGGGGAGGAGTCAAAGGCATCAAGGCCAAAAAAACAAATCCATAGCACAAGTCATGGCAGGCCCGAGAGCCTCCCTCCTCCCCTCACTCCCCAAGTAGAAGGCATGTTTACTCAGGCATCACAGAGGGTCACAAAATCATAATTGTACTTTTATTGTATTTATTTTATTGTATACATTTATATCAAGAACTTTTACAATATTAATACTTTCAAACATGAAAACTACAAACAAATCAAACTTTAAATCTTTACAAATCCATGAGTCATCTTACTTTTGAACAAAAACATATAGTACAATTTGTACATCATACATCAACAATATATCTTATGAATAGATATTAATAAAAGCAATTAATCATATCATACAATGTACACGTTTCAGTTTAATCGCAATCCTGCATGTTTATATTGCACTCTCATTATTATTAATCATGAAGGTATTGTTGCACCCCTTTCCAAACCCTGTAAAGTGCCAAGTGCATCGTAACTGACTCTGTATTTAAACAGAAAGCCCAAAATCTCAGGGGATTTAATAGTGTCATAGACATGACATCCCAAGGTCGTCATGTATAAAGAACCTAATCAGGGACATTTAGTAAGAACATGCTTGACAGTCTCTTGTTTTGATGGAATCATGCACATTCTACAATATCTCGATTCCTGTGTTAGCTTCCATTTCGCTCCACATACAGCATGGACAGGGAGCTGATTGGTACGAATCTTTAATCGGAAGCACATCTTTGCCTTCAAGAAAAGGGCACCTATGCGCTTCAAGAGCTGTGCCTTCAATGAAGTCAGATCTAATTCAAGGCGCACATATTCAATCGAGGCAGCCCGAGGTAGCCCCAATAGATTCCTCCAAAAGAGAGCCTCCAATACACCGATCCAATTTAAGTACTTTAACACCAAGACCTGTGCAGTCAATGGGGCCCAAGTTGGTGTTTAGAGTTAGTCTGTTTACTTTCTTAATGGATACCAGCATAGCTTTTGCTTTATTTAAATTCACTGATAGCCTGTTTTCTTTTGCGTACTGACCTGGCTCATTTAACAAAGACTTCCTCCCTGCCAGGATCCGATTGAATATTGCCAGGTCATGTGCGTAAAGCAACGCCGAAAACCCTGCTTTACTCCTCTGCTTTACTCCCCTGCTTATTCTCATCTGTTTGGACAGTAGTCCATTGTCTCCCAAACGTATCCAAGCTGCCGTGTCCGTGTGCAGTACAATGATTATCTCCAATAACCAACTAGGGCAACCCCACATTCTCATTTTGTTCCATAGAATATTACAGTCCACTTGATCGAAATATGATGTATACTGCTGGGCTACCTTGCTGTCTGCCTGTGTAATTATTGTATCCAGTAGACAGATGTTATGAATCGTACTAGACCCAGGTCAAAATCCCGTCTGAAACGGGTGAAGAATGTTATTGCTACTGACCCAGGTCTGTAGATGTTCCAACACATAGGTAGCAAACACCTTGCCCGTTATGTCTAACAAAGATAGTAGTCTGTAGTTTTCAGGGAATAATCGGTCACCAGATTTAAGGACAGGAACCAGGATTGATCTTTTCCATGACCCCAATATCACCCTGGCAGCACCAACCTTTTGGAACAATGAACACAATATCTCGGCCCAAAGATTATAATCCCCCTTTAACACTGCCGCTGATAGCCCATTATGCCCCTGGCACCCTTGAGTTTTTCAGTTTCGTTAAGTGAGCACAGAGATTCTCAGTGTTAAACTCAATGGGCCACTCCGGGATATGAGGTCCCAGTACTTCTACAGTGTCATTCAAGTGGAACATTCCACTCTCGATGAAGGTAACTCATATTCCTTCCATGATGGGATTTAGTATGGAGAAATCAGGGGCCCCCTAGCTAGGGTCAGTACCTTCCACATGTTCCTTGAATTTCCGCTGTTTAGAGCTTCTTTCATACGTTGCCAGTTTGCTGTTAAACCCCCAAGACATCTCTTTGTAAGCCTATTTCTGTATTTGTTATTTAACCTAAGTGAATTCCTCTGCAATATATACAGTGAATTAGAGGTATTTCGTAGATCTCGCAAATTTCTCCACAGAAGTCATTTGGCTTTGTTAATCTCTGCGTCATAGGGGTGCACAGCCTTTGTGGTGGATGTTATGATAGTATAAGATAAGATTTCAGACACCAGTATGACCATAGCACACATCGCAGCAGGCTCGAGGGAACCCACATTCTACAACAACCATGTATACCCAAGCATCCGCTTATCCTTAGTCCCGGGACCGCATATCTCTGGCTCTGAAATCCCTACACTGGCTCCTAGTGGCTGCAAGGGGTTACCAGTCAAATGGTCGAAAACATTTGGTCGACAGACAATTTGGTCGACACCATTTGGTCGAATGCCAAATGGTCGAATTTTTTTTTTTTTTTTTTTTACCCATTTTTTGGTTTTTTTTGGGGGGGTCCCCCCCCAACCCCCTTTTTTTTCTTTTTTATTTTTTTCCCCACACGAAAACCAACAAAACACATATATATAAAAAAAAAGAAATTCGACCTTTTGGCATTCGACCAAATGGTGTCGACCAAATTGCAGTCGACCAAATTGCAGTCGACCAAATTGCAGTCGACCAGTTGACTGGACACCGCTGCAAGGATCAAGTTGAAGACCCTCTGCATTGTCCACAAGGCATTCTAGGGCCAGGGCCTGCACTATTTCCAACGCTCTCTTCGTAAGTATCTTCCTTCCAGAGCCCTCTGTTAATCTACCTCCAATTCTCTATGGGTGAGTCACTTCTCCAAGCAGAGATAGGATGAGAGATCTCTTTCCTCTACAGGTGCCTCCCTCTGGAATGGCCTCCCTGCCACTCTCCGTCTTGAGTTGGACCTCCTTAGGTTCTGCAAGCTCCTCAAGACCTTCCTTTTCACCACTTCCTTCGCTCTGGCTCTCCCCTGCGAACCTCACCCCACCTTCCTTTTCTCTCCGCCTTCCCTCTGCTATCCCTCCCTTCATCCTGATGTTACATTGACTGGCTGCCTGGTGCTCCTCTGAGTCATATAGGACACCTGCTCCCCCACCCCGGCCCAGTCCCCAGCACTTGCCTCCGGGCCCTCCTGCACTGCCACCTGGCTTTCCTTGCACTTCCTGGGCATCTTCTCCTTTGAAGCCCTGCCTTCCTGCACAATTTAAATTATATTAAGCCTAGAAATATTGATTGTCTTGAACCCCCCTGTTGTCCCCCTGGCTGTGCATTGAAACACGTGTGTATAGGCACATTATATATAATCAATAAATCAATCAATCAATCAATCAATCAATACCAAGTATGATAACATTTAAGATAACAGAGAAATGTGTGTCCTTACCAGCCCACTGTCACTTAACCGGATAGGTCTGCACAGCTTCCCAAGCGATAAATTCATGCAATTGAGACCTTAAGTGAAGACACAGAAGTGTCTCCAAGACATAACATGAGAGAAGGGACTCATCCCACTCATGGAGAAAGTCATCCTCACTGACTTATAGCTCAATACTTTCTAAAAAGTATCCTCCCATAAGTGCCCCAAATGGCACCCACATCCACACCAGTCCTCAATGTTTCCCTCCTGTAGCCATATAGTTTAGATAGGAAACAGAATGACAGTGAGAAATGGTCAAAATCCCAAAATTGCCCCCCCCCCATGATAGTTCCTTCATTTCTAAAAGCATTGCTGTAAAGCAGAGACACATCTCCACACCAAGGCACCATCAGCCAGAGTGGGGAAGAGGAGGGCGAAGCGACCAATGTACCTCCATGCCTTGCTATAGTCACCCCCAACCCAAACTAAACATCAGGCTATGAAAAGGAGTCAGACCCTGCCACCAAAGACCTAGCTCTAAAAGCTACACCATTGTTCTACCTCTTGCTGTAGTTTGGTCCACTATGTGCCAAATCACTTTGGTGTGTTCCCCAACCACTGTGCACCCCACAGATCTCAATACCTCATCCTAATAGCCCTTGGCCATCTCCTCTTCCCACTACCTTGTGTCTAAAGCCCCATCTTAGCACACCTCTTTCCGAATGTGCTCTGCCAGCTGTTGTCATATGCCAGGATTACTGGGCACCATCTTCCCCTGCTGTTGCTGACCTCTTTGTGGTCTCTAGCAGAAGCTACATCAGGTGGTAAAGATTTCCCTGCTAGATGGATGCCAATTTGTTCCTCCTTTTGCTGAGCTCCAGCTGGGTAATAGATGCAGCTAAGATGAGCCGAGGTAGGCTTTGTGCATCTGAGGCCATGAAAATCTCGCCCAAATTCTGAAGTGCCATGACTTGCTCAATGGCTGCAGTGAGAGGAACGAGGCAACAGGGTTTTGTCAATTCACTGCAAAATGCAAGAAGCATGCGCCCTACCACTGTAAGGGGAAAAGGTGCTGTCCCTCAAGCACCTGTATGCAGGCTGCAAAGAACATGCCTGCAAAAACACATGATACTCATTAGACTTGCACTTCATCACATATTCAAGGCCCGTATCCCTGATTCCTCTGCATTTAAGTGGACATCTACTACTTCCTTCCTGTCTCCCTCATGAGTCAGAACATCCCAAACCATCTCATCCCCAAATCCTGGGACTCACTGACTGCCCCCAAAATTCCCTAGCTGCCCCAATCCCCCGTTCCTTCCAGCTTCAAAATGAGCCACCTCCACAAATAGGCCAGCCGAGGCCTCACTTTCTGCCTCAATGATCCATAGTTTGGTCCCCCCACCACACATGCAACCAGAAACCACCAGTCCGAAGCCCTACAAATCAGTCTATCCCTGAAAAATTCTCTGCGTCAACTACAAATTCATGGGGACTCTCCCCAAAATAGAAGAGAGCTCCAGCAGCATACATACTCGTGCTGGCAAAGTAAAATGACAAAACATAATTTCTCTCATGCCATTCCAGCAGGTTTAAACTCGGTGCATCCCCTCTTCTGGCCTAATACCTACTCACATGTTATCTCCTTTCCCCATCCCCCTCATAATATCACTGAATACATCCACTCAAGACTTCCTTCTCCCAGGTTCTGAGAGCAAATGTGATACAGAGTCGGCTCATCACCCCACCACAACTGCCCAATGCTGCATAAAAACACAAGGCCCAAGTAAGGGCATTGTCCCTTCATTGCTTGCATGCACAAGACTACACGCACACACACACACACTCTGATGCCCAATTCCGCAATTCAGGGCAGTACCAACGGATAGGATTATAGTTGCACCCATGATAAAGACAAGCAAAGAGTCCAGTGCAAAAGCCCTGGAAGCTGGATCTACAAAGAGGCTGTTGAGTGAAACACTGTGGTAGCATCAATGACAAAGTGAAAAACTAAAATGGCCCCAGAACTGACATGGAAAACAACACATTATACCCAACAAACATTTACAACAAAGTTATGTGTATTCATTTGGAAGGATGGCAATGAAAAAACAAACAGTTGGACAAGGATTATCATACCTCAGCTTGGGAGCACTCGGGGAAGTTACCGGTCAGCCATCTTGGTCAGTCCCAACCAGTAAGACCCATACATACACACACATACACTCTCAGTGTGCCCCAAACATCCAATCCCGTGGTGCAGCCTTATACAACACATCCCACCCCCCCAAGTGCTCTCCACCTCCCATCCTACCTATCCATCCATTCATCCATCCAGGCCCCAACCAAAAAAGAAGAAACAACAACAACACACTCGCTGTGGAACTAACTCACTGAGCAGTGCAGGCAATCCACAAAAAGCCTGGCAGAAAGATAGTAAACACACACAAGGGCTAGCAGAGGGAGTGGCCCCTAAACTACACTGAAACCCACCATAACCCTGCATGCCACCCACTCCTGCCCCAAGCAAAAACAGTCTATGGCACACACTAACTTTGCATGTTCTTGGCTCACCTCCCTGCAGGTTTGAAGCACTCTTTGCAGGTTGGTCCGTCACGACTCACAGTTCTGGGTGCCTGTGTCCCTCATAGGTATGTACAGCCACGCCCCCAGCACTGTAGAACCTCGACCACATCCGAGCGGCCTGGCACCTAAGGAGAATGCAGGCATGAGCAACAGATACCCACCAGTGCCAGTGAAGATCACATGCCTTGAATCCCCAGCTGCAATCCCTGAACACTGCAGGGAGAGAGAAATCAAAATCCACGATGGCTGTTCAGCTGCCAGGCAAAACTTAACAAAGTTCGGAACCAAGATCAGAAAACCTCCACAGTTTCACCCAAACAAAGAGTGGTCCTCTCTAATGGGGTGGCATGATAATTCTCAGATAACCAAAACATTCTTACCTTAAACCCAGAAGCACTCGCAGTGAGACACCTAACTGGCAGCCATCTTTAAATCTATGTATCAATGTGTGTGTGTGTGTGTTTGTGTGTGTGTGCGTGTGTGTGTGTCTCTCTCTCTCTTTCCCTGGCTCTGTTTGCCTCTCTATATCTGTCTCTCTTTTTCTCCCTCTCTCATCTTCTCTCTCCCCCTCTGTATCATTCTTTGTCACTCTCTCTCCCTTTCTATGTCTCTCTTTCCCGTTCTCCCTATGCCGTTTTATTCCTCTCCTTCTCTGTATGTTTCTTTAACGCTTTGTGGCAATCTCTCTGTATCTTTCACTCTCTCTGTCCCTCTCTCTAACTCTACTTCCCTCTCTCTGGAATGCTTATAGTAGGTTTCATTTTGCTTACAGAAGCCCCACAGTTGGACAGCATTGAAGTAGGGAAGGAGGCCCTGAACTGCACCATACTGGTAATAGCCTCAACCTCGGGAATGCTCCTCCTCCAGAGAGTCATGAATGCTTTGAGGACCAGAGAGTGGACTAAAGGTGCCTTCTCTGCCCGTCCCACAACATTCAGTATGAGGCAGACGTTTGCTGAACTGTCAAATCTCAGAATCTTTTGTGGCATCTCATCTGTAGAGTACAATGATTCAGTGATGCTTTGGACAAACGGGTCGAAAGCAAAGGGTTGCCTTCTCCCCCTGTAATCCTGAATTTGTGGATATGCATTGGTGGGTGGAGTTGGATGGGGGACTGCAGCAGACTTGATGCCAGGCCCGATGACACCCTCCTTCTCCTCACCCATGTCAATGTACATCCCACTGGCTTGTTGCTCCGTCAACTGCACTTTGGCATCGCACTACTGACTACCACACACTTTTATGTTGAATGGCCCACATGCCTGTTCCCACCTTAGACTTTGAATTTGTTAAGGCGCATCATGACGGGTGATGTTGGAGTGGGGATTGCAGCAGACCAGATGCCATGCTGGGCGCATTAGGTTCCCATCCAAGTACTCCCACCTCCTCCTCCTACACCCACACAGGTCTGGCAGCACCTTTCTCCATGGCAACCCATTTTGCACCACTGACTGCCATCCCCTTCCATATTTGAAGCCCCATGTGCCATGCACCCCACCACCTGCACATTAGCTCCAAGGATGAAAAGGCTAGACATTATCCTATTAAATTGTTGCAAGGCGCCAGCCAATAGTCTCATCCCTACATATATAGGTCAGAGTCAGAACAAGGCATGGTCACTGTATAATACAACAATTATACTGTCCATGTTATCTTTCAAAAAAAGTTCACAAGTGCAGAAAATGGGTCAAAACCCCCCACCTGATGTTGATGCCCATGCCCACTGGTGTGGTAGTATTTATTTATTTTATTTTATTTATTGGGTTTTTATAATGCATCTGTTCAGATAAAGGTGTTTCAAGGTGCAACAAGACAAAAGAGGGTGGGGGGCAGGGATGAAGAAACACAAAACTGGTCCTACTAGCCCTTGTGTTATTCAGGTTGTGCAAGTGTAGTAACAAGAAGTGCAAGGGAGAAGGGAGGGGAAAGTGCCGCTCAGGGCAGAAAAAGGGCCCATGGGTTAGGCGAGTGCTAAGTAGAGGCCACGTGGACAAGTGCCAGGGGAATGCAGAGACTGCAAGGGAAGAAGGTCCGCATGATAAGTGCGAGGGACGGGGCTGGAAGGGCTCAAAGGTGTGCAGACCCAGCCAGGCTAGTGCAGGGGGAGTGATCCGGGAAGGGCAAGGGCCGGTTAGTGGGGTTGTGGGGGCAGGGGAAACCAAGTGCAGGTGTAGACTGGTCGAGTGGGGCCTGGTGCCCTGTAAGAATAAGAAGGAACCAGACAGCCATTCAAGAAGAGGCATGGGAGACATTAGCAAGGAAGTGGGAGGGGATAGGGGAAGGAGGAAGAGAAAAGGAGGGTCTTGAGAAGCTTCTGGAACTTAAGGAGATCCTGCTCCAGTCTGAGAGGGGCGGGGAGGCCATTCCACAGGGAGGCACCTGGGGAGGAGAGATATCTACTCCCCACTCTCTGCTTGGTAAAGCATCTGATCTGCAGAGAGTTGGAGCTAGAGGCAGGCCACATGAAGCCACATAAGGGAAGGGATGAGACATTGCTGGATATTCAAAAATGAATACACAGCTACATAAAGCTGCCACAGCTTTGCACTAATCTTTGAGTTGATGAATTCAAGTATTGCTGGAATAACAGGTACAGCAGCTCATGACTTGCAAGAAGGAATTACTCCGTGAGTCTACGCCAATCCGTTTGTGTTTTATTCAATCCAAAGTTACATTAAACAAAATAAGGATGCCATTCTGGTCATCTAAAGTTGAGTTATACAAAAATAAGAATGCCCTTTGCGTTGACACGTGTTTCAGCTAAATAAAGCCTTTTTCAAAACTGGGCTATTATTGTGCAATAAATTTGTCAACCCCCCCGAACGAAAACATATATTATCAATTGTTTCAATTCAAAGACAGAAATTAGGGATGGGTGACGGGGAGGTTGCATGGGTTGAAAAGCAATAATCATATTTGTACAGATACAATGTAAAAAGCACACAAAAAAGAGCGGAGGAGGGTTACACCGGGATAACAGTATAGCCAAGTGATCAATCCATCATATATCATCAACAAAGTAATTAAATTTCAACAATATTCAGCGGAATTACACAAAAACACCAAGATTTATATGATTTCAAAACATTAAATTGAGTGTCAAATAAAATAAAATAAAATAAATGAAAGCAATAAAGGAGAGAGAAAGAAAGAAAATACAACATTATTAGCTAAAGTAACTCCATGTCCATTCAAATCATAATTATGAATTAGCTCTGTTGTATTAATGAACTTATGTTCACTCACCCTAAAAAATATGTTCATTGAGTCGTGCTGTTGTGCCTTGTTATAATTGGGTCAATCCCAGGCTCCTATTCTGTTAATGACATACAATTTTGTTTACTTAATTCACTGTAGACAAACCTTATCCTAATATAATTCTTAATTTTTTTAATTGCGTATATCCCCAACATCATGACTACGGCCACTCATCTGTATGACACATATCCAAATAAACTCACCACCCTCTCATGATTCCTTAAATAACTGTACAATTACCACTAGATTAGTTGTTACACCTGTAGTGTTTCCACATCATTATTGTAAATAAAGCCAAATATCAATTCAATGTTAACACGAACGAATCATTAAATTCATTTTAAGTTTCCCTAACTCATTGATTCAGGCGTGTCTTTTCTGCACATGCCGCAATCATAGTAACTTGGGATCTCTCTTACCTGCTGCCTCTCAAATCACCCGCGTTGGCGTCCCTACGGACGCCGGCGCCATTTTGGAATTCCCTTTTAACGCGATTTCCATGACAACGTGACACTCTTGTCGTCATTTGGAAATCTCTATGCTCTTATTTGAAAACATATGCACCATATTGGACTTGCTATCTTCCAACTGCTCTTAATAGAGGCACGTTTGCCTATTACCTTTTTCCCAACATTATGCACTTACTTCTTACCATATTACTGGTAAGTACATGTATTGGAAATTAAACCTGTGTGACTATTCAAAAACAGATACCAAAATTCACTATTAAATAAAAAATGTTCCATATTGTACGTGAACAAATGCAATTCAACATCAATTGTGAATTCCTAAATGACGGGAAAAAAACATTATATATCTCAATGTATACATATCACAATTATCTAATCAGTAGTAATGTGTTGTCGGATCATACACCTTTGTGGCCCTCTAGTCATGTTATCGGTTACGCACCTTTAAATATTGATTCGCAAATGACATAATATATGTAAAAATAGCATTATTGATTACATTACAGCATTCTTAAACATATGTACAATTCTTCGCTGCTTTACATTACGTATATTTGTTAGAAACATAAACCACACTCATAGAAATGATGCCATTTCAGTATCCTGGTTCAAGCCTGTCGCTGTTGAATCAAAATAGCAAATGAGCCTAGCTTCTGCTTGGCGTAAGGCTCTTAGTCTGACTCCACCTCTTTTCGACATTGTCACATGTTGTAACCCCACGAATTTAATCAGTTTCTTATCATCCATTTGGTGTGATTTCTGCCAATGGGCCGCCAATGGTAGGGTAGGATCTTGACTTCCTATTTTGCTGAGGTGTTCCCGAATCCTTATTCTAAATTCCCGTTTAGTGCTGCCTAAGTATATTTTGGTACACACACAGCAAATACTGTATACCACATATTTAGTTCTGCAGTTGATTGCTTGCTTGATTCTTACAGATTTCCCATGCCGATCCTTGAATTCTAGTGTGGCCTCATTTGCAAATTTGCACATGGTGCAAAATCCACATTTACGGAATCCCATGTCTTCTTTTGTGAGCCAGGTGCGGATCTCAGGTTCTTGAATATCCGGTAATAGTGATGGATTTATTAAGGTTTTCAATGTGTTTGCTCTTTTAAATATCATGGTCGGTTTTTCTCCTACAAGTCTGCCAATGTGCTCATCTAATTTCAATAAATACCAGTGCTTCTTCAAAGCTTTCTCAATTCTTTTATGATCTTGGTTAAATTGTGTGATGAACCTTACTTCCGATAATTCTGTGTTTAAGTGTTTATTCTTTTTTAACAGCGTATCCTCCTGTTTTAACAATTTGGTTTTCTCATAGGCCTTCTTAACACTTGTCTTTGGATATCCTCTGCTTATAAACCGTTTCTGTAATATTTTACATTCCTGCTCAAAGCTTGTTTGTTCTTGGCAGTTTCTCCTAGCTCGTACATATTCACCTAATGGTAAGTTCATAATAGTCGTTTTTTTATGACAACTTGTAGCATGTAGTATAGAGTTCACTTCTGTGGGTTTCCTGAAAGTCTGTGTGATCAATTGCTTGTTATTGACACTTATTGTGAGATCTAGAAAGTGTATTTCTCTTTTGTCACATGCTCCAATGAATTCAATATGAAATTGGTTTAAATTCAGTCTATTAGTAAGTTCTGAGAATCCGTCCATCCCAAACCAACAAGATATTTTTTATATATCTTTTCCATAGTTTTATTTTGATACCATAATCTGGGTCCTGATACACGAATGATTCTTCCAACATGCCCAAAAATAAGTTAGCTAATGCAGGAGCAAATTTAGTCCCCATGGCGACTCCTTTCTTTTGTTGGTAAGTCTTATTATCAAACGTAAATATGCTGGAATCTAGTGCCAGTTGCAGCATTCCTTTTATCATTTGAATTTGAAGAAAAAATGAAGCAGAATAATTTCGAAAAGTGTGGTCAATGGTTGCAATGGCCCATTTATGTTGTATTGAGGTATAGAGCGCTTTAACATCTAGTGTTGCCAGAAGGAAGGAATCTTGCCATTCAAATGATTGTAATTGTCTTATCACTGAGGTAGAATCTTGTAAGAACGATGGTAGTAGGTTAGCCCTTGGTTTGAGAATAACATCCAAGTATTCGGATAGGTTCTTTATCACCCATCCATTCCGCTTAGAATCGGGCGTCCTTCCGGTATGACATCAAAAGCTTTATGTATTTTGGGTAAAAAATACATTGTAGGTATCACTGGGTCATTGATAAGTAAGAATGCCTTTTTCGTCATCAGAAATTAATCCACATGTGTGCCACTTTGTAACAGATTCTCTAATTTGTGCAAGAATCTCCTGTTTTGAGGTTGAACTCAGATAGGAATAGCACCCTGGGGTCCTCAAATGTTCAGCTGCCATACTCAAGTAATCTTCCCTATTCATAATCACAATATTTCCCCCTTTATCCGCCTCCTTAATGACAATAGATGTATCCATCATTAGATCTTTCAATACTCTTTTTTGACCAAATGTTAAATTGTCCTTGTTGTGCTTGGGTCTAATCCTGTCTTGATTGCCATGCTTAGAGATCCGATAGAATTATTTTGTAACTGCCTGGTAGAAAGTGTCTATTATATTATCAGCTGGTAATTGTGGAACAAATTTTGATTTGCTTTTCAGTTCCTTAGTCGTAAGACTGTCAGGTTGTATCCGTAACTCCGAAAGTGGATTTCTCATTTCAAAATCATGATCTTCAGTCAGAGATCGCAAAGTGTATGTATCCTCTATATCTTGTACTGTCAGTACACTTCTTTCAATAGGTTTATCCTTGGGTACGTGATGACCCGGGGCTTGTGTAGCAAAACATTTTTTTCATTTCAACTTTCTGACATATTTGAAAAGATCAATATGTATATCAATTGATTGCATTTTCTTGGTGGGTGCAAAGGAAAGACCTTTGTTAAGTAATTGACGTTCATCCTCTGTCAACGTTCTTTTGGAAAGATTTAGTACTAGGTCCTCTTCTACTTGTTCTTTTTGGCTTCCTTCAAACTGGCCCGAGTATGTCTTTTTCCTTCTATAATCACTTCCTGATTCTCGTTGCTTGCTTCCCCCCCTCCTTCCTCTTCTGCTTGTGCTACTTTGGGCGTAGTACTGTCCCCTGGTATCTGAAAACGGACCGTTTTCTGCATGTTTCCTCTGTTACCTTTCTTATAACGTTTAATCTGATTCAGATAACCTTTGTCTCCAATGGTTTTAGGCTCTACAACATCTTGAGTGTCAGGATCAGTCTCAACATCTAAACTCGCTGAAGAAGTATTAGGCGTGGGGTTCCTTGAAGATGGTTTCTATCTTCCTTGTAATCTCGATCATCTCTGCAGCTTTTTCTTAATTTCCTAATTTTCACTTCATCTTGATAAATCTGTAAGATATCATACATTTTTTCATAATTTTTCTGTTTTGTTGCTTCACTCGACTTCATCTCTGAAATTTCCTTTTTAATTATTTCAATACCTCCTACTGTTCTCTTATGTTCTCGTGAGGAAATATATAATCTATTACAGCAGCTCATGAGTTACAATGCATTATGGATAGAGACACAGCAGCTCATGAGTTACAATGCATTATGGATAGAGACACAGCCTTCTTTAGAAAGGGGTCATTTAAATGGGTTTGAACAGTAGTTGGAGGGGTTCACAAGATATGTGAACGTATGCAGCTTTAGTGAAGTGTTTCATTGGATGGTTATAATCTTAAGTATAAGGCCTTTCAAATTCTTAAAAAACCCACTAGACAAGCAGGGCGAGTTGCTTAGTTTACATACTCGAGCTATGAGAAATGCACTTGCCCCAAGGTGACTGGTGACAACATATTTACAGGTGCTTTTTGTAAAATGGTACATGTCGCCATAAGCACACTCATATTCGCTGCAATGCTGTCATCCATGCACAATGAAACCTGTATTAGTCATTTACTGCAAACAAAGTGTGTTTTCAGTAAATGAAAAATATGTTTCTAACATCCCCATACTCGCCAGCAAGGTTGAGTATCATACAAATGGTACTCACCCTTCACAAAACCTACTATCCATTTCTAGTGGGCTAGTAGATTCTGCGATCCCTGATTAGGCATTGATTAAGTAGGCCAGTCTCTATGCTCAAGACTGGGATTTGAACCCATGCTGATCTGCGCTGCCTTGCTGCTGAGACAAACACGTTGCCCGTGAGCTATCCTTACAGCCCTACACTATTTAAGTTCAATCATCAACGGTTAGCATCTTAATCAGGGATGATTGCCATTTTTCACCTGGTGAAGACAGAAATCAACGATGTGAAAAGATGTAAACATCCTGGACATGGGCGAAGGCAGTACTGGGGATCTGCAGAAGATTAGCATCTTCATATCAGTGGGGATCCAAGGTGTCCCACAGCAACCCAACCCCACAACTGAAATGGGGAGATGAATGAGAGATACCTTACCAGTGAAAGCAAGAAAGACATTGTATATTATACAGAGGTCTAACAATAAACCTAGCCTTGGTACGCTACAATGTCAATCACACCGCACTGTGCTACATAAGACCCATCGCCACACAGAGTGTTCTGTTTCTGTTTGCAGATTAAGCATTGATCCTAATCAATCAATAGTTTATTTGGTTTAAATAAAACTATAAAATGTCCTAAAAAGATAATTAAATGTTCAAATAAAACATGTTAGATGCTAAATGTCATCAGTGGTGCAATGCTTTCCACAATCTTCTAACGCTATTAAGTATATATATTATTTGCATACCTTCTTCATATTACATATACACCATACCAAAATACCCCTGCCCTGTTCACATTTTGACCATCATCCTCATACAGCACATGCCAGGCAAGCGTCCAGAACTGTTGAGAGAGAGGGAGGTAAAACGGGTTCCTGCCCGAAGCATACATACGTTTTGAGCCCATATTGCCTACATTATAATTGTGTTTTATTTGTCAATAGGTAAACAAAAGCAACAAAATAAAATACAAGAGCAATTAACAAAGATGTGGCGGACGTGGCATGCAAACCCAGCTCTCACAAAAGGATCCTCTTTTTGAGGTGTGTGTCCTAACCCCTTCAGGTGCAGTTTGTTTCTCCCCAGGAATATTGTCACAACGAGGCAGCAGGACCTGTTTGCTGCAAAAGGTGCATCACCTGATATTACACATCCTGATGACAAGTACTGTACCACCCGAGATAAAAAGGCATCAATTAGTGCACTGGGTTTGGGGAATGGTGCAACATTTGACCTCCTCCCCGCAACATCCCCGGACACCTTTATTTGGAAGACCATAACCTGTTCTGAAATTGGACACCGAGACAGACACATCTACTCCCCTCCACTGACAACTCGCACATGGGTTTTGCTTGAGGTTTTGAAATCTAATCTCTCAGGGCAGAGTCCCCCAAGTGAAAAACGTACCTGGCAGATCTTGATCTGCTAAATCCCCTGACATCCTGATAACCAAATATTTCATCACTGACCCAAAGCTCAGAACTCACACTCAGGAGTCGTGGAAGGTTTCAAGTCCAACCCCACTCAGGGAACTGACCCTGATGGAAACCTCATTTCTACATATCTCCATATATTTTGCCCAGACAGCGGGAGTGAGGGGAAATTAATCAGTCGTATGTGTACATTGTAATGGACTTACAATCTTCGTTTCATACAAATAAAAAGGTACATACATTAAAATAAGTATGCCCAAACGGTATCCGTAGAAATGATCGAATCCCCAAAAAACAGGGAACAAATTACCAAATTTTTTGGGCCGATAAATTTCAAAATGTTGGTCAATTTTTATTAAAATATAGGTGTGGGGTGGGGTAAGGGTATTAGTTAAGGTACGGGGTGAGGGGACGAGGGGTGTGGGGGCTTTCCCCAGCATTATTAAAAAAGAAAAGTGCAAAAGCAAATTGGAATTTTGGTTTTTCAACCAAAAGAATTTGGTCATTTCTCCATTTGTTTTTTAAAATTCAGTTAATTCATGGACAACTTATCCAAACATCTGCAAGAGGCCATACACAATGGCAGGAGTTGTGCTTTACAAATTCCAAATACAATGCAAGGCACTCTGTTGGGCCTTTCTTTCAGTTTCAGTTCAATACTCAGTGCTTTTTGCATAGACTTGCATAGACTTGCATAATAGCCGAGCAGTTAAGGGGTTCAGCATGTAAGGGAAGTGCACATGCTTTGTCATTGCAGAAATGTTTTCTTTCACTTCATGATTTGCAACTGGAGAGGTCTAGCCAGTCAGTCAGCCGGTCCAGATTGTTTTGCCAAGCATGCAGCCATTCCAGAGCATCACCTTAGTGTGCAGAATCCCGCCAGAAGATCTGCGCACTGTCATAAAAAATAGATTGGATGGCGCGTTCTATTCTTTGCGTGAAAGGGAGCCAATTTTCACTCGACTGCAATGTTTTTCCTGAAACCATAATTGCTCAATGTCCCTGCCGCTTGATTTCATTTTGGCAGTGGATTTTCCTGCTGTGAAACCGCGCGCTTTAGATAATTCTGCAATCCGTTGGCCGCAAAAGGCATTTTAATTGTAAGTAAGTGAAGACATCACCTTTATTCATGTTTCAAGCAAATTGCTGGGGATATTGCCAAACCACTGTTGACTCTTATGTATTCATTACATATATTTGGACCTATCTTCCATTTGCTTGGCTTTTTAGCATGGTTTGCATATGGAAAAGTGGAATGGCAGCCGGAAGAATATCATGGCAGGGTCAGGAGGGTGGCAGGGTTCTGCATCCTTTGGCTATCCAGCTGTTTTAGCCTACAACTCCCATGATCCCCGGCTGCTAACTATGCTGAGTAGAACTGTTGGGAGTTGTAGTCCAAAACAGCTGGCGATCCTATGTACCCAGATGAAGGTTCAGACCATGCATGCAGATATTTGTTGTGCGTTGCACGGGTGTTGCCGGGTCTTGGAGGATTTGACTGAATTAATAAGCCCAGATATGCTATTTTCAGGACCATGAATTATGGTCACATATGCTAGGGATTTGGAAGGATAGCCACATCATGACGTTTTCCCAGCATGCAGCTGAACTGCATTTTGCAAGTTATTCTTTCCGCATTACTGTGGCAGGAACTCACCAACCTGAGGTTGGGAGTCCATTGCTCTACACATGAGATAACTGGTGACCATATGAAGTGTGCCTCAGAGACGTCAAAGCATGATATGTCTGGTAGAGAATTATTCCAATTTAACATGGGATCTAAGGAATATCGTTGCGTGCCATCCTACTGGACTTTGTATTATAAGAGATATTGGGCCTCATTACAACTGAGGCGGAGCGGTTAAACCCGTTCCGCCCCATTACAAGCTCCCCTCGCGGGACCCGTTAAGGAACGCCTGGTCAAACCAGGCGTCCTTACCAGGTCCCGCGAGGGGAAGAAGGAGCAAACAACGGGCCGCTCGTAATTGGCCCGTTTTTTGCTCCCTCTCCCATTGAGCCCTATGGCGGCTCAAATTGGAATGGGGAAGGTCCAGGCCCGGGTTCCTGGAGGGAGGAATTACCGGGCCCTCCGAACTCAGAATGGCCCGGTAATTCCCCATTCAGGGAACCCGAACCCGATTTTGGCGGCAGCCATGCCGCCAATAGCGGCATGGCTACCGCCAAAGTCGTAATGAGGCCCATTCTGTTGTTCTTTACTGAAATCCTGGTTGCATCCCAGGAGAAGTGACTAACAGAACCAGGGGCCTCATTACGAGAATTGCAGAATGGGTTAACGGGCGCCACTAATGGTGGAGGGCCCGTTACCACCATTCGTCAATATTACGAGGTCCCCTTGCGGGACCCAGTAAGGACCCCCGGTAAAGCCAGGCGTCCTTACCGGGTCCTTCGAGGGGACAATGGAGCTAACAACAGGCCGGACGTAATCGGCCCGTTGTTAGCTCCCGCTCCCATTCCCATTGAGCCCAATGGGGGCTTAAATGGGAATGGGGAAGGTCCAGGCCCGGGTTCCCTTAAGGAGGAATTACCGGGCCCTCCATACTCAGAATGGCCCGGTAATTCCCCATTCAGGGAACCCGGACACGGTTTTGGAGGCAGCCATGCTCTTATTAAGGGAATGGCTACCGCCAAACCCGTAATGAGGCCCTAGGTCTTTCTTGCAAAGCCGTGCGGCAGCTGCTGGTAGGAGTGCACGGGATGGAACAGCTTCTTTGCTGCAGACTGTAAGAATTCAGGAAGACCTTCCTGGTGAGTATGCGAAACTAAGAGTCATGCAGGTCAATGCATGTCAAATAAACTACTCCTGAATCAAGTGTAATTATCTATGAAGGGCGTCCGTCTTTCATTGGATGGTGCTCTTGTTGGTTCACTACAGAGCCTGAGCCAATCTGAAGATGCCAGACTGTTAAAAGACCAGAATTACATTGCACAAATCCTTCTCCAACCAACCCTAGTGTTCAAACGACAATGCTTTCACACTGAGATGGCGAATCAGAGCATGTCCTATGATCCCGCTTTTTAGTTCTATGGGTATTGCCCGACGGAGGAGGTCTTTAAGCCCCAGTTATCTGTGTGGGGGGTAATTGATCAATGAGATTGAATACGCTTTTGCTTGGCTGCCCCCCTGAGGCTGCTTTTGTTTGCCAGGTTGATATTGCACATCACCACTCGACTGGACATAAACACTGGTTTGTGTTTAATCTGGTGCTTGTCCGTATGTTGAACACCCTGAAGGCCCTGAGGACTTTATTCCCCAGTCGAACTCCCACACAGCACACAGCACACAGCATCACCACAGTATCCAGTTATTATAACGAAATCACTTTCAGAGACGGATGTTTTACCAAAATGAAAATAGCGAAAAAACACCACATTCGTTCGTTTTTTTTAATATATGTTGGGTGTGGTAAGGGGTTAAAACGATTTCGGAGGTTGTTGGGGTGGGTTTTAAAATCATAGCGGAACAGGGTGCTTTTGGGCCCCTTTGCCCCTACCTTAAATAGTAAAAAGAGAAAATTGCTGATTTTTTCGATGTTTTCTTTTTCGGTAAAACGTCTGTGTCTGTAATGTATCCGTTAAAATCACGTAGAACCCATCACTACACTCTTAGTGCCAACCCCAAGGATGTAGTGTCTGTAGCCATAAAGCGTAACCCTCATTAAGCTCTCATCATGCCAGATGTTGGACTGAAAGAATGTGGCCTCTTTCAGAATGGGACCTGGCATACGCACAATTGGGCCGTTTGCCATTAGCATTGCCCAGTTCCTGGAAGCCTTCAGGGTCTTCCTTTGATGTGTATGAGGTGTTAGGTGTTTTTCCCTTATGAGAGATGCAACCTTGCCTATTGCTGCTGACCACACCATGAGGCAAAATATGAATACGTCTACTTGTGATCGTCTCCCCTTTAATAGACTATGGGCCTCATTACACGGTAGGCGGTAAGGGTTTACCGGTACCGGTATTTTACAGGTACCGGTAAACCCTTACCGCCTTACTACGAGGTCCCTTTGCGGGTTGGAGAATTTAACGCCTGCTTTTTGCAGGCGTTAAAAACCAACCCGCAAAGGGACCAGGGAGCTAATTTGCAGTACCGTAATTAGCACCTTCCCCATTCCCATTATGCCCTATGGGGCAAAAATGGGAATGGGGAAGGGCAATGGGGGAAGGGGGAATTACCGCCCCACCAACCTTGGAATAGGGCGGTAATTCCCCTTTCCACCAAGGCGGTGCCCGTATTTTACCTAAATACCGGCACCGCCTTGGTGGAAAGGGGACCTTGGTCCACCGCCGTCCATGTAATGAGGCCCTATGTATCAACATATATCTGTGCATAAGGCTACATCTCACCCGCCCCGCCACCCCCCACTGCCTAATAGCCATCATACAGAGGTCAGATATAAAAGAAATCTAACATGTCCAGGGCATTGCAAGTGCTTATCTTAATGACTTTGGGCACCCTTGGCATTCTGGGTAATAAACCCATGCATTCGGCTCTTTACAGTATTTGTAGCCTGCCTCATAAATGCTGCTCTCAGTCTTGCTTTGGGACTCAGATAGCAAAATCTACACCTCGGCCGGGACCTCTTGCCCAGCAGGCAGTCCAGCAGGGATGTTCCTTCATTCAGTCATGGATCCCACACCAAGTAGGACTTGATAGGAAGGAAACCATGATGTGTTGCTCCTCAAAAGCCGAACAATGTGTTCTTTGCAGGATTGCAATGCAAGAAAAACATTACAACATATGTTATGTTATTTTATGTTATATGATGTTAGGGAAATTTGTAGCAAGCAACTTACACCCAAAGGCAACTTGGGGCTACATATACCCAAGACAGATACACCAGCAGAACAAAGTCTTCCTGGAACAGATGTGTTTTTAGTAGTCGATGAAATTGGAGATGGTCCTCTGTCGCACGGAGGGAGCGAGACAGCTGATTCCATAAGGTCGCTGTAACGACAGAGAACGCACGGCTGCCCAGTCTTGACCGACGATACTGTGGAAACAGTAGAAGTGCATCTAGAGAATGCAGAGTACTGGAAGGGAGAAAAGGACAGAATTTGGATTGAATATATTCTGGCCCAGAGTGATGAAAGGCCTGATGGACCAAAAAAAGACACTTAAACTGAATCCGGCTCCGTACAGGCAGCCAGTGGAGATGATGTAAAAGAGGTGAAACATGATCTTGGTATGATGATTGAGTAACAAGTCTAGCTGCCAGGATCTGAAGAATCTGATGGCGCTTAATCAAATATGGAGGCTGTGCTAGATCGAGAGAATTGCAGTAGTCTAAAGTACCGAAAATCCATAGGAGACTGCATACACTCCAATAGAAACGGAAGAACTGTACTAAGGACTTTCAGTTTAAAGCGACCAGATTGACAAACATCATTAATCTGAGGTTCCAATGACAAGGATGCTGAGATTTTAAAAACAAGGTCTTTGACAACAATAACCGGCTTAGGAATGGGACCTAACAGAAGGGGGCAGAAGGAGGACCACCAGTAAGATGTAGCTGAGGGAGGGTCCACTATGAGCACCCCCGTCTTGTACCATTAAGCTTGAGCTAATAATTGCACTTCCATCTGTCAACGGATTACGGGCAGGTCATAAGCTGAAGCACCACGTACTGCTGAGAAAAACTAGCCTGAGGATGATGTGAGTGTCATTAGCGTAGGAATAGCACTGGAAGCCATATGACTGGATAAGCTTGGCAAGCAGATGAACATAGACATTAAACAAAATAGGGGAAAGAGAGCAGAGCTTTGAGCGACATACATATTGCTTATAGATCAAGAGGCTGAAGGCACACTTGGATAAGGTTATCTTTCAGAAGACTAACTCATGAACGCCCATAGTTTGGCGTTACTGCTCAAAAGAGCGGGATCACAGAGATCCAAGGAGGGGGTGTTTTGGGTTGTGCGGAACAGGTAGTGGGTGAGTGGAAATGGCCATGGGGATTAGCATGGCCTTGGGTGGTTAATTAGAGGGGGCAAACTGCACCTAGGGGATGTGCCCCTCCTTATATCTCCTATCCCTCCGATCTGTTTCTCCACAATAGTTTTTGCTTTTTAGGCGGCACTAAAACACCTCATAGTAACTATGCATGGAAATGGGTTCCTGTCATGGAGATTGGTACATCAATAGCAAGTACTGTGGTGGGGCTTTAAATGGGACCATTGTCCCTGACATTTAATGGGTTGACAGCTCATGACAGCAAACATTTTTTATGTTAGTGTCTTGAAACATATAATGAACACGTTATAAAAAGTTTTCAGACATATATGTCACTAGAGAAACTCTGATTAGCCACAGTCAAGTATACAATTAGTCTTTACCCATCACACTGCAATCTTTTTTTTTAAACAAATGCATATTACTTTCTCTTCAAAATGGCATGCTAATCGTTCACGGTCTTCTTTTCCGTGTGAATGCCTCTCTCCTAGTTGCAATTTCCACTTCCTATCCCCTTACCATTCTTTGGTTTGCAAACTGATCTCATCACTTGGGTCAAAGATTAGGTGCATTGGGCAATGCTGTCAAAAGAAACATTCTAATGCGGGGTAGGACCGTGTCATTTCTATGTTGGACACATGAATTGCATCTCACATCCAGACCTGTGCCTATTCACCAGAGTGTCCCAAATCCACCCGGCATCCAGACAAGGTGATTTTTTACCCGTTTGGACTGGAGTGTGGAACATGGACCAGGATGAAGAGGAGATTAGGGCAAATATGGAGCAGTGAAGCGAGCAGAGTTTGGGATGAAGTGGTGAGGAGTGGGGTGTATGGTCGATTTAATGACCTGTGATCTGGTGGGCAGGGATGGGTCAGGGAACCAAATATAATAAATGGAACTATCATTAACGTGTGCGGTAAGCATGCAGTAACTGGAAGGTCAACTTGATCTAGAGTCATGCACACCCTTTCGGTATTCCCCATTTTGGAGTCCCATAGTGCTCCACGGTGGAAATGCCATATCACCTCGTGCAGTATTACTGCATGTGATCATATTGCATGCAGTCCTCTTTGTGTGGTGCTAATTAACTCCACACAAAAGCAGGCATACATGAAGAGTTTAGGTAGTGAAACTCTGAGTTTGGCGGTACGGTAGCATATGCAGTGTTCAGAAACACCGCATGATTTACCATTACCCCCAAATTTGCGATCAAGCCTTTAGCAGTCCAGAGAAGGGTGCAGCGACAGACAGGAGTTGAACGTGCACGCATGCAGAGCAGTGATCAGGTAATGGGTAGATGTCAGATTCCGTATGAATTGATGCTCATTTCCACAAACACTATTCAATGGATTTTGAGTATGTGGTTTTGCAGCATCAGGATTGACGGTGCCGGAACTGTCAGGTCGAAATAGCTACAAACCGCAGGCAATGCCAGACATCTTTCCAAGCATTTGTGCCTGCATTGTTCTGTGGCGGCATGCTTGACACAGCCCTATCGACAGCTTCTCACCCCCTACAAAATAGCAACAAATCACCTCCTAAGGGGGGTTTACATGTTATTGTTCAAATGAATTATAATTCATTTATCACAGACTACCACTATATTAAGCTGAAAAATGCAGCATTTCTTCTGTGTGAGATAGAGCATTCTTGCTGGTCACCCTAAACTGCTCAACGCTCACCATATTTCCACAATGTTGACAATGGATCTTTTAAGTATTGGGGCCCATTTCTGCGGCTGCAAATGTCTGCATACGCTTGCTGCCACAAATTGAGCCCCAATACACAAATTCATGAAAATGAACATATATGACACGTTGCATTGAAAAAATGTTTGTCTTTGACTGAATGGGTCTGGGCAGGGGGGAGTTTACTACCATACCGTGCCCATTTGTATAAGCAAAATATGCGTCTCTGAGTGGGTGGCTACACACACTCACACATTAGCAAACGTGGTTCACAAAAATATGTTAATGGTTGCTCCTGTCATCTTTTGTCCCTGTTCCAACCTGGCAGAAGTCACATTTGGACATTGGCAGATACACAGAAGCAACTTTAGTTTTCCAACCTTTTCCCCCTCAAAGTAGTTCACTTTCCACAAAGTTGCACAACACTTTAAGGTTCAAACATTAAAATCGAAAACTGAATTTGATTTTTAATTTGATAGATTGTTGTGTGAATCGGGTGCATTTTGGGGTTTAAAGCACAGCAAGTGTAAATCGGGTGTAATGAATGTGTGATTGTTTGTGGATCAAAATGCCTGTGGAATGTGCCATTGTTTGTGGATCACCATGCCTATGGAATGTGTGATTGTTTGTGGATCACCATGCCAGTGGAATGTGGGATTTTTTGTTGATCACCATGCCAGTGGAATGTGGGATTGTTTGTGGATCACCATGCCAGTGGAATGTGGGATTTTTTGTTGATCACCATGCCTGTGGAATTTGTGGATTGCCAGAAGCTCAATCTGCTCTGGTTTCACTTTAGACCTGCAAACGCAATTCTTTGTGAAATGGCAACTTCCTGTTTTTCATTAATGTTGCTTTAAATAGTGACATGGCATGGCACTTATGGATTGATGGTTTGCTTGCCTTGCTGCTGCTTGTGGGTAATTCCGTGTACTGAGTCTGTGAGAAAACACACAGATAAGGGCGGCGAAGGGGATGGAGGGAAGAAGGGGGAAGAGGGTACAGAGCGCGAGAGAAAGGGTAAAAGAGTGAGATAGAGACAAGGGAGAGAGAGGGAGCGAGAGAGACCGTGTGTGTGTGTGGTGTTCTGAAGTGAAATTTCGGCCTGCGTCAGAGTGCAAAACTCTAAGAGATAAATAGTATATGACACAACCATATGCTTCTTTATTAGAATGTACTACAACCCCACTTTCCCTAGTCACATCTGAGCGAAAATTCACCCATCCGTGTATTTAGCGCAAACAATTTTCCATGAGCTAATATTGATTTTAAAATCCAATTCTGAGCAATTTTCAGGCAATCGTCCGAAAAAAAACCTCTGTTTAACCACATGTATTGATCCCCCCGCTTCTCATGTGGCCTGTCAGCCGCCGTTTAGCTGAGCGCTTGGTACAGCGCTCAAGGATCGAGAGATTCAAGTTTCTTATGGTTCTTGTAAACAAAAATGTAATTTCTCAAGCCCACGGTGTGTGCGCAGGTGTAGCAAAGGCGTCTGGAAGCCGGTCACGCTCTGGAACAGACTGAAGTGCTTTCAGTAAACAGAAGTGCACGCCAAGTACTGTGACTTTAATGCCATGCCTCAGGTATGTAACACTGCTGCGCTGTGGGAACAGACACCAGACAAGAGTGTCTTTTTTCTGTAATTGGCCCCATTATGGAAGTTAAAAGAACATCCTACCAAGCATCACCCATTCGTGGTTTATGCTCACTTGTATGGAGAAGGTATGTTGTTCAGAAATCAAAGATCTTCAATGACTTCAATGGATCGTTGCTCCACAGTGAATCCGTCCAGTTGAAGTCTACGTTGGGCCAGCCCGGGTGCCGCTACCTTGTGTACATGGCTCCCTGACACAGCCCCTCCGAGCACCCTTTAACACCTTAAAAACAAACTTGGCTGGGCTATTATCAGGCAGAGTGAGGGCTCCCTACCCTCACTGAACCATGATCATGATCCCGGCCAAGTTTGTTTTGTGTTTTGAAAAGACAGCTGCCCCACTTTTGTTGTGACCAACGAGTGTTTCCTGAAGATGTGGCTATCTTGGCAGTGATCCTGGCACCATATTCAAGTCTAGCGGGTCTGATTCTCAAAAATTAGGCAACTCAAAAAAGTGTCTATGATGCCCCTTTTTGAGTTGCCACATTCAGAGAAATTAGCAAGTCACTGAACTAACAATGCTCACATTTACAATTAATCTAGGTGGCTGTGCACTAGCGTCAAATATCTGTGCGGACCATCCTTCCCTGGAATACATTAGTGTGGGGCGTCCACATCACACACTGATGCATGACTGGAACTCATCGCCCCTGCGGACAATGTGAATTCATTTACACATTCTGGGCCCTTACATGTATCTGAATTCCTACACAAGGGATGGACGTGCATGTGGGGGAGCAGCTGTTCAGTAGAATCATTCATCACACGTGCATGCATTCCGCATTCCCCGAGCATCCCGTTTCCATTCAAGTGAATGTGTATTTCGTATGTGTACTGGGGATGCACATTTAGATATGAAGGAATTCCTTTGCACACAGGGGAATGTGTGCAGTTGTGCACCAGGTGTCACACGAGAGCTGGCCGCATTATGCAGGCATTTCTGAATTTCCCCTAATGGCTCCCTACACTTTCCCATATAAAGGTTGTGTGCTGCAGGTCGTGTTTCCCTCCCCTGGTAATCCCCGGTTAAGACAATACGAGAATACGAGGGGGGCCAAGTGGCATACAGCCCTTCAAACTCTGCTGTAATGTGTTAGATTCATGAATGCATTCTTTCCAGTCAGCCCCTCATCAGAACTACTTGAGGAACATGTTGTGTCGAATCACTGAAACATGAATGATATGGTTTGCGTTCACTAAATGAAGTACAATATTAATTATGTGCTGTGAGAACGCTTTTTTTAAATTGCAGTTGGTTTCCACGCTTTGCTGTGCAATGTGTTTCCTATGTAGAAATAGCTACTTTTTAAACACATTATAAATACACATGTAGAGCCATCTACATAGAATACATGGTAGCCTGCAATACATGTATAAAAGCCCATACATATTGTAATTATTACATGCTATTTGTGACATCACAACTGGTGTATTTTAGGAATATGCCATCACTACCGATCTGTAATCGATTATTGCACGATGTCTGTTGCTTGAGCCAGCCACAGAATTCCAGCTGCCACTGCAGCCCTTACATCCATTACAAGCTTTTCAAGTTCCTTTTTTGTAAAATAGGTTTTCTGAGACACTTTATAGCCATTAACTGATAAGGATCTGTTCCGGGTTGTATGTTTATTTTGTTCATGCCTGAAGTTTAACACATGAAAGGAAGAATCTACATGTACTGAATCCGTCAGGGTGGCTCTCATGGACGATATTGTCTTACTTCAGGACCGCAGAGAGGTGGGAGCTCTGATTCTCCTCAACCTCTCTGTGGCCTTTGACACCGTCGACCATCAGAAGCTGCTTTACTGCCTTCAGGAGGCGGGAATTTCGGACACCCCGTTATAGTGGTTCACCTCTTTTCTGTGTGAACGGGTTTAAACAGTCTCCCTTCCTGCTTTCACCTCTTTGCCTATTTTCCTGAATTGTGGAGTTCCCCGGGGCTCTGCCCTATCTCCCCTACTTTTTAATCTTTATATGCAGGCACTGGACAAAGTTACCGCCAGCCACAGAGTTAATTTTTACTCCTTCGCAGAAACCATCCAGAACGCAGTAACTCGTCTCGCTCTTGGAGCCCCCAGACCTGCTCATTCTCAATATCTTTTACATCAATTACTTTGGCTTCCTATTAGAAGCCGTGTTAAGTTCAAGGTTCTCTGTCTCATTCACCTTGCTATTCACAATGTCAGGGCAGAGTTCCTGCACTCTTAACTTGTGCCCTACAGTCCGGGCCGATCAATCTTTGTTATGCATTCCTAGATTCTGCCGCACCAGAGCGGGAGGGAGATCTTTTTCAGTTCTTGCCCCATGCTCTAAACGCCTTACCTCTGGACCTTTGCAATCTTCAGGAGTTTCTCACTGTTTGTAAGGCTCTAAAAACGTACCTGTTTTAGTCTGACTGCCCAACAGTTTTCCCTCTCACCCTCAGTGCATTGATGCCTTACGGTCTTTGTGCACTCTATAAATATCATATACAATACAATACAATGTTAGTAATTGTTTTATTTCGTGATCTGTGGTGACTTCATGGGTGGTCAAGGGGGGTCAAATGTGAGTTCCTGTTTGCTACGGTCTGGTTGATTGCTCCGGGATGGGGTAGGACAGTTTACCTTGTGTCCCCTGATGTTGCGGCCACCCAACCCTCCATTTTCTGCTCCATGATTGGGGTCCCTTCTGCACATTTGGCTTTTCACTTCGTACCTTTTTTGCTGTATTGCTTTGTACATTAACAGACTGGCCAGTAATTATCATCTACCCTCAATTGTTGCATAATACGACCAACAAGCAAACGTGCCTTATTTGTATTGCCAACATTTGTCAACTTGTTCTTTCATTTGCATGTAACTGTATATCATCCACCGTGTATGTATGTTGCTTGCTGCACTGCACCCCATAGCATACAGCTGAGTAATATTAAAACATTCAGTCCAGTTGTCACATACTCCATCATATGCATGTACACTTCATGTATACTATAGCAAATCCCTCAACTGTAGACAGTTGTGTCATATAGTTCATCCTGTTGCAGGATTTATGTACTGAGTTTCTCATAGAATGTTGTATATAGAGTTCCAGATAGAATGTTATTCCTTAAGCACAAGAAGGTTACAAGAGATCGAATGTGGGAAAGAAAAGGAGGTTTGAGATTTGAAGCTGAGTCAGGAGGATGTGCTGTGGTTGTACCCTATTAACTTTAAAATAAAGAAGATATCTAACAAAGCGATTGGAGAATCCTTTATTATATTGGTGATGAGCACCCGACTTCCCAGTCAACTGCAGCGGAGTCGAAGTGGGCGGGTGGGCACTACCTATGCCTGCAGGGTTTGGTGCTCTTGTTGGTGTTAAAGCGATGTGAGCAAACGTGAGTGACGGCTCATGGTGCAAAGGCTGCCCCGTTGTGCCATTGGATCATGTCCGTAGAGCAGCATGAGGGTCGGTCCATGGAGCAAGGACCTGGGCATTACCCCGAGGAGTACAGGCTGATGCCTTACACTACAGAAGTGTAACTAATGGCCTGTGGAGCGATGACCATGTCTTTGGATTGCTAGCGAGGAATGCGCCATTGGATTTCTGGCATTGGCTCTACAGCGTCTGGAGCAAGCATAACCTCATTGTCCTGCTTGTTGTGGTTTGGATTGTGGGCACCTGTGTGGTGATGCAGGACTCACACCAATCAAGTGCATCTTGTCCCTTAGCAATGGGGATGCAGCTGAGCGTTGTCTACATCAGACGCTCAGAAGAGCTTTTCTCTCCAAGTTGCTCAGCAACTGATATGGCAAGAAGTGGGAATTGAAGCATGAGAGGCTGCACAAGATTGTGGGCCTTGCAGATCTGAACATACTACGCTTGAAAGTCACAGCCAGGAAAACTGAGGAAGCCAGAGAATTACATTGTCAAGTGGTGCTGTTTATTTTTTTGGGAAGTTTATTTCACTTACAACAATGGTGAATATCCCAAGCCCGGTGTTAATCTTGCTCCAGCCAGGAGAGCAAAATGTGAGATGGAAGGGCTGTAAGAAAGACTTTTTAAAGTTTGTTCTGGCAGTGTATGGCCCCAATTAATCCATAGACAGGAAAGGTGCACTTTTGTATCATTGCTTGTGGCATGCTAGGCAGGAAATAAATAAGAGGTTGCCTGAACAGTTGCACTCACCTGGTGGAGTGGCTTTGAATAGCTTTGAAGCAAGCATGGCCACATTTGACAAGCATGTCTAAGTCAAGGAGAACAACATTCTATCAAGGTATCGTTTTGCCACTAGAGAACAGAAATGAGAGCAGACTATCCAGGAATTTGCAACAGTGTTAAGAGGGCTGGCAATCAAGTGTCAGTGGGCACTGTCATGAAGGGCATCTTTGAGATCAGCTTATGATTAAATGTGCTAATGACCAAGTACGAAAAGAATTGTGGTTGGAGAAGGATCCAAATCTGAACAGTGCTATAGAAATTGCCAAGCAGGTTAAGCGCACAGCATTATATATTAAAGATCTCAATAGGGAGGATGCTAACAGTTCAAGAGAAAGCAATGCTGTATATAAGGGGAGGAACATGTGTGGTCAAGGTCAAGAGCTAAAGAAAGATGTGGATTGGAGGAATACGGATAAAGGCAAAATTAGAGGCACAGGACATAGTGATTGTCATGGGCAAAAAAAGTCTGACTGTCAACCCAGGAAATGTTTTAGGTGTGGGAATTTGCAACAGCTCACCATGGACACAAAGTGCACTGTGGTGTAAGTAGAATGTAGGTTGTGTGGTAGGAGAGGCCATTTGGCCAAGTGTTGCAGATTAGCTTCAGGTCGGGGTGGAGCATAAATGAGAAGGACTGTAATGAGGAAGATGTGGAACATAGAATCCATGAGGGATTAAACATTATCCATGTAGTGAATGCAGTTATGGGAATGAGAATAAAGAAACCCAGGCCATTTGTTAAAGGGAATGCAGTTGAAATCTCGATGTTTATTGATAGTGAGGCAGACTCAACCCTTATAGGGAAAGGTACCTGGGAATCCAAGTTAGGGAGTGATGTTCTGAGAGCAGCTAATGTCAAGGCCAATGCCAATGGAGAACATCCCATGGAAATAATAGATGAAAAGCATGCCAAGCGAATAGTTCAAAGGAAGAGTACCATGAGTAGAGTATTTGTGATGAGTGTTGGAAGGAATCTGCTCTCATGGGATTGTCTTGGGGATAAAGTTAGATTCCAATGCAAAAGAACAAGTGTACACTGAGCGCGGAAAAGAGATTGTAGCGATACAATATGTGGATGGAGCCAAAAGCTACAGAGAAGAAAAGAGGTGTTGAAAAACATGAGTGGGTAGCAAGTGTGTTCAAAGGTAAGGTGGGTGTCTTATGGGTCTATACATTAATCAAATTGACAAGAGGAGCAATTCCTGTGGTGGCCACATTTACAACAGTTCCATTGGCACTCGAATAGGAAGGTGATTGAAGGTGTGATTGAGCAGACAGATGCATCGGAATGCGTCAGTCTCATTGTTGTGGGGAAGAAAACCAATGGGGCAGTAAGAATTTGCATAGACCTGAGAGATGTCAACAGAAATGTTGTTGCAGAGAGGATTCCTCTTCCAAAGATTGATGAGCTTGTTACCTATTTGTCTGTAGCCAAATTGTTCTCCCTTCCTGATCTTAGGTCAGCATATCACCACATTAAGCTCCATCCTGAGTCATCTGATGTGACAATCTGCACCAAATATTGCATAGTTACCTGTTAGGACCCTAGGAACATTACTGGTTACCTGCCGTTTGGATGCCCCAGGCCGTTCCCTAGATTTCAACACAAGCCAAAATGTGTTTTTGGGTTTGTGGCTTGGAGAAGAGTTATTCCTTATACAGTTCCACACTATTTCACCAATCTGTACCAAATGTTGCATGGCTACCTGTTAGGACCCTCTGGACATTTCTAGCATCATGAAATGTTGACCACCCACCCCCATTTCCCTGGATTTCAACACTTTCACACATGAGACAGTTGCCTGAAACCAGTGAAACATCAATGGGGTTGTAGAAGGACCAATCCTAACATGAAGAACATAACCTGAGGTTCAGGCACTAGGATGCACAGTTTCCAAGATATTTGCACCACAATTAACTGCTATGAACTGCACCACGCCAGGGTGAGGCAACAGGCGAGGAGAGAGCATAGAAGGACCCAGTATGCAGCAGCACACCAACTCTCGCCTCCGCCCAACATCTGGTCCGGGGTATGTAGTCAGCCACATGCACCCATTCTCAGTGCAGTTTACTTCAGTGTGCAAAGCACATCAAGTGATAAGTACATCGGAACAGTGACCTACAGGATCAGTGTTATCATGTCTGTCTACAGAACCCGTTCAGAGTATGGGTACTTCTGCTAGTGCATTATAAGTTCAGTTTAAGGCTTACAAAAACAAGGTTTTAAGACGTTTTCAGTTAGTCAGGATATTTATCTCTCTTCAAAGTATAGCTGCAAGAATATTCCAGATTTTGGATGCTTGAACCACAAAAGTACATCCTCGCCATCTTTCTTTTCCGAATGTATGCTCAGTTTCCTACCTGAATTGGATCTCAAAGGCTGGGAAGCTAATTTTTGATGCAAGTGTATTAGAGGAAGGGTGTTGTGAGACCTTTAACAACCAAGCACATGGCCTTGAATATGATGTGTTTCTTATAGGAAGCCAGTGTAGGGAGCACAGAGCAGGGGTGACATGATCATGATCACATTTTTGAAATTTCATTAAGTTTCTGACTGCAACATTTTGTACTCTCTGTAAACACGTGATCAAGCAGTTGGAGGCTACTATTGTTGAAATCTAGCCTAAATGAAACCAGAGAGTTCATTACGAGAACCTGGCGAGGAAAGGAGAGAAAGGGGATAATATGCTTTAATTTCTTGATCAAGAAGAAACAGGATTTTGTAATGGATGCTACTTTGCTGTTCAGCCTTAATTTGTTATCGACAATGATGCCTACGTTCTCATCTTCGACTTGGGATCAGGACATTGCCCAAAAGGATTTGTCCAGTACGAGGGTGACCAATAATTAGATTTCTCATTCACCATGAGGATTTCTGTTTTATCAGGATTTATTTTAAAATAGTTTTGGTCCATCCAATGTTTGATATATAGTAGGCAGACTCTGATTTTAACAGACACAGTAGCCCAGGATGGAAGTGGCGATACATTCTGTACTCCGTAGGAGTCTAAAGACTATCTGTGCATTATCAAAGAGTACTGAGTTTTCAACATTATTTTGAATCTGATTTGCAACAACCATTTCTAATTGTTTGGAGAGGAAGGGAAGTTGGGAGATGGCTCAAACATTATTGAGGTGCAAAGGGTCCATAGATGTTTTTCTTAACAAGGGATTGATAACAGGACCTCTCCAGGTGTTGGGAAAAGTTCCTGAAGAGACAGAGACATATTGAACAGATTTAATATATTCTCTAAAAATAGTGGACTGATATCACAGGAAATTTTGGGTGGAAGAATACTGAAAAGGAATCAAAGGTGTTTTTCACCACAGTGAGCTTTACTGGTTCTTATGATTGCAAAGAGGTGATAATTAAGGTAAGATTGGTCTTGTTTTTTTCAATTTTATAACAGAAATGGGTCGCTAATTGAGCTGCCAAGTTCTTACGGACTTGCAAAATCCTTATAACGTCAGGTACCTTTTCCCATAGTTTACAATGCTGCTCATTAAGAGCTCTATGCTTATGGCTGTTAATATATTTTGGTTCATGTATGGCTTCTTCACTAAGCACGTACCCCTGATCTAATGACCGTGGTGTACATTCCAAGCCCCACAATTCTGGGCAAGGAACAGGTGGTTTGATCACAACTCAAATGTATTTAGAGAAAAGATTCAAAGGTGGTCCCAAAGCTTTATGTAAGGGAAGCCACCACAATATTACTCAATCACAGGCAGCTTGTTGACAAAAATAAAAATAACCTTCTTGAATTTCACACACAAACATCCATTTAATTAAGTAATTTTGTATTTATGTGTGGAACGGGATTTGAACCTCCGTTGTTCTGCATTGGCTTGCTTCAAAGACTAACGTGTTACCCCTGAGCTAACCAGCCAGCCTAAATAATATTTACATAAACAATTAATAATTCTGCCGCTTGTCAACCATTTCCAAAGTACACATAGAATTACATTTACAAATAATTCAAAGAAACTTGCTTTCCCTAATATCACAAACAATTTAAGGAATCAGAGAACTGTTGCATGTCTCACATTTCCCAAATTAATGTGGTGCTGTGGGTCATTACTACGTATGTGCAGTTTAAAATAAGGAATTGCATCAAAATTCTGCACATTTTCATTAGGGAAACATTATCATCAGTTCAGAATGCACAAGCATTTTGTTAAATGGTATACATGTCCTTCCCCATTCATCTCACAAATAAAGCCCCACTGCGCAATTTCAAGAATAAATGGTACATGGCAATTACATTTGCATCCTTTTCTATGGGTGCAGAAATGACACAGTTAAACTTGCTTTCATTGCCCAAGCCTTATTCAATAGCTATAGCCTTCGCAGAACACACATTATCAACCAGTCTTCACTAGGCTATAGTACGGACGTCTTCATATCACAGACTGATGCTAATTATTTCTGGGAAAGAAATGACATCTCACTTGATTTTAAATGCAACATACAATTCCCATTTAATCAAAGTAGTTTGTTATCCCCTTTTCCAGACCACCCTTCTTCTGGCACTTAGCAGAACATAAAGGTTCTGGCTAGAAAGCAGATATCATTTAATTTTGAGAATGTTCATACTCACTTTGGATTAGTCTTTAAAGGTGCAGAGCCAGAAGGAAACCTGGAGTGTTCCCAGGAAAGTCAAAGTCAGCATTTCCCTTCTGGACCCTTCCTCCCTTTATTATGCAAAAACAGATCTGCCTCAAGTTAGGTTTGTTCAGGAATCCTCATGGACAAGGCCTCATCCTCTTCAGAATTCATTCAACAGGGACATGATGTTTCTTTCCCGCAGCTTTACCCAGAGTCAGACCCTATCCCTGATGTCTTCCCACCTTTTAAAGTGTAAAATGTTCCATTGCTAATGTCATAATTACAATTATTCTGTCGCATTAATTGATTGGCCTGATTTTTCTTTTGGCCATCCTCATCCTCAGACACTCCTATACAATACCCACCCTCAATTTTAATTGGATGATTATAGTTCCTGTGTTTGTGACCAGAAAAATAATTGGTGGCTCAATCTGCTCTGAACCCTCTAAAAGTCATGTTATTTGTATTCCATAATTCATGATAGCAACCTGCTACACTAATGAGAAATAAATTTCTGTACTCATCACAGCTGCATGTCTGGGTATGTGACATAATCTATAGCACCGTCATTCATAATTGTATTGATATTAATCATTGTAATACTTTTAATAATTTTAGGGAATGCAATTTGGTATCAAATTAAAGAAAAAACACTCCGCTTCGAACCACACCTAGTGCCATGTTTGCAACCAGTATGGTTTCAAAATGTATGAGTCAAAATGTATAATGTAATATGGCCTGCATTTTCTGTATGGACGACAACTTGTGCTAATGTGAACAAATGTATAAAATGGGTTCAGTGAAAGATTGATTCAAAATGAGATGAAAGGCCTGCATTGTTCCCCTGCATTAGCTTAACAGGTGGCAGGCTTTATTGTGAGGCAGGTTTCAAAGTTGTCACTTTTAATGTACACATTTTCTTTTGAAGATTCAGCAATAAAACAAACAGGTTCAGACCAACAGATGCTAATCTCCAGCCACACTGGAAACCTCAAGCTATTGGAATTTTAATATTTTTTAAGAGTCTCTGGAAAATACTCGCAAGGGTGTGGGTGGCATCCTCTGAGGTGAAACTGTGCTCTAGCACCTTGAAGTGTCTCTTGTGCTAGATGGAATTACCAATGAAGATCTCACACCAAATAACTGGACAGACTCAAAGAATATCGAAAAGTAATACTTCATCTCAATTTAATGTAGCAGGGCAAACTGGCAGACATCAGACTGATGCTTGCACACTCACACACAAACTTGATTAAACAGAGGTTTTGTACCCCAATATGCGTCATCTATGATGTCATTCTACGTGGCAAACTGTACTATTGATGGGAGGGATTGGTTAGGGGAACATATCTACTTATAGAATACATTGGGTAGTACACCAATGGCTGTCTCTAATCTGTAAAACACACCTCAAACTACCTCTAAATACATATTATACTGATTATAGTAGACAAAATGGCAGGAGCTTGGTCTATGCAACATTGTATAGCACATTGCCCCATAGACCCACTGTTTGCTTGGCATTCTCACCCAAACTTGGAATTTTGGCTCAGTTAGCAGCATGTAAGTGAACGAAACCCAGGTGCTTGAGTCACATCAGATTTCTCCCCACTTTCCCAATTAATCCATCATTTCTCATAAGTCGGACCATGAGCCAAATGTTCCTGTCTGTAGTTGACGATGTAACCTGCTCTCTGTTCTGGGACATTCAAGTGTATGCACATCACTATCTTCATCCACAGCTACGTGAATAGCGCTTGTTTTTAACTACTGAATCCTGTGTGACAAGACCACAAATGTGTCCATTTCGACCTCTTATTTACTGCTATTTGATTCAATTATGCTGGGTGTCATTGCTCCTCTTGGCCTCTAGAGACTTGCTCACACTATCTTGTATAGACATTATACACTTTGAATTGTCCAATACTTGGCTCTAGCAAATGTTTCCTTCTTCTTTCATCTAAGAGAAACATGTCTCACGTCCATGGCTCATCCGTCTGTCTACCTTTGTGCCTTGCAGCTATTCCTTAAAAATAGCATCCTTGATCCTAGGCCAACATAGACCCCTCTTCGTTTTACACACAAAGCTCTTTTCCAGTATCTCCTGACTCTGCAGCTGTGGTCTGTCTCTGTGATAGCTGGACTGAGTCTTAGCACAAGGCGGCTTCCATTTTTCAATGATGGCCGTCCTAGCCACGTTATATATTCATCTATAGCAAGCTTCTATATGTCTTATCTACCTTGAATTGCTGAGTATTTACACTTATTGGTGAGCAAGTTACTTTATCTTCTTTTGCATACATGATTGCTCTTTTAGTTCGTAAATGTTTCTCTTGCTGCTTCAGTTACATCGTTACTCTTAAGTATTTTCATATCGTTTAAGTTTGTCTTCACACATTTTCTTCATGACATCATTCTGCCCTCATCAGATTTCACTTGCCGCTCCATGAGTCCAATGGTGCATGCTGACATCCTTCCACACAATATCCTTCCACTCTCTCAGTGTGAGGATACATTTGATACGGTTGTCTGAGTGCATATCGTCTCTCGTACACTCGGTGCGGTATAGGCACAACACATGGAGTCCCATACAGGGCTCTTCTCCTGTTTCAATATGACGGCGTTGAGGGGGTGGGAGTTAGGGAAAAGGCATCTTCCTGCTCCTCTACAAAACTCTGGTCCACTTGAAATTTGGAGAGGATTGAGGGGAGGATGTGTGAAATAAACATGTTTACGTAGGAATGCACAAAGGTTTTTTTTTAATCAAGTAATGCAGCAAAAATGTTGGCACTGATTTAAGATTATTATTATTTTTTTTTTATTTATTATTGAATATAGTTGAAATTACAACAACTTTTTCAATTTATACATAAAAAAATCCAAATTTTCGAAAAGTATGAACAATGTAACAAATATTAATATACATTTACAGACAGACATCTTCAAGTATTGAATGAACAATTACTGAATGAACAAAATATATCCGAATCAGAATGTGTAACCATTGTGAATGAGGGAAGATTTGGGTAACAGATTACCCCCCCCAGGCCTAATACATGGATACTCGGCACTGATTTAAGCCGATTGGAATGATGTGTGTTTTAAAGCATTTGATGTGGAACAATGGAACTCTTTTCAAGTTACGTGAACTAGAAGCATACATTTGCTATCTTTGTGGAATATTTAAAAAATGATTGGCATTTGTAGTGTTTTTACTCAAGGATAACTTTTAAATGTATACAGAAATACTTTCAAAAGATCAATATTTTTAAAAACCACATGTTCTGTCCATGCACAGTCAACTATCGTGGTGGCGCATAACATATACAATGATCGATGGGTTTCTCTCATCAATGCTGGGGGGTCCAAGTGGCATCTGACAGAGCGAAGTTCGAGTTGTTTACAGTGTCACTCTGTAGTTGAAAGCTACCCATCTAAAATGTTGCTTACGCCCCTTCCCCCGAATGGATTCATCCCAGGTGCATGCATTTAAGGCGGTTTGGGTGTGAAAAACATACAACATAAAGAATACCAGTTTCCCGAGTTTATTGTGACATCAAACCAACTCAAGGACGAACATAGAAACCCTTTTCAGAGAAAATGCTTTACCCTCCTTCCATGATGGTATGGCAGTTGATTATGAATTCAATAATCCTCTGCCTTGACTTCACAGCAAGACGGCACTGCATTTGGAGTAGGAAATAATTGACACAAAGAAAACCCTTCTCAAACGGTAACCTCCGTTTTGGAAATGTTAGAGATTGCAGCTGTATTGCAACCTGGCTATTACATGAAAGTCAAAAATGTAGTTGACATTTTGCTGAAATTGTTTTTATGGTAATCCTATGTTGAAGTTATGAGCCCTCCGCTAGCAATTCATTGTACTTCCATGTTTTTCAATTCCGCTGCGCCATGTGAAACTTCATAGTATTAACCATAAGTTATATTCAGAGGCAGTTTTTTTCTGTCAAATGTCTTATTTTAACTTTTAACCTGGATTGCAGTTTTTTTACTTAAATATGTTCCAAAGCATATTCATCAATGCATATGTGCACCCTGTCAGACCAGTCTATGCCAATGTCAGTGCAGAGAGAAAAGCACCAATACCACTTACATGTGAAGGCAGGTGGCTTCACCGAGTAAGGATGAGATATATCTTACTCTTATGGATATCTAGTGATATTTTTAAAATAAACCGTTCACAATGCACGGAGGCCCAACACTCTTTGAGTGGCAAGAGACGCAAATACCAGAATAGCGTGACATTTTACCTCGAGAAGACGATACCTTTGTGCCCTTTACTGAGAGTAGTGAGAAATAGCCTACAATACTATATTTCTCAGGATTCGCTGTGGAGACAGACCTATTAAACACCAGGAAACCAAATATTATTATTAATTCTTACTTTTCTTAAAGGGCAAACCTATAAAAAAAGCACATCAGAGCGCTGCTCAACAAAAGGAAAATGGATACAAAACTTCCAAAAAACAGAGTAGAAAAATAAACCATTTAACTCAAAATCTTGTTTATACATGTTTACATTGTGATCTATAAACAAGATATATATAAAGGAAAGTCTATTTGAGCCAAGTCACACATTCCACAAAGACATCTAGTAGCCATCGCTGTAGGTTCACCTCCAGTTCTGAGCCACAACAGCAAGGCACTCTGGGTATGCAAATTAGCTCAAATGGAAACCTTTTCTTTCCAGGAAATTGTATTTATCTAAGAGGGTACTTTATACACAGCTTAATCAACCTAAGACAGACATTTGCAAGGCTGTCAGGACAACTACATACCTGGTTCCACCTTTATTTGGGATCATCAGTGCAGTAGAGTCCTGAGAGCCTTGTGGTTGGAGCATTTGGCCAGGTTTTCACAACATCAAGAAAGTTATGGCAGTTTTAAAAAGGTTTGGGAAAAAAACTTTCACCTGAAATGTGAAAATAGGAACGTCCATTTGAGCCAAGTCATACATTCTACAAGGCCACCTAGTAGCCATCGCTGGAAGTTCATTTCCAGTTCTGAGCCACTACAGCAAGGCATTGTGGGTATGCAAATTAGCTCGAATGTAAACCCTTTTCTCCCAGAAATTGTCTTTCTCTAAGAGGACAGTGCTACTTTATACATATCTTAATCAACCCAAGACAGCCATTTGCAAGGTTGACAGGAGAACTACATACCTGGTTTCACCCTTTTTAGGGATCATCAGTGCAGTATAGTCCTGACAGCCCTGTGATTGGAGCAGTAGAGTCCTTACAGCCTTGTGGTTGGAGCAGTAGAGTCCTGACAGCCTTGTGGTTGGAGCAGCACTCCAACCACTAGGCTGTCAGGACTATATCACATGACTAATCACAGGAAAAACCCAGTGGAGTTAAGTCTGGGAGGCAGTAATTAAATCAACCATCCCTGTATATTGAAACATTCTCCCTGTCCCAAATGTTAGTTTAGCTCTTCTCAGGGAGACGCCCGCTTGGTGCATAATTAATTAGTGCAACAACGTATTATTTTCCTATATAGTATGCATGCTCTTCTTTATTCAGAAAAGGCGTTCTCAGCTAGGTTAACTGTATGCTTGAAAGCATTATATGTTAAAACATCAGTGCGGTTGTCATTGTTGTGGGATTATTTGGTTATTGTTGTTTTAAACAGTACTGTACACTACTTAACGTCACTTCAGATTGCTTAAAAGTTTCATAAAATAGAATGAATTCTTGATGTACTCTTTCAAATCTTCCTATTTCTTCTTAAACTGCCAGCTGCAGGGTTATTTGCTGTGAATGGTTTTAATATGCTGTCTCATTAGTTTTGTTAAATTACATTTTATATCGTTTCTTTTTTACGTCCTATATGTTACATTATTTTCTAGGTTTGCGATTTAATTACATTGGATTTGAAATCAATAAACGGATAAAGAAGCACGCTAAGTAAATCACAAGTTATTGGTTGCGGGGAGTTTCGCAAACAAAGTCAGACTCAGCATTGGGAGAAGATGCTGAATGCATTGGGTTCTGCAGTGGCGAGTCAGTGTTACCTTGGCCAAACTTGGAAAGCCCACTCTAGCTGAAAACAGCCAGTCTAGCAGGCCACCATTAGGAACATAAGTCGCATGGGGGATACATAATGATAATGTAATGCTGGAACCTAATGTAAACAACAAACTGGGATTTTTGAAGATCTTTGATACGATGCTATAACATAATGCTGTCTGCTTTATGTGCAGTTTAGATATAATAGTGATGAGAATATTAATATTAATATTACATTATTGCATAGGGCCTCATGACTGATTCCTTCTGCTACCAAGAGCTATTATAATCCCCAATTAAATGGTACACAGGTACATTGGGCCTCATTACGAGTTTGCCGGTCTGTACACAATGGTACCGGTAGGCTTACCGGTACCTTTGTATCCGGACCGGCAAACTCTGAGTTGTGCTCGCGGTGCCTTTCATTCTGCCAGGCCTGACCTGGCGGAATTAAAGGCACTCGCAAGCCTGTAGCACCGGCATGGTAATGAACCATGCCGGTGCTACAGGCATCCCCATTCCCATTGAGCCATCTGGGGTTCAAATGGGAATGGGGATCTACCTGCTTCGGCACCTGCGAAAGGGCAATTACCGGGTCTGGTGGGGCCGGAATACCCCGGTAATTGCCCATTCGCGGGTGCCGGATTTTCTTGGCGGTTTGGCGGTAGCCTTGCCGGTTTTACCGGCAAGGCTACCTTCAACCTTGTAATGAGGCCCATTGTGTCTATAATTGTCTTCAAGTCTGAGATTAAGATATTCTTTTTTATAATTGAGTCTGGAACATAGAAATGTAACGTGATGCCCTAAATATGTACTTCGACATGGAGATCTGTTCTTTTAAAGGCAAGTGCACTTTGAGGAACCCAACATCTGTGTGGCTGCACTGACACAGTGAAGACAATGTCAATAGCCTGAGGCCATTGCAAAATAACGCCTGTAGCAATGGCCTGCACAGTTATTAGAACGGATTTGTGTTGTTTTCTCTCAGAACAAGCAATGCTTTCTTGATGCAAACAGTGTGGACATTTTTGGGTCAATTCAGAAACGCGAGGAAAGACATGACCGGGGGCGGCAACATTTCCCCTTGCATTCTCTTTCTGCACCCCCTGCATGCAAGCCCCCCTCTTTCAAGGAGGGAACTTGCTTGCAGGAGGAGGGACACGCTGCGGATGCCATGGGTTTGCAGCGAGCACTCCATGCCAGACTTGTGCCAGACCATCACATGTAAATATGCGTGTAGCACCTCTGTGGGTGGAGAGCGTGTAGTCAGTCCCTCCTCCGAACACACATGGGATAGTGAAGATGAATTCCACCCTGTAATATTGTCTACGCTGTTATCTAATTATTGCTTCTAAGAACAAGTCAACAAAACGTTATTTAAATTGCAAAGATTTAATGATGTTGGAGAGAGTGTGCAGTACAGTGAAGCCGCATGAGAGCAAGATGGGGAGTGGGGGGGTTGGTGTCTCGCCCTGGTCGCATTATTGTCTGGAAACTGCACTGAACGAGAGAATAATCGTATCAACGTGTTTCACAACTCCGCAATAGTGCAGCAAGTATCAGAACAAGTCGTGTACTCCTGGACCAGTACTGGGGGCCTCCTAGCAAAGCATTCCCTGCTGAGATTAACTTTAGTAGCATTCAAAAGCTGGACATTTGGGGATGCAATAGCAGTATGGTAGTTTGATCTGATGGACTTAAGTCCAGGGCATGTGTAATACAGAATGGCTGACTTGGGCCACAGAGATGTTGATGCTATTGTACACCTTGTTATATGGTGCCTCATGTTATGTTAATTAGCTTTTACACTTCACCTGTCACCACTGGATCGATGCAGATAAAGCACTGCGCTCTGGGTAAGGGAATTACAGGCTATGCAGCTTCTCCACAGGATTTTTCACTACAGCCGTCAATAATATGGCAGCAATTATTACAGAAAAACCATTCACAGATTCTTTAGGTATACATCAACAGTGAACTCAATGAGATCTGTTATCTCAGGTAGAACAAAGTTGCATTAACATCTCATAAAGACCAAAGTTGGTGCTGACATACAATTCAACCAATCTTAACAATGTTTGCTCTATTGCGCTTGCATCTCGCTATGATTTGTTGGAGATATTTATGTGGCAACCATCGATGCAGGGATTTCTTATCATCCCCAATCAAAAGCGCCACAACAGTGTTCCTATTCCAGTCCTGTTTTCAATGCATATAGAACCACATAGGTCCCTCACCCCTGTGCCACAGATAAGCCAAGAAGCAGGCGGGTGTACAGAAAGAATATATATTTATTACAGAAGAGAACAATTAATAATTGTACAAAATCACAGACCAAGCCACCTCACTCTGTGGCCCTAATGCTTTTCTTTACTAATAATGATTTTGTTTTTTACGAATTGAAAACACTAGTTGGTTCAAGATAACACAGATCACAAACTATTTAGCCCCACAACATGTACAGTCAAAACACTTTGCCTGTGCTTCACTTTTAATAGCATGTAGCAACTTGAAACATGACAAGATCATAAGCCTGACACTCTAGTTTATATGACGTTTAATTTAAATACTATGCAATGCTTCTCTATTGGCAAAAACAATTTCACATATGCAGCGCTCTGTCGTTTTAATCTCCCTACACATGTGGAAATGCAAACAACCGACTTTTAAAAACAAAACACTTCTTATATATTTAGAATCCTTCTTCCTTCACCAGAATGCAATGAAGAATCTCTGCTACCAGGCGTCCCTACCCCACTCCCAGTAGAGAATATGCTTTTCAATCAGAGACTTGGCTTAATTTTGACTTAATTTAATCTTGACAAGACACTTTTCTGCCCTCACACAAGACCCAGATATTCAGTTTACATTTAGTATCCCTCTGATTTAAGGCAGGTTCTGAGAAATGGTGAATAGTTGGGAATTTCGTTTTGTATTCACCCCCACCCCTCTAGGGAATTTTGGGGTTGGCAATAAGAAATAGGAATCCCCAATTTCTTTAATAGGCTACACTGGAAATGTTGTTAATTTCGAATTTCAACAAAATCACTCTGTGTAATTTGGCTATGTGGGAAATAATTAAATGATGGTTCAATAGCATTCTAATAATTACCCAGCCAATAATTAAAGTGCACAATTACATCACACAGATCCCCACAAAACCTGGTTTGGTTGGACAAGTTAATTTACGCAAATATCTCTGGGTTTGCACTCAGGAAAATGGACATCAAGGCTCAGGTCATCTTTCAGGTACAGGACAGGGACCATCAGAATAAAACATCAGTAATGGATATTCTCCAAACTCACTCCGTCTATTTTGCCTCTCCTTGGCCATGGATCCGAGCCTCTGCCCTCTCTCCTTGTTTCCTCCATATATCTTATCAGCAGGTCCAACCCAGGCAGTCTCCCTTATTTCCATTGTGTGTCTCCTTAGTAATCATCTCCTTAGGAATCATTCACCAATTCCACAGAAATTTCCAAATGATGAGATGCCGGCACATTGGCCATTAATTTTGATTAGACAACTATTTGCCATCTCTGTATTCAAGGCCAAACCTCTTTTCTTTGAATAGCCCCTTCAGTTTACTAAGCTCAAATTCGGGAGGGGCAAGTCCACCCCCCAACAAAAATTCAATTTTGCACTTAAAACTACAATGTGATACAATGTTGTAATTTATAGTTAAGCATAATAATACATATTTGACTAAAACAACCTACCCATGCCAGACCTAATGAAACATGCCTCGTCTCGGCATGATGTTGCAGGCTGGAATGGTTTTTCGAGAATTCTGTAACAAAATGATGAAAGTCAGTATGACAATATTTTACATACATTTTAGGTATTAACTGTTGTTCCCAAGCTTTTTAATGATACTTGAACCATTACTGTATGGCTTATGGTTCCTGAGGAAATGAACAAAGTATAATTGTTCATCTAAACCTATGGCCATCTCTAAACATATCTGCATATTTTGACTTCAATTGCACATTACGTTTTGTTTCCCCACCTAACATTGGATCTGGACCATCTGCTTTCTTTGTTGGTTTTGCCGGCCATTACATTGTTTCTCCCGGGGCTAATGGATAATCTGTTGCTTACCCTTGAGCACACGCCCCAACCTCCCATAAATTCCTTCTTGGTCACTGCCATGGCATCAAAGGGATGTTTTAGATATATAGGGGGAAGGTCATTGTTTGAGTGTTCTGAACAGAAACTGGAGCCATTTCTTGTGAACAGAAACTGATGCTTTTAAATGCAACAGTTTATTTTACACATGAGGCCTTTTAATACTTGACCTCAAATCATATGCAGATTGTCTCCTGTGCAATGCCATCAAAGTTTATTTTTACATCCTAACATATATTCACATGACTCTGACAAGGGAGATTCGCTTTTGCATGTGTTCATTGTTCTAAGCTGCAAAGGCACACCTTTTCATGATAACTGTATCTATGTTTGCAAAACTACCCTTTATTCTTTGCTCTCTGTGTCAGCAAGGTAGTGTTATAAACATCAGTCACATGTCATGGAAAGTAGTTTCAGGCCTTTGCCTAGTCACTCAAAAGCAAGGCCTATTTATTTGTATTTCTCTGGAAACAGCATTTTGATGATGCAGTTGAGAATTAAATGCTGCCCTTTCAGTGTGGTTTAATAGTCATTACTGTGCATTTTCAATGCTCTGCATTTTTAGGCCCAACATAGCTAACACAGTTTGCTTTTTGACTGGGGGCTGTATTTGAACCTCACAGGTTTCCATGTACTCTAATGTAAGAGATGTTACTATTACCTAAAAGCAAAGTATTAATTTAATGATGTTAAAAAGATGTAAAGGTATATTTGTTCCAACAGGATTCATAAGTTGTATTGACCCACAGAACTATATTAGCTTTGTGATTCTATAAAGTGGCAGAATCCATAAATATGTTCATTGTTAATGCTTTCGAAGGTGGGACACAGGTACAGCCAATTCATGACTGCACTCCCTCGGGGGGGCAGGATGAGCCTATGCTCCTTTATGCCTTCTCCCAAAGTTCCCTCCAGAAATGTGTTAATAGATTGATATTAATCGCATATGTTTGTACCCTGTGTGGGCATCCACAAACTTCAATAAGGCGAACAAGTGGGCACGCAAAGGAGAATGCCCCTCCAAAATGGAGAAAGCCCTGCTGCCTATTAAGGAACCCCAAATTCATAATTGGTAGGTGCAAAATTAGAATTTATACAGAAATGGCTGCCCAACCAGCAAGCTAGAGCTTAATTAAATGCCCACTTCTAGCAGATGTCCTGGGCCGTGTAGTCTATAGTGAACGAGCTGCCTAATTCAGAATCCAACTGGTTTGCCAACCAGTTTGGAAGGGGACAAGACACTGTAATGTTGACCCTTAGTGCAGGTGTGTTATGGTGACACATTTTATGCAATAACTAATGGACAATATTAGTTATCCCATCCAACAACAGCTTATGGTGGTAAATCCAATTATTTATTAATCAAGGCATGAATTAGACCAACATGTTGTCACACTTCCTAGTGCTTTCTAAAGTATCTTTTATAGTTTTCAAAACAATTCACACATTCCAAGATCAGTACGGATTTTTTATCCTATGTTCTAGTGAGTACTCGAATTTCCAGCAATGAGTAGACTTCAAGTTGAAAGTCTCTTGTGTGGAAATCTGCCATTTGTTTGTTTGTTTCTTGCGGAACTACTCCCACTTTACCCACCCTCTTACCTTTGTCATTTTCTATTCACCCTGTGGCGATCAGCAAAGTATAAAAGCTGAGCGAAATAACTTTCCATTCATTACTTGGACATGTCCAAAGGGTTACCCATGTACTTGGTAAGCAGAAACTGCATTTAAGGGCATTAGGACTTCTCTGGATCTTGGGGCATAGGCTGGCACAGTCCCAGTGGTGAACTAATCCCTCTTTGGCTTGATAAAGCTCTGTGAAGTGTGTGTTTTATGTAGGCCATGCAGCATGCTCTAGTGTCTCAAAGTGCTGGAAGGCAAATGTAAGGCGGCATGTTAGCACTATACAAACAAATCATTCCATACTCTGGAAGGCAATATTTATTCCATATGAGTAGAAATGCCATAGCTGCCTGCGTGCTCACCTTGGATTGGCCAAAAGGACTGCATAGTGTTCTCCTGTAGTCAGGATATATCTCTTCTAGATGCATTTGCATATCAATTCATCTCATAACAGAATGAAGCAGAGGTGTAATGGATGTATCTCTGTGCACTTTAGCTCTTAATTCTCATTTTGCCAGCCACATTGCATAGGTGCAGACGTTGACATAGGAAGGGTTTTGTGTGGGTGAGAGAGTGTGTGTGTGGGGGGCTATGGGAGACATGGTCGATTTGTGTAGTATTTGGGCAGGGATGAATGAGTGTCACAAAATGTTCCTGTTTTTTCTAAAAAACAGTTCAGATCCGTACAGCATGATGGACTTATCCCTTGTGCCCTATCATAGATCCCTATAGCATGGTGGGTTTATACCTTGTGCCCCTCTTCTCAGCCCCTTGTTTGAGACATGCTACTTCTGTGGAGTTCTTGTGTTGGGATAACCTTATTTCCCTGGTATGGTTAAGTGTGGCATGTTTCTGCTATGGGGTTGTGGTCTGGTGACCAGATTTAAAAAAAAAAAAAAAAACTAGGACGGGCCTTCGAAATAGAAGTAGGACTAAGGTAAATGCACGTAAAATGTTAGTTGTCGAACTTCTATGTTGGTGGCCTGTTGTGGGAGGCGGGGATGGGGTGTGCTAACATGCACACTCCTCTCATTGGAGGAGAGCGCTGGGGAGGGGTAGGGGGAGAAAATGGGGGCATGAAAAGCATTTCATGCCCACATTTGCGCAAAAAAATGTTTGTGCCGGGACCCAATTTCAGGATTTCTAAATCGGGTCCCGGCAACAAAAAAAAAACAATAGCCGAAACCCTGGTCGGGGTTTATAAAATAAAAAATCTCCTGGGACCCCGGGACGTCGGGTGATTTCCCCGGACTGTCCCAGGAAAACCCGGACGTCTGGTCACCCTAGGTTGTGGTATTCTGTCATTGCAATGCTATGCCCTGGTTTGAAATGCTGTTCACTCTTAGGTTTGGTATTCCATGTTACGTTATGCTAAGCAACACCATGGCCCTAATTACGAGTTTGCCGGGAACTTTCCAGTAATACTGGGGGGTACCAGCAAACTCGCCTTACGGTTAACGGTGCCTGATATCCCAGCATTACCAGGATATTATGGGTGCCGTCTACGTCAGTAAGTTCCCATGCCATGGAGTCCAAAAGGACTCCATGGAATGGGCTTGCCCTTATCACCGGCACTGGTAGTAACGGTGCCAGTGATGGGGGCATTTCTTTGCCGATAGGGGCCTGAACTCACGGCAGGTCTGGCCTGCTGGTACTTCACTGCCCCTACCGGAATACTCTGAGTGTGCCGGTCCAGAAAAAATGCTGGATCCGGTATTACCGTCCGTTTTACCAGCATTCTTTTTGTCCGGACCGGCATACTTGTAATGAGAGCCCATGTCATGTTACACTGCTGAAACATGTTATACAACTTTTGCCTCTTAGGATCTATGAATTTTGCTTCCAAAGGCAACTTTGTCAGTAATGTTAAGAATATAATTAGGCTTTTAATGTACATCTTCCTTTTGCTTTTAAGTAGGCGTTCCCACCGTTGGGACGTGCCTGTTGGACTTCCACTTCTCTCCTCCCTGTAGCTAAAACTCTTATGTGCTACTTTCTTTTTTTCTTTTTTAGCTCTCCCTTAAAAATTTTGATTTTGTCACCTAAAGGCATTTCACAGATTTAAGGACGTTTGACTTATTTTTGCTTTATTTATTTATTTATTTACTTATTTATTTACCCCCTTTAAATTTTGTGTACATAATGCAGTTTTTCTTAAATATTATCTTGTTAGGATGTGTTGTGTTATGTCATGTTATATTATGCCATGTTTGTTTATGTTGTTTCACTTCGCGTTAATGTACTAGTCCTATGTACACGTGTATCCCTGCCTTAAAGCATCCACAAACTGATACACAATTAAATAAATAATACATTTAAGGGCACTCAGTTCTTGTATGGTGATAAGCAGGCTCTGCGCCCCCTGTTAACTCTAAGAAATCCCTGCCCCCCTCTTGACAGGGCAAGGGAATTGCATCCAGGCTGGGGAAAGTGGGCACGACTGGAATATGTGGATTAACTTCCAGAATAGCCCAGCCTCAGCCCACCAGAACTCCAGCCTCTCACAGCACCGCAGCCCTCCTGATAAGGCTTCTAAGAGGTCACAAAAACGCACACAGAGGAACCGCAGTTCAAACCCCACCCTCATTTAAGAGTGCAGAGAGTTCCTCCCAGATCTCCAGTCTATAGAGCCTGGGTGTTTGTTCTCCTCTTCCCATGTGCTTTGTTTCAGCACACCCTTGCATTGCGAAATGCCTCAAAGCCTGAACAAACCCGAGCCAACGACGTACTCACATAACTAGAACATTGCCCACGAAAGGCTGACAGACAGCCACTGCATACAGAAGGACAGGAATATTCCCATCCCTCTATACTGGGCCCGTTTCTTGTTAGTATCTGTCTGCATTTGCCTTTCACACAGCCTATTCTGGAATTGGCCACTCAGCTTGCCCGTCCCAGAATTCCTACTCTGGTGTTTGTTTTTGTGGAAGAAATTAAAAGGAATCCCGTCAATAAAAGCTCACACGCTTCAAACGTCCATCACACAGCCACACACTACTTTCAGCAATAGCTAATTATCTTTCAGAAATGAAAATATTCAATTTTCCTGCAGACTCTTCAGAATGTACCCAATTTCATCATTTCGGGTCCATGGATGACTTTGGCTGGATCAACGTGTTATGCTATGTTATGAATGTGTATTGCACATATCCATAGGAACCAAGCAGCAAGCTGCATCCAGGCGCAGACCGTATCACAATAGCACAACCATGTAGTGGGATATTGCAACATGAACCCAAGATATCACAAACATTATCCCTCTTCCTTTAAACCTGCCCCACCACTTTGGAAATTCCCTGTTTGGTTTATCTGTGTCCTCCTTCCCCCAACACTTTACCCATTTTATTTTTCTTTCCATTGCAGACTATAGTCTGGATTCCCCAGGCCGGCAATGACCACCCCTGCCAGTCAAGGCTTAGCCCTTTGAGACCACTACAGTGAGGATATGGCATAGTATATAAGATGTCTAACATAACACATGAATGGTCAACATCATTATTTATGGAGCAACATTTTAGTTTGCTAAACCATTCTATGTTATGTTACTGGGAATAATCCCAAGCTCTGCTTCCATTTGCTTGGTCTTCAAGCACTCCAGTGGATCTGAAATCCAGGAGAGTGGGTTAGGTTGGTAGAGACGGAGGGGGAAAAAACAAGATAGATTTGCTGTTGTGTTGATGCGTGCAGGCACAAAGTACCCTAAGCTCTGCATGCAAATCTGTTTCTGGGAGTTCTGTGTCAGGATCAAATGGGCATGTGTCCAGCAGGGAGGCTTGTGAGCCCGTGCTGCTGGGATGCATTGGCCAGGAGAGAGATATTTAAGTTGGTTGTAGTGATGCAGTATCCTGTTGTTTGACATCTTTTGGGCGGGTTATTCAATTAACCTGTGCAAGTGGCTTAGTTGGTATGCGTACAGTGTGTTTCACCACAGCTGCTGAGAATGTTAGGGCAGAGAGGGCGGTGGATGGTATGGTGGGCATGTTGGAGCATCCATCTGTCGTGGGCATGGTGACGTCTCAATAGGAATGACCTTCGGGTAAGGAAATTGGGGAGGGGACATCCCGAGGCCACCTGGCGTGGGCTGGTATTTCAGGCTCTGAGCAGCGTTAAGCAAGCTGTCCTGAATGAGAGTAGGGGAACACAGGTAAACAACCACATAGTAAATCTGCTTGGCATACAGAGAATAAATCCGTGAGTACCACGTAGACCCGGATGAGAACATTCCAGAGGGGGGTAGGAGTAGTGATTACAGTGAGGGTTGGTTCCTGTGTATGTGCTGTCATACTACTTCAAGGTGGTCCCAGTTTTGCCAGCCAAGGGAAAGTAAGGCAGAGCAATGTAAAGTGATTTGGCCAGGATCATATACTTTGGTCCAGTGGGCGCGCTGGGAGTTCAGCGCATGTGACTTGGTTCTAGGTTTTGTCATTTCTCCTTCCTTCCCATCGTTAGTTCTCCACCAACATGACATTATTTTGCACAATTGTCTTTTAAAAGCGGAAATATTTTTCTGTGTTCATTGATGCAATCAGCAACACACCAAATCACTTTTTAAAATACTTTATACAGAACGTCTTTCCAACAACACTACGAGCAAAGTGGGTATCACTCAGTGTGAAAAGGTAGACCAGAGGATGTGTATCTGCAAAAGAATGTCAAAGCAATACAGAAAGAACATGCATTAAAGATGAACATGAGCCATTCTCCAAAACACAAAGTCAAATGGATGCAAGAGAAACAACTGTGTATGTATATTACAATCAATGTACTGCATTCATTTATCTTGAGTAACTATTTAATAAGATCACAAACCTGGTGGAAAAAAACAACATACTTCCACATATGATTTCCTGATTGCTGTGTGTGGTGTATATGTATACACGTATATAGAGGCATTTAGCCTAAGATGCAGCATAATGATGGAAAACATAGCTCAGTGGGTTGAATGCCCGCTCCATAGATGTGTGTGTGTTTGATCCCCATGTCACTAGTTGGAATCGTGACAGAGCTGACATGCTGCTTCATCAACCAAGGTCAATTAATTGATCATCATTATGTTGGGTAATAATTACGGCTATTCATGACATGCAGAGACCAAGACGTGGGGCCTGTGGGGAAGTAGACCACACCTGTCCTCCACTAGATGCAATCCTGCATGCTCAGGGGGAAACCAAGAAAGGCAGATTCTGTCCCGCTAGGTGGTGATCTTCTGCAGGGGCATATCGTGGCCAGCGGTGTGCATCTGAGCAGTTTTCCCATTTAGCAATTTGGGGGCACTATATCCCTGGGACTGTTTAACCGCACAATAGTAATCTGTACCTGAAGTAACTGCTCAACAAGGCCAATATAGCTCATTCAATTGACAAGCTAGTAAACAAAAGTCCACTTTGTCAAGTAACATGACTCTTCATGAAACACCTGCTTCCACCACCAAGTGACTGTGTTCACAGCGGGCAGATTATAAAATAAACAGGAAATAAGCACATTTGCCCCGTAGAGAATCTGAGATGTTCTACCAGTCTTGGTGTTTTGCACGTGGCATTTTTTCTTTCTCATACCATATTTAAGTTTAGTTTCTATTATAATTGCAGGACTACAAGAAATATTTTTGAAGAGTGGTAATGACATGGATGCTAGGGTTGGGGGAGTGTTTACCATGAGTGTTTACCTAGAAAGTCCCATGAAGTCTGTTTTCAATGTTGATGACTGATGTCATCAACATTGAAAACGGACTTCGAGGGCAGCACTGTGCGGTACTGGAACGCGCTGCATGGGTACGTTTATTTATTTATTTATTTAGTTTAACAATCACCATTAGCACCCGTGTAGCGAACTACACGGTTGCTAAGATGTGAGGGGGAAGGGGGAACGTGGCAGGTGAAAGGAAAACGAAGGGGGCGCTGGCTACCCAGACTGCGTGGAATGCAGGCTTGTACCGGACAATACAGCCTGCGTTCCCAGCATCCTGATTGGCCAGCACCGTCTTGCAGGGTGCTTATGATTTGTAAACCCGCTTTCAGGATTGCTTGTTTTATGAATTAGTATAATTATCTGCAGTGGTCTCAGCTCACCTCGAACAGTGGGTTAACGGTGGGATAATTGCATATTTGGAAAGCAATTCAAGTATAAAAAAAAATCAAAGAAACGTGAAGGTCAAGTGAAGGCAGGAATTGCATACAGAAAGTAAAGGTCCATTGCATGAGGAGGAGATGGTCATGTGTACAGCGCCTAAATCCCTTTTCATTTAATGCGGCGAAGCCTTGTCTTTTATGTGAAGTACGCCTCATTGTTTGGCTGGTCCTCTGTATTCCGCAGAAGCCTCTCATCCTTTCACACTCTTCCCCAAACAATTATCACAGTAGGCCTAGGAAGGGAAGACGAGGGAATGACTTCCAGCTGTGAACTTGGCGGATCAGACGGGTCATAATTCCTCATTCAGGCTTCATTTACATGTCACGGCGGCGCCCGCGCGTCCCACAGAGGCCTCTGCCTGCGCTTGCCGTCTGAGCAAATTGATCAAACGTGCACTCCAAAAATCAGAATTACTTCCTTAACTCAAATGGCGCTGTGCGTGCATGACTCCATTTTGATTCAACACAATGTTCTGTCAAAGATGCGTCCGGATCATCTTTCTAGTTTGACCTCTCTCCGAGTCCCCAGGCTCTGATAGCCAAGGAGGTAACACTCTCTCTTGCCCCATGCGAGGCCCTCACAGTGGAGCTAAAGTAAGGAAACAGGGCGGGAAAAAAAGAACATAATTCTTAAATGCGTGTTTTAATACTGATGGGGCTGCTGTGGCATTTACTGGGATAACACTGTGCATGGCAGAACGGAGGGAAATAGGCTTGGAGGATAGAACCGGTACGGGTTTGATACCCTGTCCCGTGTGTAGAGGATGAAGTCTGGCATGAAGAATGTTAGAAAAAGCCTTTTTTAAAAATAAAAAATGGCACCCAGATTCTATGTAAGTGTCATAGCACTTTATTACATCAACTATCTTTTCTTTTTTATTGGGTCTTTTACCGAAATATTTTTCACTTAAAAACTCATAGGAAAATATATGGGGTAGTGTGTAAGGGTATATAAGGGGTAGAGGTAGCAAATAATGTTAAATAAATAGGACAGTGTGGGGTTGAAGGGAAACCCCCACCCAAAATCTTTTTTTTAGTTCATTTGAACAAATATTTGCCGAAAAAAATCATAGAAAAAAAGACTGTTGTAATAACATAACAGTGTCACTGATTGCCATTATCAACAGATCTTGAATGTAAGACTTGCTGCATTCTGCCCAAGGCAGGACCATTCCTTCCCTGTGCTCAAACCCTAAAGCAGCAGAGGCCAGCGCACGGGGCAGAGCTCCTCCTCCTCACAGCCGGCGTCGCTTCCCTCTGGAATGCAATGCGCAGGAAATAACTGTTTACACCCTCGGTTGCCTTAATGGAACTGACAGTCCTCTCCCTTCTATGGAAATATTCAGAAAAGTTAGTATTCTATTGTAGCAAGGGTGGTTAGCAATAGAGGCACACAAGGCTGCCCTCACAAATGCTACTAAGCTCTCGACACAGGACACCTAGAAAGAGCCGCATGCAGAATTCACAGTACTTCCGGGTCGGCATTCATCAACACAACAGCAAAGCTATCTTGGATTCACCCGCGCCCCCAGCAGCCTAAGCCATGCCGCTCTCTTTCTCGACCCCCACAGCACTTGGATACTCTTCAAGTGATTGCGTGAACAAAGTGAACAGATGGTATATAAACTGGCAAGCTATTGGTTCAACCACTGCGCATAGACCATTGATCAATCCTCTCCTTAATATAAAATGTTATCAATAGGTATCAGCATTCTTTCCAATTTTTTGTAAATGAGAGTTTTCAACAGATTCTTCATGTTCAAATTTAATTTCAATTGGTGATTAATATGCTCCTGCCAACACGTGTTTCGACCTTACGGAAAACAAGTCTTCTTCAGGGCCAATGTATCACCTTTCTCCTGTTTAAATATTCTAACTAACTGATTGAACAATGTCCAGCAGCTTACATATAACCTTGCTGGCTGGACTAAGAGATCTAATCCTCTTTGCTTATTCAGAAAAACAATTATTTCTCCTTGGATTGGAGTTGCGCTTCTTAACCTTTACAATGCTTCCAATAGCGTTTTGATGCTGCCTGCAGTGGTCTGCTCCGCTCACATGTGAAATGAACAGATGGTCCATGGCAACTTGAAAACCTCTACTTTGGGCCCATTATTTCTTTTAAATCTTCTATCAGTCGCTGCTGAAGATCCGTCCCTACAAGTATCCAACGTCCAATGGAACAGCCAGCTCCAATGTCTGTTCATTGGGCAGAGGATGAACATCATCTCCTCAGTGGTGTTCCTGGGTCTAGAAAAGATCTGGGGCTACACTGAAGTTGGGACTGTCAGGACGTGGGGCTAGCTAGCCTTTTGATTCTAGCCCCTGAGATTCTATTCAGGGCTACAACCAAAAGACCAGGGGCTATAGCCACCTCTGCCCCCCCCCCCCCCACCAGAAGTGTTGCTAGGTCTGGAAAAGATTGGGGGCTATGCTAATGTAGGGACTGTCAGGACCCAGGGCTAGCTAGCCTTTTGGTTCTAGCCCCTGAGATTCTATCCGGGGCTACAACCAAAAGACCAGGGGCTATAGCCCCTTTTTCCCCCTAGCAACGCTTCTTTTTCTAATATTTGTATGACAGCTCTTAGCGGCATATATGGCACATTCCATTTATTTGCACTCCAAGTACATCTTTTCCATAAGAATCAAAAGAACCTTAAATTAAGATGCCTCATGCTTCACCACCCTCTTCCTTCACCCCTTCTCATGCTATTCTTCCCAGCAGACTAAGCAACATAGCATAACTTGTATTGCAGATAAATGAACGTGGAATCCTGCTGGCCCAAGTCTGAGGAAACAAAAATAGTGCCCTCGGCAGTCACTCCAAAAAAGAGAGAAGGGTGCCTGCACTGGTTCTATCTGAGATTTTTGAGAAATAAAATACTGAAGCCCAAAATACTGATTTTTTTTTCTTTCACCCCATTTCACCTCTCCACATTTCTAATTAACCTTACCCACCCCCACATATATATGCAGTGAATGCGTCATCCGAAATTCAGTCTTTTGTGATTTAGCCTTTTTTGACACAAACATATTGGGTGATACCCCTGCACCCCAGTATCCCAGCCATCATTCTGTAATGCTCACACCCCATTTTTTAATCTTTTATTTGTGTTGTATTGCTTAAAGCACAGAACTAGCTCACGAGCAGAAGAGGGCTGTACAGGGAGTGTGGGTAGCCGGCTTTTGGGCTTGCATCTTTTAACAGTAGGGCAATATCTTGAGGTCTGTATGTGCATCCATTTGAAATCCCCAAACACAAGTCAAAGTCCTGAGGGGGCAATTTCATAACATATGGTGGCACCAAATGTCGCACCAGCATGTAGATCTGGTACTTTATAAGGGGTGTTCTACTTATAAATGTGCCAGCTCTGCAATGAATATACGCGTGTGTTAATAGCAGCTGGGGGCTGTGGCTATGCTAACAAGCTTAGTCATGCAGCAGAGCAATATGTAAACCTGTGCAACTTAACATATTGGTCCTCATTACAGTTATGCCGGTATCCCACCAGAATTACCAGCAAGGTACCAGCAAAACTGCTTATCGTCTCTGCCATCCGATACCCGGTATTACCGGGATATTACAGGTGGCGGAGGTTCCGGTAAATTCCCACTCCATGGGATGGGGTTGTCAGAATTACCGGCACTGGTAGTACCAGTGATTCTGGCAATTATTTTCCGGTAGGGCCCAGCAGGTCAGGCCTGCCAGTAGTTCCCTGCTCCTACCGGCTAACTTGTGTTTTCCCGGTCCGGAAAAAATGCTGGTGCCGGTATTTTCAGCATTTTTTCGGGTAATTTTTCCAGACCAGTGACCTAGTGATGAGGCCCTATAGTGTCCCTTTCCTGTGGAATCTGTCAAAAACATTAAACCCGCCTATAATTGGCCTGCATGTCTGCGGGTTGGGTTGAATGGGTGATGGGAGCGAATTACTGGAGGGTTGTCAGGGTTTCCGCGGTGGAGGCACACTGCTCTCTGAGCGCCCCAATTTCTCTCCGATAACAAGGAGGTGCAGGTGCACCCTACAGCGTGCCACACACGTGCATTTTTCATTGGGGCAGCTGACATGGGATGGGTGTTCCAAAAATGCTGCAGAGGGGATGCAGCGTGTGTGCAAGGTTCACTTCCATGTTTCCATAATATTATGTAAGTGGACCTTTACCTTCTATGCGAAACTCTTCAAATTGCTGAAACCACCTCTTGATCCAAAGCATTTCGATACTTTCAACAGCTACTTCAACGTGGCTAAGCTGAACCACTGCAACACATAGCAAGGTTGGCTGAATCTTGACTGCCATCAAGGGATTGCCACCTCCCACTGCATCACTGAAGACACTGCATGAGGTTCCAGTGAATCCCAGCGTAAACATGGACTTGTTTTTATCAGTGCATGTTCATATTTGATAGAACTAACCCGCAAAATGTGAGTCAATATTTCTCCTTAAGGAAAATGTGAGTCAATATTTCTCCGTAAGCAAATTCAGATATCCAATGATCACCGAGTCATGTCTTGCTTACTATTTCCATGTCCGAGCAACAGCATCTCAGAGGAACGTTAGGAATCTCGGCTGGTAGTCAATGTGCTGTTTTCCCAATATGAGCTTTTCTTCATTCGCTCATGCCTGGTGACTTCCTTCACGACTCCATAAGCTAGCAATCAAACCGATGCCAGTGATGACTGGACGGGATTGATAGAACTGCACAACTTTCAAAAACACGAGGCTATCCCCACTTCTTTTGGAGTCTTCTGCTATTACCATTGGTATGGCTAGTGTTGTGTGAAATCACAGCAGCAAACTACTTCTGTGTTATTTTTTCCAAATTATAGACATACTTACTAAACGATTTTATTACATGTGTATGTTCTGTGGGGTTACTTTGTTGTTCATATGTATAGAACACAAATCTTCACAGTCTCGCTAAAATGTTTGAAACATATATCTTAGTGGCACTTTTATAAAGGGGGCCGATTCCTAGGGGCACAGAGAGGCCTGGAACAATCACCCTTGGAAAGCAGGGTGGACGCCAGCGACTTATATATAATTCGCTAAGATGTCAAAATGTATCTGTGTCAATTTCCATCATTCCCCCACTTTCCACCAATCCTCTCTTTCTTCTCTGTGAACATAGAGGAAAGTGATTGGATGCCAATTCCAACACAATAACAAGGATCGCTGTTGGGTTCCGGCTTTTGGAGAAGCCGGCCGGATTAGCCTAAACGCAGAGCTGGCTTCCAGGAGCGTCAGTGGTGGGTGCAGTGGCCCACAGCCTATCACTCAACTGGAAGAACTTGGCCGCGGGCGCCGTTCTTAAAAGGATTTCCCCAGAGGGACATTAATACATAAAACATTGTGCTGACGATTTGGCTCGGACGCCGACAATACTTTAAGTGCACAAAATCTGAGCGGGCGCGCAGCAAGTCAATTTATTGTAAGTACTTAATCAGATTGACGTTTCCAAGCAGCGAATGGAAGCAGAGAGCGAGCAGGGCCTAAGCCTAACGGCTCGTGTTACCTTCATTTACCCACATTATTGTAATTGGTCGCATCTGTCAAAGATGTTCCGCCATTTTGTGCCGACCGTGGCAAATAACCTTGATTGGTCCCAAGAACTTAATTTTGCAAGCAACTGCAAATACCAACCTCTTCGTAGTTAATCACTGCATTTACTCCAGAGACTTTAATGCGACCAATACACTTTGGTGAAGGAAATTCATCCTTTTAGAGGTCAATACATTGATAACCATTCCCTTGGGTGATGATACCTCCAGTTACTTGAACCTGGACGGGAAAGACTTTCACTAAGTGATATATAGGAATGCATGATTATTATTTGTATTACTGCTATTATTATATATGTATATACATAATGGGACTGACTCTTTAACCACAAATTCCTGTACAAACAAAAGTCCAGTCCAATAGCACTTGCAGTCCCACAAACCTCCTGGGCAGTTTTCAGTCTGTTTATTTATTTATTTATTTATTTATTTAATGATTTCATTTGTATAGCGCACACAGACCCAGAGGCATCCAGGCAAGTTATGTTGCACTTTCAATCCTGCACAGTTCTCTTTCCTGCAACACTCCCTGTCCTATAGAACAGAAAGGTGTGGCCAATAAAATTCAATTTCCCACGCGATTCTCCGTTCAGAACCAATAACTGTATGACGCAACACCAGGTTTCCTACAGCACCATGCCTCGCACCAGTCCCTGTCTTTCATCAATTTAGGTGCCACACCAGCTCCTGTCCTGTAACACTGTGTCCTGCACCACTCAGTGTTTTGCACTGCACCACTCCCTACCCTGACCCATTCACTCTTGCTTCCCAATTTCGACCCCACACCAGAACACTGCTGGTTTGCATAATGTACCGTGCCCCACTACACAACATCACATTCTGCTCCTATCCCGTAAAAAATATATTTTTAATATTCATCACTGCTCACTGCCCTGCACCGCTCCCAATTCTGCACTGCTGGAACCTGTACAGTGGTTCTTTTCCTTCACCAACCCAGGATGCCCACCACTCCCTGTCCTATGCTGCCCCTTGTCCCTTACCTATTCTGGTTCTGTAGAACCATACCGCCTTTGTCAAATCAAGTCCTTCAACATTTGCCGTCTGGAACTAATCCTGGTTGTGCCAATGCCTGAGCTGTCCATGTCAGGTTTATCATTATTATTTATTTATTCCTTACATTGCGCAACACGCCCAAAGGCCTCAGAGCGCACACAAAAACAAGACAATGCAAGCGCAAATAAAGACAACACCATAAACAAAGCAGCATTAACAGGAAACCAAACCCATTTCCGGGAGAAACAGGGGACGAGCACTACCCCCAATCTACAATCAAATTCAGTTCAGAGAACATATTTATGAAAAGGTTGAAACTAGCCAAAGAACTGGAAAGGTTGGTGCAACCACACCAATAATTATGCAGTCCCTATTGGCTTTGGTGCACCATCCCTCAACTTTTATCCTCCACAGGGACTTTAGACCTGCGTTTCTGACAATCCTGGACGCAGTTCTTTGTCGCAGTCAATCCAGTACCTTGTTTCTAAGAGCATCCCTAGGTGCAGGGCCTGATGGTGACAAAACATTTGTGATTATAAGGCTTCTCTTATCAAAGACCAAATCTCTCAAAGTCATATCCGCAATATATGCATCTATGATTAGTTAAATTGCGAGGCTTAATACGAAGTGGATTGAGTTTTTGCAGAATTGAATAGATCTTCCCTCGTTGTACTTGGTCCTACCTTAACATCAGACATCAATAACCCAGTATGAGATTGCCTCTTAAGAGCAGATGGATCTATAATGTTCAAGTCATCTGGAGTCGGGTTATCAGCTGCCAACCACTCCCACATATTAGCAGGATTCAGCTCAGTCGGGCTAGCTTTCTGTTCTGACCCTGAACTGTGACCTGGCAGATCGGCCCCTTGAGGTTTATTGAAGGATGGCCAATCCAGAGCCTGCTGAGAACTACGAGGCCTCTTATTTGCAGCCTCCGTTTCCAGGACTGGGTCTGCCTGACATAGATTGTCCACCATAACAGGGCACACCATTGTCATAACTTTGTCCACTAAGTCCAGCCATGAGCCGAAATAATTTGAAGTACTATATTCATCTCTGTGTACAGGATAATGTGCCTCTGATTATCAACAGCTGCTTCAGATACAGACCATGACCGACCAGCGATGGGCCTTACACATGCCTACTTCTACCTCTGTGACTGCCTTAATCAGAAGCGCTCTGCTCCCAGACCACTGGCCGTCTCCTGCGCCTCTTCCTAGTTTCAGATGGGATGTCACCACAGCAGAACAATGTCAGGCGTTCAGTAATCTATCTATTTGTGTTCATTTGTAACAGTTGCTGCAGTGACAAAGCAAAGATGTTTTCTAAAATGGCTGCCAACAGGGTGTCAATTTCATTTGTGGCCTAATTTACATATTCACATATAGTCTGTTGCCATTCCCCAAGGTGCTGCAGCTGATTACTTCAAAGTTTTAAAAGAAATGGTTGCATGATACCCCACTTTCTGAGTAAGACACTGCAATATGTACTTAGTACTAAAAATGTGTTCCTGGTTTACTTCTGTTTACAATTGTTACACAATCTCAGTTCGGGTGCTGGGTTAATTCTGTATAACGGCACGTGCTCAAAAATATAGACTCTTGATGAAAAGCATGCTGTTTTAAGAAAGCAAGTCTGATATAATGCACATGTGGTCCTTATTATTTGCACATGGGCACCAAGCTAACCATAGGCCAGAGGTAGATCATAGAGTAGTCGGTGTGACCATAGATTTTTAGTGTCTTTGCTGAAAGGCTTTGTCATTTCTCAGTCCAATTCTTTGTACGTGCACAGGTGGTGAAAGTGGGCACTTAGTTTCCAGGATGATCATGTGCAAGACGTCAACTGCACAGATGCGTGGACTGGTGCAGTTAAAGAAGTTTCCTTCAAATATATTTTTTGCGAGGATGCAAATTTGGTAAGAAATGGCAATGGCAAAGACCTAGAATCCGAAGAGAATAATTTTCCCTTGAGGTCTGTGTGCACAGTTAACAGAACATGGACCACATTAAGTTGGCAATAACTGGTGTCATCTGGAAAGCCTTATTTTCTATCATTGTTGGGGATCATTTTATGGTGACCTCAAAAGTGATCCAATGAGGTTATCTTTTTCTTAATTTTCACTGCCATTATAATCATGGGTGATTTAAAGAAAAATAAATTCCATAAAAATGGCATCTATATTTTTTAAATGATAGTTTCCACTGGGGCAGTCACCACCGTTGATACCGGTGACATTTGACAACATTAGCAGCATTCCGTTGAAACTGTATAAACATATTTCAGATGAAGAGTCGTAAAACCTGTCAGGTGAAGATGGTCTGCTTGAGGGCACCTAGCAACACCTGTTTGCCAGAAGCAGAAATGGTACTGGAGTCAACTGCATTCAGTGCAAGGAGCGGCTGACACCCAATGTTCATGTACGGAGGATGGCTCAGGGGCAACGTGCTGGTCTTGGAAGCAAGACTATGCAGTGCAACAGAGGTCTGAATCACGGATCTGCAATTTTTTGAATCTGAAATATTGAAAACATCCTCATTGAGGAGGACATTTTAACCAATACATTGCTCTAATATTCACTAGTAGGGGTGACACTTGCTGTACCATGCGATTACGTAGTGTTCTGCAAGTTGTGATTCAAAGGCTTCAAGACCTTAAACATTTAGCTCTTCGATTTGTTATAAAAGCTATGAGAATGGACCATATTTTGCCCATCTTTACAAGACCTCACTCAATTAAGGCACTCACTTTACTGCACAAGCCTCTCTATGGCCTGTTGCGCCTATACTTGATGCATAATATCTGCCCATACAAAACTACTATGGCTTTGTGATCCAGGAACAAATGGGTCTAAACACTGCTCCATTCAAATGAACCAGATCCATGGGTGGTCCTTTATTGTCCCAGCTCTAGGTACTGAAGTGACCTTCTGGTAGAAGTCAGCCTTATAGATTGTTTGCTGACCTTAGGGAGAAAGATTGTGAAAGTAGAATAACTCAATTGAGCCAAGTCAGGCATGCCACAGAGCCACCTAGTAACCATCGTTGGAAGTTCACCTGCACTTCAGAGCCACAATAGCAAGGCATTATGGGTATGCAAATTAGATTAAAGGCCTTTTGCTCCAGAAAATGGCTTTTGTCTTACAGGGCAGTGCTACTTTATACATAGCGTTATCAACCCAAGAAATCTATTTCTCAATTTTTCAGACAACTATATACCTGATTTCACCCTCAATAGGGATAATCGGTGCAGTATATTCTTAACAGTCTTGTGGATATAAAGTTTAATATTTTTACTTGTCTTCGTCCTTGGCTTCCAGCACTTCATTGTTGTGCTGTCAGGGTTACAGCAAGGCTGAAGCTAGGTAGATACATGGACAGCTAGATGGGTTATATATTATAGTAGGACGCTGGTCGCTGCCCTATAGTTAGGGATGGATGAAAATCTAGCTGCCGGGGGTGGTGTAATTTCCCCCCTTTTTTCCTGCACTTTTAGCAGGGGGGCTGGTGGTTTGGACAGACATTTCGTTTTTTCACAAACGTACATTTCTGTATGGCCACAAACACACACAAAAAATGAAAATCCGTGAACTATTAAATGTAAAAGGGCAAAACACACCTTTCCCGCCCAAGATTTAGTTTTTTGAAAACGAAATTCTGCAAAAACTGAAATAGCAGGCAGGGAAAAGCCCTAAACGGCAAATTGCGGCCCCAGGGTGAAATTGGCAGAGTGGGCAAAATTCGCCAGCAATCCCCCAATTATCCCGTAAAAAGGAATTGGCCATTTTTTCCCACCCTAACTTTAGTTCAGTCACAAATCTATTTGCATCAACTTTTTACACAAGTCTTTTACCAATAACGTTTGCTTCACTGGATGGATTTGGCTGCAATTTTTCAGAACACTTGTCTGCCAAGCCCTACAAAAAAATCCAACCTGGACATTTTAAATGTTAGTTAAAATAAAATAAAAGTTATTCGACAAAGAAAGTAACTGTATTCAACCTACTACCATTCATTTTCCCATACACAAAAAGGTGTTCCATTTACCATGGGCAGCTCAAAAATCTGTGGATAGATTTGCACCACATAAGAAACAAGTTGCACCAAAGCTTTGAGATATTGCTTTTCTTTAGTTTGGTATAAAGCCTTCCAGATGTTTAAAAAAAAAAACATTTGATGGAGAAAGGGTTCTCTGGTCCAAAAAAACTTTTACTATGTCTCCCATGGTGCATTGCAGCACTGTGGCTTTCAGGAATCAAAAGCCACATGTTTTGGATCAATGCAAGTAATTGCATAAGTAATCCGGTGGGAAGCAGAAAAAAGGGGCTCAAAATGAGGGTTGAGGAGGAAAAAAAGTGGTTTCACATCAGTGAAGCACTGCAAAGTAATTCTGCACTGCAAAAATACACTTTGCACAGTTGCATGAATCAGGGTTTGTGTCAGCTATGCAAAGTCACTTTTCAACAGTGCAAAGTCACTTTGAATTGTGTAAGAAATTCCATGAATGGGCCCTTAATTTGGAATTATTACACATACCCTATGCACTTTTCAGTTTTACACCTATTTGCTCAGTAATATTTCCCGGTGTATTCAAGTGCTTTTTCTGTTGCCATATCACTTATGCTGGGTGTCTCTGTTGCATGCATTAACTTCACTCTTCTAAATTACTTGACCTTCTCCTGCTCTACTTATAGTAGCATGAGAACACATGTTGCAAATGCATGCTAAATGAAGTACAAGTCGGTTCAAGTGGCAAGTTTGAATCCAACAGCAGGGTTGACTCATCCTTCCATCTTTCTGTGGTTGAGAAGTTGTGAGCTATTACAATTGAACAATAACACCTGTTATTGCAGTATTAAGAAGCAGAAGGAATTCACATAGAGCACTACATAAGATGACAAATTGGTATTATTATTGTATGTATTATAGCAATGCAGAATTTGGAACATAACCTCAGATCTGTATTGCTCAGAATTATCGAATGTCAGTGTTTACTTGTCTGGTCTTTGCTTGTGCCTATTTTATAGATGCTTTACATTCTCATTTTAGGAGGCAGCCATCGTACATTTTTCTCCCTCAGTGGCAATGTACTGACTACATCAGTCAGTGTTTAATTTGTAAAAAAATAAGTGCCAGGGTCCAAATATTTTCTAGCACTCCTGTGACACTGGGGGTGGGCAGTACCCCATCACTGCTGCCACCACCCACAGCTTATCCCCACAATGTCGACATGATCCCCACTGTATTTAATTATTCGCAATTAATAAAGGAGAGAAACATTGTTGTGGTTGTGTATTTCTACAAGCATATTACACCGGGTAGCACCAAAACAGTAAGGCCCTGAGCATTGGGTTACTATAAAGTGGGCAAGGGCATTCAATGTAGAGAAATAACAAACAATGCTCGAATAAGAAAGACCGTAGGAAATAACTAGATTGGCAAGTGGCTTATTCACTCACTGCTGATAGGATAAGACTAAAAAATTGTCTTGACATAAAGGTTACACAATTCATGAAAAAAAATTAAAAAAGAAATATGCAGCAAAAGTCAAGGAGATGGGTTGATTCAAAAAATGTGTTGATTCAAAAAGGTGCATAAAGTCCAAACACACTTTAACAGAAGTGAGTGTCCAAGCCTGTGTGGCTATTAGGGGTGTAATGGTATAACGGCATACCGTTCTAGATACCGTGAACAGCTTAATTGAACTATAATAACCGTCACGTTGTTTATACCTGTATACCGATTTAGGGCCTGCAGCTATTAAGTGATCTTTTCAATCTGATTTGGAAAGGCTGCAGTAAGCAAGTGCTGCTCATTCTGGACCTTGCACTGTGGGATTTGGTGTTTGGCAGACAAGAGCATAGGGAAAGTGAGGTCAAATTAGTAAATGCAGCTTTGATGCTGTGACTGCTCTTTCTCTGTGATCAGTAGAGTAGGGTCAAAGATCAGACGTTTTGTAGTTTTCCCACCAATTTGAAAGATGGGGAACTACACATCCCAGAATTCAAAGAGGGAATGAACTGGATGCCCTTCTGATGCATGTCCACAAAAAACTTTAGCTCTGTAGACTGTATGAACACTGGGCCTATCAGGGCTTTGTGCTAGTATATAAACTGCCCCCCCTACTGTCCTCCATGTAGATTTACACATTGGCACTAGAGTTGTTGCTTCGCTTGATCCTTCACCTGCCTTCTGCATATGGCACTGGACTCAAGCAGGCAGGACAGATTCTACATTCAATTTGAAGTATCCAGGGCAAAGGGGGTGAGATATTTCTCAGGTCTATCCTCGATTTGTGACACCAGGCATGAAAGCATTCCTCCATCTCAACTTGCATGACAAGACCTGGGGGAAATGGTAATGATGGGGCTGTGGTGATGTGGTGGTCTCAGCCATATTTGTGTCGATATGTATTTTAACTTTGTCATTTTCAAAACGTTTTGTGCCACTATCTTTAGGAAGGTAAATGAACATGTATTGCAAGAATCAAGAAAGAAATCAACAGTGCCCACTTAACGCTGTCCCTTTAGGATTAAATGGTCAGTGGTGACTCCAACATAAGACCTTTATAATACACCAGACAGATGGTAAACAAGCCATAGCGATTTGATCAATATGCAACCTTTCAGTGAGTGTGTGTTGGCTATGACATTTTGACAAAAGAAACACAATGACATGGACTTTCAGACCTCCCATGAGTGACTTTTCTCCCTTAAATGGGATAAAGCGTTACCATGACAAACGTTTATGACTGATAGAAGCGAGGGGTCATGATGCCCATTCCATGTGGTTCCAAAATAATGCATGTCAAGGCTGATTTTCAAAGCGATGACCTGTGACTGAGCAGCAAGCTCATTGCTCAAAATGTGCATTTTAACACTTCCACTAGTCACTCTTTCATTCAAGGCGATCGAGTGAGCGCCATGAAAGACCGAACCTGCAGCCGTCTTAGATTCCTGGAGGATCAGCTAAAAATGTGCAGAGACAAGTTTCAAAATGCTGACAATTTATGACCTTTAAGAAAATATTTGTTAAGATTAGTTAACTCCACCTGCTATACCACGATAACCATGATATACCGTCATTTGGCAAGAAGGTTATCATACCATCATAAAACCAATACCGTGACACCCCTAGTGGCTATTGACACTTATAGCAATACATACATATCAACATAGGTAAACATACAAACAATTCAAAATTAAATAATAATTCATTATTGAAAGCAACAATCAATGAACTAAATCTGAATTATTCACAACAAAATAGGTTATCTTTTTCATCTAGCATAATTGATATGTCATTGCTTAGAGGACTAATGTCTCATATTTAGGGTTGAATTAAGCTCACAGAGAATATGCATCATCCCTGTGTGAGTGAGTATCCACTCTTAGGTCTGAGTATCCACTCTTGAGTCTGCCATATTTGGGGTTGCACTACACCTCACACCTGCTCATTGTGGTTGATGGAGGTACTGACTATCACCACTTGATAATTAAAGTGAGTCTGAGACAATAAGTGCTGGGGCTCAAAAGTTATTGCTAAGGCTGAGCCCTGGCAAAGTCCCCCACAAATGAAGCACTGAGACCCGTTTTTCACCAGCAATATATGATCGAGACTCGTAAAAGAGTGTAACAAAGTGGGCATGAAGAGATTTTCTATGCCCCCTGACTCAATATGTTTGCTATTGACTTTTAGGGTTTGGCCACACCCTACTGAAGATATACTGAACGTTTGTGAAGGTTGGGGTTTGCATTGATTCTTGATTTTTAAGAAAATCCTGAGCAACTGCCAGGTAGTTGATCTGATGCTTGGATTGCAGTTAAGGCGTCTGATTCACACAAACCTTTTACCCACACAAGTAAAGGAATCCGCCAGCACACACCTTCCTGTATGAAAAAAGTTTAGGTCGATTTGCAAAGAAAATCTGGATGTGGCATTGTAGATAAAAAAACAATGAGATGCCCCATTTCCCCCTCCATGCAATTGCACAAAGCAAAGGGGGATGTTGCACTTCCGCACTTTTATAAAGCGCACCGCGATTCACAAACCACATGTGCTTTAAGATGTGTAAAACAGGAAAGAATGGGGGTACCCAATGTTTAGAAGTCTCATGTCTGACACATCTGGGCATTAGGTTGGCATTTCACAAAGATATCGCCTTTCAGGGCTCATCATAGTAAAATGCACTTTGGGGCAGAGGGATGTGCATTTATTGCTGGATAATAACCTGCTCCCAATGAGCCACGAGTTGCGGAAGGGTCATTATCCCCGGCAGTAAAGGACCCCTCCTGATGTCATAGTGCTACTAGCAACAAATATGTTGGAGTTTTAGTTGGTGTAGGATAACATTTAATCTATTAAAGTAGACAAAATGTGCTAAAAAATTCAATGTCAATTCATGCTGTAATATTTAAATAACGATGTTGTTTTTTTTTTATAAGGTAAGCATTTTCACTGTAATCTTGGTTGAACCCGAACAGATTTCGCCTGACCTTGCTTTAGGTGCAATGTTAACGTGAATGTTTGTTTTCTTTACACAAGTGAAAGCATTGTTCTATGTTTTAGCATTCACTTCGTTGTGTTAAATTAGGCTAGAATGTCTTGTTGAACGACATCTTGCTGAGAAACTGCACCACTGTTTTTTGAATGCAGAGAAATGCTTTCGGGTGTTTCCCCGGTTGCTTCTGAAGTCTGAATGTCTGGAATGCAGTCAATGCCAGAAGTTATTGACTGGATTCCACTCTGAGAAGTCGTAAACAAAGACTTATATTTTTTTCTTTTTTTAAATAAACTGTATCCATTTTCAAACAGAGTCAAATGACAGGGATACAACGCAATAAGCTGTAGAAACAATAATTAAGTCATTTCACCCATAGTACTAAACATCACCAAACCATATCCAAGCAATCACTAGAATACAAACTGTAGAACAATCTTGAAAAGGAAACATCCCACAACAAAGCAATTAACAGTTAAAAACAACAAGAACAGAAACACACAACCACCCTACATACCCCCAAGACAGCACAACCCCACCCCAAAATCTCAATCCATAATATATATGTGTGCAGAAAACTCAGCCATAGAGATCCTTAAATGGCGCACACAACTCAAGGCAGAGGTCCTCTCGGTCTTTATTCACCATCATCACCCCCTGGTAACTAGACAAAACCTGTACCTCCACCAACCAATCTTCCACATGTGGCTGTTTCCTAGTGTTCCAAACTTATAAATCCTTGACTTCTATGTGCTGAAATGCACTGGCTTTGTGAGCGCATACTTGGTATGGGTTGAAGGGGTTGGAATGAGGAAAGTGCCTGCAAACACACATGTTATGTTTTGCATAGAAAGTGCCTCCCTACAAAAGGGCCAAGTTTTTTCTAACTCTTCCCTTATTCCTAGATCACAGCTTCCATTACATTATTTTATTATTGCATATTTCAATAAAGCACTTCACAAAATGAACTGACACTTTATGAACAGGTGTTACTATTATTTTACTGAGTGCCGTAGATTCGACCAAATAAGTATAACTGGCTGATAAACCTCTAACCATCAGATTCGCACATATCCTTTAGTGGGTGCATTGCTCACAGAATGATTTTACAGGGTTTGAACTCAATGACTATGAGGTTAAAACAGTACGACGTCCTTTCATCGAAAGTCTTTTTTCAATGAGATTTTTTATGAAAAAGTGTAAATGAAAAAACTCATTGAAAATATAGGGGGTGGGAAAGGGCATATAAGGGATGTGGGGAGCGGGGGGTCAGGAATAGAGAAAAAGCAGTAGGGATGGGAGTCTTGGGGGAACACCCCAAAAATAAAAAAGAGATTTTTATAAGTTTTTTGTAACCCATTTTTCGATAAAAAAACGAATGGATGAAATGACATAGAACCTTACAAACATATCTCTGCATCGGGTGCATCAACACACTGATTGATTTTATTGACCAGAATGATGCACACCGATCTGTGCATCAGAAACGATAAACCACTGCACCCTCTTACTAGAATCTAAACCTCTGCTCTTCAGGTTAAGAGCACATCTGCCATGACATAAGTTAAATTAACACACAGAGGTGTGTTATTCCCTGTATCCTGCCAGATGCAGTAAATGCATTAACTAGCCAAGCTAGTCCACCTGCAATAAGAGTAGTGAAAGGGAGGAACACATTCCTAATTCATTCATGCCCAACTTGCTCACTTTCCACTAACGTCTATACTTATAGTTCTTCTTAACTCCCTTTCTCAGTTACTCCTGTTTCATTCACAGCCAACTCCTTTAAAAGCCTGCCATGATACGATAGATTATTTATAAGGCGCTTAATACCCAGAGGTTTTTAAGCACGACCCGGGGGTAGAACCTGTTTTGCTCCACATCGTTTTGCTTCCAAGGCTAGCACGTTGCCCCTGAGCTATCCTCCCTAGACAGCATATGTTATGTTTATGATTGTTAAGGAGCCGTTTCATCTGATCGAATGTAAACAGGGCCCGAATCACAGAGCATTTTTTGCACCCCTAAGACTATGTGTGGCAAAGGTCACTGAATTGATATTGATATTTTATTTATATCGCGCTCGTACACAAGTGTTTCAGAACGCGACAAGGCAAGGGATGGGAACAGGGGAGAACAAAACAGCGATCTTACTAGGCCTAATGACATTGAGAACGCACAAGTGCATGTGAGAGCGGGAGGGGAAAAGTGCATGGAAGGGGGGAGAAGTGGAAAGTGCGAAGCAGAGGAGAAACAGATAAATAACAATACATAAATAATAAAGGCAACAAACAGTGGTAGTGCAGCCAGCAATTTGCAAGTGCTAGGTTTAAGGCAGCACACAGGGTAGGTCTGATAAGTGCAGGAAGAAAAAAGGGGGGGGGGCTGTATTTTATTTTATTTTATTTATTTGAATTTGTTAAGCGCACTTACAGCCCGTGGGCATCGAGGCGCTGTTACAGGAATATGTACGAACTTTTGATTAAGGTTACAGATGTCTGTTAGTTACAGAAGGCACAGACAGTATGCGATACAGAGAAAAACAAGGTTACAGGCATAAGCATATAAACAGTGGTTAGGTATTCAGCCTGCATGAAGAGAACACGTCTCTAGATAAAGAGTTTGGTTTTGATGACTTTCTGGAAGGCTTGATGAGAGTCTATCATTCTTAGGTGAAAGGGAAGTGCATTCCAGTGGGTGGCTGCCAGGGTGGGTGGGTAAAGATACAGACCCCAGTGCAGTGGGTGTCCGGAGGCAGTGTGGGAGGGTGGCGGGGTGAGCAGGTACCTGGGCCCGGAGGACAGAGGGTGGTCAGGTGCACGGTCCCAAAAGAGAACAGATTAGCAGAGGAGAGGGGGAGCGAAGGCAGAAGAAAAGAGGAAGGTCTTGAGGTGCTTCCGGAACCGGAGATAGTTCTCCTCAGGTTTTAGAGTGGCAGGGAGGCTGTTTCAGAGGGAGGTCCCAGCCAAAGTCACAGATCTACCCCCAGCTCGTTTCTTTGAAAAACGACTGACCCTGAGGGAGTTAGAGGTAGAGGAGGGAAGAGCTCAAGAGGGGAGGTATTTGCGGAGAGATAGCTGAAGGGGCAGGAGGGGGTTCTACCTCCATTAACAAGCACTGTGGATATGGAAAATGGGTGTGTCGGGAGGCGTATAGCTGCAGATCATTTTAAATGGGGGGGCACACCAACACACACACACGAAGTTATTTGATAAAATTAGAACTTCGAAAAATGTGTAAATGTCTGTTCTTAAGTAACTTGCTTCATAAGAAATATGCCCAACATAAATGTACATGATTTTTTATTTACCTTTTTTAAATTTTCCCTGAAAGTAGTTCTCTTCCCTCAAATTTTGCGCAACTATCAAGCAAAAAAGTTGAAAAAAAGTCCATGTGCATTAGGTTCAAATTTCACATAGCAAACATGGAATACTTTGTGCATTGCGCTGCACGCACAATTTGCATATAGGCACAGCCACAATCAGGCTCGGACTGGCCTATAGGGCAATAGGGTAATGCCCGAACCAAAAAAATGCAAAATGCTAGTGTGGGCCAGTTTTTGGTGTCAAAGAAGGCCACTTTTTTTGGCTCATGAGGGGCAGTTTGATAAGTTACCTCACCTAGTAGTCTTGACCAGTGTTAATAAACACATATCCTTTAAAATGCACAATTTGTATAACATGCTATCAAACACCACCCCCTTGCACACTACACAAACAGTCTGCCAAAAAAGGAATGCATTGCCATTTGCAACTGTGGGCCACTTTTTCATCTGTGGCCGAGACGATTTTATGCCCCATTCTGACCTGGGCCACAATATGGGTTTGCTGCATTTTGTGCCCGCTAATGGATTTATTCATGAAGAGGCCCCATAGTGTTCTGCCAATGTTCTAGTCTGTTGCCCTCACACAGGGTCCAGGCTAGGGTCAGGCAGAGCCCTGCTATACTGAGAGTTGGCCTTTTCAGATAGAGCTTCTTCTGCTGCTGCTCCTCGGCTCTGGAATCCTTCACTCCCACACATCAGTCCTTTTGCTAGAATTAATTTGTTTCCTTTTCTCTCTTCTTTGCTTCTTAATGTATCATTTGATGTGAAAAATTGAACTTTATTTGTATAATGTCGATAATTTTGAAAGGTTGAATAATTCAGCCAACCAAAATAAAAAATAAAGAATTAATTTCTTGGTGTAAGCAGAGGAAACACCCTCTCTTCTACGCTGCTTTTGGTTCATATTTCATGCTAATTTTAGATTATGTTTTTAGTGTAATCTTTGTTTTTAGTCCTATATTAAAGGACTATCTTTTTATCGTTATTGTTGTGCATATATTTACACTTTGTACAGAACTCTGACACAATTCTGGGTTCTAGCTGTGCATTAGAAAATGTTCCACTAATTAAATAAAACCAAGAAAAAAACTCTTACACCCATCAACACTCTGCACCACCTCCCTATGGTCCCTCCGAAATCATCTTTACATTGGCTCCGAAACATCATCTGATCTTCACTTAGCTCTGAGAAACTTCAATTATTTCCCAAAATCCCACAAACTACCATGAACTGACCTCGATGTACAAGTGAGGCTCCTCCAGCACTACCCCTTTGATTTAAGTTAACATCCATGTTCTCTCCTTTTGAATAGACATTTAACACATGTGACTCGTCCTCACTAGTTAAATTACTACCTACAACCCTTGCACATGCAATGTGTGTCAGTGAAAATGAGACACAACCAGGGCAAAGCTTGAGTAAAACGCCATCTTCACCCGCTTGGCTAGATTACTGCACTTTCCAGATGGAAAATTGAACAACCGAATTAATAAAAGTTAAAGCAATTGAAACAGTCCCAACATTTACTTCCACCACAAATCGAAACCAACAATCAGTGCTATTAGAGGTCAGGCAGACAGAGCCTAGTCGGGTGAGCTAGCTCGGTTTTATCAGTCAGACAAAAGCCGAGTCTGCAGAAGGCCCATACGGGCCTCCTCCCTCCCTTACCATCAGAACACACATACCTGGCACCCTACCTCCCCACCGACAACACAAGCCCCTGACAAAAAACCCATTCCTGGAATCCCAATTCTTGAGCAAAACCAAAAGGTGATGGCTGGTGGGTTTTGAACCGTTTATAACCATGGGCACAGCTCTGGGCAACCCTCCAGACCATTGTTTATTAGCCTGCCAAGCCATTGCAGAAGGGGGAAAAGACATGCAAATCAGACATGTTACCACCGCCAAGAGGAACTCCAGCCTGAACTGCTAGGTCACGTCCCTTCTGTCCGAGACGACAAGTCAAAACTAAGTACGGCTGGCACTTTCTAATGTTAGTTGAGCCTTTTTTAAATATGTATATAAAATGAAATGAAATGTGGGTTTCCTTTAAGTTAATTCATAAAACCTATGTTCACAAATGCTGGAATAAGATGGATATTTACCAAACACCATCACTGTTACAGTGGGTTTAAAAATGATTACAACGAAAACCCTTCCACCTGTAATGCAAGAGCAGAATAAGCCAATTCAGCCAGCAAGCCACAAACGCTATAGCACCACCTAGGGCCCATCCCTGCGGTCCACCTCCAGTTCAGAGCCACAAAGCAATGCATTGTCCTGGGGGCAAACTGCCTGGAAAGCTTGCATGTCCAGCTCAATGTGAGACCATTGCCATTATCGTATAACATGCCCCAGGGCTCCAATCAAAGGTATGTCGGGCGGCACCTCACCGATCATCCCCAATGAGGGTGAAATTCATATGTGGTTGTCTGCATCCTTAAGAGATGCCTGCCTTGGGGTGATACAGCGATGCAGACAATAGCACTGCCCTACAAGGTAAGTACAGTTTACAGCCACTGCCTCGTCCTAGCAGCTATTAGTCATGGAGCATACCCCATGTAATACTTAATGTGCTACTACAATGGTCTAGCCAGCTAGAAATGAGGAAAGCATTTGGGGGTGATGCCTGCTGTTTGGAGCTTGGCTAGCAACTGGAAACACGTGAGAGTCAGTATTGTACTTGTAGCACGCAACAACACACATGGTAACATTGGTGGAGGTGGAGATGGGCACAGTTTAAGGTCCTGCAAATGCGGAGGGGAACAAGCCCCTTCCACCTCTCCTTACCCCCAGAACATGACCCCCTAAGTTACTAAGGTATACTGTCGATGTGTCCTGCAAGCAATACTTTACTCATAAACCTAAAGGGTATATAGTGGGGCATTCTGAACTGGAACCATGCAACCGAGAGAGAGAAATGGGTGGTGTCTACAATATTTAGTTTTATGCATTTTAAATAGTGCCAATAAGCACAGTATGTAGGTGGACTTTGTTGGCACGTATGTCAGTCCATGTAGAAGGAATGGTCCTTGCGCTCACCGCTGATACCTGGACATGGCCATACTGCATCGTGGGCGCTGTAGTCCATATCAGGAAACTGACATTTTTCTTTCTCCTTGCTGACAGATGTTATCCGTCAGCCGTGATTATTGGATACCGAGGCTTGAGCCTCATTACTCCATCCTCTCGGGTTCAGTGTGTAGTTGTGAGTTGGATTTCTTCATGGTCGGTGTGGACTTGCCACAGTAAGGCTGGTTTCACAGGTCTTTGCAGTGATGGGCTGTGGGTAGTGGTCAGGAAAAGTACATTGATAGCTGTTCAAGACACTTATGATTCAAGCCCCCCTCCACTTAACATGCAGTGTCCTTCCAAATGTTAACCCGGTGAAATATTGCTCTGCAGCGAGGTGCCCCCCTGCTTCTGCTAATCCCTTTTTCAATTTCAGTTCCAAACGTTGCTAATTGCAACATTTCTTTCCGTTAGGTTCTCGGAAGCAATGCAGGGCAGTTCTTCATAACTCATTTACATGTCAATATAGCCGGGAGGCCTCGACTCGCGCCCCCTGCCAAGGGGCGGTGCTGAGCCAGTGCTCAAAGACAGGAATGAGGAAAAGCGCATTGCAGTCAGCGGGGACCAGATGTTCACTCGAGGGGTTTCCTGGTATGCAAAATGAGACATTTAATTGGGACATCAGCAGGGTGTTATGCCTACTCTTAAAACCCCAGCAACCCCTACTCTACTCTTTTGGTCTTCTGTGCTGCGGCCTATGATAGTTTAATTCGTCAGGTTGTCAGGCATCAATGTTTATTGATCATGTACAACGTATGCAAACGGACTAAAGATGGAGGCGCGAGCTTTCCCACGATTGTGGCCAAACAATGGTTCTCTCTCTCGCCTGCCTTGGAGCTGAGCAATCCTACTGGTCCTTCAAGAAATCTCTAAAAACCTGGCTGCTTTCTCAATCAGTGAACCTGAACTGGACTGTTATTCTAACTTTCTGCATATCCTCTACGAGTAACAGGGTTTTCTGTAACAGCACCTTGATGACCCAGGGTTTAGTGCGCTTTATAATTGTAAAATAAATAAATTAATAAAATGCACTTAAGTCCTTGAATATTTTTTATTCAACTTCCTTTTGTTGAAGTTAGAGAGCACTTTTTTTAAAAAAAAAACTTTATTTATTATTGCACATCACACATACATTATATAGCATTTACACAATTTGTACATTACTTTTGTGTGTCAGAGCATATCATAGCATGTCTTTGTCTTCAGCTTTGTCAGCCAGGTATTGTTTGTATCTGGTCCATATATTTGACCAAGAACTCTATAGTTAACACACATTTTATGAAACATAATAAGAAAGTAATACTATGAGGCAAACAATTAAATGAAGATTTTAAGAAAGAAAAGAGGGAGTTCAGGGTTCTGATTGCCTAAGATGTGCCTTCGGATCAAACGGCACACTGTCCTGAACGGTGCGCAAAGCGCCTTTACCGAAAAGACTGCAAAGAATTTGGATTACACAGCCTCAGATATCCTTCTAGAAGAGACTGAAAGGAAGTTAGAGGGTGAGCTGAATACATATGGAAGGGTAGAGTGTTCAAACTTCTCGGATCCGTGATTGAGAACGTGAGGCTATGTGGAGGTCGAGGGATGACTAACTGGATCTGAGCAGCAGAGTGGAGAGTGTAAGAAGCAATACTGTCTGCAATGTGAGATTTAAGATAAGGCGGGGCTAAGGGATTCATACTGTGAAAATAGCACAGGCACTGCAAAACTGGACATAGCAGGAATGACAGCCTACCAAGAGAGGGAGGTGCATGAGCAGAGTGAGGAAGTGTAAGAAGAAAACAATCAGAAAATAGAGATAGGCATTCACAAGAAAGAAGATTAAGTCCAGAAGAGGTCCAGAGCAATACCTTAATGTAGGTCGGTATTGTCATCTAATTATATGCACTCCTTTGCCCTGATGTAGGTCAGTATTATCCTCTAGCCTTGCCCTTATGTAGGTCATTATTATCATCTGGCACTCTGCACTCACTTGCCCTGGTGAAGAAAGCATTATCATCTAGCACTATGCACTCACTTGCCCTGATGTAGGTTGGCACTATCATCTAGCACTATGCACTCACTTGTCCTTATGTAGGTCGGGATTATCATCTAGCTATATGCACTTCTTTGTCCTGATGTAGGTCATCATTAACATCTAGGTATATGCGCTAGCTTGCCCTCATGTAGGTCATCATTATCATCTAGCACTATGCATTCACTTGCCCCGATGTAGGTTGGCACTCTCATCTAGCTACGAGCACTCACTTGCCTTGATGAAGGCAAGCATTATCATCTAGCACTATGCACTCCTTTTCCCTGATGTAGCTCAGCATTATCATATAGCTATATGCGCTAACCTGCCCTCATTATCATCTAGCACTCTGCACTCACTTGCCTTGATGTTGGTCAGCACTGTCATCTAGCTACATGCACTCCTTTGTCCTAATTCAGGTCATCATTATCATCTAGCACTATGCACTCAATTGCCCTAATACACACTCACCTGCTGTGATGTAGGTCAGCATTCTAATATAACTACATGCATTCACGTTCCCTGTTGTAGGTCAGCATAATCATTAGCTATATGCACTCACTTTCCCTGATGTAGGCTCAGCATTATCATCTAGCTATATGCACTCACTTGCACTTTAGGTCCGCTTAATCATCTAGCTGTATGGACTCACTTGCCTCATTTAGTCTATTCTCTTGCTTTCAACAGTATTTGGGAGAGTGTGTAACATGGCCTAGACTATGGAGTGTGGATGACAAATGTCAATATTGACTGCAATACCCGACCAAAGATAAAAAGGGATTAAAACATTGATATATTTGAAAAAAGCTCAGAAGAAAAAAACCGGGGCAGGGCAAAAAATAGTAGCCAACCAAGAGAGTCAAAAGAAGGTGGAACATGAGCAATGTGGGACGGGCAAGTGCAAAGAGAAGACAAATACCAAAAATGAAGGGAGAGTGATGAAGAGAGACAGCATACGCAGGGAAAGCAAGAAGGGGCTTTACGAAACTATTGCGTTCATCTAAATGTATGCACACATTTAGGGGCGCCCCAATTCACATAAACTGTATCTCCCTAGTGGGTCTTGGCATGTATCAACTGTGGTGATAGTTTTATAGCCACGTGACCACTCTGATGGCAAATGTTCTACCATCTGTAGAAGAACCAATGGCATAACAGAGCAGAACGCTTATTCCAAGAGCACATGCTTTTGTTGGTCATTTTACGCCATTCCAAATTGTTCTCCATCCCTATTTTTTGTAATGCTTTTAACCAAGTAGTTACACCAATTTACACAAATAGCTAACAGCAAATATGGTACTGGGAAAATCCTGTATTCATGAATAAAGCTATCAGAATGGAATTACTAAAGAGAAACAAGCCCCGAACAGCATGTGCATCTTACTGAGCTGTATCGGTTAAAAAAACACACTCAAATCTCTTTGTAACTTTCAGCAAGTCATGTATTCTGGCAATCCTAACTAAATCATGCCAGCAGTACAAAAACAGGCAGAGTATAACCCACTTACTCAAGAGATATACTGAACTCCACCAAGACACAAATGCTGCTCTTCACCTGCGCACATAGAGGCCTGCATTGTTCACATTTAAATAGAGTATGTAGGTGTGATGGATTGCCATCCGAAAAGGGTGTAGAAGACCTGCTTTTCATCATCACTATGAGAGCTAATATCATGGTGTCAGTTGCAAACTTTAAATATAAGGCATACCTGAGTTTAAGGTATGATGGCCAGTATCTCTCATAATTATCCAACCCACATCAATTTGATGTCAGACATGTGTCTGCCCTCTGAGCCCTGCTCAGCTGTGGAAGGGTTCTGTGTTCTCCACCCATCTAGGCTGTCTCTGATGTTGCCAGCAAGACAGTAAGCTTGGGGGTTGCCTCTATTTGATCCCTTCTAAGGGCAGGTAACGCCTTCTCAATTGAGAATGCCACTCCTCAGGAAGCTGCCCTGCGAACAGGAATGAAAGGACACTCTTCACAAAAGGCCTCACTTCACACCAGCGTACTGCATACCAAAAGGGCCTTTGATGCTTTTGGAAAAGGAAGGGGTGGAGTTAGTGTAGACAGGTGGGATCCGACTAGCTGGAGGAAGAATCTTGTTCCTCCTTATCTTGTTTCTCCTTGTATTCTCCCTTCCTGTCCCCTCCACTTCCTTTAGCACAATGCACTTTGGGTGTGATGTCAGAAGACAAAGACCACTGGTCTCAAAAATAGGGATTGAACCGCTTAAAAAAGGCTTGCTTTAGTCCAATCACCTGGGGACCTGTCCTACTAAACAAAGGGGTCTCCCATTCTTTCTTTCATTCACTTTGGAACAAACACATAAAGAAGAATCCACTGGACCTCTGTTGGGAGAGTTGAATTTCCAAAGCCCCCTACCAGTGAAGTGAATACTCAATGTCTAATGCAGAGGTAAGATCTGATCCCTGCCTATCCCCAGGGCACATTGGGTTAGCCTGCTGCTGGAACAACACCTGTACCTCTGCCAGCCACACTGCTGCACAAGGCCTCCTTGCAGTGAAGGACTCCTGAACATGTGTACCAGCCTCCCGTGTCTGGAAGCATAAGAACAAGGACTGAACTTGTTCCTGAGACCCCAAAGTGGGACTCACCACAGAGACAAGACAGCTAGGAACCCTGTTTTTCATCATCTCGAACCAATCAAGCTGTCTTTGAATCAAGTTTGTGGCATCTCAAACCTCAGGAGTCGCCGGTGCTGCTTTTGGCATTCAGCTGAACCTTGGAACCACCATGCTTGAAACTTCGAACGAGCTTGATGCCACACTGTGTCCTTGCATAGCCCATCACCTGCTCGGCTTGAATCAACCACTCATCGCTGGAACTATCTCAAACCGCTGGCGTGTCACTCATCAACTGGAACCAGCAGTGGAGAAACGACTTGATCTGACTGTACCTCAAATCCGCTGCTTTATCGAATTGCACGTGGAACACTAGGATCACCATTTCAAATCATCACCAACCTTCAACTTGAATTGCTGGAGCGTCACTGATCGCCTCAACCCAGCGGTTACACACGTCTCAAACTGGCTTCACTGCGGACCTATCATGGTGAGCCTTCTGCGCTGCATCACCGAATGCAGCACTCAAACTACTCTGAGCTACCATTTTCAAACTGACTTGACAACAGCTTGCTGCTTGGGCTGACATGATCCACTGCACCTGAACTCAGCTCTATCCGCTTGCACAACAGTTCTAAGCCTGGTTCGATGCTGTTGAACTGCCAAGAAGGTACTATTGACACATAACTGCCCCCTTGGTCTATTTTGGGCCCTAAAGGCTGGTTAGGTCACTTGTGCACCTTTGTCTTCAAAGACATCTCATTTTAGAAGAACATTGTGGTTATTAAATTGCCTTTCACTCCTGTATTCTTGCCCCGAGTGCTGCATTGTCTCTTGTCTTGCATATTCTCAGTTCTTTCCAAAGGGGTGTGTTTTGTACAGTTTTTGTATTTAGTTTTCTTTCAGATGTGTGTTTAATTAATGTATAGATTTTTTTTTATAGACCCTTGAGTGGACATTACGTTTATTTTGGACTGTTGTACTATTGCTGTTAGGGTTGTTACTGGATCACATTCACACCACTCTTGAGGGTATAGCCTTCCCTTTGCACACCTTACCACAAAAGACAAAGGAGGTATCTCTTTTACCTTTATTACTGGGATCGCTCTTGGTTTGTAGAAGTGTGAGGGATGGGTAGTTTTACTACTAATGTTTTTGACTAGAAGGCTACAACCCATATGATCCTTCTCCATTGTCTATCCTAGCCCCCCGGGGGTCTGCCTGTCCTTATAAGATTGAACTGAGAGCGACCTTATCATTGCATGTAACCTCTTATAGGAGGCCTTGACTTGTGTGTAGGGTGTTTGCTAAACAAACACACAAATGTTTACAACTAAATGTTCCACAGTGTGGTCAGTCATTATTAACAGATTCCAGGTTAAACAAAATGCAACATTTGCGCATCTGAGGGAAACTCCCCACTGCCCATTAACCAACATCATTTGGGATACCTAGAAAAAGCAAGACCCCCTTCTTTTCACTTCTGCACTCAGACAGTTATTACAAACGTAGCCAGGATTTTCGTCGAAACAATCTTAATAACTATAGCACAACTGTACTGAAAAATTAACAGTATTTCTCTAAATGACTGAAATATCGAACATGAACAAGTATGATGATGACAGAGAAAGTCTGGAATTGCTGGAACAACATCTATCAGGAGAAGAAGGACATGGGGAGGCAATGGGGGGCTGACGCAAGGCATTGGTGGGTCCCCCCACATGCTATAATAAAGAGCATAAACAGTGTGCATGTATTGTGGTTACAAAGGGACCATGCGGTCCAGCATAGAAAAAGGTCAGGATACAGGTCACTGCATGTAGGTTTCAACGATAAGGCAACCTTTTCACCTTAGTCCCTAAATCAGAGTATGGCCTCAGTGAACCTTTGTGACATCACACACACAGCCCTCTCTCTCAAAAACCCATACCAACCATGGACACATCTCCCGATTGTGCAGTCTACATAGGAAGGTTCCCTTGAAGCATGGCATACATCAAATGTAACCCGCCACAAGGTTTGCCGAAAGCAACTGCACACTGATCCTCTTCCAGGCATAAATTCTACATCAAACCGATTGTCTAATGTTTGCCACCAAGTGTGCATGTGATGAGTCGTGCACCTGGGAGGGGAGCAGGAGTAGAGCTGGGAGAGCCAGGGAATTTTTGGCTGGGGCCGAGTCAGGGCCAAGCCAGGGGCCCTGGCTGGGCCTGAAGAAAGAGGTGAAAGGGAGGGCTAAGCCAGGGGCCCTGGTTGGGCCTGAAGAAAGAGGTGAGAGGGATGGCCAAGCCAGGGGCTCTGGCCTGGCTCTTAGGGTCAAATGCGAGCCGAGCCAGGGAAATAATGCGTGAAACAGGAGAGCTCTTTGTCAGGGGCTGGGGGGCATAGAAAAGGGTTGCAAAGGGACTAGGGACATCGAAAAAGAGTGTTAGGGGATTAGGGGCCCAGAAAAGGAGTGTGAGGGTACTAGAGGCCGTGAAGAAAGGTACAAGGGGGCTGGGGCCTCTGAAAAGTGGTGCAAGTGGGATGAGAAAAGAGGTGCGAGAGAGCTGGGGCCTGAGAAAAGAGGTACAAAGGACTAGGGGCTGAGAAAAGGGGTGTGAGTGAACTAGGAACCCAGCAACGTGGTGTGAGGGGACTAGGGACCCGTAAAAGGGGTTCAAGGAGACCAGGAACCCAGAAAAGTGCTGTAAAGGGACTAGGAGTCCAGAAAATGGGTCCAAGGGGTCTATTGGTGAAGAAGAGGTGTGCAAGGGGTCTGTGGGTCTGAGAAAAGTGGTATGGGGGCCAGGAAAATGGCTGCAAGTCCACAATATAAGGGATTTCAATCAGGCACACACCCAGGTCTCGCCTAGCAATGTAGTGCGGAATGAAACCCTTATTTATTTTTGTCTATAAGTTCAATATTCTGAATGATGTACCACTCATATCACACCCATCTCAAAATACCCCCCACGTCACACTGAACCAGGAATCAGGCTAGTTTGTAAAGGTAAAGATTCATTTATTTATTTTAATATTCAAAACACACATAAGTTTAATATAATCACCCAAACGGTGACAATACAATTCAGAAATAAGCAAACCAATTGAATTCACGTATACTAATGCAGAATAAAGACACAGGAAAAAGGACAGTTTTGTTCTGTGCACAGATAGCGTTCAGGTTAAGATTCCCCCTGCAAAGTTTTGTTAAATACAAATGAGCAATCCTACATCAATGTGAGTAATCAGCAGGTATTCAGGAAGGAAATACAATGTATAGAGTTATAGGCAATCTTCCCTCCCTAAACCAGAGAGAAAACTGTTTTGCCAAATTACACTTTTAAACTGACACATGGAAATGGCTTTGTAAAGTAATGCAAAAGGGTGCAAAATGCTTAAATGGAGACACGTTCTAAAGAGAGAAGCACTAATCAGGTCCTAACATACATGAGCAATAATATAAACAACAATAAACACTTAAGATCAGGATGGGATGGAAAAAGCACTTTGAAATGGGGAATGACAAGTGTACATTTTTACTATGCGATATTGAAGAAAAATGGGTGAAATACACTGTTCGGTGATGCGTCTTTAAAACTGAAGGATTAATAGAGGTTTTAGTGAGAGGCATTTTTGCAAAATAGGCGCGAAAATGAAAACAGAAATATGCTTTTGAAAATGACAGATGGGTTTGATTAGACTATATTATGACTATGAAAAAGAGAATGCCACATATGGATCTTACAGTCACATGATCAGCGTAACCCGTCCCGTTGTGGATACTATACTTCTTCCTGGGATTTACTTTATTTATTCAGAATCACTAGTGAGTTATGGTTTTGGAACACAGATAAGAGAAAATCAGCACAAGAAGGATTCTAACAATACTAGAGTTCTGAATTAAAGATGGGATGGTTGAGATATGTATAATACAATGCAGATATACTATGGGTCACTGTTCTTCCTGTTAATACTTACTGAAGAAGTTATTAAATTGGAACGTCAGCTCTGGTCAATGAATTGGATCTGGTCTACCGGCAGAAGGGCACCTCTAGCGGGATTGGATCAGCAAGGCGGTTCTGGTCAATTTGGACTGCACCTCAGCCTGGATTTGGAAAGGCCCCTTCTGGTCACTGGACACGGTAGATAGCAGGAGGCAAGTTTTCAGCGGGCAAGCCTTAATGGTAGCAAGCCAAGCTGAATCAGAATTAAATCCCTTCAAGTTTGGGATGTTTGAAATTGGGTCAGCTAGCAAGAGTTTCAGCAATGCTAGAGTCTGGATTCTGCAAAGAAATCTGGATCTTTCAAGGATTCTGGAGTCAGCTACAAGATTAAATGTTCTGCAGTAAGGTGCTGCACAGACATCTGGATGGTTTCTGGAAGCAGTGTTCTGGAAGCAGTGTGTTCTGGAAGCAGTGTTCTGGAAGTAGTGTGTGTATGTGTAGTGAAACTCCTATATTTATCCATTACCACGTTTATAGCATGGGCAGAACTTCAAAACACACCCCCATGGTTGTGAGTGGCTACAGACATGTGTTTTGTTTTGGTTGGCAGCCTGAACAGAGCTGTCATCTTATGACAGGATTTAGGAACTCACACCTGAATTTTTACCCAAAACATACTTTTGCACAAATGTACATTTCTACCATTATGTACCCTCATATAATTGGACACATATACTTTAAATTCAATTGTCTACATTTACATTCACTTCCAATCTTTGTGAGAGCTGTATTGGTCATTTTTACCCATAACACTTTGGATTAATCATTTCTAATTTGATACATCTCTGGGCGCTTATCAGTGGATCATGTACATACAATGGTACGTTTGCAACATTAATCGTTTTGCTACAATCAGACATTTTTCATAACTTTGGCTCATTAAATGGTACGAGTTTCCTCAATGTCTTCAAATCACAAGGCTGAAATGAGTTTAATGTCTACCAAGTTTCAGATTTATCCCTCTTTAGGTTGCTCAGTTAAAGAGTTTTAAACTTTAATCAAAAATAAGGATTTCACATCAAGTCTGTCTGTGTAACCTCCCCTTTTCAGGCAGCAGCTGTCTAGTCCTTTGACGTTCACTGAGAAACCTCCTCCACATCCTGCCCCTCCTTGCAGATGTCAATGCTTAGCCTGTCCTTTGTCCTTTGGTCAGTCAGCAGATGAATGTATACTGCGGCCCCATTGTGTGGCTTGTTGGTATTATGCGGGAACCATTAACAGCCATTAGCCTTCCTGTTCTGAAGGGAGTGTCAAGCAGAGATGTCAGATTTCCCAGGCCAGGCTGTCAGATCAGAATTAAATAGTGGATTGGCCCCAGACCAGGCTCTTTGACATTGAAGTCTTTTCATTTCCCATATAAAATATAAGCACAGTTTATAAAGGATTTAAACATTTTAAAAGAATTAGCCCTGCACAAACATGCTTGAAATAGTGGATTTTGCAATTTCTTCTAGAAAAAGAAACACCTTTAAATGGGTTTGACAGCTAGTTTCCTTAAGCAGCTGTCAGGCAGGGAGGCCTGGATTCCTCTGACTGCCTGGAGAATCCATGATTTCAGCAAACTTTCCTTTCCATAATTCTCTGGGAAAGTGACTGAATTTTTACGGGCATTTTCGGATTAGGCCCTTCTGTGGCCTTGTTTCAGGTGACAGATGACAGATGACAGATGACAGCAGTGATTCCTGCTTTTACACCACTTTGCCTGTGTATCTGGCAGGACGTGCCACTCTTTTGGTGGTTTATGAACTCTGCGCAATTTTGTAGATTTAGTGCGCACAGGGGTTATTGCCTCAATTTATGGCAGTTTTCTTTCCCCATTCGCAAAGGGGTGCAGTGTGGCACAGTGGTGTGGATAAAAATACTCCACAACAAAGGGCCCAGAAAAGAGGTGCAAATGGACTGGGGCATGAGAAAAGATGTGTGAGGGGGCTGGGGGCTGAGAAAAGAGGTCCAAGGGGGTTGGGCCTGAGGAAAGAGGTGAGAGGGAGGCTGGGGGTGAAAAAAAGGGCACAAAGGGTCTGGGGCAGGAAAAGAGGTGTGGGCCAAGAAGAAAAAGGGTGCAAGGGGCCTGGGGGGCAAGAAAAGCGATGCACGGGGCTTGGGCCAAGAAAAGGAATGCACATGGGCAAGAAAATAGGTGCAAGGGGCTGGGGCCTGAGCAAATAGATGTGAGGGGCCTGGGGGCCTAGAAAATAGTTACAAGAGGGCTGGGGGCCAGAAAAAAAGGTGCGAGGGAGCTTGGTGCCAAGAAAAGTGGTGCGGTGGGACTGGGGGCCAAGAAAAGGGGTGCAAGGGGGCTGGGGCCAATAAAATAGGAGCAAAGGGGCTTGGTTCTGAGAAAGGTATGGTGGGGCTGGGGCTGAGAAAAGTGGTACGAGGGGGCTGAGGGCATGAAGCAGAGTGTGAGGGACTTGGGGCCAAGAAAAGGGGTGTGAGGGGGGATGGGGTGCCAAAATAAAAATCGCATACCTTTGAATTTGCCACTGCATAACAGGAGCATGCTCGCCTGACTTCCTGTCCATCCAGGCCTCCTGACTTCCTTTTGTCCAGTCCCAGCCAATCAATGAGTGACTTGGGCTAACAGGAAGTCAAGCAGCTGTGACTGACAGGAAGTATGGTGAACATGCTCTTGTTGTGCGGTCTGCAATTCAGGTTCATGTTTTGTTTTTTTACATTTTCTTTTTTTCATCCAAGGTTACGGGCTTCCAGAGGGGCTTGTGGCCAGCCAGTGCTTTGGCCAGGCACTGACCAGAGGTGAGCATTAGGCCAGAGCCCAGTTTGTGACCCGGGCCAGCCCGAGCCCCTCCAGCTCGCCCAGCTCTAAGCGGGAGTGGGTATTGGCAACAATTTGGAATACCGCATAACATGCATTTCAGAGGATGGCTAACGCAGGATCTGATTAAGGAGCAGAATTAGGAGGGCATTGGGGGATGAAGGAAATCTGAAAACCAGAGAGTATATTTTTTTTCCCACCAGGGACCTTGGCAATTGCATTGCAGACAAATGTAGGTTTGAGCATTAGAATCACTATTTGTGTATTCAATCTTTATAGTAATTATTAATTATATTTAGCTGCAGGATATGTGAATACAATGAAACACCTTCTCTTCTGTGCACATGAAGTGGAAGGTATACATGGATGTGGCCAACATACATAAACTTTATATGGACCCTCAGTTTTCCTGTGCCAAATCTAGAATGTTCATTTTGGGATTGCCACGATTCTGGGAAAGTAGTAAAGTCTGGCCTGGGCCCAACAAATGCACAGTATGGTGACTATCTGGATGTTACAATTGCGACTAATGGCCTGATTACTTACCAGTAATCTTCATTAATTCTAGTCCTATTCTTCTTCTTCGTCACCACAATCCTTCCTCCATAAATGAGCTCTGCCTTCCTGACAGTCACTAAACTACCTTGCCTCTAAGTATTAGCTCCAACCCCCAGCCCAGATTAAGGGTAGGCATTCACCTGAAACCTCTGGTAAATACCAAGAAATCCAGACACGACCCAGCTCGTGGAAGAGACGGTGGGTATAAGTACAGGGATGAGGTACAGTAGGATCAGGAGTAATGAAGGTTACCAGTAAGAAATAACCATGTCACTCGTCCTAGTCTCTACACTGTGAAGTTTACCAGTGACCAACAGCCGAGACACTACAGGAGAAGAAGCTCTGCCTTCTGGACAGTGCATCCAAGGCGTGTGCTCGACTCTTATAGAAGTGTGGTTGGGGGGTTTGTCAATTCTTTGAGACTAGGTAAATATAATGATTGTCAGGAATGTGGCATTCCTTCTCAGATAAAGGACCGGGACGAGGAAGAGGGATGTGGAGGTAATGCTGCCTAGAGCTCCTAGGCCATCCTATATTTTGAGTTTGAGTCTAAGGTTCTTATTTTATTTGAGAACTTTTTGAGATTTCACCACCAAATCGCAGAAACTATTTCAGACTATGAATGGGTCAGAGTTCCCATGCAGTGATTGCTTTGATGTGGTGGAAGAGAGACACTGCAGTGCACGCGTGTCCCTGCAGGAGGCATCCAAGACCATCATGCATTTCTTCCTTGTGTGTCTGCTGATTGCCAGGATGAGGAAGACCGGGCTCGGACCACAATTTAGGGTAAGCGCATTAAAAAGTCAGAGAGGCCATGGGGGCCATTAAGTTAGCATTTGGATGATCACAGGTCTTTGCAGTGATCCGGTACCTTAGTAGGGCGCGAAAGCAGCTGCTGCTGCAGGAGACTGGCAATTGCATTACTCTACATGCGTGGGCTGCCACCAATGGCCTTGAGGTGAAAACGACTCAAAATTGGTTGGTGGTTATTGCAAGATTTAAAAAAAAGTATTCCGCACTTTAATTCTCTCAAGATCGTATTTGTATTCACCCACTGGTTGGGGCATTTTACATTTTAACTGTTAAAAATGTATTTATTTATGTTTTCATATCTTTTTAATGTGGAGAATAGTTCATTGTCTTAGGGTGACTAGGTGTATACTTTATTGATTGTGTGTTTCCTATGCTGTGCAAAGTGTTGACCAATTTAATTTCAGGAATTTGCACTGGGCAACGAGAAAACCATCAAAACATCACACCCACCATGGAATGATTAAAAACATACGGGATGACATCACAACATTGGAGTTATCAGGATACAATGCAGTGTCCCCAACAACCCCCCTTGATACTATTTCTTGACATTAAAATGTAAACCTGCCGCCCATATATAATATACAGTGCTGAGGAGCAACCAAGCCATGGGGCAATGGTGTATACCCCATGTGAGTCTGTATTTTAAATCCATGATCTACTGATTATTTGCTTACTCCTCCAGCTTGTCTACAAATTTAGGTAAGTGGGCCACATGAAGATGTATTTGCCGTCCATGGCGCGCATGACGTTGGGCATGCCACACTTTTCATAGAATCTCTTTATGGTGGGCTATTGTTCTTGGAGCATGTGTTGTTCCTCAAAGTGTGACCCCAAAGGTTCCCGAATGTCCCCCTGCCAACTGATCATGCAGACCGGCAGGGAAGCGCCTGCCTACTGGGCTGATGAGCTCCTTTGCAAAGGTTTGTGAAAAGCTTCTCCTATATCTCCCTCAGGTTTGATTAAAATTGCCTTAGCTTAGCCTGAAAACTGTTCATGGTGTGTACCTGCTTCTGGCTCAGTTAAAGATGTTAGCACTCTAATGTGGTTATTTCCTCATTTGGTGTTGTCTTACATTTGTATAACAATCACTTGCAAAAATGTAACTCTGTGAGCAATTTCACAACATTTCCCAGAATGCATCTGCAGGGCTCTTTTTATGCCACAATATTTTTAGACAGATTAGATCTTTCGTTGTGTTTGTCGGGATGCAGCATCAAGCCCCAGTCATGCTCTTATATCTCCAAAGTCTCCCCTCTACTTGCTCCGTGCATTTGTTCTCGCTATGGCTAAAGCCCGACAGTGTATCACCGACTTCACAGACTTTGTTCTGTCACCTCTCTCCTCTTGTCCCCGGGCTTCACAGTGTTTGTGTCTGTGTCTCCAACTCCCTTGTGATGCTCTCTCCGGGGTTCTTTGCCGGTTTCCCAACATAATCACCAGGCTTCAGAAGCCACTCAAACAACCATAATTCTCCTATGTATTCCTCATTCTAGATCCAGCCAAGTCACAGAGCCTGACAGCATTCTCTGGGTGAGTTCTCCTCCACCTTCTGCAGTTTCTTCTTCAATTTCGCATCTTACAGGTCAACAATGCTTCTCTGTCTTTGCTATAACATTTCCTCCCCTTAAACCACTCCAATGTTTACCCCATTGGTGGGGTGTCTCGTCAATATTTTACTGGCCTCATTGGTTTACTGGTCTCTGTCTTCTCCTCATTCTCCAACATTCTCAGTCTCTGACATCAGATCACATGGTATTTGGGGTTGAGGATTTATGAAAGCACAAGCCGGCATCTTTGACCTCGTGATGACTGTGAAATGGGCCTGACTGCTGTCTAGTCCTCTGGTTTGTCCTAGTTATTTCAGCACCAATCATGGCTTGCATACAACACATACGCCCACTTTTATATATTTGTGATATTATAGGTGTATTGTTATACAATTTGTCTTAAACAGCAGAATCTTGTGTTTTCTCCGGGCCTGTGTCCAAAGTGAGGAGACCGGCAGAGAGCAAAACTGGAGCCACTTAGAAATCAACTTGTGTGTATAATGTTTTCAGCTCATCAGGCAAGTCCATACCTGGACATGGAGACTGTTATTAAACTCCTCTCAGCCAATCAGAATGTTCAGACTGCAGTCAATAACTACTGGCATTGACTGTATTCAAAACGTTCTGTGTTCAAAAGCAGATAAGGAAACAACAATGCAATTTCCAGGCAAGATTGCAATCTCCAGGCAAGATTTCGTTAAACAATACTCTTGCTCTATGGGATGACTTTGTGTTCGCTTTAACGTCCTATTTAACAGACCAAAGAAAAAACGAAAAACATGGGAACATATTGTGACTTTGTTATAGAGAAACTGTTTACTTTTGCATGCTAATTAATTCATTGGGGGTCATTACGAGTATGGAGGAAGCCATGGCGCTATTTGCGCCATGGCTACCCCCATACCGCATACCGGGTCCGGGTTCCCTGAATGGGGAAATACCGGGCCATTCCAACCTTGGAGGATCCGGTATTTCCCCATTCAGGGAACCCATCCCCATTCCCATTCGAGCCCCCATAGGGCTCAATGAGAATGGGGAAGGAGCTAACAACGGGCCTGTTTATAACGGGCCCGTTGTTAGCTCCCTGGTCTGCTAGCGGGATTCGCGAGCAGGCTCGTAATAGGGCAGTAAGGGGTAATGGCGCCGGCACCATTACTGGTGCCGTTAACCCCTTAATGGCCACCTCGGAATGAGGCCCATTTTCATGTTAACAGCGCTCAATTTTAACCAAATCTGCAAATAAAATTATTTTAAATACTACCAAATAAAACAACATTTAATTTGCTAACTAATTTTGCCCATTTCTTTACTCACCATTAAAGTAGTGTTGCTTTTCACTTAGCCATCAACACTCTAAAACACACACTGCTACTACCACTATGTGCTAATAGCCTTATAGACCTCGGGAGGGGTCGTTACCGCTTGGGATAATGACCTTTCCCCAATTTATGGCCGAAGCGAATTATCCCTTGATAATGACCCCTCCCGATGTCCAGACGGCTATAGTAATGTGTGTGTCAGTGTCTCCACCAAAGAGCCCCAATCACTGCTATCAACGGAGAATGCATGCCCCTCCTCACATCTTCACTCAACGCAATGTCGACAAGGAAGGAACTGTGTCTTGGAAAGTGGGCACAATTCATGTCCCCCCTGTAATAAATGGCACATAGAGGATTTCAGAGAGTCACAAGAAATTTAAAAAAAAATAAAACACGAGTTGGTAGACAAGAGGTTTCTCACTATGTGTTTGTACAAAATCCCATTGGCTCACTCGCTCACTACTTGCCAGGCGTACAACGACCATTGGGCAAACAGAGATTTTGCACCGCCCACCACAAAATTCTCAGCTATTTTCACTTGAGCTCATTCACCTGCACACATGTTGGCAGGCAGGGCAGGAGACGGGTGATAATGGAGCTGGGGCTGCGGCCTGGGCTATTCCTTCTGTAAAGCATTTCCCTGTTAGCAACAGTTAGGACAGTTTAAAGCAATTTAAATCTTGATGGGATGTTAGCCCTTGCATGCCAGGGGGGCTGCTGGGAAGGGGGAGAGAGAGACAACAGGAGACAGCTCATCTTCACAGCAGTCCGTAAGTGTCAGATTTCAGATGTGAAGAGATGTAAGGCTCCTCGCCATCCCCAGGCCACCAGAACTCCGGCTCTGAGCTCCTCACACAGTCATCTCTGGCATGGACATGCAAGAATGGCTCAGCACAAAGCCCCAGCCTCCATTCCATTGTGGCAAACTTACTGTACATTTTGTTGGTTTTTGCACACAAAAGAAAGGCCTTGGGCACCCCGGTAGTTTAGCCATGTGGGCTAATAGAAATAATTCACAGTTCCGGGGATCATGCCAGGCTGTTGATGTTTAACTTGGGCAGCGGGCTATTACCACCCAGTATGGTTGCTAAGTGTGTCATTAATGTTTAATTTCATGCAACAGCCTCGATCTACCAATAGAAAAGGCATAAAATAAACCATACTGTGACCTTTCGCCGTGGTAAAGGTCAGCAGACATCCCTGCGGTAATGCAGTCACGCGGTGAGAGTCTTGGGGCCAGCCCTCTGACTGGACAAATAAAACCCCTGGTGAAGTGTGACCTCTGCAGGTGGCACAGACACGGGCATGGTCAACGGTGACTACATAATGATATTGCTTGTGACTAAAGTAGCATTCACAGGGGTTATAGGCCATTGATCAGAGCAAGAATGCTTGGGGGGACACTCAAGGACAGTGTTCTCAAGGTTACCAGACATTTGATCGAAAACAATTGGTCGACTGGACAAATGGTTGAACCAATTTGGTCGAAAACCAAATGGTCGAATTTTTTATTTTTTTATTTTTACCTCTTTTTTACATTTTTTTGGGGGGTCCACCCCAACCCCCTTTTTTTCCCTAAACTACAACCTTAAAAATATATATATAAATAAAAAAAATTCGACCATTTGGTTTTCGACAAAATTACGTCGACCAAATGTCCTGTCGACGAATTTGTTTCAATAAAATGTCCGGACACCTGTTCTCAAACAACCAGTGCTTAATTTGTGGGGGTGTTTGCCAGGGATCAGCCCTGGCACTTATTCCGGAGCCCCGGCACATTTTGTCTCAGATTGATTATGAAGTAATGATAGCCAGAGCATCCATCGACCCCAATGAGTAGATGTGATCTGTAGTGTAACCCGAAATGTGTAGTCACTGTGGGCAGCAGCTGTGGGTGGTGGCAGGGTTGGTGGTGAATTGCCCACCCCCCCAGAGTCACAAGCGTGTTAGAAAATGTTTGGGCCCTGGCACTTCTTTTCTTACAAATTAAGTACTGCAAACAACCACTTTCTCTGCTCTCTCCCTTTCTCCCCGCTTTAATGCCCCCCCCACTTCTCATCCTCTCCCTGCACTCATCTCCTCCAGTTTTAAATATTGCAATAAAACTGATTTATGGAGCTTGCCATTATCGGCGCAAATTTTAATCTGCAAAGCACTATAATAAATGAAAGCTCACTGACCCATAGTACCTATTAGAGATTGTGCTGGGGTCATGACATTTGTTGATTTTACTCAGGAAATGAAGCACTCTCGCCAGGATGTCACATAAAAGGGGAGCGCGGTGAGAGAGCCACTGGTTTGCGCGAGACCTCTCGGCACAGATGCCGCGAGAAGCACACGAGAAGGGGAATAGACCGAGGGCTTGGGACTGGTGCGCATGCTTGTATGATCGTCGAGGCTGCCAGCGTTGCCGAGTGCCGTGGATTCCAGGAGAGCAATTGCAGTGACTGGGTGCAGAACATTAATATCTTTATCTAGGCACTCGCATTGCTCATGTGCGTCCTTGACGCAGCTGGTAAAGTGGAAAATTCCTGATTACCTTCCTGTTCAAGTAGCTCCTACCCGCGCCTTTTTCTTTGAATCAGCTACCCTGCTTGTCCTGTCTTTAATGTTCGTTCCCTGCGTGTAATTGTGCACCCTGATGCCCACGGGCTACTGGTGCGGTAATAAATAAATGAAACAAATGTGGGTTCATTCAGTTCAAGTGAATTTCTTTCCTGCTTGGGGGGATAGCCCAGGCGCAGAGTGCTCACCTTGGAAGCAAGACGACACGTAGCACCACAGGTTCGATCCCTGGGTCAGTGCTTATAAACCTCTGGCTATTAAGTGCGTTATCAATAACCAATAATATCATTCCATCAACGAATATTTAAAATGCAGCAAATAACCTCATACAGTATTCGTGCCCCTATTAAAATCAAAATAATGTATGTTAGATTGGCAATGGTATAAAGGTCCTGTCTCAAGGAATGATCCTGTGGAACGGACCAAGGGTGTGGAAGCGCTCGCAATCAACCACGAAGCCAGACATGCTCTTATCGAAGGACAGAAATGGCTCACTTGGAAACTGCAGTCACGGGGATGGCCACACGGGGCCTGGTGTACACACATGTTTTAACATTGGAACGTCCACTGAAAACATTTCTGGTAAACAGGCCCTTTTGTTTTGCCAGAGTTGTCTTGGAAGTACGAAATTGTATCTGGCAAAATACCCCACCATTTGCTTAGCTTTCTTACATGAGGCACATTTGAAATAGGTCGATTGTTGCCTTTTTCGAGGGTCTCTGTGAGTGACGCAGAGTACTGTCGGTGGGTTTGACCTCCTATAGGTGCTCCATTTCCCCGCTCCTTGGAGTTGGCTTAGTAGCCATAGAGTGATCAGGAATTGAAGCATTCCCCGACTCCAGCGTGTCCTCGTCAGTGACAGCTCATGATATGTGCATTACCTGAAAGAGATTCCGGGGGTGTCACAGGAATACTGGCGAGAAACATTATGCTTTATTAATAATAATAATAATCATAATTTAGCATTTTTGTAGCACTATGAACCCTCAAGTATCTGAGTGCTGCTTATTGTTACCCACGGTGTGTGGTGCTCATTTATCGACCTTGTAACAATGAAAGGCTGAGTTTGGCCTTGGATTCAAAACTGTGTCAGCAGGCTCTGCACAGATGTCAAAGCGAGCGCTCTACTCACTGTGCTATTGGACCGGAAATGTGTTACAAAGCATAAGTTTGTAGAACACGATGGGGCTATATCCACTACAACAGTGCACAGGTCCTGGGGAAACACAAACCCAGTGGCAATATCTTGAACACATAATCTGGTCTACTATAGGAGTGTATTGCTGTGTCCAAGTTCACTCTCTGGGTGGAATCTAGTCTACTATAGGAGCGTATTGCTGTGTCCAAGTTCACTCTCTGGGTGGAATCTAGGTGGAATCTAGTCTACTATAGGAGCCTAGTGCTGGGTCCAAGTTCACTCTCTGGGTGGAATCTAGTCTACTATAGGAGCCTAGTGCTGGGTCCAAGTTCACTCTCTGGGTGGAATCTAGTCTACTATAGGAGCCTAGTGCTGGGTCCAAGTTCACTCTCTGGGTGGAATCTAGTCTACTATAGGAGCGCAGTGCTGGGTCCAAGTTCACTCTCTGGGTGGAATCTAGTCTACTATAGGAGCCTAGTGCTGGGTCCAAGTTCACTCTCTGGGTGGAATCTATTCTACTATAGGAGCCTAGTGCTGGGTCCAAGTTCACTCTCTGGGTGGAATCTAGTCTACTATAGGAGCCTAGTGCTGGGTCCAAGTTCACTCTCTGGGTGGAATCTAGTCTACTATAGGAGCGTAGTGCTGGGTCCAAGTTCACTCGCTGGGTGGAATCTAGTCTACTATAGGAGCCTAGTCCTGGGTCCAAGTTCACTCTCTGGGTGGAATCTAGTCTACTATAGGAGCCTAGTGCTGGGTCCACGTTCACTCTCTGGGTGGAATCTAGTCTACTATAGGAGCCTAGTGCTGGGTCCAAGTTCACTCTCTGGGTGGAATCTAGTTTACTATAGGAGCCTAGTGCTGGGTCCAAGTTCACTCTCTGGCTGGAATCTAGTCTACTATAGGAGCCTAGTGCTGGGTCCAAGTTCACTCTCTGGGTGGAATCTAGTCTACTATAGGAGCGTAGTGCTGGGTCCAAGTTCACTCTCTGGGTGGAATCTAGTCTACTATAGGAGCGCAGTGCTGGGTCCAAGTTCACTCTCTGGGTGGAATCTAGTCTACTATAGGAGCCTAGTGCTGTGTCCAAGTTCACTCTCTGGGTGGAATCTAGTCTACTATAGGAGCCTAGTGCTGGGTCCAAGTTCACTCTCTGGGTGGAATCTAGTCTACTATAGGAGCCTAGTGCTGGGTCCAAGTTCACTCTCTGGGTGGAATCTAGTCTACTATAGGAGCCTAGTGATGGGTCCAAGTTCACTCTCTGGGTGGAATCTAGTCTACTATAGGAGCGTAGTGCTGGGTCCAAGTTCACTCTCTGGGTGGAATCTAGTCTACTATAGGAGCGTAGTGCTGGGTCCAAGTTCACTCTCTGGGTGGAATCTAGTCTACTATAGGAGCCTAGTGCTGGGTCCAAGTTCACTCTCTGGGTGGAATCATTACCGAACCATTCACAAAAGCCACGCACAGTTCCTAGAGTGTAGAAGATTCCTGCCCCGGCTGGCTCTCCGGGGCATGAAATGAAAGTAAGGAGAACCCCAAACCCCAGTGAGTCAGGGGTTCAGTTAATGCGAAATAGTCATAATGACTCACAGTTGGTCACTGGAAGAAATGCTTAGCACAACACCCGGTGTACGTATCTGAAAAATGTAACTATGCAACAAAATCTATTGGATCATGTGCGCCTAACAGGTATGTGTTTACACGGGAGGAGCACATTACGAAATCATATGAGTGCATCAAAGTATTAGACAATGAACGTGACCAAATGATGCTCAGGAAAACCTTCACATCTGACACAAATGCCCCCAATGCCAAAAGTGACATTTGACACCTAGATGCCTATAGACACGTGACACCTCACTGCTAACACATGTTTAAACGTTGTGCGAAATGTGCAGACCTCATGAATTGCTTATAATCCTTTAAACACTATGGGCCCATTTCATTGAATATTTGTCCGGTTCAAATTGAATTTGTACTGCTGAAAAATTACTTTGCATTGCTGACACAAACCCTGATTCATGGAACTGTGCAAAGTGCATTTTTGCCATGCAGAGTCATTTCGTACTGCAAAAAGGACTATGCGCTGACTTTGCCCGGACTTTGCCTGGCAGAAATGCACTTTACACGGTTCTATGAATCAGAGTTTGTGTCAGCGGTGCAAAGTCACTTTTCAGCAGTGCAAAGTCACTTTGATCCGGGCAAATATTCCATGAATCGGGCCCTATGTGCCCACATACGTGGCCAAGTTGTCGACATCCACCCCCGTCTTCATCAGGGCTTGGATGGCAATTTCATCAAAGCAGTATAGCTGGACCTGACCAATGTCCATTTACTGGGAGTAGGGGGTCATTACAGGTTTGGAGATGCAGGAAAAGCGGTTGTAAACGTGGTGGTCAATCCGTTACCACTTCTTTTACGTACTACCAAACTACAAGTTTGCTAGTCGGGGTTGCCTGATTTACCTCCAGCCAAGAGCTGGAGGTAGCTCAGATCTCCGCCGGCAGAAAGCAGCGGGCATTACCGGTGCTGGTAATCCCAGCAATCCCCTCCATGGAGTCCTGTAGGAGTCCATGGAATGTGGATTGAACGCCCATCCCGCCAGCTCTAATATCCTGATAATTCCAGGATATCAGGGGCAGGAACGGTTATGCTATTTACCGGTGTTCCAGCATGTTTTACTGCCCGAATACCGGCAAACTCAGAATGACCACCTTTGCACGATTCAACATCCCTCCATCAATGTAAGCATCATAAAGGAGTGAACAACTGAACCCAAAATGCTGAAAACACTGCCCCAAAAGGGATAGAAAAGAATTCTCTGTATATTATTGCAGCGCATAGTAAAGTGAATCACCGTGAGCAAAAAGATTGCACGCATACGCGAGCTACCATCAACAACCATGAAGGCGAAAACAACCTATTTTGTGAAGTGGTGGGGGAAACAAAAATAAATACTTTTTCGTGAAAGTGTTCCAGTTCCCCTTGTTTCTTGAAAAAGTACAACAGTAGATTTGAAAAATAGGCATCGGTCAACTATATTCTAAATCAGTTCATGTAAACACTGCACGGAACCCAATCTATTCTAAAGATCCTGATTAAAGACCTTAGCATAGATCTTGGTATCGGTGATCTTCGCGTCTAAATGTACGTGGCATGCAATAAGTACCAATAGCTGAACATGGTCTGCACTCTTTTTAATAATCCAACATTGGAATTCCCACGTGTGTTGTGCCAACCCTCATGATTAAAGTGAGGCACCCATGCCTGTGAGAGGACCATGTCACAATTTAAGAAATGTGTGTGAAATTATTCATATGGGGCTAAGATCACAAAACAATGTAATGTAATGTTATTGTGATTTATAACGCGCACCACTGCCATTTTCATGGTCTCCAGGCGCTCTGGCGGATCTGAAAAGGTGGGAGGGCTTTAATTAGTGGGATAAAAGGGAAAGAGCTAGAGAGCATTGATGAACTGTTAGCTTCCAGTCCGAAAAAACGGTCACTATGTGCTGGGTTTGTTTTTAGTTGGTAAGGGTTAAGTCATGCTTGTTTTATGAGTGTCTGTGTGTGAAGATTTGCGTGCAACTGGTTAAGTTTTCTGTGGTGTGTTGTGTTCAGTTGGGTGTGGCTGAGTGTGTACATTTTGTGGTAGTTTTAGGTTTCTGCTGTGGTAGAAGTATGTGTGTGTTTTGTTTGGTTTTTGAGGTTGAGTATGCAGGATAGCGGAACGTTTTTATTAGGGTTAGTGTTGGTCTGGCAGGCTTCATATTCTTCTATGTGGTTCATCTTAACATTGTAGTTGGGTATCTAGGTTTTGGTTCATTAGGTTTCGGATGTCTTTAGTTTTTCTCTTGTGTTGCGCGGGCTGGTTCCCTTTGACTGTGTTTCCTGTTTAGGTCGGTGAGTTAAAGAATCATGTTTTCTGCAATTTTCTAGATTTTAGGTGGTCTTCTGTTGTTCGTATTTCCTTCAGGAGTGAATTCCAAAGTTTTGCCGAGATGCAAGAGAATGCTGATCCACAAAATATCCACTTTGCGTATTGTTTTGGTTCAAGGCAAATGTGTTGCTGGACCCCAGTGTTCAGTTTGGTTTGTAGATTGAATTCTTTGCCTGCATGAATTGCGCTCCTTGGCCGCGGAATGCTTTGTGGGTTATGCAGAGTGTTTTGAAGAATATTCTTTTTTTGACTGGTAGCCAATGTAAAGTTCTCGGAGCTGGTGTGATGTGTTCTCTCTTAGTGAACCTGGGGAGTAGTCTTGCTGCTGGATTCTGTATTCATTGTAGTTTTTTGGTAAGGTAGTGCGGCATTCCGAGATAGATGCTTTTGGTGAATTCATTTCTTGACACAAAGAGGGAGATGACGGTGAGGGTTCTGTATGGGAAAGTGAAGAAAGGTAGTATCCCCTTAATTGTGTGTGGGTGAAGAAGCACTTCTTTACTACTGTGTTGACTTGCAGTTCAAGTGTTAATTTGTTGTCCATTAAAATTCCATGGATTTTAACCACTTTACACTGTTCCGGTTGATTTCCTATTTCAGTAGTCCATGGAAAGTAGTGTTGGTTTGACGGGTCACTGGGCATGATCAGGATTTCTCTTTTGTCCGGGTTGAGTTTAAGGCTGTTGGTACTCATCCAATGGTTTATTTCTGTGAGGCAGTTGATAAGGTTTGGGTCTTGTTTTCCACTAGTGTTAATTTTGTAGATGATCTGTGTGTTTTCTACATAGTTCTGGTACGTAGGTTCTCATTACGAGGGGGCAGTGCGGGATAAATGCAGCGGTATTACCAAATACTGCTGCATTCCTGCACTGCCCAACTACAAGTCTGGCGGAAAGTTGGAGGATTCACCTCCAGCCATGAGCTGCAGGTAAATCCACCAGCTTTCCACCAAGTTTTGCCGGAATTCCAGCAGCAGAATTTCTGCCACAGTAATTCCAGCAAAAATGCCCCATAGAGACTGACGGACTCTAAAAAAAAATGGGGATTTACTCTGCCACTTGTAGTTCAGCGGTAATTCTGCCAGACCAAGTGGCAGAGTAACGAAATACAGTTTGCCGGTATCCTGGCATGTTTACCGCCAGGATACCGGAAAACACATAATGACCCCCATGTCTTTTGTCTTTTGATGAGATTGGTGAAGGGGGTCATGCAGATGTTGAAGAGAAGTGGGGAGAGTGATGAGCCTTGTGAAACTCCACAGGTGAAGGGGTTTAGCCACATTGTTTCTGTTGTTTCTGCTAGGAAGTATTTAAACCTTAGAAATGCTTTGTTGCCTAATGATCGGCTGTTACCGTTTGAAATGGCCCGCTAGACGAATGATTGCGAACTAAAAGAATCCATGGTTTATACTATATTATCATTTATTTTCGACCTTGGAAGAAACACAATTGGGCAAAGGAACACAAAGTGGTGTTCCTGCCATTGTAATGTTGATGTGGCATATTAATGGCAAGACCATACAATACCATACCATTCCTGGCACTTTTTTTAAGTGTCTGCTTGTTTGGTTCATACTCTAAAATCATTTCAACTTGTTGAAGCAAACAAACTGCAAACTGTGATTTCATGTAGCAACTGAAAAGAGTCTGTTTATTATTCTTGGAAATGCAAGAAAATACACCGACTGAGTCTCCCCATTTGGCCAACGGAACCTCGTCCTAGAAATGTAGGCCTTGTTTTATAAATTTCAGGTGGACTTAGTTACAAAAAACATTTCATAACCTTATGTCTTTGACCTTGCTCATGACCCCTTATCAGAGTGAGCACTGTCGACACCTGGCACTTCCCTACCAGGCACACAAACAATCAGGGATACTGATAGGTATTCCAATATTCAACCTTAAGTATTGGTTGTCACACATATAAACACTTTTAGGTACCAACTGTATACACGTGCTAATTACTGCATATAAACATTGAATGTGTTACCTACCGGTCCCTAGAAAAACACCCTCTCCATGTGGGGTGCCTGTGCGTGCAGCTCATAAGGTTCATGCAATTGTCAGCCACAACAAAACATTGGTATGTATTACTTTGGGTGATCTGAGACTCATTTTAAAGGAAAATCTTTTGTATTGACGTTGTTGGAAATTTAATAGCGTTCATTGGGCCTCATTCCGACCCTTGCGTTAACCATGGCGCTATTAGCGCCATGGTTGACGCCGGTATTTTTTCAACTCCACCATGGTGAGTGGCGGAATTACCGCCCCATTCCAAGGTTGGCGGGGCGGTAATTCCCCATTCCCATTTTTGGCCCATAGGGCTCAATGGGAATGGGGAAGGCGCTAATTACGGCACCGTAAATTACGGTGCCGTAATTAGCTCCTAGGTCCCTTTTCGGGTTGGTTTTTTAACGCCTGCAAAAAGCAGGTGTTAAGTACCAACCCGCAAAGGGAACTCGGAAAAGGGCGGTAAGGGTTTAACGGCACCGGTCTCGTTACCGGTGACCGTTAACCCTTACCGCCCTACTCGGATTGACCCCCATTGTGTTTCTTTAAATGTACAGGCTAGCCAGCCAATGACCTGAAAGGGGACTGCATCTGCACTAATGTGGACTCTGGGAGAACTTCTAACAAAGGGTTAAAATAGACAATGATTACTCAATATCCAGGATTAGCGACTGGCTCTGTGTCTAAAATGGCGTCGTGTGAGAGCGTATAATGTCGAACACTACACAGCGTCCTCAAACGTAGAATTAAAGAGTAATATGCTCATGATTTAACAGTAGGACTGTGGCCCACCCTTTACATTATTGAAGTGATTACATTAATTGGCTCCAAAGCAATGTGTAAATTAGGCAGAGTGCGTTTTCATTTCCCCTCCCTCTATTCCCGCCCCCTGGGTATCATTGAGAAAATGTATTTATTCGCTTGGGAGTCGAGAGGATTTTTTAAAAGACATATTTCTGGAAAAGGAGATGCCGTCTGACAGCCATGTACTGTACATGTTCCTATGTGCTGATGAAAGCCATTGCTAATTTGAAATACCTCAAATCATATTAGCAATGTTTTAAGCTGCAGGCCGTGTTACCGGTTTCCTTCTCATCTAGGCTGCCTCTCAGTCTCTCTTATCTGCCATCTGCTCTTTCTCGATTCTTCATGTTTAAAGTTAACTTGGATTCATTTTTGAAGTAGTGCTAGTAGTTTGTCAGCAAAGTATTTCCTGTAGCAACGTTTATTTTAACTGTGCTATCAAAACTATAACTTTATTCAGAAAATCTTAAACAAATACCTTGGGCCTGATTCTTGGAGCGTTTAGTGTGGTGCAAACAAAGGGCTGATTCACAGAGTGGTGCAAAGTGTATCTTTGCACTGCCTTAAATTATGGTGCAAACAGTACTTTTGAGGCGCAAAGGGACTTTGCAACAGTGCACAGTGACTTTGCACTGCAAAAATACACTTTGCGCAGCTCTGTGAATCCGGGTGTTTGTTGGCAGTGCAAAGTCACTTTCCACCACGCTAAAATGTCCATGAATCAGGCCCACTTATGTTCTATGCTATGTTGTAGCCAGATGGTCCAGTTTAAACTAAGTAAATTCAACAATTTCAATTGTGAACTGTGCTGCGCACAGTCATTTTGTGCTGGCAGCAACACATGCAACCATTTGCAATGTGACCTATGCAGCAAAATACAATGGCACTAAAATATGGCAAAACGCAGCATTTCACCAATCTGTCCCTCTTTCCAGCAAGTGGAAAGGAAGAAATCATGGTAGCGTCTGAGATCTGATGTCCGGTTCACCTGTGCCCAGAAGACACAGACAATCATTTAAGGAATCCAACTCCCTCCTCCAGAGCTCATGCGTATATTGGCGAGCACGCCATTGACACCAGCAATGGAAGTCTTACATTCAGTAGCTCCTGATGTTGAAGCACCAGGACAATACCTGTGTTGGCGGCCCTTGCCCTCATCCTGGGACCTTTCCTCAGGGCTGGGTAAAATCCCAATATGCACTGGGAGGCGAGAAGCTGGTTCCGGAGCATGCCTCCTTGAACAATGAAGCTCTGCCTCCCATTCTCGGCCTCGGAACCTTGGGTGGCTGGCACTGGAGAGCACACACTGTGGCAAGAGTGCAGGCACAATGAGGAAGTCTGTTCATTAGACAGGAAGTATCCAGGCTACCGAAGGCTCGGTGTACTATGCACAATGACTTGGAGATCACGGGGGGATAAAATGGGAGCTAGTCTAGTGAGCCAAATGCTTCTTCTAATATAGGTCCGGCACTTGGTAGTCTATAACAATGGCGCTGCTGCGTCCGCCACTCTATATAGAATTCGTGAAATGAGTCGGGGGGGCGGGTACCTCCACTTTCCTTAATCAGTTATTTCTGTTACCACGTCTATAATGCATTGGCCTCTGTGCTAAAAGTTCAGTGATTCAAAGAACTTTCTCAGTAGACACTTGACCTGGTGACCACAGCTTCCGGTTTCCTAATGAGATGATGATTTGGTGACACCTTGTCTTACAGGTGTGATGAGTGTCCTGGACGTGTGCTGTGTGGGACATGCGATGGTGGGGATTGAGGTTTTCGCTGATTATCCTATTGAATCATCCACTGAATTACTGGTATGTTTCAAAGGTGGTTTTCCCGGTAGGTAGGTCATCTTTATTGATATGGGTATCATAGCTGTCACGGACTAAAATAGACCAAAATCTATGGCTCTTCCTTGGTTTAAGTAGCAAGCCACCTGGCCATAGAATTCTATTTGAGCTGTTGGCCATGACCCTCCATTTTGAAACTCACCAGTCTTGGTCCCTGTTATGGAGTCAACCATTCTTTCATCCACAGTCATTCAATGACTTCTCCACCATCAGGGGACGAGTTGCAGGCCATTCTATGTCAGCTCTGTGCCACTTTTGTGAAGAGGGTTTAACAATATCTGGCCCTTCCTACTCTTGACAGTCGGAACTATCTACGTTGTGTAATTAATGTGGGCTGTTACTTCGGTTACATGTATTTATACCGAATTATTTTTTATAAAGAATGAACACCTATTGAACATTTTGTAACGAAAAGTTTTATAGAGAATTAACTTTTTATTTTATTTGGGTGGGGTGCCCCCAGACCCCTGTTTTCCACCCCTAAAAACCCACCCCGACAGTTTCCCAAAAATATGTAACCCTTTACCCCTCCCCTAAATGCATTCTCTATAACATTTTTCATTATAAAATATTCAATATATGTTCATTGTTTATAAAATATTCGATATAAAGACTGCATACGTCACTTCCCCTCTCAATACCTAAGCGGGGCCCTTGTAGAATATGTGGCTGTATTGCACCTGACATCTCTGTACAGCTTCAACTGGGCTGATTCTGACTGCCACTTCCTTCCATACATTGGCTAGTATGACGCTTTGTGTTTGACTGAACGTGCTATTACTTCTTGTTAGGGCCTTAGGATTTCTAAAGGAAAGTCTCTTTTCCTCAATTCCTTGAGACACTGAGTGCTTTCTCTCAATGCTATTTTCCTGGAGTTGCCATTTTCTATTATATTATTGCAGTATTTTGCTTGAGTGTTGTAACAACATTTATTAGCTGACGTTACTTATTTTAGAAACATTTATAGTTAATTGGTTTGGGCATCTTTCATGGCAAGCAAATTATTTCACACTTCCATATAAAGAAATAAACCAATGCCAGTTCAGTCTGCAATGGCCTCTGTTCACTCTCACTGTTTTCTCTGCCTGCACCAACCCGCGTCACTCCTCATTCCCGAGTGGAGAATTAGATAATCTGGAAATGCAAAATACATACACAAAATTATTGGTAAGGTGAAAAAAAAGTTCAAACAGACAACGGGATCTGGAGAGGACAGGACAACAGGATTGCTGGCTGCGTCATTAATCTCCCCACAACTGCTAACAACATGTATGCCAGAATCTAGGTCCTGCCTTCCCAGTGCTAAGAATGTGGCAAACACTATCTCACTATCTCTCTATAAAAAAAGACCTGTGACACCTCAGACAAGACAATGGGCCTCATTATAAGGTTGCCGGTATCCTGATGGTAGATTTACCAGGATACCGGCAAATGTTATTACCGTTTCTGGCACTCGGGCTGGCAGCATTACTGCTCAATTACTGCTGAATTACGAGTGCCGCGGTGATGGTGTTAATCCCCATTATCGCACTCCCTGAGGGGATTTGCCGTCATTACTGGCGCTGGCAATGCCGGAATGACTACCTTGTTTTGCTGGTAACACAGGTGCTCCACCGGCAAACCTGTAGTCGTCCGGTCCGGTAAAGTGCCGGTATACATGGATACCGGCACTTTTTACCAGACCAGCCGCTTTTATAATGAGGCCGTACCTCATTTGCTAAAACGTGCACTCTGACTGGACCCTTGCTTATCTCTGAGGCGGTCAGGCAATGACCACAGATGGACACAAATCAGAGGGTTCTGTTGACTGACAAGCAGCCATTGCCCAAACCAGGTGCCAGTTGTACCCGTATTCAACATAAAGATTGGCGAGGTCTCCTGATTCCCATGCATTTTCCTCAATTCATGGGGAACGAAACAAACCTTTGCCGTCTCTTTTTGATGCCATTTACGTTCTCTCATGTAAGTGGCCAAAAGCAGCTCGTACTTTAAAACCCTGCTGGTAACATGGCACCCGGCAGCATTGCCGATTGAGAATACCAGCAATTCCCACCGTTGGAGTACAGTAATGGGATGTAATTGCCCTATGTTAACTTAATACCCCTCGCTTCTCTTGAAATGGTTGAGTCAGACAGAAGGAAATTAAACGCTGTTAATGCCCACAACCATGAGCACTATTGCAAATTGATAAATTATGTGTTTTTATTAACACATTCCTTGGAATTTTGAACACAAAATATAAACATATTTCATCTTTTCCCAAGATCAGAAGACCGCATTGTCATGCAATCTCTGTACCTGCCATACTTCTTAATCCCAGCTCGCTCCAGTAGCACTACATTGGAAATGCAAATTTATACAACTCCTCTTTCTCCTCTTTCTCCTCTTTTCATTATTGAGAGAGGAGATGCATGCTAATGGCTAATTTGCTCATCTTGGATGCTGTAAACCGGGGTTCTAATCCCTGCTCCAGCAGGTGACCAATGTGTGATTCAAGGAAAAACACTGCTTCTGGGTGCCTCGATTTATACAAACGTGTAAAGTAAATATGTAAAACTAACTGACTGGTGTGCTTTATAATGTTGTCCCCCTCCGCCCCCGTTCTCGTAATATTCCTTGTAAAATTGATGCTCTCTATAAAGCGCTCTGTTCCCCCTGGCAGCGAGGTAGGCACTACAATAAGCATCTACAAAACATTCTCAATCCCCTCACAGTCCATAATAAAAGGTCTAGTCGGAATGGGCTCCTGTCCTCGTCTCGGGAGGTTAGCTCAGGGGCAACACCTGTGCCTTGGAAGAACACAGGTTTGATCCCCGTGTCTGCGCTTAGAAACCTCTGGGTATTAAACACGTTATAAATAACATAGTACATTATTTGGTTTATTAAGCATATGGATGCACTCCAGTACAGTATGGCCATCATGAACAGATGATAGAAAGTGAGTGACAGCGGTCTTGTGGTAAGATGTTTTGAGCCTTTTATATATAGTCATATGGAATAGACACGGGAAACTGGACATTACTTTATGGACGTCTAAGGGCATAGGGCACAAGTGTGATAAAAAAAACTTCAAATGAAGAATCAAAACGTGTGTGTGTGCACGCAAGGGTGTGGTGTGGGTGTGGTGTACGTGTGTGTTGTGTGTGCGTGCTCTATGTGTGCGGCGTGTGTGCTAGGACATGTTGGTCTGAAGGAAGGGAACATCTCTTGAAGAGGTTTCAGTTTTAGTGGCAATTAGTTGAATGTGGAGTTTGACGCAGAGTGATGGATTGTGTTGTGCTGGACATAGAAACCTGTTTTAACAATTCTTGTTTGTGTGTGAGAAAGGTGTAGTAGTACTGGGAGGGGGCACAAAGATATTGCAGGAGAGTGGGGTGGTTGGTAGTAGTACTGGGAGGGGGCACAGAGATATTGCAGGAGAGTGGGGTACAGGTATGTTTTAGGAGAGTGGGGTGGTTGGTAGTAGTACTGGGAGGGGGCACAGAGATATTGCAGGAGAGTGGGGTACAGGTATGTTTTAGGAGAGTGGGGTGGTTGGTAGTAGAACTGGGAGGGGGCACAAAGATATTGCAGGAGAGTGGGGTACAGGTATGTTTTAGGAGAGTGGGGTGGTTGGTTCATCCACTCAAAAGTGACCCGTGATTATTGACAGGTTTACAAACTTTTAAAGTCAGAGGCCTGCGAATATCTGGGGGTCACCATGTTTGGGGTTTGCCCGGCATTAGTGTCTTGTGGTTGCAGAAGGCACTAGAGCACTTTATCATAGCCCTTTATACTCTGCATCAGCACAGCTTTCTTGACACCGGGAGCTTAGGAAGCCACCATCCCGTACACATCACTCTGTCCTCTGTAAACAAACAGTACCCAAACTGCGCCACACACTTAATGACGTCACTGGTGGAGTGTTATCATAGCTGAAATAAGTAGGAAGGCATTATGTGCTCCGAAGGGGTTACAGGCTTGAATCGTTGTCACAGATATGCCATATATAAAAAGATGTGTTTGTTCTTCTGTTGCCAAAATGCTCTTTGATTTCCAGCTAGTTCACATTGGTGCGATTTGTCCTCTGCCCCTTTCTCACTGTGCTCTCCGGGGTTATTTCGGGGCCGGATGAAGATGTCAGGGATAAGTGAACCACCAGAGGTGTGTCTTTGGACGGCAAAAGCACATTTAGAGTGACAGAGTCATGTGCCTTCTCTAGAGATTATGTGCATGTTACTAGTCCTTCCTTGCATGGGGTTAATTGCTACACATGATCAATGGACAGGTGGCCACCAGGGGAGCTGAAACCCTAAATGAGCACTTAAGGATGATTAAACACGCAGAGCCGGGTTAATGTATTTACAGAATCTACTCACTCATTGAATGGCTGATATCCTGAGTAAGAAAGGGATGTATTTACAGACACCAGTTTATTTAGAAACTGAACCAGTGAGAGCTTTATTTTCAGTATGCCGAATGGATTTAAACGATACTACCCAAGGCCATGCTCGGTGGCCCACAGTACATGTTTGCAGGGCTTCATTATGTGTTGTCTGGTTGGGGCACGTGCTCCTCCTTTAGGCCACATCCAGCACAATTTGGCCAGCCCTCCTTTCCAAAGTAGCCCTCAATTGTGTGTCCCACTTAAAGCACTGAGCTACATACTCTGCAAGACAGGGCCTTGCCACTTCCTGAAGAGATGAAGGCGAGTTCACCTGTTCAGGTCCTGGCAGCAGAGGCCAACCATTGTGCTCTACAGGGGGCAGCGCTAGGGCAGAAGCAAACACACTAGACACGCGTATGGATGCCACTCTGGCCACATTTTTATCAAAACATGAAATCATCAGAAACCCAAGACCATTACCACGGAACAAACCAAAAAAATGTGACTGGCCCACAAAAAACACCCCCCAAAAACAACAGTGCACATCATATCCAACTGACAGGTGGTCCAGGCGGACTGTGACTCCTGCCCCCAAAGATGGCGCATGGCGGTGAGGCCCCTGTCCCTTCCCTACCATGCCCTCTCAAAGGGTGATACCAGGAGGCAGACCCCTAGATGCCGCACTAACTGCCTCCTGCACACGTCCCCTCCAGTCCCTCCCTCGCCAGGACCCCGGCTGGCCGATAAAACTTTATGATTGGGGGTGTCCTTTGCCCTCCCCTCAACACCACTCCATCTCTGGAGTCCCCCGAAAGGGACTCCACATGGTCCTCCCCCACCTGCCTTACTTCCCTACTCAATTCCTCCCCCTCCCCGAACCCCAAAGGTCAGGGTGGGTGGGGTGGAAAACTCCAAATCGAAGGGTGGCCATGATGGTGTGGGCCCAGGCAGCGGGAGCATGGCGATACGGTTTATCCCAGGAGAGGCGGAGACCGATAACCACTTTCCTCTCTGCCCTCCTTTTATGCAAGAGTTTTGCGCCACCACGCACCCCCAGCTGGGCCCCCACCAGTGACCATGGCCGGCATCCACTGCCCAGAAACAGTCTGAGGAGGCGCCTTCATAATACGTGCTGTTCTGAAAATATTTTACGTGCGCCTTGACATAGAACCATATTATATCATCATTGTCTTTTGGATACATGCCGTTCTTTCTCCGCTCTATTACGGCCATCTACATGGTAATCTTTTTCTATACGGTGCGGCGGAACACTCGAGTCCGAGATAATGTACACTTAAATAATAGATGCACTGATAGGTTGACTAATCTGTTAATAGTGCCTGTGCCTATTGTTTTGGTTGCCAGACACTCTGAATAGCCTTGGTTGAGACATATCTGCTACGATTATCTCTGCATCTACGAATGTTACTTCAGTAACCTGATGATGTACGTTTCAGCTTAACTACTAATGAAGTTCTAATGACACCCATTTATCCAAGTAAGTTCTTCTAGTGTCTACATTGCTGCTTTAGTCCATCCGAGCTAGATTCCAAATGATTTGATAATACCTGTCTCCCGATCGGACATCTGTTGGATTTGACTTGATGCTTTATTTCCATAGGGTACATTTCCCTAGGATTCTCACTTGGTTATTCTGCGCTTTGGCTTCATTTATCTGATCCAACCGGCGAGACGTACGCCGTTTCCTGGGCCACGGCAGAATAAATGTTACCTTTGCTCCAGTTCCAGAGTTACTGATATATACATTTAACAATTGACACAGCATTTAGATTACTTATGCTAGTTTATCACTAATCTGGGACTCCCTGCTGCTTCTTTTTGCATCAGTTGTTTACAAACTGCTAGTTTTATACCAGACCGCCTACTTTCCCTCTCTTTTTTTCAAATAGAATCGGTATATGCCACTTTTTTCAAATTGAATTGGGATGTGCTTGATGTTCTGAATATTTTGCTAATTCTATACCCATAGCAATTACTGAGATGATGCAATTATCTTTATATGATTGCCTGCTCTTTGAGCCTTAATATGACAGTTTTTGTCTTGGTTTTCCACTCTTCTGCACTGTACATAGGGTTGGAGCCTAATATATTTAGTTTCTATACCCTGTTGGTCCACCCATTCGCTGTTTGTGACCTCCTGCAGGTGCCCCCTTTTTTAACAGGTCATGTGACCTTGTACTCACGCCCAGTGATAGAGCGTGCCACAGATTTATACTGAACTCATGATTTTAATTGGTTAGAGATCAGTAACGTCTGTCCTCTTTTGTTTAGGTGTCAGGATAAGACTGGCTCATGGAGTTTTGCAACACCCAAGCACCATTGATCACTGATGACTTCATTTCTTAAGTCACCCTGATGAATTTCCACATAATTAATCTAACTATGAAGATGGAAAGAAACATGTCGGTTTTCTAAGTGGTCCATTCTTGTTGTGGCCCAAATTGTCAATTAATATGACTTCTGAAGGTCTCTTATTTAAGGACAATCTAATGGTATTCCAGTAATATATCGCTTGTCACTTACTGGAATTTGAACATGGTGTAATAATATCTTGTGCAATTAGTTTATTTGTGTCAATGCTTAGTCTGTGTTTTTCACCATTGTATTTGAGGTATGAATTTTAGGTATGAATGAGTTTAGTATGAATGGAGTGATTGGTGAATTGTATGGGTCTGGTTGTGCTGCACATTGGTCTGAGTAATAATTTTATTTTTTTGACAGTCATGTGCTAATCTCTTTCGTGGATTGCATTTTATGACTTCAGTGTTTCACAAAACATTATAAGTTTTTATAATTCCTATGAGATATTCTATTAAACTAATGAAAATGTTCCATTAAATTTGGGATGTGAATTGAATTTTTTAATTTCCTGTCTTGTGATGTGGTCTGTACTCACTTAGTTGTATTTTTGACCAAATTAATCATTAATGCTCCAGTCTTGCCTGTTCAACTAAACAAGATCCTATACCCCGGTCTCCTAGTTGCTCTATGCCTACAGGGTGCCGCCAGTTTCTCCTGACCCGGTCCACAACCGGCCCGCCCAACCTGGCATCCCCGCAAAAGGCGGGTCTTTGCCTTTGAAAGCAACAGTTGCTTAGCGCTTTGCCCCATCCTATGCATAGTTTGAGGTGCCCTGAGTCACAGACTGTGCCCACCCTGTTTAGGTGCCCTCGGGCCCCATGAAAGGTCAGAGGCAACACGTCCTCATAATGCGTCGAGTGAGATTCACTTTTTTCGGGTGCACCAGCCAATCTGATGTGTAGCTGTGCAGAAAGGGAATGGGCAGATGTGAAAGAACCCAGCACACACCTTTTATAATGTGTCAGCCACCAGATTTGCTTGTGTATATGTAAGACTGAGTTTTATAATGTTTCTGAAACTCATCTTCGTACTATGGTGCTTGCAGTGTAAATCTGCCTCTTACACACCTTGTTTATTGACCTTTGCAGATCTATTCATTTTACTGGTGAATTGAAAGTGATGTTAGTTTAGACATACTCCCCAACCCAGGTTTGCTATTTGGCAGCCAAAGAGAACAACAACAAAACGTATGTACACACAGCAAGGTCAGTTAATGGAAAAAACACATAGAACTCAGTTCTGTAAAAGCAGAACTGTTTTCGTTTTTAGTTTTGGCTGTTAGGTGGCACTGTGAGCACTGCCTATAAGCTGCAACAATTGGCATGGGAAGTGATGGCAGGAGATAGATGGGGAGTGATGGTAGGAGAGAGATTGGATGTGTGGATGGATATGCAACCTGTGGGTGTTTGTATTTTCCTCCGCTCATTGTACGCCCGTGACCATGCTAGTCCATATTACCATTCCCACCCACAACCTGCCACTCCCAGTTCAAGACACCTCCCGCCCACCACCCCTGGGATCTCTCTGAGCTAGCTATGTGCCTTTAAGCAGATGCCATTAATATTTCTAAGCAGTCTTCTGAAAGGCAATTAATATCAGCTGTAAACATGCTCCTGGTGTAATAAAAATGTATTGACCAAATGTGCCTTAATCTACTTAATTTATAAGCTGTATTTGCATCTTTGCTCAGTTCTTTGTACTGAGGACCTATTAAAAACTGGTGCTGGCCAATCCAACAGTTGTGGATTCTGCATAAACATTAGATAAGTATTTTCTGGGCAATGCCATATAATGACCAGATGCTAACACCTGTTGCCATTTTGGGGCCAGAAAGTATTATTATGTCAGTCCCTCGATATACATATCCCATGCCCACATAAAAGCCAAACCTGTTGGCAGGCTCGGACTGACCTACAGGGCAATAGGCCCATGGCCGAACTAAAAATGCAAAATGCTGGTGTGGGCAGTTTTTTGGGTCAAAGTGGGCCACTTTTTTGGCCAATGTGGGCCCGGTTGATGAGTTACTTCACTATACGGCTAATAGTTTTGACCAGTGATGCTGAATAAATATTCTTTAAAATACATCATTTGCATCACATTTTATGGAGAAAATAAACCTTAGGTACTATTCAAACAGTGTCACAAAGGGCATGATTGCTATTTTCAACGGTGGGCCACTTTTTCATTGGAGCCCGAGACAATTGTATGGCCCAGTCCGACCCTGCCAGTTGGCTTTGCCAGTGCGTAGTACTCCTACAGTGGCAAAAGGCGCTATGAGGCGTTTTTGCTTTAATTTGAGGAATCTGTTTCACAGATGCGCACTTAATATATTCTAAATTATGAAGAAACGTTCAAGTTTTCAAAAAACAGAGAACAGCCAACGCGAGGGCTACGTGAAAACGAACAAGTCTTTGCACATTTTTTTTTTCAATCAAAAAAGGTGAACACACATCTGTAGGTAACGAACGCAGAGGGCCTCCTGTTCCAATTATACACTCTGATACTTTGCAATCTCTACTGTTAACACATCGTGCAGTTTTGATCAAGCACCCAATCTGAAACTGTCACCTCTCAGATTGGATCGACATCAGGGAAGTCACGTGGTCACGCGCAGACATATCTGCGCACTCAGGAAATGAACGGCAGGCGCGCTCTGTGGAGGGGAGCAGGTATTCATTTGAAGATGAGGCCGGCCATTTTAATATTTCAAATGAAAACCATTAACCGTGCCATTAATGCGAGAGTTGGGAGGCATTCAAGCGGTGGGACGTGAACAATTAACCTTGAATAAACGTCAATGGGCCACATTAAAGGCGAAGCTGCCCTCAATTTCCTGCGTGGTTTGGTGCCATGTGCGGTGTCAGATTTTAAGCCAGGATTCTATCTCGGAACTTGAATCACAATTTATGCACATTTAAATAGAATCAAGTAAATACATTTTCCTAATATAGTTACCACTGGTTACTGATTTTCCTTGGTAGATATGCGGCGCTGCTGTCCATGAAACCGAGGCTATTCTATATGCTTAGGGAAATCCAATAGGTCTGGCTTTTCAATGGAGGGAAGGACAGAATTAGGGAAGGATGGAAGGGCAGCGGCAGGGTAGAACCAAGGACGGCAGCGAGGAAGCATGGCAGGTGGACATGCATGCCAACATTCCCACGCACCTGAGAGAGGGGGATTTAATCAGGAGACATGAATGCATTCGGGCTACAATTATTTTAGGTGGGAGGACGTGAAACATAGCAATATTTTTCACTGAAAAATCGTGAGTCTCCCACCTAAATCGGGAGGGTTGGCATGTATGGGTGGAGGAAAGGGGTGGCGGAGGAAGGGCTTAGGGTACTAAAAAGATAGATGGGTGAACGAGTGAGGAGGGAAGGCACGATAATGGTGAGCCAGGCTCTCAAGCCAGCAGGGTGATGGTGTGAGTGGCCCTGTGAAGGATTTTTATCAGTTACAGCCACATGTGCATTGGTGTCCCTATGTTGCATGTATGCTTATGTGTATTTTTGAGTGTTTTGGCTCTGTGTGTGAAATACACTCTAGGAATGTGTCTGTACATTTAGTGCATGTGTGTGTGTGTGCACACCTTTGTACTGCATATATGCCAACATTCTGGAGCACTTGGGAGGAAGATTTCAGTAATAATCAGGAGAAATGAATTTCCTCAAGCGAATGCACTGGGGATAGAATTATTTTAGGCGGGAGAACGTGAAAAACAGCCATATCTTTCATTTCAAAATCAGGAGCCTCCCGCCTAAATCGGAAGGGTTGTCATTTCTGGTACTACTGTGTTAAGTCTCTGTTCTGTACATTATATATGTTGTGTAGTATGCATGTCTGTGACTAAGTGTACAAATGAGTCAAAGTCTATCGCTACTGTATGTACTGTGTTGGTGCCTGGTTTTTTGACTCTGCAATGTACGTACAGGCTTATGAGCTGAAAGCAGACATGATCAGGCCCTTACATCTTCCAACACCTGGGAGGCTGATGACACACATGCCAACCCTCCCGATTTAGGTGGGAGACTGCCCATTTTTCCCTCAAGAATATAGCTATTTTTTTACATCCGCCTTTCTGAGATAATCCGAATCCCAATGCATTTCAATAGGAACATTTTATTCTCCCAAATCCCTCAGACAAGGTCACCCTACCAGTTGATACAAAATGGTGGCATGCATGTGATGATAGCAATGAAATCCCTGGCGTTCCAAGTAAGTGTGGTGAGGGGCAGACAGAGCAGCACAACACACGGGCAGACAGCAGAATGCCAAAGCAACACCAAGGCGGGCAGTCCAAGAGTAGTACCGCAGACAGACAACAGTAAAGGGCAGAGGTGCAAACATTGACTAAAACAGGCAGGTGCATTGCAGCATAGTCCCAGAGATGCACACATTACACATCAATCAGATAAATAGCTGCACACAGACAGCAGGCAAGCATGACGCAACATCCACAAAGACAGCAGGAAGTCATTGAGGGGAAGACCAGGCCTTTAAGGGGGCCAGGGCAGAACACCAGCCATCTCCAAAATCGGCTTCTGAGCTAGGGCATTGCCGGGCTTCCACTGCCCCCATTAACCGGAATTCCCAAGTTGCTTTTGATTTGCATACCCTGTGCATTCTTTCACTCCAGCAGTAGGCAATAAAGATGCTTAAACTAGCCCTACTAAATACCAGATCTCTGAACAAGCACTCCCTTCATATCCACAATAACATTGTCAGCCACAATCTTGACATGCTATTTCTAACCAAAACATGGATCACTGAGGCTAGTGGCCCAATGAACGCCTTGGCCTCCCCAGAAGGCTATACAATCGGCTGCCAAAATAGAGACAAGGGCCTTGGAGGCGGTGTAGCAATTATTTACAAAAACCACCTCAAACTCTTTAAATTCCCAACTCACTGTAACAATTGTGAGATTTTGCACTTAAAAATCACTCCAACCTTCTGTAACGGTGTCAATTTTATTTTGATATATCGGCCCCCTGTGGAGATGCCAACTTTAAATGAAGAAATCCTACACCCCCTTGTCGACCTCAATGGGCCAAATAGTGCTACACTTTTCCTAGGCGACTTAAACTGATGGCGTAGTAATGATACTGACAAAGAAGCCATTGCCCTAGAAACAGCCCTTAATAACTTGACCACCGCATAGCCAATAGTGACCCCACGACAGCTAAAGGTTACATCCTAGATTGGATTGTTGCAAGGAATCTTGTTGTCCATGTTGAAAACACAACACCCTGCATATGGTCTGATCACTATTTGATAGACATTTATATTCACCTCTTACTCAAGAGAAGAACCAATTTAAAAAATGTTACCAGTCGTAATTTTAAAAAAGTGCAGGCAACTGGTCTCCAGAGATGTATGACTAAACGTATGACTGTTACCTCTGCACTAGACTCCCCAGACTCCCATGTTTACACCTACAACACCGATTTCGTGTGTCGACTAGATAAAATGGCCCAACGTAAGATCAAATCTATACGGGAGAACGTAGGACACCAAAAATGGTTTTCCCAATAACTTAAACTATTAAAACTTGATACAAGAAAAGCAGAAAGACGGCGGTTAAAATGCCCCTCCAATGAAAACAACGCTACTTGGCAGACATTAGAAGGATCATACAAAACTACAATTATTGAAACCAAAAATTATTTTCAATAAGCAGATGGGCAAAGCTGATTACAATTGTAAGAAGCTATTTGAAATCTTAAAGCTCCTAGAAAAACCTAAAGCGCAATCTGTGTCATTTGACCCCACAAACCTGGACTGTACTAAAGCACAACTAGCCTTTGAGGCTAAAGTATCTAAGGCATGAGATCACAATTTGACTAAACCTTCTACCCCAGTGCCATCCCCCTGCAATGACCACCCTGTATTTAAATTCCTCGCAGTGTCCATCCCAGACTTACTGGGATTCCTGGGTACTATGCATCCCGCAGCCTGCCCAAAAAATACCATACAGCCCAAAATTATTCTGGGCAACAAGGGCATTTTTCCCCTTTCTTGGCCAGACTTGTTAAAGCTTCCTTCCATGGCTATCTGGTCCCTGAAAATATCAAAAACATTCCAGTGACCCCCCTACTGAAAAAAACAGGGCTAGTCTCAATGATACTAATAATTTATGACCTATAACCAACTGTAACATTTTATTAAAAATCATGGACAAGTTGGCCACCTTACAACTCCAGGCTTTCGTGGAGACCATTGTTGGTTTACATCGCAGGCAGTCAGGCTATAGACCATCCCACAGTACTGAGACAGCCCTTGTCGACCTCCAGACACATATGCTGGCAATTATGGGCAAGAGAAAAACTGGACTACTGGTCCTATTGGATCTGTCGGCGGCAGTTGATGTCCTTAACCATGAGCACCTCCTTCAGACTTTGAGAGATGTTGGCCACTGTACCTACAAAACATTTAAATGGGTCCAATCCTTTCTGACCGTCCGACTGTCCAGAGTTTGCTGGGGGATGCCTCTGTGGCCCCGGCCAGTGGCCCCAGCCCCAAGGAACTGTGTTGTGCCTCAGGGCGCTTGTATGTCCCCGTCACATTTCAATCTGTACACCAGACCCCTTTGTAGCCTCTTGGAAGAGACAGGCGTCTTTTTCACCAACTACGCAGATGACACCCATTTAGTCCTGGAGATCACTGGGGAATAATACTCGGATGCTGCAAACATAGAGCACACATTTATAACCTGATTGAGGTTTAGATGACGGAAAATTGGATGTGGCTCAATGGAGTAAAAACGGAGTTGCTTGTTTTTAGATCACCACAGGTAAACGATGGGGTGAGATAACAGATATGGAAGTTCTGGCAAGAATAAACGTATATCATGGCAAAGACTTTTTCTATGGACCAATGAGAGAAATTAGATTATTCTTGAGGGAGTATCCATCACAGAAGATTCGTACATGGTATTTTAAATTGAGAATGAACTGGTTACCAACAATGGAGATAATCGGCTCTAGGCTGGGAATTCCAAAAGACCTGTGCAAATGTTGATTGTGCAATCTGGGCAGTTTGTAAACACTCTATCACACTCTACCACGTGGCTAGGAATTTTTTAAAACAGCATCATATCGAGCATCTCTTTAGGGCCTTTTATTCACTCGATTTCTGCGGTAGCTACGGAAGATGTGTGGACTAGATGGATGAACACCAGTAAATTCTCGCTTATATCAGCACTAGTAAATTGATGAAAATGTTCACTGATTTACATCAGGTCATCACTAGTGGCCATGATCTCCTTTTAAGCATAGGTGACTTGGTATAGGTTTAAATTGGTTTTAGAAAGTATATTGATGCTGGTATTTTTAGATTGTATTTTTAGATGAAATTGTTATTGCAGGAATTTCCTAACTTGTGTATTTTATATGTGTAATGTATATGTTCTGTTTTAATATGTGTTTTGTGTAAGGTATCTTGTATACTATAAACACAATAATATTTTTTTAAACCTAATTACTGTTTTTTCCATCCCAGACTGTAACATCCCTGTATGATGCAAGATTAAAACTCTTGGCATATACCTTGACTGCTTCTTGAGTGCATAAGCCCATGGGAATCAGGTTGCAAATAGACTACTAAAAAACATTCATCCTTTCCTAGCTGGGAATAACTGTATAACTATAGCACAAGCTATTATTTTGTCCAGGATTGATTACTGCAATGCCCTCCTCATTGGTGGAGACAGAAAATGCTTGCAGAAACTCCAAGTTGTACATAACAACGCCATTCCCATCATCAAAAGGATTCCTAGAAGAAATCATGTCTCCCTTTGCAGCCAGGCATTGCATTGGCTCCTCGTGTAGACCTAAGTATAGTTTAAGGCAGCCACCATTGTGCACTGATGCCTTTACGGGTAACCCCAGTCTATATGAAAACGCTATTGACTCTTTATGAGCCAACAAGGTGCCTTCGCTCATCTCATATGATGCAGGTGAGCTGCCCAAATTTCAAACGAACTAAAGCTTCTAGGTAAATCCTTCGCTGTCTGCTCAGCTAACATTTTGAATACTCTCCCCCTGGCCCTAAAATGAAAGACAAACACTACAACTTTCAGGAGATCACTTAAAATGTACTCTTTGCGTAATTTGCTGACCCCATTCTTCCTCTCTTGATCCATCGTCCCGCTATATATGTTATTCCTTTTGTGTACTTGTGCACTCTGATGCCCGCGTAGGGCCATCTCAAGCACTTTTGGATCCCTGGGCACGGACATCTTTGGGGCCCCCCTCCACCAAACCAAAGGAATTAAGTGATCAAGAAGTTCTGCCCAGCCCCCCTGCTGCAATCACAACCCATAGGTCGATGTGCTGCCTCAGAGCATTAAAAATAAGGATGTGTACTCTCTTTAAGTCACCTTACCCTCTTCATTCTTGCTCTAATCAGACTGACAAACAAGTACCATTTGAAGGCCAACATTATCAGTCTACGAGGAGGTTACTTCTGTTCTAGCATAGATACAGGAGACTTTTTTATCAATACAATCCAGGAAGGTATGCAGCCTGTAGTATTAATGTAGGACTATGTAAAAGGTGCATGTAACCCAGACTAGACAGATAACTCACATGTGCTGCCTCACAGAATGCAAATGTGCTCAAGCATGGATAGAGCATACCAATTGGTAGGAAGGAGAGAGCTATGCATACCATAGCATGTATAGTGGATGCCGATTAGAAGCTACCAGGAAGGTGTCAGTATGCAGACAGACTGAGATTATAAGTGGGACATGGTTTTCAAATAGTGTTGCCATTAGAGATCAAAAGAATAAAGTGCCTGTGGTGTGCAATATATCAATGCTCACTATTATAGTGGAAGCAACACTATAGCCAGTGAAACCATGAGTGAGGCTGTTTTGAAGATCATACCCCGAGAAGAAAATCTCTCTGAAGGGCTGACAATTTCGAAAGGTTTAGGGACTGGCAATTTCGAGAGGTTACGCAATACAAGATTAAATTAGATGCTCAGCATTATACAAACTGGTTAAGGGGTGAATCTGGGATTTGTGGCAACTGTGCAATTTCTGCATTTGAACACATTCATTACCAGTTCTTACCATGAACTAAAATAATCTAATTTTAAAAAAGTGACTTGGAAAGTACACACAGCACATTACCAAACATGGCAATTTTTAAAAACAAATTATTATAGAAGGGTGTAACACAGAATGATTCTAACTTCATTCTCTCCATCATCAAGAGACGCATAGAAGTAACTGCATACCAATCAGTGGCATTTAACAGATTTCATCTGGGTTGGTCTTTTGTAATTTAAAGCTTTGCATACTTCCAAAACACTGGCTTGTCAAATTGTCATTTTTAAATGTGCAGAAAAACCTTTGACTTTTACAAAAATGTAAAGCGTTTTTTGTATGAAACGAGCAGACTTTAAAATATGCGTGCCCACGTCCTTCACCATCTGGTCCACTCCCTTCTGTCTACCACACCTTCCACTCATACATAAGAAGAAAGATCAAGTAATGGGCCAAACGATGCCACCAGCATGCGTGGAGGCAAACTTCACAGAAGATATAAGATGATCAGGATCACTGTATTGTCTGCTGGTAAAGCCAGGATACGAGCATGAATGCTTTGGTTCCAGATTCTGATACTTATTCATCTCTTGGACTAACAATGTATGCTCATCGTTGGAGGCAATTGCCTAGGTTTTACAGCACCCCAGCTGAACAAACCAATTTCTAGACCTTCACCATAAGGATGACATGTTGGTTTTCATAGTAACCCCTATCTGGTGCAGGTATATTGCTAATAATAGCACCTGCTATGCTGCAAGACCAAATACATATGCAGGCAGGTTTACAGGAATGTGCTATTCTAATCTTGCATCGGAACACATTTCACTGCAATGAGTGCTTAACACACTGAGCTAGCTTCTGAACTATCCATTTACCAGTATGCATTTCAAATGTGGCTATTGCACATGATCAACATAATTCCCACAGGAAGGAAAGAATGCTACAGGAGTTGGGCCACAAGGAACACACAAACTATATGTACCACAGTGAACATAGAAATCATTACATGATGAATTGAATGAGGCAGAATGTACTTGCCCAAACAGACATGCAATAGGTTTAGAGCCTCAGCACCATGCAATACAATATACCGATGTGTGCTATTTAAGTCTGGTAAACAAAGGAATCTTTCTTCTTTAGATCAGGCAGCTTTGTGGGGCTCCCTCCAAGGTGGGGGCCCTGGGCAAGTGCTCCTTTTGCCCTCCGATTAAAACGTCCCTGTGCCCGCGGGCTCCAGTGCATTATAATAAGTAATGTAAAATAAATAAATAAAGTAAGAATGGGTTCTGAGACTGCAGGCACATCTAGTAGCAAGCAGTAGTGCTGCACACATTGCTATTGACTCTGTGAGGCTATTTATGAATGGACTGAGGTTCTGCATCCTATTTCCATGTCTTGGCAGGGGCATCTAGTAATTGTCTGTATCACTACTTCTTTGCAGTGCAAACTCAAACGAGTCTCTCACAGCAAACAAAACCCCAGCTCTTGCCTGTACACTGCTGTATAACGCACAATAAGCTGATTTCTTCCACACGTGGAGAGCTTCAGGCTGTAGAAAACTGCCTTTGATCTTAAAAGTATGAGCTGTTCCATAGGGAGGGGGTGACAATATGGTGATTGATGCCTCGCTCTAGGTAAGGGGAGGCCTGGAAGGGGGTGACGCCACAATTAAGGAACAAAAGGAGAGGTACGTTTTAAATGGATCGATAGAAAATATGCCAAGTTCTCCAACTGAAAGGCCTGCAGTCCTTCTGGCATATAAAAAGAAAGCCACTAAGAATTAATTCCCTGAAGAATGTTAAATGTTTTCAACCAGATATTAAACAATTTAGGTGTGCTTTTTGAAGATCAGGGTGTCCTGCTGTGTGGCTCAGTGCCATATAATTTGTCTCAGGTAAAGAGAATGAGGCGTTGGTGTGGCAGAGAGGTAAACAAAGGGAGGCAGTGAAAGCAGATACATTTAAGGAATAGAGGGAGGGAGAGATGGGATGATGGCAAAGAGGGCGAAACACGTTTTTTATTCCCAGTCTCATGTATTATGCACTTTGTCCACTTTTCAAACTAGCTCTATAAAGTAAAGTCAATATGTTAGCCCTGGGAAGTGAAGCAAGAACACATAGTTGAACTAACTACACCTGGCATTTAACTGATTATGTACTGAAATTGCAGGTGGTGCTCAAATCCGTTCACGCGTGTGTGTGATCTTGGGCAAATTATATTATCTCACTTTGGCTTAGCTTCCAAACTTGGAAGTCCCTAGATGTGATACCATTGGTTTATTAGATGACAGTGTAACAATGACAAAGTCAGCAGTTATGGCTTGTGGATATTGACATTGTTTTTGTATTCAGTATGCAAAGAAAGTCTTGTTTCCAAAAACAACGTTATCTATGGGTGCAGGTGGCCCTTGTCCAAGCTGCACGCCGCCCTTCAGGCCACCCCCCTTTAGGCCACACAGCAAGCTTTCCCTTCTCTTTTCCTACTCCACCAGTATTTGCCTTACTCATGAAACAGCTCTCAACGCAATCGTTGTTTTGTCCATCACACCAACAGATACATTGTTATTGACATAAAAAACTGTCAAAATGGCACGGAATATAACAATATCAAACATATGTCCACACACTTTAAAGAAACACAAACGTAAAGCTGAGTCTCAGGGGATGGGTGTGGCATGGTAAGGGGCCGGGGGTGGAGGGAACTGGGTTATTACTTTGAGTTGTGGCCTAATGATGACGTGGCCTTTTTTTAAAATTTTTAATAAAATGTGTTTTAGTGGAATGTAACTTTTCACCCTATACATTTACAAAACTTAAACAGTAAAATTGTTAAAATACATATATACACAATTATTGATAATATATCCAGATTCACACCAGCGCATAATGTTTCATTTAGGATCATCCAGCATAAAGAAAGTTAATAAAAAGGAATTCATGTCAAGCTATTTATCTTAGGACCTTCAAAATACACAATTCCAAGAAAAGATTTCCATGCAGCTCGCTCATATTTCTCAATTAAGAAACAAGCATATCTCCCGTCACTTAAGGTCGCTACTTTGAGAATCTGTCGCCAAGGAATTTAAAATGTTACTTTTGTGTATCCATAGTCTTGACAGTGCGAGCGTCAATGGGAGTCTGTGACATTCTAGGCATTGCACCCAGAAGGCGTCCCCGCGTATATGCGCGCCACTGACCACACATCTGGAGGGATATAGCTCGCATAAGTGGGGAGCAGCCTGGCATTGTGTCACTACATGCCTGTTGTCTCTGCGTAGACTTTACTGTTTCATAACCTGGCACAGACATTTAGGTGGTGGAATGCCCTGCCAACTACCCGTAACACACTGCAGCAGACCCCTAATCCTAACCATGTATAGCAACACTATACCTGGCTGCTCCCACCTCCTCGCCTGCACGGACTGACTGAGCATTCCCCCATGTGTTATATGTACCCCCTACTGGTATACCCCCTTATCTCTTACTTCCTATTCCCAGCTTGTAATCCCCACCTTGCACCTACATGTATATATCTCTCTCCAGTTAATGTTGTAAATATAAATGCACATACTATGCCTCCAGTTAAAGTTGTGTATCTAAATGTATTTATCATGCCTTGCGCGTAACTACTGTGCATATTGCCCATTCTGTAACCACGAACATGCATATCCCTGTAATGCGCCCAGATACCTCCGGGTGTGGTGGGCACTATAAATAAATAAACTAACAAACAAACAGGCTGCCAAGGTTGGTAGTTTACCCAGCAGCAGCAACAGAATGATTCTACGGTGGCTGGGGAAGGGATGCATTAACAGACATCGAGGAAGGGTGAGACATTTCCTTTATAACCTAAACAGCCCATACTAGCTCCTTAGCTAATGAATGTGTTCATGGGTTTTTATCCAATCCCACTCCAGAGCCTTCGGCTTAGGTTTTTTATAAGTACATTATAACCATAATCCCAAATGGGTTGCTAATCAATAATCTCAAAGAAACTTTCACTTTTCGTTTTATACCTACCCAAAACTGGACTAGCATTATTGAGTTTGGCTGCCCCCAGTATTTCTAGTAATGGACACAGAGGTGAAGTGCAAGCATTTATATAGAGTGATGCAGAGGTGAAGCACAACCCTTGTTATAGAGTGGTGCAGAGGTGGAGTACTAGCCTTGATACAGAGTGATGCAAAGGTGAAGTACTAGCCTTGATATAGAGTGATGCAGAGGTGAAGTACTAGCCTTGATATAGAGTGATGCAGAGGTGAAGCACAAGCCTTGATATAGAGTGGTGCAGAGGTGAAGTACTAGCCCTGATATAGAGTGATGCAGAGGTGGAGTACTAGTCTTGATATAGAGTGATGCAAAGGTGAAGCACAAGCATTGCTATAGAGTGATGCAGAGGTGAAGCACAAGCCTTGATATAGAATGATGCAAAGGTGAAGCACAAGCCTTGATATAGAGTGGTGCAGAGGTGAAGTACTAGCCTTGATATAGAGTGATGCAGAGGTGAAGTACTAGCCTTGATATAGAGTGATGCAGAGGTGAAGTACTAGCCTTGATATAAAGTGATGCAGAGGTGAAGCACAAGCCTTGATATAGAGTGATGCAGAGGTGAAGCGCAAGCATTGACATAGAGTGGTGCAGAGATGAAGCACTAGCCTTCATACAGAGTGATGCAGAGGTGAAGCAAGGCCTAATTTGAGGCAGATAGCCTCAATAGGAATGGCCTGTGCAAGCCCCAGCGTCTTCATCCATATCTGACCCTCTATCATTTTAACCTGGGTGCCATGCTGCTGTAGATCAGCATCTAGACCATAGGTTAACATTGGTGCCACACACTGCTTATAGATCACCCGTATCCCCTGCATGCTGTCACTGGCAGTGTGAGTGGCACCTTTTCTTATTGCCCCATCAATCACAACATCTTCAGCCCTTTACAGACAATCAACTCTTTACAATCTCCTTTGTCCAATATCACATGTCTCAGATACGTGTAAGTGTATCTCCAGGAGATTGCCCAGGAAAGGAGTGATGGAGATCAGGCGATAGTTTGCAGGGATAGAAGGGTACGCAGAAGGATTTCTGAGCATAGGGTGCACAAGAGTCAAGTGTGAAAAACTCCATTGGTGAAAGAGAGGTTGCAGAGGTCGACCAAGGCTGGAGTAAGAGAATCAATGTTGTCCTTGATGGTTTTAGGAGGGCAAGAGACAACCCGTTATGTTTGAAGGAGACTTTCTTGGATCAGACTTGTCTACAGATCTTGTCAGGTGTGACAGGGGAGAGGGAGGGGAGAAGAGGTTGTGACCGTGGGGCGCCCAAGAGAAGTGGGTGCAGGCAATGGTACGGGGGGAGAGAGAGGATAGCATGGCCTGTGTTTTGGCAGTGAAATGGGCAGCCAGGGCTGAGCAAAGAGCCTGGGTGGGTGCAGTAGAGGATGAGGCTGCAGTAAGATTGCCCATTGGTATAATGTTACTTTTACCTTTTTAAAACATCTCCCATTTCTCCTCCATTACTGGATTTACCAGTTGACCATACCCCCACCTCTTACCTTATTAAATGTTTTCCAGAATGTTTTAGTATTGGAGTCACATAATATAACCACCATTCCCTGCCATGTTGCATTCTTTACTGAGCTTCAGTCTCTTAATCGAGTTGGAGTACTGATTTTTAAGTTTTCTTATTGCGTCAACTTGCTCTATCTGATCCATCTCCTCTCTGTATGTCAATCTTTAGCCGACAGGGACATCATTTAGGGGATGCCAGGTGTCGTAACTGCGACCCCTGAGGTCTCCCTTGCTACCCCTTGGTCTCCCTTACTACCCCAAAAACATTTTTTTAAACGTTTTTATTTTCGGGTTTTTTCCCCCTTTTTTAATTGAAGCTCGTGGGCTATGGCCAGTGCCATGTGGCTCTTTGTTTCTGGAGTGGCTGGCTTTCTTGTTCAGGCCACTTAAAAAACAGGGGGTTCAACATGTTTAACATTTTGAGCAGTGACTCTAAATAAGAAAGAATAGGAATAACAAATAATTTGTCTTTATGGAATTCTATATAATAATTGCTAGACTCATTAAAGGTTTATTTCAGGCACACTTCAGGGGGTGATTCAATAATTTAGGGCCTCATCACGAGTTGGGCGGTAACGCCAGCGCTAATAGCGCTGGCGCTATATTCCCTACCGCCAAACCCACCGGCGCTATTAGCGGCGGATCACAGGTTTGGCGGATCTGGAAATCCCCATTCCCCATTGAGCCCATTCGGGAATGCCCCATTCCCCATTGGGCTCAATGGGGAAATTTCACGCTCTTACCGCCGGCGGATTTCCCGCCGGCGGTATGAGTGTGAAATTTGGGCGGATTTCCCCCCAGCTGAGAGCTGGGGGGAAATCAGCCGAAGCCATGATCTGGCGGGCCCTTAAATGCGGCAGTAATAGCGCTACCGCCGCATTTAAGGGTTGCCGCCAGACTCGTGATGAGGCCCTTAGTCTGTTCTTGAACAAGTCAAATTCACAATGCAGACAAAAATGTCCAAAAAGCATTTAGAGTAGAATAAGCGCTCATTTCGGACTATGTGTTTTGCTTTTCACAAGTTGCAGTTATAGAAGGTTTTTTTCTGCCGTTGTCTCTGTTACGATCATCACAAGACATTGTGGGATGTTTTTATCCACGCATCCAAGCCCTACCTCAAAACTGTGCAGTACTGACATGGAAAACATCATGATGGCCAGAGCTTCCCAGAAAATGCCCAGGGAAATGCATGAAGAATAGGCTGCCACTCATTTTTGCCGATGTTATGGGCCCAGAAGGGCACTGCCTAAAACCACCATTGGACTACCCACACAGTAGTCTGAAACCATTGGGAATGGTAATGCTGATTGCCAAAAGCAAACCCATAACTGTGGAGAATTCATTTTCTTAAATCCCAAAAAGGGGTGCAGTACCAGTACTCACCACTATCAGAAAGCCGGCGTTTTAAAACAACACCAGATTTTACTTTTTTTGTAGAAAACTGAATAAATGAACCCAAAACATGCCAAAGAAAGACTTACTGAGAGGTGGATCCAATGTAAAGTTATATTCTGAAGTGACTTGAAGGTTTATAACAAGACTGGCTGAGCTGTGGATTTCAGCAGTTTAAGTAAATTTGGACTGAAAGACACTAAAAATCTAAATGTTTAAAAGACATGAGTGACCTACTTTGAGTGTCACATAGGTTGCAATTGTTTAAATGTCATAGTTTTAAACTTAGAATCAGCATTCTAGCTGCATATGTAAAAAATTGTCTTGACTTAAACTGGGGAACAAAAAGTGACATTTTATCTGAAACCTGGCTTAAGGAACTGAATTCTGCCCACCAACTACCCCCCATCAGGAGATGAAACTTGAGTCACAGCTGTGTTCCCAGGCCTATCTGCCTTTTGCTGGCCACACTAAGGATATGCCATCTCTCTGATAATTGAATTAAGGGGAGCCCCCACAGAATACAGGAGCTCTGAACAAAGCCCTGTCCTGACTCAGGCAAATGTTTTATTGGCGGGAGTCGTAAATGGAGCTTCCTCCTGGAAGGACAGGGGAGGAGCACTGCCTGTGAGAGCAAGCTGGCTTGGCAGAACTGGAAAAACCAGAAATTCAACCTTGTGCTGGGGGGAAACCACACCCCTTTGGGGCCAGAACATAACTCTAAAAAGATTAATAACTCATAGTACGGACTTGTGAAAATGATTTAAATGACACCATAATTCTTGTGATTTTTCTGCCCACATTTTAATACGTGTTAGGACCCGGTGGTATGTTCAGGGGGGTTTTAGCGGAAAAGAGGATATTACTCAAAATGTGTGCATGTGAAAAATCTGACACTTCATCAACTAATGCCCATACTCCTTGCGCACATGTGTGTAAATTTGGGTTAATGTCCGACATTGCAAAATCAGTTAAAAAGTGAAATATGTGCCATTTCTGAATGCAAGCCCCCAGGAAGAGCAGAGTTTGAACAGGGGATACCTCCTGTGATATGTGAGGGGTGCGTGTAATTTTAAACAAATGTGTACCTGTGCAAATATGTATTTGGTTCAAATCTAGATTTGTGTGCAAGTTGACAGGAGGAGTGGACTTTCTGCAGGCTGTAAAATGACATCACTCTGACACAACTTAGCTCCGCCAATCAGGGGAGAAAGGAAAGCTTGGCCAATGGCAAGTGGAGAGGGGTAGGGTCTAGTGATGCTGCACACACACCCATTTTAAAAACAGATAAAAGCAGACAGACAGGACAGATAGGGACCTTCAATTCCATTTGCTGCAACGCGCTCTGCCGGACCATACCACATCCAGAGATCCAGACTTCAAATCTATCAATATCCAGAATCCAGAGAGGCCAGAGAGAGAGAGAGCTGACCCAGATCACTGTGAAGTCCAGTCTAAAACCTGACCAGATCCGTGGCGAGACCCATTCTAATTCAAGAATATAGTGTGAGTACCTAGCAGAACTGTGCAGAACCAATCTCTTAGTTAAAATAATATAATCCAAGCTATTTTAATCTAAGTAGAACTGCCTCCTAGCTGTCACCTGTCATTTTCTAGTTGCTAGCTGTCACTTGTCTTTTTGAACTTTAAAATTTCAAATCTGAAAAACTACCTTTATTTAATCGCTCATATCTCCGTAACCGTTTGTGCTAGAGACTTGCAGTAACTTTCATCTGGAAGCTGAGATCCTAGGCTGTCCTAGGACAGTCCTTGTAGTTCCTCTGTAATCGCGCCCGGCGCACCCGCGAATTTTACCGCGATTTGCAAATTTCTTCACGTGTAAAAATCTGCTGCTGCTTGCCTTCCATTTGTCAAAAATTCGTTTAACCTGCTAGTTACTCCTAGATCCTTGCTAAATTGAGCCTGAACTCATCCCAAGTATATTTCACTCACCCTGTACCTCCTAGAGGGAATTAAAAGCATTTTAGTATATTCCTCACTTCATTGCCAGCACATATAAAAGCATTTTGGGCCTGTGTTTAAAACTCCGATCTGTAATCTAAGCTTGCTGGGGTGAACTGAATCACATTTGATTGCATTTCTGAGAACTGTGTGCTTTCCTTCCATTTCCTTGCATTGCATAAAAGGGGGGAGGGAATTGCCAGAGAAAAGTGATTACATTGTTTTGTTGAAATCATATTGAGTATTTTCTGTATTGCATTTTCATTCCACCTTGCATCCATTTGAAACCATAAAGTATTGTTGCTATCTTATCCATCCTATAACCACTCATCATTGATTATAAAGAAGTGTGCTAGTGCCAGACTATCCATTATTGATTACTGATCAGATTAAGTGTGATATTCAATTATTAATTTATTCTAAAGTGTGATATATATATCTATTGTTTAAATTATCAAATAAACCTTTTAAACTTGCAAAACAGAACTACTTCTTGGCTCAGTGGGGTCAGGAGGATTCCAAGAGAGGGGTGTTATATAGGGGTAGTCATCCAGAATGCATGAACTGGACATAAAGATATATTAATAACGGTTTCCATTCAGTATCCCAGACTAGGCATTGACTTAGCTGTAGTGTTGAATTGAATCCTCTTACAACATTCCGTCTCGGTGTCCTCGGTCACTTGACCAAATTCCTGCGCTTGTGTACAGTGTAGACATTTTTGACCATAGCACATAAAGTGGCCCTTTATTTCATTGTGCCACAATTAATGCTTTACTGTAATGTGTCTATCTTTCCCATCTCACTGGCATGCTGTTCAGGATGTTTTTTTGCATGTATGAGGTAACGAGTGTCCAGATTACGGGATGCCGTGTGATTGGGTGCTTTCCCTGCGCTACTCTAAATTCTTTAATACACAGTTATGAACCCTCCCAATGGCATGTGTTTGCCAACCTCTGACGCATGAAAAGTAGATCCACGCAGGCTTGACATGAGGCCAACTTTGGACCTGTCCTGCAAATGAACTGGCCTACTGATAAATCTCAGTTACCAGTTTAATGGTATCCACTACCGAGTGTAATTTGCTTTCTGACTTTAAGAACATTCAGACATGTAATTGCTAATTTTACTATATCCGGTAAGATAACTATAGCGGGTAAGATAGCTCAGTAGGTTGAGCGCTCACTACTGCGATGTGTGTGGGATATGCAGGTTGCAGGTTCGTGTTCTGGCAAGGCCAACTCAGCCTTTTATCGTTCTGAGGTTGATAAATGAGTACCAACACAGGTTGGGTGATATTATATGTATAGTTGTTCTATATAAAGCACTTAAGTGTAAGTGCTATATAATAACACGTCATTATCATTTGGCCTTGGATGTCTGCTTGCATTCACAGTAATTTGGCAAAATTAGCCTATACACACTCATATTAACGATACATATGGTGATCCATGCCTGTATGAAATGCATATCACATTACAGTGATATTGTAACCATATTTTTCGTAGTGTACTTGAACAATGCTATGTGATGCTACTTCCTGTTTTGTAAAGGGGTGAAAGGTCATGCACCATTGCTTCCTTTGATGTCACTTCGGGGATGGGTGAACATGACATCACTTCCTGTGATGTCATCAGAGGTCAAGGGTCATGTGATGTCACTTCCGCTACCCCTGGCATTTTGGTGAAAGGACGTCCCTGGCAGCAGATTCCTTTTTGCCATTCGTATCGCCGGATCAAAGACACCCCTGATGCATGATTGGCTTTTACCAAGTAATTGCCCCCGTATGGAATAAATGTAGACGTCTGCTGAGTTATATAGCTCACAGTAGCATTAGGGTCGTCTGTTCCTGTTTATCCAACGCAATCCAAGGATCTGGCCTCAATAAACGTACTCATTGTGTGCATATTCTTTTCAGACTAACTGATGCAGTAACCCTTCTTCCCGATTTCCAATTCTCCCACTTTATAAGAATTGACTTTAACATTTGATAAAACCATGGACATTTTCACTATTGCATGATACTGTATGCATTAAAGACACTATTACGAGAGTAAATCAGGGCCAACAGATCTGAATTTACGAAAAAAGAATCCGTCTTTGATCTGATGTTTCACATTTTCCAGGTGCAATCACCTGGAATATGCTCTGCCACTCCGCCATTCAGCATCACTAACTAGCATTCATGCACAAACACCAGACATCTTTTACCCTGCCTATTCTCCTACTTTTGCAGCATTAGATTGCACCCTCTTGTGTGCACTACAGGCCATAGTATCAACACAATGGGCATTTAGATCCCCCCATCACAATCACATCTCTTGAATTGTCAAAAGCCACAGAGTTCAAGATCTTGTACAGGAATATCATAATGCATTCAGCTTTCTCCCACCTGGCGGGATTAAGTTCAAAACCCTCTGCATTGTCCACAAGGCCTACTGGGGCCTGGGGCCGAATTACCTTCAACTCTCTCTTCCCAAATATCTTCCTTCTCGAGCTCTTTGCTCATCTGCCTCCAACTCCCACAGTGTCATTCGCTTCTCCAAGCAATGAGTTGGTGGTAGATCTCTCTCTTCGGCAGGGGCCTCCCTCTGGGACAGCCTTCCTGACTCCCTGAAACTTGAGGAGAACCGTCTCTGGTTCCGTAAGCACCTCAAAACCTTCCTCTTTGCTTCCGCTTTCTCTCCCTCTCTCCCCTGCTGAACTCCTGGCTAAATCTGCACTGGTCAAAACTACCTTCCCACCCTCTCTTATTCGGGTGCAAGCACTGCCAGTTGCACACCTGCACTGCCTTCCCTGGCAAACCCTGCACATAGGGACTGCTTCTGCCTCCCTACAGTCCCCTACCAGCACTTATGTCGGCACTTACCTTGCACTTGCCACCATCTGGCTGCGTTATTATCTTATTTATTCTACTAACCCTTGTACTGCACTTTCCCCCTTGCACTTTTCCCCTCCTCCCCCACATCCACTTGCGTGATCTGAAAGACACCAGGCCTAGTAGGATCGTTGTCTGTCGTCCCTTTGTTGGCCCCCCTTGCCTCGTCGCGCCTTGAAACACTTGTGTATAGGCGCGTTATAAATGCCATATCATATCATATTATATCATAGATGTTACATAGTAACATTTTACGATTCTTAGGGTAGCCTGGTATGGTGATTAAAACCACCTGCACATAGTCGCAGCCCGTGCGTCGATTTCACTAGATGATCTGCTAGCTCTCATGCCCACCATAACGCCCTCCTAGTGCGGCCTTTACCCCCTTGTTTGCCAATTTTCAGTATATCTGATACCCATCAACATGTAGTTCATCTGTCAACCAGCATTGCTGGCTGCAAAAAATGGCCACATTTGTAAGCAGGTCATGGCCACCCTTAAGAATTGTAAAATACGTGTGCCCTCCCCACGTGTATTCCATGTCACTACATCTATGTGTCAATTGCGCAACGTTGGATTCACTGGCAAAAGACCTGCTAGCCAGGTCCAGTCTTCTCCAGATTGTTTCTTAAACACCACTCCTGCTACAGCCAGCTTGCCAGAAAGCACTGTGTGGCCGGCGCTTGACCTAGTGACTCTGATCTCCTGTTCCAATGATGGTTTTTGTACCCATTAGATTTGGACACACTGTCATACCCCATCCGCAAGAACTCGGGGAGGTGGTTTAATAACATATTTACGGTGGAGGGCGACACACATTGAACATGTGTAGTCAGTCCTGTGCTTGTCCATGAATTCAATATATTCCACGTCCCTTGAACCAAGAACTCTGGGAGCTGGGACCAGTGACAATAACCCCAATAAGAGTGATCGATTCAGAGTTTCTGAATTATTATTAGGATATACGTGTGGTTTGATATACGCTGAGTTATTGTTGGCAGGCTGTCCTGCATATCTTCTGTTTTCCTTAGTGCGATGCACCGCTCCCCCAACCGGATGCAAACTCTCGCGAATAGCTGCGGGAGGCAGGGTGACGTCCTCCACGTATCTGCCCGTACAGTCTCTGAGTCTGGAGACCATTCTCGTATCTTGAACCTCTGTTTCCATGACATCCTGATCCCCCACTACGTCTACGTCCTCTTGGGTGCAAGGTTTAATTACCCAGCTGGTTAGTTTGCCCCTTTTGCATTTGGCTTTCCTTTTAGCTTACCTGGTTAAAGGTCCTATCTCCATGTCAGATGTATGTGGGGTACAGTCTGGGGGGAGCGGGGGCAACGTCAACTGAGGCCAGCAACGGGTTCCCTGTTATACCATTCTTTGCTTTGATTCTCTTGAGCCCCTTTTGACAGCGATGTTTTATTCTTGACATGTACTCCCTGATTCACAGAGCGGTGCCAAGTGTAGTTTTGACTGGCAAAGAAGAGTATTGAAATGAAGTGAGCGCCCAACAGGGTCCTCCTGCACGATCTGCAAACATGTGTTTGTCTGCTGGGAGATTGAGGGGCAAAGCCCCATGCAGATGCTACTGATCGAATAATAACTAGCACGCGGGTGTTATCCGGGGAAGCCGGCCCAGATGGTACAGGGACGGGGCACTGTCTGTCACCGACTTTGCACTGCAAAAGTACACTTTGCACCGCTCTGTGAATCAGGGTGTGTGTTGGCACCAGTGCTAAGAATGCCATGAATCAGGCCCCAGGTATCATCTCACCTGGTTGGATCTGGAAAAGATCTGGGGCTACGCTAATGTCAGGATGGCGGGACTTAGGGCTAGCTAGCCTTTTGGTTGTAGCCCCTGAGCTTCCAGCCAGAGCTACAACCAAAAGACCTGGGGCTATAGCGCCCCCTCCAGGGCTCCCTTAGCAACGCCTCTGCCTCCTGTCCTCTTTCCTGAACCTCCTCTTCCCTCACAGAGTACACTGCTTTTCTTATCCTAGGGCGAGCGGCTGGCTTGTTGTACGGCGGCGGCACCGTCACAGTGACTGGTCCCCAGTTTCCCACCAGCCAGGGGATGGTTGCAGGAAGCAGCACCCTAGTACTCCACTTCACACTACATTGAGGTCGAAAAAACCAGGAGAGGTGGGCAGAGGTGTTGAACCGTGGGGGCCTCCGTCCTTGCACCACGTCACAGTAATGGGGAATCTTGCTTATGCACTGCAGTGATGCCTCAATTAAAAGACAAGGTCGATGCACAGCAATAAAGAATCACCACGTGGTGCGTATAGGCACTTCCTGAAGATTCCAATAGAATCACTCACTACGAAATGCACTCTGCTCCCTTCATGGTCTCTGCCTTTATAAAAGCCTGGGTAGACACCATTTGGATTTAACTACTGATTGGAACCTGGCACCCGTGGACTCGAAGGTACGCATAGATGTCCGCAGCATTTGCATTCACCCACAGAGCTATTTAACTGCCTGAATACATTAACGCATTTACACATTCGAATTTTAAATAAATATGGAGATAGTTAAAACCAATACTGCTCAAAAAAGAATTAGGCATATCATTACATTCTTTTTCTCATCATAGTCCCACAGAAGAGAAATGGGACAGAAACAGTTCAGATAATTAAACACACTGTAGAAAATATACAAGTAATCTGAAACTGACAAATGTGACTGATGCTGTTTATTTTAGATTCATCACTCAAGTACAATGATTACAAAGAGGGGAAATCAGCTAGCAGCTGATCCTTGCAGGATCCTTTCCTGTGAATTGATCGTGTGGTGGAAGTGCTTTTCCATTGTCTCTTTATATGGGGATAATTTAGTATCCGGGTAAATTGCTGTGTCTCGTCTGCCTTTTGTATTGGAATGGCGGCATGCAGTATAATGAACATGTTTAATTGGCACCTCTATTTCTAGGAGTCTATGAACCTTCCATTGTCTTGCCAGTCTTATCATACCACGGGTTGCGCTGTAATTAGCGATGCCTTAATCGCACTGGTCAACTTTACATCTAGAACATTGTTCAATGATATCCGACAGTGCCTGACAACAACTTCTTCAAAGAGAGATTGCTTAAACTGGCCAATTAGCATCTCCCCGCCACTGAGAGAACTCCACTGGTTGCCGGTCAAACAGAGGGTTGTACTGCAAACACTCCAGCTGGTACACACACCACTGCATTGTCTCACTGCAGACTGACTCTCAAAACTGTGTTTCCCACTCACCCGATCGAACCCCAAAACAAAGTCTTATTTCGTCTGGCGAATAAACAAAACTTTGAAGAGACTTCAGAAAGTACCAGAACATGTTGAAATCCGACCCTTCAATCATCTCATGCAAGAAACAACGCACTGTATTTGAAGCATTCAGAAAAAGTAAGAAGCAAGCATGAGAGTTACCAAAACATTCCATTAACTACATGAATTAAACAGAGAAATACAATTGGAGTTTAAATGAGACTCTCCAGTGGCTGTCTGGCCGCCAACCTCCAAGAGTACTTGTGAGGATGAATCGTTGTTGTCGAAGCTTCACTGGTCGAGTAAAGAGACCGAATATCTGGGCGTGAATTTCCTCAATGACTTCTGAAAATTGCTCTTCCTGAACTTGGGGGAATCGGTGAGAGAGGCAACACTAGAGAGTGAGAGGTTGAGCGAACCACAGCGGGGAATCAGGGACAACATTGATGTGATGGCAGTGACTACATTGCCCAGAGTTTTGTTCCAATTTTAGGACATTCTGCTCATAATCAGATTGTGATGATTAGTTGACGTGTAGAAGGCCTTCACATCATGGCTTTGGGAGAGGACGTAGTTCTTGATATCGGCAAAGAAATTTACCACTAGAGGGACGGGAGGTGGGGGAGGCTTCACCCTCTGAAACTTGACGATGCACCATTAAAGGATTGTTGTGTTGTAGGTGAGCAGGTTGTTCATTCAAGAGAGACAGTAGTGTCTGGGCTGGGTCCATGAAGAGTATGTGTTCACGAGAAGCGCCCCAGGTGCTGATCTTGAAAGCTATGTCAAGGACACTTAGTTCAGTGTGGCAATGGGGAAGCCTTGACATGCACAATTTTACTGTTGGCTGGAACAATGCAAAAAACTGTTTGAAACGTCTGCAGTCACTTGAGGCTCCATAGAAATTGGGTTGCTAGTAGAATCGAGCCACAATCGCGAGTGAATTGGTTGAATCCTCTTCGAGCCAACAAGTCACTATAATTGGAATGGGGTTAAAGCATTTTTGAACAATAGACACATTGATTCAAATCAGTTTAGTCTTTTTAACCATAGGAAACCATTGATTCAAACAACTCTGGGGACATTATAAGGGATACCCTTTACAACAGAAAAGGTGATCTTTGACAAATTAGTACAGCTCTCCCTCACAGTGAAGTCACTCTTTGAAGAACTGTACTGGTGCACAATCACAGAAACTCTGCTCTCTCAAACATTGTAAAGGCTCTACCTCTCCTTTCTTTAACACTTTGCTAGACAGTACCAGCATTTGGAGAAAATTGATATCTGGAATTGTGTTTATTGAAGGTTTGAAGGGCTGGGGTCTGAAATAAAATAAAATGGAATAAGAAAATCAGTTTACAGCTAAGCGCACTAACTGAAAGTTTAATTGAAACAATAATTAGAATGGAAAACTACAAAAGGCCTCTTGGTTCTAGAAGAAAGAAAATGTAATAAAAATTAAAATACAATGGACATGTCTACTGTAGACAGCTGGGAGATATCCAAGCACAGAACAATGACTTGTAGAAGCCCTTGCATTTTGTTAAAAAAAAACAAAATACGTGAAAAAAGATAACAAAAAAATCAGAATAAAATAAATTGAAAAGAAAATGTATTACTACAAAACAGTTAAACAACTCGCAATTTGAAAGAGCAGAATAAAGAAAAGGCTTCTTACTTTTAAAACGAAATTAAAAGAAATAATGAACTAAAATGACTTATGAATATCTTGTGAAAGTAACTTCTGATATTAAGTGTTATATGTCAGAAAAAAAGACACTGACCTAGGCAGCAATTCTCCATGAACTAGTCTCTCATTTCTTTTCTTTCTATTCGAATTAATGTAAAACAAAAGTCAACCAAAAAAACAGTTTTCCTTAAAATAAAATGTTTGAATCAAATTAATTAATACATTCTGAAACTCTCTTTGCACCAGAATGGCTCCGGCAGCAAACAATTGACCTACAACGTAATTTCCCTTACCACCAAGTATTAAAATAGAGTTTTATTTGAGGAGAGTCGAACCATTAAATACTCGTATTTTTACGTGCAGCTCAAATCGTGGTTTAAAAGTTGGGAATCATTTTGAGCGTCTGCTTCAAACCCCCAGTGTTTAGATAAACTCAAATAATATCTGGGTAGGTTTACCCATCGATAGTTTAGAATCTCTGTGTAGTGTTAGCTGGTGTGGTAACCACAAGGCGGGTGTAATGGCCGTCAGTACTCTCTTTACAGCAGTGGAATTCCCACTTTGGAATTGGCACTTTCTGCTGGTAAGGTGCAGGTGGAAGATATGGGATGGTTGGATTATAAATGGTCATTTCAGTATCAAATAGGTTGTTGCTGTAGGTCATGTTCGGTGCTCACTGGAACTTTGGAACATGCCTTTTGGAAATATCGGCAATTGAAGGGACTTCAATAGTTTTTCTTAGAGCGCAGTTTGAAGTTGGTGGTATCTGGTTATATGGACAGAACTTGCAATTTTCTTCCTTGAAGCACTGATAAAGCATGCTTTATAAATGCGAAACACTTGCTGGACAAAAGAAGATATATCAATGTGTCCATTATTGTCTTTGGAAAAACTGAATGCATCATGAAAAGATCACAAATACATTTTTGAGTCAAGTGTCCAGCGGAGCTCCAGTGTAACATTTCTTGAACCAATAATCTTGTGGGTAGGTGAGCATCCAAGTCCATCACACAGACTTATGATTTTGAATACATCTTAAATAACACCCCTTGTAAAGTTACTGCAGTTGGCGTGGTGTTAGACTAATAAGTTGTGCAAATCACCAATTAACTCTGGAGATCCCAATCCTCCTAAACTATCTGTCATTGAATCCCACAGACAGTGTTTCATCCCTTCACCTCCATCCTGAAGAAGGCCATCCCAGTCACCTATGTCCAGTCTTCATATCCTGTGGCCGAAACACTACAGTGTCGATCTATGACACAACTCCACCCCTTGCATACTTGTACACACATGTTGTTGTGTTTTTTTCCCTATGACAACACCCATGGACCAACTGAGGTCCTGGGCTGCATTCACTCTTGTGTTGTAAACCCTTGTTAACTGTGTATCCAAGAGATCTTGCACCATCAGAAGGCTTGCACCCTCCACACTCTTGAGGGTTGTACCTGGTGGTACACCTACATATCAAAAGTACAACTGTCGTCTGTCTGATATTATGCTAACAATTGATATATTATATGTATCATCAACAAAATTCAGAGATTAATATACGTCCACCAATGATCTGCACACCCAAGGAATCAGGTGGGACGGATTACTTGAATTAAAATGCTGTGAGTTTAGTTATGAATTGCAAGAGACACCGTTCTGCCTCAGTACTAAAAACTATCTAACACTCTGCATACTCACTCTCAAACACTGAACAAATCTCACACATTGCTCCCCCTCCAGAGAAGAAAAAAAAAACGCTAAACTATAAACACCCAGAACACCCAACAGGAAACTAAAATTAGAACCAACCACACACAAATCATCCCATAGACACTCATGCACCAACCAGCACCTAACGACTACCAACTATAAACAAACCGGCACACAGTGACCCGTTTTTCCGAACTGAAGCTACCAACAGCACTTCAAAGCTCTCTTGTGCTTTTCCCTCTCAATCCTACTAATTAACCCTCCCAACGCCCCTTTTCTTCCCAGATCCGCCAGAGCGCCTGGAGACCATGAAAATGGCAGTGGTGCACGATATAAATCTCAATAACGAAACATAACATAACTTGTAAGTTGTCACCGAGGACACTTGGGGACGCTATCGCAAATGGCTGGGTGAGGAGGCGACCTAAAGTCTGCCTCCTGGCGATGAATGGGAAACCAACTCTGGAGGGTGCTCAGTGCCCTCCAGCCTGTTTCTAGTTTGGACTTCCTGATGCAGTGTACCACCCAGGCCTAAGTACCAGATTTCAGTTGTTCATTGTATATTTAGGGATCCATGTGATGTTAATGAAACATTTTAAACATACTTAAATACTGAAAAAATAGAGAATCTTTTTATTTATTTTTATTTGGGGGTCCCGCCCAAACCCCCTAGTTTCGCAATTCTTATAACCCCATCCCAACCTGCTCCCCAACCTTTTTAGTCCCTTACCCCAACCCATATATACATTTCTATTTAGTTCAGTGATTTTTCCGTATTTGAGTTTCGTTAAAAAATCGTTCTTTTGTTTTGTTAAAATCACTGGATACCTATATTTAAGTCTCTAGTTTGTCCTGTAATACCATAAACTATAGTGATAAAGAGGATAAACTTGTAAGCACAGCATCACCTCCTGTTATTTTACTGCTCGTGTGAATCCTGTAAGGAAAAGAATGTAGCCAATACTACTGGGCACTGGGGCCCTTAGAGGCAGGTGGGTGGGTCTCTCATGTCCGTACCTGCTGTACGGTGTCCCTTGATAGAGGGGGTGCCATACGGCAAGCCCTGAAGAGAGCCTGGACACCAACCGCACCTTTCTCCCGAGGGTACACACCAGTGTGCCACCTTGGTATGTGACACTGCCCTGTGTGTAGTTTCATTGCTAAGTGCTTGGGCCCCTACCCTCAGCTCAGCTAATGTTGCTTACCATGAGGTGGGAGGCAGGACTTGTGGATCGGTGCTGGCCTGCGGTGCATTGCAGATTTAAGATTCCCTGTAGGGCCCAGGCCCTGCGGACAGCTTCTGGAGAGATAGTGCAGTGGGTATAATCTACAGAGAGTATATATAAATGGCAAGGCACGCTTTTCAATACACAAACAGCTTAGGCCATCTTACTTGTTGGAGGTGTGGGCTGGAATGGGTTGTCTGCCCTTAAATCATATGCAGGTGTAGCAAAGTGATCGGCTAAGGGGAGGACATTTTGAGTAGAATGAACACAGTCCCAGGTTCCTCTTTAAATTATGAACCTCTCATGGTCTCGTTTAACATCACTCCATCCCGGGCTGGGTTGCGATGGAATAAACTACAACGGTGTAAAAAAGTGCTGGCAGTGGGGCAGACACGGTTCTGTGGTGTTGGAAGAGTACATTTTGTTGGAAAACTGAGGACATGCTGGGAGAAAATATGGCAATGGGGCAAGGAAAAAGCCGGTCGGCAATGCTGGGGTGATTGAATGCAGATGTGCATCAGGTGGGTGCTCCTTTAAGTGAACCCTACATTACTTCATTCTGTTAGCTGGGGTGGAGGTGAATGAAAGCAGCTATGTAGACATTCACTCTTGAGTGTTGATATATGAATCACATAAGTCAATGGTTGTAGAGTGCCTTTAAAACAACCGTGTAAAGAGCCAGGAAAGGCACAGCTCAATTGTTCTAATATATTGTTTACTTTTCTTCCTTTCCCCCTTTAAGGTACTAGGGAAAACAGCAAATATCCCGTGTTACCCAGCATCTGCCAAACCCAGGGACATCATTTGGGAGTACCCAGGGGTCGCAGCTGCAAACCCTGGGGATGTAGTTGCAACCTCTGGGGGAATCCCTTGCGACCCCAATTATTTAAAAAAAAGAAAAATACATCTAAAAAACAGAAGCTCCTGGTGTAGTGGGGGGCCCTGCCAAAGCAAGTCTGGTGGGTCCCCTGCCCAGTCCTCACCCATCAGGGTGAAGGCTGGGCCAAAGAAGTGTTCAATAGGCGTTGGTGCTGATCGTGACCTGTGGCACATGTCAGATGCCACATTCAGCTCCAACCCCTTCTTCCTTGGCTTCCTTGCAGTTCACATAGAGGAACCAGGAAGCTCTCACAGCTTCCTGGTTCCTTTTTGTGAGCAGCACGGAAGACCAGAGGGTGGCCTGGAAGCACGGACCGAAGCTGCAAGAGAATGGTATTTTTTTTTAATTTTTATATGTATTTTGCAGTTGTGAAGTGCATGTCAGATATATGTATGGGAATGGTGGGTGATTGAGAAGTAATGTGATGTGATGGTGTGTTGTTGAATGTTCTTGGTGGGTGGGATTGTGCCTGTATAGAGAATGCAATGAGTGGATGCAAGAGAGGGTATGAGTGAGTCACTGGTGGGTGAAAGAGTATGAAAGTGATGGTGTGTTTTTGAATCTTGCAAGTGGGTGTGTGCCTGTGTAAAGAAGGTGTGAGTGGCAGGTGGGTGAATGAGTATGAATGTGATGGTGTGTTTTTTAATGTTCTGACTGGGTGATCGTGTGCCTGTGTAGAGAATGCAATGTGTGGGTGTAAGAGAATGTGTGAATGAGTGAATGGTGGGTGAATGAGTATGAATGTGCTAGTGTGTGCTTGAATGTTCTGGGTGGGTGCTTCTATGCCTGTGTGGTGAATGCAGTGCACATGAATGTCAGGGGGTATGTATGGATGAGTGACCGGTGGGTGAAAGGGGATGCATGTGTGCATGTGTGTGTAAGGCCCTGGAAGACTGTAAATCACTAGAGCATTTTTGCCAAATTCTTTATTGACTTTGTCTGTTTTACTAGTATTTTCTGGCAAAGCCAAGTTCATGTGTGTCATTATCTGGCTAGATTGGCATTTTGGTGCAGTCAGTCTAGCCATTGCTCGCAGTGGCATGACATTTATTACTCAGCATCTTTAAAAAAGCAAGTGTGATAAGGAGTGTAACCTCGCTAAACTGATTTTCCGGTGTAGCAGCCTCTATATGTTTTACTGCAGCATGACTTTTTATTAACTAAGCATATATGATGAATCAAGCATGATAAATGTTGTTATGGGTCTAGACTGGATTACATTGGAACCAGTTTGAACAGGTTTTCATATTGTGACATGTCACTTTTAATGGCCAAACAAACGGGAGTATGTTCTTACATAGGAGTACTGGCAGAAATTGGCAGAGCCAGCTTTGTGCCCAGTACTAGTAATGATACTATAAAAAAAAATCTTAAAGCAAACATGAGTATGTTCTTATATGGCAATGCTAGCATATGTTGGTGGAGCCCGCATGGAAAGGTATGGGCACAGCCAGCATGAAAATGTGTTTTCTACTGGCATATATTACAGGGCACCTGGGCACGTTTGGTGACCCTGGGCACGTTTGGTGACTTGCATCTATTGTACTTTTTTTCATGATTTACCCAACACACTACAAAACTGATTGTTGGTCTTTTACCCACATTTTCACACAACGTGTGCTGTGTAATGCACCATTTTATCCCATTATTCAAAAAAAAATTCTCAGCGGAGGGAGACGAATCCCCTCTGTCCCGCCCCACCCCGCACCCCTCAAACTTATTTTCGTTAGTTCAGCCTCCCTCACTGCGCTCGGTCACAATCACATACTTGTGGCAAATATTTACACCCTCCAAGGAAACAACTCACCAGCCACTGCTGGTGGCTGTTGTATTTATGGACGAGGCACTGCCCCTTCTTTCTACGCTACGTGAAAGATTTAAGCTTTGATTAAAAAACATGTGTGCTTCTTTCACTTGCAGTAGTGCATGCCCCTGCAGCGGCATGCACAACAAAGCTTTACAAAAAAAATAGCCACAAGTTGTCATAACAGTTGAACAAACCAAGGAAGTTAATATTAAAACGTACATGCGTTTGTACATGTTTACCTGCAAATTGTGTCAAGCTTTGGAGAAAGTGAACCCATTTCCCAGAAACATGTTTCACATTTTGATTAGCTTCTGTGTGTTGGTCCCTCCTTTGATCTACCACATTGCCACTTTCCGTAACACAACTATTCTGCATATGCAATGCTGCGTTAATAGGGATGCACCCCCTCCCACCCTTAAGTCACACATCAGCGTGTTCCCAATTGCACACACGCAGCACTGTTTGCACATACACGCATATTTCTATGTGCCTTGTTGCAAACGCCATGATTCTCTGAGTGTGACTCAAACACCCTTTGCAGCACTGGCAATATGTGCATTTTTACAGCCACACAGATGTGTTCCCAATCCGGCCCAAGGCCTCTTGTCCCCCTTCCACTGGAACTCTGACTGCCACCTAAAATGGGGTTTCTATAAAAGTACTCTTTTTGTGGCCCGGACTACCCCCAATTCACTGTTCATTTTGCAATGTATTTCAGCAACATTTTTAATGTTTAAGTCAAAATAATTTGTCTACAGTGTTGGCATGTAGAGCAACGTTTTCAATGACATGCAAAAGCGCTTTGACGCCATGAACTTTGGCAGGAGGTACTATACAAATGCAAGACAATATAACATTACATCCAATCCCCAGTACGTTTCTGGGTAGCAACATATTTAAAAATGAAGTCTGCGGATCCGGGGGTTCCTGTGAAAAGGCAGGTGCTGGGTTCTAAGGGGTCGGGGTATAGGAGGTGCTCAGGGGCTATATCATTTACATAAGGAGCTTCTTGGCGCTAATAACAGATGTTTACCATTACCGGACGAAGGGTTAAATGGACCTGCTGGGATTCCAACCTGTGACCAGGAAGTCAAACGCAGGTCCCTGTAGTGGATGCATTAGCCCACTGAGCCACATCCCAGCCATGTCACAGATGTCAGGACTGGGTTAGCTAGCCTCTTGGTTGTAGCCCCTGAGCTTCTATCTGTGGCTACACCCAAAAGACCCAGCTCTATAGCCCCCCTCGTGCAGCCCCCCTCCCCCTCACGCACCCCCTTTCCCGCCTCGCGACGCCTCTGGGCAGTGCTGCGAACTGGACGAAAAATAAAGCAATGCTGTGTGCGGCACCAGCGCCAGGAAGACATCAAGGCGCCGCGATCAGCCGCATGTTTAAATAAAGACTTCAGTAAGTGGCGACACAGCGGCAAGTGTCTAATCCACGTACACGGAGCTTTCCCTGAGTGACCGCCGCAACAACTATCATTACAGCCTCCGCCATCGCACATCGACGCAGGGACAAAAGAAAATTGCACAGGTGAGAAATTATCCCAGTTTGAAGAGATAATAGATGGCAATTCCTGCCCGAGCCTTTGTGAACATGGCCGCTGCAAAGCAAAGCGTGATGAGTTACTAAAGAAAAATGTCTGGAACATTTCCCCCAGTCTGACGAAATAAAATTGGAAATCAAATATCTCGCAAGAGAAAATGAATAGGGAGAACAAAGCCGCGCGCATTGCAAATGTCGCCGCGCATCGGCAAATACTTTGACACCCCCGCTATGAGCGGAGACGAGCCGTTTACAGTATATTGAGCAAGTGAAAGAATTACAGTCATTCACAGTCAGGAATTGCCGGCGATTCTCTGTACCTGAACAGCGCACGTTGGCCTAGTCCTGCCTACAATGGAGGCCAATATTCAACATCCACTGAAATATACAGCAGCAGTATCAGCATCTTGTCCACAATATCAACAACACCATTTTGGAGGTTTGATTGGTACGTGTGAGGCCTAACCATACAACTTTTACCAACAATTGGAGGTCACTAGAACGTGCAACAAGGACTCATGCGCCCTGGTGGAGTGGGGTCTAAGTGCGTGTCAACAAAGAGGGCCAATGGCCATTTTACTGCCCCAAGTTCACGCACACGATCCTGACCACATCACATGACTGCTGGAAAGCCAACGACACTCCCACACGCAGAGCCATTGCGGCCATGGATACAGACCTTTATGCACTCCTCATGCGCGGAGCAATGCAACCTGGAAAAAAAGCCTGCGTACCCCCCAACCTGGCCAGCACCAAGGCGCATGTGTGTGGGGTCTTCCGCAACTATTCCCAGCACCCTCTCAACATGCGTATCACGTATAATAAAAATCATAATTTCCCACTACACCTGCGTGCAAACCCCCTGTAAACGGTTCCTGCATCCTGCTACTCTGCTTACGAGCACCCTCTAGTGCGATCGAAACCCTGACTGCATTCACGCACCCCTAAATCGGATGCACGATCTTACCTCTGAGTGGAGATTCCTATGCGCAACTGTCTGTACTGCTTCCGGGTGGCAGATAGAGTGCATTGCGTGCCCATTTCCCTGCCGAGAGGTTGTGCGGTCAGATCCATGGATAGGTTCCATTCCACGCAATAGTGGGCATGCGATGGACTGCCTTTGGGCCATCCCTCATAATGCCAACATTTTCCCCTGTTCTTCCCCATTTTGCGTGTTCCACCCCCAAATACGGTCTTTGCACTGGCTAAGCTCACGCTCTGCGAGGTGTCTCACACAAGGCACTCGGCCGCTCACAGAGACGTGCCGAGAATGCATGAATCGACAAATTGAGTTGCGTGCACAGTTTGGCGCGCAATGTACTAATTTACTGCGCAAATAATTCCATGAATCAGGCCCTATGATGTTTCTGTATGGATTGATCTCAAAGACCAGATGGCACCAGTGCAAGAACAAAATCAGGTTCCACTGTGAGGCTGCACAACGGGATTGATAATGCACACCTTTTTTTATCGGCATGATGCCATAGCTGTGCAAAGCAATGTCCTTTCATATTTGTATTTGTATTTTGTATTTGTATTTTATTTATTTATATAGCACAGCCAGGCCCAAGGGCAACCGGGCGCATATCTTGACATAGTAAGTACAGTACAGTAATGGTTACAAATGGGCTAAGGACATAACACCACGTACGGGAAGTACCAAATATTAGGATAACTTCGTAGGGTGAACACAGTATATACATAGTAAACAATATAATGTACAACAATATCTACAGTTACAGTGGAAAACATACATAGTTTACAATGTGATGTGCAGCAATATCTACAATTTAGCATGAGCATAAATACGGACACAGGCAATTAACTTTCCTTGTGTTTACTGGATATGGTCTATGTGACGAAATGACTACTGCTCTGCAGGTGTACAGAGAGAAGTAGTAGCCAAAGTGTCTACTCAGCCCCACACTACTATTTAACCAGCATTGATCTCAATCAGAAAGGTGAAACACGCAGAGCCTGGGAAGTATACCCCTTTCACCTCTTTTGGAAATGTGGGCTGAGGGTTGGCTATACTCTTCAGGAGGGGTGTGAGCTGCTACAGAAGAAAGTCAAACAACAATCTTATGTTGGTACCAAAATAAAAGAATGTCCAACCAAGGTTCTATAAAAATAGGGTCCTTAATTAAACATACAAATGCACACAACTAATGAAAACTCTACAAGCCCACCCATGTAACAGGAAAGACAGAGAAAGCAGACTTAAAGGTGCTCTGTGGGTTCGTAGACAGTAGTGCTTGGGCAAAGATTTCAGCAGCAAGCTTTCAAAGTTATTGAACATGTTTTTCAAAGGGTAGGGGGAGGGGTACCTAATGACCTTCAGGGTGGTCTCAAATATAGAGACGGTGGAGGGCCAGTATCGCGCGATACTCAGAGATGCAGAAGCGATTGAGCACTGAGATTGAAGAGGATTCCAGTGGTTTACCTGCAGAATCTTGGGTGGCTTCAAAGGTGCCCACACAGATGTCAAGGCAGATTCTAAAATGCAGAGCAAGCCAAGGCTCAGTTCTGTGATTTTTGAGAGATCAAGTCCAGGGACTCAGGGATAAGTTAAGTCCTTTCATCTGACCTTCATAACCTGGAAGGTTTGTGGAGAGCATTTGCAGGGTTCTGTCATCTGCAGTGAGCAGGTTCCTGGGTACCAGTGTCCCAATTGCAGTAGGACTTGACAACCAGCTGGTCACCCGAATAGGCCACTGGGATGGTATGAGAGAAAAGCTTTAAGAGCTTTCCCCTAGCTTGGAGCTCCTGTCTTCACCTGTCTGCCAAAGGATTTTGGAGAAGACTCTCGATAATTTGTCCTCCTTGCTCCTAAGTACTATAACTCTCTGTCCCTAGCAGTTCATTCTTCTTCTACTCGACCCGTCTTCTGCACTAGACTTAAAACTTTCCTCCTCTCTTCACCATCTCAATGTCATTTTGCACTTGATTTTTCACTGTGCTCATGATTTTGTACCATTTATTTCACTTCACACTTTTGCTTAGGAGTAAGTGATTTATATATAAATAAGCATGCAAATACAAATACAGTTCTTCCAATCAGGTTGTATTGAATCCTTCTTCAAAAGTGTTCACAAGGATGATTCACCTAAGACGACAGTCTCACCCCTTATTTAAAGAAAATGGTACAGCAGAAGGGCCCAAAGCAAGCTTGTTGTTAAGGATCCAATCCGGGATTCTGTAACACATGTCCTTTACTTGCTAAAGTCATACCCAGAGTGCCTTGTCTGCAGGAAGTGATGTGGAAGGAGAACAGGAAGTTTGGGAGCCCTAGCAAAGTTCAAGATGGTGTGGCCCCGCTATGGACTTAAACTCTCCTTTGGGTTATGCCAACTCCACTCCCTTCCACTGTATGACTACTTCAAAAGATATCCAGTAGTCAGCACCATGGTGTGAGGTGGCCATTGTAATAACAGAAGTGCTTTTGAAGCACGGTTCCCAGAAGACCACTCAGAGAGGGTTCTTGTTCCCTGGAGGACAGTGCCAACCCTCCTAAGGGGGATACAAGAGAGACATCCTTGGCTGAACCCAACATGTTTGTTGAGGGTACACACCAGGCCCTGTCATGAATGGGTGACTGCTCACTAAGCTGACGTTCATATGACATCCAATGCTTGCGGCTGCATAATTGTGTAATCTAAGAAGCCGCCATGTCAATGTTGATAGGCAAATGAATATGTCAATTGTCGTATCCGTCCAGCCCCTGCCTCCATACCATAGAAACGAGAGGAGTATGTCATTGATGGTGTTATTCTCTTCCCCGCTTAAATATATTGCAAGTACGAGAGACGCTACTCACTAAGGCAACCCTACCGACCTTATCCTGTAATCAACAAAGTGATGAATTTGTAAACTCAAGAAGACAAACTTGCTGTAATTAAAGGGAACAAAAACAAGTGAACTCACTGCCAGACTGACACACATAGGCGCATGAGACACAAAGCAAATATGCACTCACCATGAAGTTGCACGGACACTAGGTCAAACTCACATTTAGACACAAAGAATATTACTTGCATTCAATAGACACTAAAGTATATCATAACGAATGTACATGCCAAAAACACAATACGCATAAGAATACATATGAAAGCTTGCTTAATGCAGAAAAGCAATAGGAAGAAATTGCCAATTTTAAGAAAATGTATGGGGCTGCTACGCTAGAGTGAATGAGGAATCTAAGGGTGCCTCGAAACTGTAGTAAAGTCAGTTTACTGAATTAGCTGGAAACCCAGATCTGCAGAGACCTAACAGGAACTATGTGGCCCTCTTCCAAAGTTATTGCAAAAAAGGGAGGGTCGACCAGCCACAAAGTACAACAGAAGATAACGGTCCCCAAGCGCAAGGTACATTTCTCTTAGATTTAGTAAAATAACAAACAACCTTCGAATTGTGGTGTGCATTAGGCCCCAAACATAAGTCCTTTTCACACGAATAGCAAGATTTTAAACACTGAAACAAAAACGGCCTGTCATTTTTTTTTGTTTTTTAAGTGAAATTCAAGAGCCACGTGGAAAGGGGACTATCTGTCATTGCCAATGGATAAACATCATTTTAATTTACAGAAGCAGGAGGAATCAAAGATCCCTGTCACATGGAAAACAAGATTTTTAAACATTGAAAACAAAAATGTCCTGCACATGTTTGTGCAAGTAAAACATTTTTTTGAAAAAATAAAAGTGAAAAAAATATCACTGCTGACAGAAAAATTTAAGGAACACAAAACATTATGTGTGAGTTGACAAAGAGCAATGTATATTATGTTTCACCCACAAAATTCCAGAGACATTTGAAAACCACTTTGTATTCGTGAATAAAATGTCAGCCCAAGGCAGACTCTTTTGCTGGCTGTGGCTAAAACTTCACAAGGACATCTCCCACTTCCAGCCTGGATGTCACATCTCCCATCTAGTGATCAACCGCAATAAAAATGTCCTGCTAAAGGCATCGAAATTCAGTGTTCTCCAGATCTGCTGGCTCGGAAAGCATGGACTTCAAGAAAGGTCATCCTTGGCTGGAGCACGAATAATATGTGTGAACATGGGGGCACCCACTTCACAGAGAAAGCTGCCAACGCAAAGGAAACTGATAAAGGTACAGGCCGGCCCAGTGAAAACAAATGGGTGGAAGCAGGAGAAAGACCATTTGTCCCACATGAAGATTGACAATGTATTTAAAAGGACAATTATCATTCAGGCCTTTTTCTCAGCCATCATAAGGCGAATGGATTTCATCTATATACAATTTTTAATGTAATTTCTAGGCAATTTTGGGGATATAAAATTAATCTTCCAGTGACTCTGGGAACTGTAAGGGCCAGTTAAACTAGGTTTCTGAATGATCTGAACATGTTCCAAATGTGAGAGTTGGTGAGCGGGTGGAAATTGAAATTAGGCATATGTTTAATAACTTCCATATTCATAACTGTTGTGCTTTTTATGGAAATGGCAGAAAGGTGCCACATGGCAGTGCTACATGACAGAGATTTGGCGGTTGGCTTATCTAATTCCCCATGATTAGCATAGACAGAAAATATGTTTAGTGTGGCAAAATTATGAAGTTGTGATACATAACTAGTTTTTGCCAAAAAGTTGAAAGGGGAACAAAGGATGATGACAAATGGGAATTGCCATATGTTGCTCCAGACCCCTAAACCAATCCTGACTTGGAGGCTGGGTTTGGAAGGAGAGAGAAGGGTAACTGTCCAATCCTAGTGTCAGTAATGATTGCAGGGTACTTCCCCAAGATTGTGAAATTGGTGGTGTCATCCCTGCTATGTAAGGGGGGCTGAACTAGGACAAGGGACACAGAAAAAGGGGAAAGACAGGAACAGACAGACAAGAGACCGACCACCAGGAAGGCTGCTGAAACCTACCATCTGACAGCTGTAAGGAGACACCAGAGGAGATTGCTGAGAGTGAATCTGAGTGGAACTGTCTATTTCCAGGAATGCCTCAAAGCTGACTGGGTCCTATGGTGAAGAGCGGGAGGCCATCTTTGTGAGTGGAGTGACCAGACCCCTGCCCTATCTTTCCAGAGTGCCCTGAGATGCAGCTGGCTTTACTGAATCTTGAACAGAGGCTTGCTATGTAAGTAGAACTGAGCCCTGGAAACCAAAAGGTGGGGGGTCTGCTTGCCTTGAATCCCTTTCCTTTATAGTGGGCAGGGGAGCAAAACACTGTAGGTCATTAGCCTATGTAGCCAAAAATATTAATTTAATTATTTCCCCATTTGGCAGAACACTACGGTGTGAATTTTGTTAAACTTCAAAATGAACAAAGCTTACCAGTGTGTGCTGAAAACTATAGCCTATACATTAATCGGGTGATCCTTGTTGTCCAGCTGACCATGACTTCTTTAAGGAAGAGTGGTGTCTTTGTTCTTAAATCAATTCAACCTTTTTATCCAGCTTCCCCAACACAGGGCTTTCGGTAAGGGGAGTCTGAAATCCAAAATTCCCCAAAGCATTCCAATTTTTCTGTCTGCCTTCCCAAACAAGACCAAAGCAATGGGGGTGAGGGAGCTTGAAAAACAAAGCGATAAATCACCCTGTGTTTATTGTAAACCAAAAGGGTGTGCAAAATGATAATTGTCATATGTATGTTTACCAATCTTGAAATCCTACTGCTACCCTTTTAAGCCTGCAGGAAAATAAAAAAATCGCACATTACATAAGTGCCTTTGTTATTGATCAGTGTAATTATTTTGTGAAGTGAAATTTGTACAAAGTAAGAATTGTGATTGTGTTCTTTTTAACTCACTTTTGTGATTTATTTGTGCTGAGAGAAGTTGATTGTGTTGTGCCATGGATAAAGTGGAGTTTTGACCTTTTCGTGGTTATTTCTATTGCTTTTAATTTAAATAAATACCAATATATTTCCTGTACACCGGCCTGGTTCTTGGCTCATTGTTAGCTCAGGGGAGACGGATCCAAGGGGCATGATATGTGTCTGAGATAGGGCTCAAAAAAATAATCTGTTAAACAGTTTGTTGCATAACCACAAGAGTAGGGAGGGAAGGAACTCCCTGTGTTGAGGGCGGCTTCTCAATAAACCGTTACAGAATGCCAGGTGCTGACTAATTAAAAGCTTGAAATTACATGACAAAGTCTCTAGAGGGTGAGGAGAGAAATAGCACCCATATTAATACGAGTTAAATTCAGGGTGAAAGACGGGCAAAATAATTCAAACGTGGTCTCCTCACACGTGACTCATGATTATAGAGCAGTGTCTATTCATTAAGCGCCTGATACAGATATGCACCTGCCTCAACTCCCTAAAAATTCTCAGAACAGGAATACCAAAAGAGGTCAAGTTCAAAGTTAGAAGCCCTGGTGTGTGGCCTAGGGAATAAGGGATGGTATCTCACTTAATTGGAAAAAGCGGCTCCTTGGAGTCTCCCCTCATCACTATATTTTGCTCATGTGCCGATGACCTGCCAAATGTCCAAGGTTGGTGAAGTCAGTACCAACCAATCATTGCTCTCTAATAATGCTGGGTTGCAACTGTTGCATAAGTAAATTAATTAATATGACATTGATGTATTTCTGGGGTAGTCCAAGGTGGGGCCACCAGAGTTCTATAACCACTGAAAACACAGATCAGTGGAGGTTTCATATGAAGCCAAATTCCTGTCACCAATCACACCTTCCGGTAGGTTTTTGTAAATGCAATGTCAATTATGACATATTTTGGGATTATAACTGATGTTGAAATGAAAATCATTGAGAGTGTGAATACATTAAGTGTTTACTGCTGTCCCTGTTTTATGCTGCTTTTTAATAAAACAGGCCTTTGTCAGTTATCTTGTCTCTTCTGTTATTGGGTCTGATATTTCTTGGCCTGCCTCTTCCACTTAGGACTGGGTGTTGATGGTAAGTGGGCAAGGAAAGACAGGGAAGAATGTTAATGGTAGCTGTATAGCACTTCTCTCTGCAGCTCCTGCACTGCAGGGCTTGGCATGGCAGGGAGTGAAAGAGTGTTGATGGTAGGAGGATAGCACTTCTCTCTGCAGATCCTACCCTGCAGGGCGAGGCACGTCAGGGAGTGAAAGACTGTTGATGGTATGAGGATAGCACTTCTCTCTGCAGCTAATGCACTGCAGAGCGAGGCATGGCAGGGAGTGAAAGAGAGTTGCTGATATCTTGGATGGCCCTTCTCCTTGCAGATCTTGTACTATACAGAGAGGCATGACAAGGAGCAACGGAGAGGCTGGTATCCTGTATGGCACCCCTCCCTGAAGATTCTGCCCTATAGAAAAGGTATGCCAGGGCATGAAAGATAGACCAGGGCCACACAGAGAATCTAATGGGATGGAATGGAAACTGGTCTTTTGCTCTGCTATTTCCAGAACTGGGGAGGAGCATCATCATTCTGTGATTGGGGGGGGTGGGGGGGCAGGGGGAGCTGCAGGAGTTTAAGGGTCATACACTGTTCTATTCTGCTGTCACCCAATGTCCTACCAGTCTTTTTATTGAAGGGTAATGGAAACACAGTGACCACTTATCAAACATAGAAAGAAGTATTGGTGCATCATGAAGTATTAAGGTTATTTCATATCCAGTTTGGGTGACCAGTCCATTTAGAGAAGATGAACTGTACGCCCGCTGTCATTGAAATAATTCAGAATGTTTGTTTCAAATTAGCACCATCCTGGATGCAAAGGTTGATTTTGATTATTCATGTAGATTTTTGTGTATTTTATACATAATTCTACAAACTGAAATTCCCTCTAGGCTCCTAAGTGCAACAGTGAGACTTCCTCAAAGTCAGAGCAAGATTGGTGAGGTTTGACACTTCTCCCCTTAAGATCAGAGGACCTCATTGTGTCATATTGGCATATGGATGTCATTATTGACCTCCTCTGGACCAATTAAAATGCTCAGAGTGCAGTCAATAACTACTGGTATTAACTTCTTTACAAGCATTCTGGCATTAAAAGCAGACAATGATTTCTTAGAAGACTGTGGGAGTTTCCTTTTCCATTGTGCCTTCAAAATAACCGGCAACATCCAATTTAAAGCAAACATGATAAAACATGGAAATATACTTCACTTTCGTATAGAAAAAACATGTACTTTCACCTATTTACACCTAATGCCTTCTCATTCAAAAATAGTTCCAGTTCAAGCAAGCTTACAATTCAAATGCTTACTTTATAAAGGTAACATTTTTCTTTAAATACTACAATTTTAGCCACATTTAATTTACGAACACGGTGTCTCTGCTTTATTCAAACATTTTGCAGCTACACCATCGAACACTGTTGCCTATCACCACTATGTTCTATCAGCCTTATCGACCATGGGAGGAATCATTATCGATTGGGTTAATGACCCTTTCCCAGTTATCCCACGATAATGGCCATTCCCTCGGTCCATAAGGCTATATTAATGTCAACATATATCTGCTGAAGTGTAAAGCTTAGGCAGTGTAGGATGACGGAAAGTAGTCCCACTATGTATGAGCAGTGGGGGAAAGAACTGAGTGGGCCAATGTATTAGCATTCCAGTGATTTCTGCCTGGTTATCCGTGGAACTTCCTGGGAGGAAAAGCCTCTTCTAGAGAAAATATCTTTCTGGGGCCACACACTGAGGAAAGGACCTCTGTGGGCCAATCCACTTTAGAGAACAGCATCCGCTAGAATGCACCACACGCATGGGTATCAGAGCGCACTGCGTCTGCCTCCCCTGTCAGAAAATCTGCCCAATTTGAGATGGGCTCCAAGCTGGCCTAAAAATTGATGGTGGCTCCCTCTGCCCTACCAGCTTTGTAACACCGTTAAAGCAGGGGGTAGAGTAGACTACCCTGGAGCATGCCTCCATCTTAGTTTGGTTTAGACAGATCAAGTTTCAGCAGCAGTTCTAAGCAGGGGTTCCTGCCTTATATCTTTTTCCTGCTAGTGGAACCCTCTTTCGGATTCACATAATTGTTGGTTCACTATCACCCCTGTTGAATGCTGGCCACCATTTTTCGGTTAAACAAGTTTCACACAGAAGGCCATTTCACATGTGTGGTTTCTGTGCACAGATTTAGCCTCTCCTCTTTGCCTAAAATTCTCAATGGCACCTTCAGAAGGTATTGGCCAGTCAATGGCAAGTCCCCTCCTGAGGTGTTTAAAACTTCTAAGTACGGGTGTGGGAGCCAATCTAAGCTATGGCATGAAGCTTGATGGCTATTTGGGCCATTACCAGAAGGATTCGTCGCGGGAGGATAGCTCACCAGCAACGTGCTTGCCTCAGAAGCAAGACGACACATTGCAACACAGGTTCGATCCCCGGGTCTGTGCTTTGAAACCTCTGGGTATTAAGCGTGTTATAAATGACCTATGATATCATACCAGAAGGATTGGAGGCAGCAGTACAAGATCCCCTTTTCACAGTGCCAATATCGACCGAACCACAGTATTCTTCCACCTGGAGGCCTTGCACCTCTTAGTCCAGCAACTGCTGTAAAGCCGCCTGGAGTTCGTCAAATCCAACACCGCTATATAATGTTAATCTAAGGGGATAGATGGCAGAATCTGAAAGCTCTTCCTTTAGTAGAAGTCCAGTAAGACGCTTGAATCTTAGATTGGCCTTCTTGATCTCACTTAAGTATATAAGTTTCATTGCAAAAGATTTGCAACAGCCAAAGCATTTGAGTGCCACTCTCTGGGTCAAGGTTTTTCAAGCAACGCTGTGTGCCCAGAAGTAGCACAGTTATCTTCATTGATTTTTCAACAATGTATCCCACCTCGGGAGGATAGCTCAGGGACAGCGTGCTCGCATTGGAAAAAAGATAACACGGAGCAACACAGGTTTGATCACTGTTCGTGCTTAGAAACCTCTGGGTATTAAGCACGTTATAAATAACCTATCATATCATATCCATACGCCACTACCGCATCCGGTGCAGATAACCCTGATCAAAGGCTATCCCTGGACCGATGACGCAGATGAACCTGTGTATCGCTCTACGTGAATGATAGGGAGAACCTGGCCTTGGAGGAGGTGAAAGGGTGGCCACAGGTACATATATAAGAGCAGCAGGGACAGTGGGGATTCCCAGGAAGACCACCGTCTTCATTAACCAATACTTGTTTGCTTTCCTGTGCAACTCCTCTGCCAGGCACTATAATAGGGCGGATTGGTCTGCAGTTCCACACTCTGTGGGCAGATCTCATATAAGAAAGAGGGGTGGATGGCCATCACGGATTCCAATAAAAGAAGTTGAACGTTGGAATCCGGCATTAAACACTATGCAGAGAATCCATACACGTGTCATAAAGCCAGTTAAAGTCATTGATATTCAGACACGACTTTCCAGCGAGCACAGCACAGGACTGAAACAGCTGCATGAAGAATGCATCGCTGGTGTTCACACAGACTCCGAATGTGGACAGATGTTCGTTAAATCATGCATGCAAAGAAGAACAGGGACGCGCACCTCTGCTGCTGAAGGCCCAGGAACAAGGCATTTAATGCAGACGCTCGTTCAAAACTACTCGTTGTGCCCAGAGTGGACCTCAGCGCGTGGTGTGAATAAAGGCTCTGTGCTGCCATGCCCAGGTGGAGCATGCCCGCCTTAAAACTGGCATAGTTTAGAAAGAGCAGTTTTATCGTGGCGAACCAAGCACAAATCAGGGCCTTAAGAGGCTTAGGCGGACTTTTAAACTCACCCAAGACATTGGGCCTCATTATAACCTTGCCGGTCCGGAAACAACGGTGCCGGTAAGCTTACGGCACCGTTGTTACCGGACTGGCACAGTACAAGTCTGCCTGCTGGAGCTGCTGTGCCCGGCCCGTCTGACCCTGCCGGGCGCAGCGGCCACGGTAGGCAGACTGTCACGGAAGCACCAGCAACGTTAGCAACAGTCCTGGTGCTTCCGTGGTCCCCATTCCCATAGAGTCCTATAGGGGGGGACTTACAATTTTCCGGCGCCTGACTTCACGGACCGCTGGGGTTGTAATGTCCCAGTGTTATCGGGTCCGCCAGTAGCACCGGCAGGTTTACTGCCAGACTCGGAATGAGGCTCATTGACTTTGCTGAGCTGCCGGCCCCTTTTCCAGACAATCGCACAATTCCCCTCCTCTACAGACATGCTGTGTTTTCCATTGCCGGGCTTAACCTGAAATGACTGGTGCCCGTTAAACACACAGCGGGCCATTTCATACATCGGCAGGATAGCTCAGGGGCAATGCGTTCTTCTTGGAAGCAAAACAGCACAGATCGACAAAGCTTTGAATCCCAGTCCTGTGCTTAGGGACTAGTCTCAGTGTTTAGTGTGTTATAAAAGATTAATTAATTAATTAATTAACACAACCTTGAATCCCAGGACTGTGCTTAGAGACTGGTCTCGGTATTGTGTTATAAAAGATTAATGAATTAATACAACCTTGATTTCTGAAGATGGTTGCTTGAATTATAACCCTTGTTTTGTTAAACGTTCCTCCCACGTTTACATTCTAACACAGGCTATGGTTTAGTTTGTGGGGTTGTTTAGAGCAGTGAGAGTGGCCCCATGGGTCTTCCATTTGGGAAACAGGAGCTGTTAGCATTACAACACCTGGAGCTATTTTACAAGCATGGAACTTCCATTAATTTATTTTCATTTGATTTCATTGTTTACTTGAATATGTGTTTTCATAGATCTGACTATTGATCAATATACGATATTTGACAGATCATCTTCATAGATTTGTCTCCCTTTCTTTGCAGGCACAGCACTCTTCAATTTGCATTTGATTGCGCACCTGGTGCTTCCATCAGAAGCACTCACATATACGGATGACTGACGCAGTTCCGCAAGATGGCGCCTTACTAGAGAGATTTGATCAGTGAACAGTGGGCAGCAGACCAGGTGAGGTAGTGGGTTGAACAAATCATAGACCAGGGTCATGAACATGGCAGATACTTGGATGGCATGCATAGATATGTACAGGGAGATGCCAGTGTATGTACATTGGTGATAGGGAGTGGGACTGGGCTGTTCATATTAATAGTCAGTGTGTACATTTGAGGACATTTTCACTGATGACATTATCACTGGTTTCCAGGCAAGGAGACAGGGGGAGGAGGAGCAGACACTATAAGCTGTGTGAATACCATCAATACTGGCAGCCCATATGGTCAGAACTCTACAAACAGGGGCAATGCTTATGGTTGGCCTGAAAAAGACGTACCAATAAATGCTGATTGTGAGCCAAGTGGAAGGTAAATCCCTTTAGAAAACAGACCATTCTGGTCAAAGAATCACCTCAAGTGAACATTTAATCCATTCTGCCGAATCAAGAACACGTGCTGATCCACCTCACAGAATGCAAAACAGCAAAGAATTATACTCAGGAATTGACCAGACTCTACCACTTGGTACTAATGACACAAGCATGATCCTACAATCCTTCATGAAAAATGTAAACTGAATTAATCACATTCCCCATATTATAGCTGCTTTATTCAGCCTTCTCCGCAGGAACCTGCGTAAAGTCAACGGTTGTATGCAAATTGCAAGGTTTCAAGTTATACGGCGCAGTAGTCTGAGCCATAAAAAGGAACACACAGATAATGATGAGAGAACGAAAGTCACAGAGAAAAATGGATGCTAAGGGCAACACACAAAAAGAGCCAGAGGTGTTTATTTATTTATTTATTTATTTATTTATTTATTTATTTCTAAAGCGCACATGCAGCCCGGAGGCATTGAGGCGCTGTTACAGGTACAAGTCAGGTAGAACGCTTAGTCACACACTCAGGTAATTGTAACAACGAAAGGGATGAGCAGAGGTGGAATTACAGGAACAGTGAGACAAGGCCTTCTTGTACATATTAGTCGCACCATGCAGGCTGTGATGTGGAGGGGAGGGGGTGACTTTGCAGGAGTGATGGGCAGAGCGGGCGGATTAGCTGAAGAGCTGAGTTGAGAGAGAGAGAGAAAGCAAGATCGAAAAAAGATTTTAAAAAAAGAAACAGAGAGTGACGAAGACAGTGAAAGAGAAAGAGATCAAGATACACCAAGAGGCAGAAAAAGAGTGAGGGAGAGAGGGAGAAGGAACAAGGGGGGGGAAACAGGGAGAGAGAGAGAGAGAGAGAGAGAGAGAGAGAGAGAGGGAGAGAGAGAGAGAGAGAGAGCAAATAGAAACAGCAGATATTAAAATAAAGATAAAGAGTGGAAGCATGGGCATAATTTTAGGGGGTGGCGGGGGTGTTTGTCCCCCCCAACTTTCACGGCATACCATTTTGTCCCCAATCATTTGGCTGGGGCACCTTTTCTTCAGATGTCATGTCCCCCCCAACATTTTCAGCAAAGTTACTCCACTGAGTGGAAGGCAGCAGAAAAGAGTGAGCGTTCGAGAGAGCATGTGGCTAGCAGTGGGGACAGGCCTCTTCCTTCCCTTTGGTTCCACATCCCTGGGTACTGCCTGGGCTTTATTTACGGTCCAGTAGATGTGCCTCGCCGTCACCTTTCCCCTGCAGGGGCACACCTGCTATGCACCGATGTTTCAGAGACGATAGATATTACTAAGGAGCGCAAAGATAAACATAATGGCAAGCCACGGTACAAAGGTGCACTCCGGGATGAATACATTATGCAAATGATTTGCGCATATTTCAAATTGACCAATATAGTACTTAAAGTGCTTTTCATCAGTTTTATTAGTCCCATAAAATCACACACAAACGCCAGCACGGGGGACATTCATGAATGACTAAACTATGCTAATTGCATGCAAATCTACTGGCGCTACTAATAAAAATACAGTACTCCTACCGCACGCTTCAATGCTGGCCTGATGCCAAAACCTATTACAGGCACGTGAAGCACATTGTTACTTCTGATTGTCAGTTCAACTGGATCAAAACAATGAAAGGCTGGATCTTTTCATTAGAAGTGAAGCTTGAAGTCCTCAGACCAACCTTTCGTGCTCTGTAACCCTAAGTCTATGGAGCAATTTGCTCAACCCTCCTTCACTGATCAGCCATTCATCCTTTCAAAGTCTTATACCTGGGCAATGGAGCTAGCATAGCTCAGTGGGCTGAGTTCCAGCCCATCGTTCTGTAGGTTCCAGCTCCGAGTAGAGTGACCAGACGTCCCGGTTTTGCAGGGGCTGTCACGGAATTTGGTGCTCTGTCCCCCTTTCTCAAGATTATGATTCCATTGGAAACTGCAGTGGTCCCAGTTTTTGTAGTAGGTCTTCATAGCTGGCAGGCAGGAATGAACAAACTCGCACAGAAGAAATGCTGCATTTTACAACTTAAAATAGTGTTAGTTTGTGATAAATTAACTATAATATGTGTTTATTTCAACAGTAACACTTAAACCTCCTTCTCCTCCAAACACAACTGAAGTGTAGTGCATTGACAGCCACTATCAAGAGTTAGTCCTACTTTTGTGGTAGTTGCCCTGTCTTGTTTTTTTTTTACTTTTTAAATCTGGTCACCCTAGCTCTGAGTCCAGGGTGGTGGTGTCATCTTAGATTTGCATTCATTCTAGGCAGGAAGAAGGGACACCATTAGCGGTAGGTAATAATAATATACAATAGCAAGCAGCTTTGTCTAAATGGATTGTCTAAATGCTGCAAGCAATAATTCGCTCCCACTTGCCTTTCATGCCTTGGTGAGGTCGGTCATAGAACAATCAATGGTCGTTCTACCTGAGATCAAAGACTGCATGCACCTAGATCGCCTTCATTTTCAATTGCTCCCCAAGGGTCCTCTGCGTTGTCAGGGATACCCAAAGTTAGTTCATTATCTCACCTACTTCTGTTCCCAAGTTCCTCTACCGTGCATCCATTTTGGTCATCCACTAAAAGGCAAAATACTGTTGTTTATTAAAACCTTGAGAAAGCAGGATTCTTTCTGACACGCTCGTCATATTGCCATCATCCTGATGTGAAAGGACTCTACACTGATTGGGGTTGGGGACGGCGGGGACGGGGAGACTTGGATAGTGTTACTCCCCGACAGGCGAGGGTGTATATATTGGTCCTGAATGGCATGGTCTGTTATGTTATCTTATCTTATATGTGTAGAAAATCATTGTAAGCCCCTCCCACTGGGAAAGGAATCGTCACCGTCGCACCAGCAGGGGTTTGGTTTATAAGGGAATAGATGTATGTTGCGGCAGGACAGAGGTCCAAAGCGCGGAAGCTGTGCATTGATGCAGAGAACGCCCACCATCCAGAGTGGATAGCAGTCTACAAGTCAGGGCACTGGCCGAAGAAGGAAAAGCATGGATTGCATGTTTGTTGAGCAAACAATTGTCACTTTCTTTAGGCGTTGTGGTCCTGACGGGTTAAGGAGGATATGTAGGTCTTTTTTGACCAAATTAACATTGTCTCTGGAAGCCTGGGGAGTGGTGAATTTTATCTTTCACATACGTTAACCTTTGAGGCAGTGTTACAGAAACTTTGCACAGGTGTGATTAGCACTAGGGCAAGAAGGTATTCTTTCAGCACATGTTTGCACAGCGGCAATGCTTGCCCTACTCCTAAACCTTTTCACGAGTGCAAAAAAAGGCATTGACAGAATATGTTTTTTGAGGCAACTTTTTCACTTGTTTACTTGCACGTTTCTATAATACCACTCGTATTGCTCTATAATATTCATAGTGCTAAGTGCATGGGGAAATTAAGGTCAGAGACAGTTCATTTATTTATTTATTTATTTATTACATTTATATTGCGTGCAGGCAGCCCAAGGGCATTGTGGCGCTGTTACTTGTAAGGGAATTTAGTTACAGGTACAGGTATAGGTTGTGCCTTGGGTTACAGAGAGGCAGGATCCTGTGTCAAGCGATAAGGAGAGTCATATAGCAGGGTACATCATACATCATAGTATATCATACATGTTATTCATTGAGGTTTAGACATGAGAGGTTGGTTAGGTGAACAGGGTAGTTTTCATGGCTTTGCGGAAATTAGTCAGTGAGGGTTCCGCTCGCAGAGAGGTGGGGAGGGTGTTCCAATGTAGTGCGGCAAGGTAGGGGAAGCTGGCGCCACCAGCTCTAGCTCTTTTTACCCTGGGCACGGAGAGCATATTGGCATAGGGTGTCCTGGTGGGTCTTGTGGACGCGACTGGGTGGATTCTCTGGGATAGGTACGCTGGGGCTGAGAGATGGACACATTTGTGGGTGATGCTTAGCGCCTTGAATATAATCCTTTCCTTAATGGGGAGCCAATGGGATGCTTTTCTAGCAGCGGTGATGTGCTCCCTCTTGGCAATGCCTTGTGCAGCGCGCAGGGCGCTATTCGGAATTACTTGCAACTTCTCAAGGTTTTTGTTGGATGTCCCTAGGAAGAGAACATTACAGTAATCTAGCCGGGAACCAGTTATGGCTCTCGCTATGTTGGTGCAGGTGTCTTTTGATAGAAAAGGCCTGATTGCGTTGAGGAGTTTTGCATGGTAAGCCGCAGAGGAGGCGATTGCGTTTACTTGTCTGGTCATAGATAGGTTGGAGTCTAGATAGACGCCTAGCATTTTTACCGTGTCTAGTACAGGGATTCTGATTGAGTCAATGGAAAAATGGCTAAACTGGGAGTCAAGTTTCTTGAGGGTGTCAGGGGATCCTACGAGTAGGAGCTCAGTTTTAATGGAGTTACGGCATAGGCCGTTGATAGCCATCCACATTTGGATAGTGTTGTATATGTTGTTAAGAGTTGCACAGTCAGTGTCATAGTTACCTGTTAGTGTAAGGAGGATCTGATTGTCGTCAGCCTAGTTGGTGTAGGAGATGCCCATGGCGTCAGATGTTATATAAGGTCGGGGAGAGGCAGGAGCCTTGGGGCACACCACATAGCATGATGGTGGGTGACGCAGTGGCTAGGTCAGAGAAGACATGCATGGTTCTGCCTTGGAGGAAGGAGGTGATCCAAGTGGTAGCTTCTTGGGAGAAGTTGGCTGTGGAGGTGAGGTGATGGCAGAGGATGTCATGATCTACAAGATCGAAAGCTGCAGAGAGATCGAGGAGAAGGAGCAGGACAGGTTTGCCTTGGTCTCTAGCGTCATCCATTTGGTTTTTGAGGTCGAGTAGGGCGGTCTCTGTCCCATGCCTAGGCCGAAAGCCGGATTGTCTCAGTCCTAAGAGGTTATGCTCTTCGAGGAAGTGCTGGACCTGTAGGTAGGCTGCCTTGTCTAGAATCTTGAGGAGGAATGGGACTGTGGTAATAGGGCGGTAGTTGTTGGGGGAGGTGGGGTCAAGTGTAGGTTTTTTTATGAGAGGTCGGACCCATGCTTCCTTGAGGCATGAGGGGACTCTCCCTGTGGTGAAGGAGGCATTGACGAAGGCTGTTAGGAAAGGAGCAAGGGTGTCTGCGCAGTCTTTGATGATGGAAGCGGGGCAGGGGTCCCCTTTGCAATTGGAAGGTTTGATGTTTTTCATGATGTTGATCATGTCTTTCTCCTGAATGGTTTTGAATGAGAAGGTAGGGGCTGCCTCTGTGGGTGAGGAGAGGGGGGGGTGGGGGAGGGGTAGGGGGTGGGGAGCGCTAGTTTGGTGTTCAGGATTTTGGCTTGGAGTGAGCTGATCTTGTTGCGCATGGCTGTTTGGATGTCATCACACCATGCTTTATCTTTGGTGAAGTTTTGGGGGGTGGGTGTAGGGGTCTCGAGTTTCCTGAATATGGCGAACATTTCCTTGGTGTTTGATTTGGCCTCGGAGATTCTATCTTCAAATGATTTGGCTTTGGCTTTAGTGATGGCTTTCTTATATTCATTTCCGAGGGATTTGAAATTAAGTTTGTCTTTGTCATCACGGGATGTTTGCCATTGAGCTAGTGCTGCTCGCTTGTCTGTGCGCAGTTTGAGAAGGTCTTGGGTGAACCAGGCATTGGTGTGGCTGGTGGGTTTGGTTTTGCATGGCTTAAGTGGGGCGATAGCATTGATTGCTGCCGTGATAGCAGAGTCGTAGTTCTTGGCAAGGATTTCTGGGTCGTTGGGGAAGGGGGGTCTAAAGGCAGGTCCCTGTAGGAAGGGTAAGAGTCTTTCTTTGGTCAGTTGGCGGGCACTTCTTGTGAGAGCTGGTGGTAAGGGTTTAGGGGGGGGGGAGATGGGGAGGAGGTCGGAATGTTGAAGTTGATGGTGTGGTGGTCGGACCATGGGGTGGGGGTATTGCCAGTGACTGTGAGGGGGCAGTTGTGATGGGCTATCCAATCTAGTGATCTGCCTAGTGCATGAGTAGGGTCTGCGATGGTGTTGGCGAATCCTAGGGTGGCTAGAGCTGTGTCAAGTGATTTGGCACCAGGGTCTTTGGTGTCATGCCTAGGTTGAAGTCCCCAAGGAGAATGACTTTGGATGACTTTTTTAGGTTGTCGGCCAGGAGGTGTGTGAGTGAGGCCTGGAAGTCTCCCAGGGGGCCTGGTGGTCGATAGATGAGGTGTAGGGTAATGGTGCAGTGATGCGAGATAGTGAGTTTCAATTGAAGGTAGTCGCTGTTGTTGTTTATAGTTTTGTCAACCTTTCTGATGGTGATCGAATCTTTGGCTAGGAGAGCGACACCGCCTCCTGTGGTCAGGCGATCTTGTCTTGTGATGGCATATCCTGGTGGGAGAGCGAGGGAGAGAGCGGGGCCTGAGGCTTTGAGTAGCCAGGTCTCAGTGACCATTAGAAGATCTAGATCAAGGGTGGTGATGAGGTCCTGGATGTCTAGCATTGATGGATCGGGCGTTGATAAGGGCACATTTGAGGTGGGGTTCGGTGGAGATATTTACATCAGTGGGTGGCATGGCTGCGGTAGAAGAATTGCACATTGCGGTAATCACATTAGAGTTAGTGGGGGGCACATTTTCTAGGGTCCTAGACATGGATAAAGTAGCATTTGCATCAGTGGGTTGCATGGTTGTGGTAGAAGAATTGCACATTGGGGTGATCCAATTCAAGCCTGAGGCACGTTATAAGGAGTCATGGCCATTGTTACAGTTGCATTGTGGTCATGGTAGTGCTTACTGCATGGGCTCTGATCCATAGCGTGGTACAGCCTATGGGGATTGTAGTTTGTTAAGGCTGGAGTCTTAGGGCTAGTCTTTGGGCAAATGGAAACTTTCCGGGTTCTAGTTTGCAGGCGCGCGTTCCGTACGTCTATTGGTGTTGGGCTTGAGGGTAGCGCACATGTGAGGGTACGGGCACGCAGACGCTGGAGTCTAGAGATGAGTGCGGTAAGCTGAACAGGAGTGCAGGACTCCTTACCTTGTGATGCAGGCAGTGTTCCACGTCGGACACATCGAACGGCAGACTTTGAGCAGCGAAGAGCTGCAAAGAGGAGTGCAGGCCTTGTCCTCTGGCCTTCTCCTCGCGGCTTCGCCTGGCGGTGAGCCCCGTCTCCCTTTATGGTGGGGGGGGTGGAGCCGGCAGGGCGGGAAGCCGTATCAGGCTGCGGGCTGTGGGCGGGAAGAGGCATCGATTCGGCGGGAAATTCAAAAGATGCTTTTTGAAAAGCATTGTAGACGGTGATCATGCCTTCCATGGTGGAGGCCTCTGAAATTTGTGCGAGACACGCTGGATCAGCTGGGGCTCCGAAACGAAGATCGAACTCTGCAGACAGCTGATCAAGCACAGCTGATGGAGGCACTCGCAGCGGAGCTGCAAAGAGGAGTGCAGGCCTTGGCCTCTGGCCTTCATGTGATCTTTATGTCGAGTATAACATGTGTAGCTCATGTATGGGATATAGTTAAGTGTTTCTGGTTACTGTGTTGGTGTTTGTATTTGTAATGGCAGTATGCCAAACCATTCAATAAACTTTCTTAATTGTGCATATATCTCTATCGCTCTCTCTCTATATATTTATGAAGCAGAACATCTGTTTGTTTGTTTCTTATACAATTCCACACTGTTTCACCAATCTGCGTCACATTTTGCATAGTTACCTGTTGGGACCTTTAGGATATTATTGGCTGCATGACATTTGGTGACCCCACCCCTTTCTCTGGATCTCAGCACCTTCGCACATGAGACGAAACATCAATGTGGTCGTAAAAGGACCAGACAAAGCTCATTTTAAGCATCTGAAATGCAAGGAACAAAACTCAAAGGTCCTTGAAATTCACATTATAAAGCCCTAGGGTTCACCATTTCTGGGATATTTGCACTGCACCATGGCGAGGCGACAGGTGGGAGAACGCACAGAAATTCCCAGTATGCAATAGCACGCCAACCCTCACTGCCCTTCCACATCTGCTCTGGGGTATGTCAGCCAGCCACACTCACCCATTATCAGTGCAGTTTACTTCAGAGTGCAAAGCACATCAAGTGATAAGCGACTCAAAATAGCGACCTACAGGATCATTGATTTTCAACAATTATGAGAGTGTTGTCTTATCTGTCTACAGAACCGGTGCAGAGTACTTGTACTTTTTGCTGGTATTTCTTTTTTTTTTTTCTTTACTACCTCCAATCTCGGGATGAGGCCCCATGTATTTTCTCAAGGTCCTCCAGGCCCTCGCACCTATTTCCCCATATCTTTCATCCCTAGAAGACTCTCAACAAAAAATTCTCAGTTTTCTCTATTATCTAAACCAGAGGACTAGAGTCAGGTATAAAGTGACAGTTTATCCCTCTGAGCACAGGAGTGGGGGCATCCTTGCCTAAGCATCTGTCTTTACACAAAACCTCCCTGTATTCGCGTGAAACTCCAGCCAGACCCATCACTGGCATCTTGTACAGCTCCTACTGCTGAAGTCCATCAGAAGTAGAATCATGTCAGCAAAGTACTTGATGTACACCACATGTCTACTGGCTGCAGCCTCCAGAAATATTCCTGTTTGGTGGAAAGTAGGAAGTCTTCCATGGTACTTCACCCCTCTCACACCATCAGTCGGGTCCCTTGAAATATCTCCACTATTAACACCAGGGAAAGGCTCACAACATTGCACCATGAAAGTGATTCAGGGCCTGCCTTCCTGTAGTGCTCGTACTTGTCACCGGGTTGTATGCAATCACCCGACCCTACAGAGCAAGCGATAGGTGTCTGCCAGGCTCGAGGCCATTCTTGATGCGCCTCAGAACCTCGCACATAATGCCATTGTCTGCATTGAGTTGAAGGCACCCATTGCCATAATCTCAGCCCTGTCATGATTACTGATGGTACCCAGCCTAAACAGTACCATGATGTGCAATTCTGGCAACATGCTGTATCAACCAATGCATGCCCGGGCCACTTTCTGCGCAGTCAGGGCGTATGAAAGGTCACATTGTAGACTTGAGTTGGTCTTGAAGTCATGCTGAAAGTTCTGCAGTTGTTCCACCGCATTGTGCTTGCCCTGTAGCTGTTACCATCTATATCCATGACCACACACAAGTCATGGATTGTGCCACGACATGTTGATCAACAAAATTAGGTTTCTCCTGATGCTGCCGTCTCTTCTCAGTTCTGGGTTAAGGGGTCGAGGATTGATCCTCTCTTTTGGGAGAGAAGTGACTACCATGATTGCCTTTAATAAAGAACATACAACCATCTCCTTTAGCTGATATATGCTTAGACAGCCACCCATGAATGCAGGTCCAAGGATCTGACCTGTACAAAGGTTCCGGCATCAAACTCACACAATTTAGAACTTAGAAAACTTCTCCCCTCCTGGCCTTGTGAATGTGGTTACTGGTCAATCCACTCAACGTACTCTTCCCGCTCTGGAGCTCCCAAGCCCCCACTCAGGAGAAAGTTTTGGGGACTGCTGGGCTGGTCTAGCCCAGGGGGATTGGGCATCAGGGCAGAACGGTGCTCCAGCAAGAGCTCTGTCTTGTTCTGGCCCATTTCCTACCCTGCTCTGCCCGCTATTCCCTCCTATGACTGTGGCCTGTCTGTGTAGTCTGTGTCTATTTCCCTATAGCATGTTTTGATGGGCTTCTGAGTACCTAAAAGGAGCGCCTTCTCGGCAGTGGAGATCCCAGTTGGGATATTATATTAGAATTCATCCAGTTAACATGATAGAAACTGATGCTAGTAGGACCTCATTGAAATGTAAATCAAATACTTCCAAGAGATTTTTGAGGAATGCCCGCTGGACTCTAATCTCCTAAGCTACAAACTAGAGCTTTTCGACAGAGGGAAGGTCTGTTCGTTCATGGCCTTAGAGTGTAGTGTTTCGCAATATCACTTGTCCAAATAAGTGTGTTGATAAGCATTGGGGTGGGGGGAGTTTACTTTTTCGCAAGACAAACTAATTCCCACATAATTATGCTACCTTTCAGATTTCATATGGATGGTGAGTCTAGCAATGATCAGGGTGATCTACCTTCTGGTGTGCAGCGGGGACCACGTGCATTGATGCACCTGGAGAATAATGAGCGTCTGTACTGCCACACTCACAGTACACACGACTTGCTAATGGGGAGATGAAACATTTTGATATGTTTTCATCTTCGGTCTAGGCATCAACCACTGCTGGTATTCTTTATTCTTTATTTCTGTTTGGTGTTGCTATCAGATGACATTAAAAGTTATTTTCCATTTCCAGAGGAAGTAAATAAACAAAATATGTGGTCAAGCGGTCTCCTTTTCTCTTTTGTTTCTTTTAATCATTAGCTGATCACTTAACACTATAAGCAGGCAAGTTTTGACTTTAGACCTTTTTTTAACAGAAAATGGGCCTCATCGCGAGTCTGGTGGTAACCCTAAAATGTGGCGGTAGTGGTATTACCACTGCATTTAAGGGTCCGCCAGATCATGGGCTTGGCAGATTTGCCCCCAGCTATCAGCTGGGGGCAAATCCGCCTCTAAATTGCTGATTTTCAGCGCTACTACCGCCAGCGGGAAATCCACCGGCGGTAATAGCGCGAAAATTACCCATTGGGCCCAATGGAGAATAAGGAATTCCCGAATGGGTCCAATGGGGCATGGGAACCAACCGCTCCGCCAAACATATGATCCGGTGCTAATAGTGCCGGGGGGGTTGGCGCTACCGCCCAACTCGTGTGTTGAGGGAAAACACTGGATGAATTCCATTTAGCCTTTAGTTCAGAGTTTGACTTGCATGAGCAATTGCCATTTATAGGGACGCGATGATGATATGAGCAGAAGGCATGTTGTTTGTTTTGATCACCACATTATGAGAACCACAGAGACACACACCTTTGAATAGGAGGACATTAAGGCGGAAACAGGAGAGTATTGAATGGCTAACACCGTGGAAAGCTGGAAAGGATGAGAAATGAAGCTGTCAGTCAAAGAGAGTTCCGCAGAAGAGTCAAAAGGGGAGGAGGAAGGTGAGATGCTGGCCCTGAATTGGAGGACAGAGAAAGAGATGCTGATTCCGGAGAAATCTCCAATGAATCAACACCCTGGCCCAGTCAGCGCAACAGAAGCTTGGGAACAACCACTGATGGTGGTATTAGACACAAGGAGAAGAGGCTCAAAGTCGGTCAAGAACGCAAGTCACAGAATGGACTCTGGCACAGAGAGTCTATCAGAAGCTGAGAAGCGAAGCTGCCAGATACTTGACGAAGGTGAGAATGAACCCCTCTTCCTGGCAGTAAGGGTTGAGGAGGAACCCCCATCTTCAGGGACAACAGGGCTGAGTTGGGTGTGTATAAAACATTACATTGGTGAAATTTAGACCCAGGCCAACTGATAACCAGGGTCTTACATGTGACTATACATAACTGAGAGACATGTCTATGCGCTGGTACTTCTGATAAAGCTAAATGGCTGGCCTGGGGAAATTTACTAGCCATGCCTTCGGGAAAATGTTTCCTAGACTAAAATCCGAATCACGGACACCATTGTGGTTCAACACAAAATGTAGGTTGGCTAGCCAATTGCTTCTTTATGCATTGAGAGAGCAAATGGAAATAGCTAAAGCTTGCGCATTCTACGAAAAGGCCCTAAAATCTAGGAAGTCGGACCTAGCAGAGCAAGCGTGGCTGAACTTAGAGAGTGTGGGCCTCATTACAAATCGCCCGGCATGGGAACAACGGTGGCGGTAAACCCGCCGCCACAGTTGTTTCCATGCCGGGAGATCACAACTCCTGCAGGCGGGAGGTGATGTTCCCACCAGGTCTGACCTGGCGGGTTTAACACCGCCCGTCTGCAGGCGGACGAGGAAACACCGGCAGCATTACGAGATGCTGCTGGTGTTTCCATGATCCCCATTCCCATTGAGTCCCATACGACTCAATGGGAATGGGGATTAACACCATTCCGCCTCCGTGATTCCCGGAAAACCGGGGTTGTAATGCCCTGGTAATTCCAGGAATCACGGAGGCGGAATGGTAATACGAGTCCGGCGGTAACCAGGTGGTTTTACCGCCTCGGTTACCGCCAGACTCGTAATGAGGCCCTGTGTCAATCTCAGATGATCTAAAAACATTCTGGAGTGTGATTGCCATTAGATTAAGCACTAATGACAAACCCTTGAATAATCAAATAGATCTGTTGGGTGAGGACAAATGGATCCAACACTTCTCAACATTATATAATGAACCAAGTGATGTGATGCATATAAGCGCTTTAGATGTAAATCACCCACATCCTCTTGATTGTGATCATTGGAAAGCCACTGGCCCCAGTCTAGTGGTATCAATGAGCGAAGTAGCCAAGCTCTTGTAGGGATGGCTAGTGGTAAATCTGCGGGACTGGATACAATCCCGATTCAGTTATATAAGCGTGAAATGGCAGTGTGGGTGCCAGTAGCCAACTTGATATTTAATAAGATGCTAGACCAAAAGGCTCTGCCGGACTCGTGGAAGGAGGCGATAATAGTGGCAATCTTTAAGAGAGGTGATAGATGTGATCCAGCATGCTGCTGCCCAATCTCTTTTATTGGCACCTCAGCGATGTGGTTTCGGTCGTGTGTTACAAGGAAAGATCATGGTTTGGGTAACTGAAAACCGAATTCTCTCAGAGTACCAGTATGGCTTTCAGGAGGGCATGGGCACAACTGATCAAAAATTGAATTTGAGCCTAGTCCTGTATAAATATGTGCGTGGCTATAAAAGCGCAATATAGCTGGGGTTTATGGATCTATCAACCGCATTTGACTGCATTCATCTTGGTAAGGTTCGGGAAATCTTGCGTGCAGTGGGCATGCCAGAGGAGATTCTGCAAGTTTTGGTTAAAATGCATTCACAACTTTTGGCAAAAGTGAGGATGGGGAATCAAGGTAAACAACAAGAGCATTTCGAAACCGGCAAGGAGTGAGGCAAGGGTGCATTATAGCCCCATTACATTTCAATCTTTGTATAAACTCACTACCGAATGCATTACTTGATTTAACGAGCGGTGTTTCTCGCATAGCTGGCCAAAAGAGATGTGTATTCTTCTGTGCCGATGACAGAGTCTTGCTGGCTAGAACAAAGCACGCCCTCCAAATATTGGTAAGAGGGTTCAATGACTATATGGGACAAAAAGACCTAATAATTAACACCGGGAAGTCAAAGTTAAGGTGCATTGGTAGTAGCAAACCACTGGGAAATGCAATAATGATTAAAGACAAAAAACTGGACTGGGTAAACTACCTTTTGCTACTTGTGTGTAAGGATTTCTCGCGATTTGAGGTGGTCTGCACATATAGAACAACAAATACTGAAAGCTTCGCAAATCAATGGCTCAATTGTGAGACATGGCATGAAATTAGGTGGGTTAACATTGGACCGCACTGTTTGTTCACCATTTTAAATGTATTATTGATGACATGCTATTTTATTTATTTTATGTATGCATTGCTGATGATGTGTTGTGTTTTATGTTGTATGCTCTTTGATGGAAATGATCATAAAGAAAATGTATTGATTGATTGAAGGTGAGAACCCTGCTGAGCCAAAGATGCAGTTTGGAATGCACTCTAAGGAGAAGAAGGTTAAGAGGTAGTCAGAGAGCATGGACTCAAGTGCTCAGGAAGCCCAGGGAATGAATCTCAGTACCCCAGTACAGAGCACCAAAGGGGCCTGGGTAGTAATCATTAATAGTAAGAGAACTGATGCTTAGTGTGGCACATAGTCCTCGCCTAAATTAAAGAGACTTGAACCCATGAAATGCTGTGAACTAATGTCAGGCCAAACCTGAAAAATACTAAGAGTGAGAAACTAGTGCATGCTGGGAAAGCTTACAGAGAGAAAACAAACAGTTGCATGTTTTGAAACAAAATCTTCACCAGGTGGAACGTTCATTAAATGAACACAAAGGGATGCATTTTGTGAAACAGTCTATTCTAAATACAGCATCCATTGAAAAAATACAATTAAGATAATTGTCAATTGAGTCGTAACGTCAATGGAAGGTGTAAAAGCCTTGCGCCAGGCTTTTACACCTTCAATTGATGTCACAGCTCATTTTCATTCATTTCTATGGCAGAGAGGAGCGGGAAAACGCAAGTTCTGTTTCCACTGACTCTCATCTTCTCCGCCATTGAAATGTTCCAGCATGTGCGCTGGCACGGATTTCCATGCCTTTGCAAATGCTGGAGATACCCATAGGGATTCATTGTAAATGCTTTCCGACATGCTTGCATGGTAAGCAGTGTTCACAAATGAAAATGAAATGCTCTCAGGGAGGTTTGAACGCGTGTACAATGCAGTTTGCCCTTTGCATTTGCACCCTGCGGTGCAAATGATCAAAATTTGACATCAGGGATCCGCTTAGATTACAGTGTAAACGTATATGGATCCCCGCCGTCAAATTACGGGGAGCCAGTAAATGAGCCCCAATGCGATGGACACTGGGAAACGAGGTTCCTCCTAATTACACATTGGGAAGAACCAATAACACACAGGCTGGAAAGATAGAAACACTTTCCCAGTGCACTATCCAAAGACTGTAAAGTGCAGGGTAGGCAGACGCCTGAGGAAAGTGACCTTAGTCCAACGTCACGTTGACCGATGGAATTAACCATTCAAGCCCTAGAACAGTGAGTCAACTCTTCACCAGGAATCCAAATCCAAAGAATGAAAGAGAAAGTGCAACACAGAGCAAATATTAGCAGGTGAATGACAGGGAAACTCTATCAATGACTGACTGAGAAAGATTCTATGTGATTTCATCAGTTTTATTTAATTGAATGTTTTTTTATAGGATATTTTAATGTAAATGTATGCTGGTGGAGACCCCCTCGCAGCTCCCCAATCTCTCTTACCTTTATTATTATCCTAACTCACCTACCACATTCAGTAAAATGTGGTGGAAAAAATTAGACGAATTCTGCTTCGATGGAATAACCTACGATGGAATCTTCGTATCCCAAATAGAAACACAAAGCTTCATCACAAGGTGGCCGGTAACCCCGGTGCTATTAGCGCTGGGACTATTAGCGCTACTGCCAAACCACCCAGCGCTATTAGCGCCGGATCACGGGTTTGGCGGAACGATCGGTTCCCATTCCCCATTGGGCCCATTCGGGAATTTCCCATTCGCCATTGGGCCCAATGGGGAATTTTCACGCTATTACCGCCGGCGGTAATAGCACCAAAAATCGGCAAATCCGCCAAGCCCATTATCTGGCAGACCCTTAAATGTGGCGGTGATAGTGCTACCGCAGCATTTAAGGGTTACCGCCAGACTCGTGACGAGGCCCAAAGACTTGAAAGAGGTGGAGCAGTGTGGGGCCAAGTGTGGAGGGGATCAGCATAGGCAAAGGAAGCCTCTTGCATCCCATACAAAGAAACCTCTGAGTTGGGAAAATAGTCATACTTGCATTTCCTTTCGCTTTGCTGGTTCATGTGCTTTGGCGGTTGACTACCAAGTTATGCCCTTGATAGCAGGTCCAGGTGGTCTTCATTACCCTGCAAGGCATTCTTTGCCAGGTGAAAGCTCATGCTATTGGTGATGATTTTTCTGACCTTCATCAGAGGTGAAATGGGTAGCATTATTTACGGCCCATGAGTGTAAACTGTTAACAAAGCAAGGCTTTGATCATAACACAAAATCGGAAAAAGGTTCCTTCATGTCATCCAGGCTCAATATTTCTGTAACTGACCATGCTAAAGGCTACTCCTCGGAAGCGATGATGGGATGATGGTTGAACTGAATGCAATGGACAACCCGAACAAGTTACTGAAATATCTATGAGCTACTATACAAATACATCACAAAAGCAACATAATACATTATTGTAATTGAAAAGAATATATACCATCTGGGCCAATAGTGATCTTGCCATCCTTAAAATGATATGAGGGGGACAAAATGCTAAGACATTGGATGTGAGCAAGTTACAAAATAGTTTAATGCAAAACGTACTATGGTGGGACAGCAGAAGAAAACCTCAAAATCAATGTACAGACATCTCCACCCATAGGCTGAGCTTAGCTGCAAAGAGCAAAGCCATAGAACATCAGGGAGTTTGTTCTGGTTTCTGGAGACACCTATCCTACCCTACCTATTGTGAAAACAAGGTCTCTATTTGACCATGAAAAGGTTTACCTACAGTACACATTACTGTGGGCTTAATTGAGGCGTTCACAATGTAACTAAATGAAAATACGGACATTACTGAGCATACGCCACCAGCGGCTCTAGGATCTCTGCATGTGCTCCGGTGCTCCGTGTTGAGACATGAACAATATTTCTCCATATCTCAAAGGCGCCATACATTAACCAAGCTCATTGTCTATTCAAATTGGACCTGGAAAGTCAAACCAGAGGTCACATTTGAGAGTTAATTAAGAGGAAATGTAATCATATACCCAGGGAGTCATTACTTAGCATGCATAATCAGGCACGAGCCTAGACTGACAGCAAAGGCTTGTTAGGATCCTCCTCTAAATGCCTTTAGAAAGTCTGCCTGTGTTCTCATTTGAGCGGGAAGAGCTCTGATCATATCCGAGCAGATGAGCCTACATAGAGCAAGGGTCCCTAATTCGTCCCCCTCCTCCTGAGTGCAAGAATCCTGGCTGGTTTTCTAGATAACCACTAACTCTGTACAATACTCTCATTGGATATGATGTATTCAGGTTTATTTTGGGTGGCTAGCTTGAAAACACGAAGTGGATTTTGCCCGTAGGACCGATCTTGATGTTCCCTGATGTCGAGATTCTTCCACAAACTGAGATATTTGGGGTGCACATCTCTTTATCTCGCTTTAGGAAAGAGCATCTTCGGAACTGTTGCCGTTCCCAGCTCTGGGCATCATTGTCTACATCCCGATGCTGCGTTCCTTCAAAACAACCATCAAAGCCAGTCCGTGATGTGCTCAAGCAAGGGCGTAGAGACACTGGATAGAATGGCCAGTGCTCCAGGCCTTCCATGATGTGCTCAGGAAAGGGCATGGAAACACTGGCTAGGATGGCCAGTGCTTCAGCCCTTCCGTGATGTGCTCAAGGAAGGGCGTGGAAACACTGGCTAGGATGGCCAGTGCTCCAGGCCTTCCGTGATGTGCTCAAGAAAGGGCATAGAAGCTCTGGCTAGGATGTCCAGTGCTCCAAGCCTTCCGTGATGTGCTCAAGAACGGGCATGAAAACACTGGCTAGGATGGCCAGTGCTCCAGGCCTTCCGTGATGTGCTCACGCAAGGGCCTGGAAACACTGGCTAGGATGGCAAGTGCTCCAGGCATTCCGTGATGTGCTCAAGCAAGTGTGTGAAACACTGGCTAAGATGTCCAGTGCTCCAGGCCTGCCGTGAAGTGCACAAGTTCGAAAAGCTAAATATTCACCCCACTCCCCAGAATCGCTACAACGTCAACCTGTGTATCTGTATTGAGGGAAATGTGGGTTAGGAAGATTACAGAGAAAGTCACTATTGCCAGGGAGGGGCTCTGCAGCAGGGAGAAATTCATGGTAAATGGGTCCTGTGGGCAAGTTTCTCTTTGGTGGCCTTTTCATATGTGAATGTTCGATTCTTAGGAAACAATATACTATACCATATAGCGCCAGCAGTAACCCATAGCAGATGATTATTTCATTTGTGAAAGAAAAGGCCAAATGGACACACACCTTCCCGCCTCGGCCTCCAACCCTGCTCCCCTGTACACCTGCTACTTGCAGATCAGTGATTATACTGGAGAAATTAGCATTCCTTATTAAGTGCAAGTGATTTGAATCCGGCACACACCCAAGTCAATCCCTAGCGTGTAATGCACAACTGAAATCCTAATTTATTTTTGTCTAAAAGGTCTTTATTCTGAACAATATACCACTCATATCACACCCCTCTCCTGGAACCCCCCGGTCACACTGAACCAGGAATCAGGCTGGTTTGCAAAGTAAAAATATTTATTTATGGATTTACAATTTAATCACTCTATGTTTTGATGGGTACACAATAATCACCAATGGGGTGATGTAACACTGAATAATCTCTTTAATACACAAGGAGTAGTAGTGAGCAAAGCAATTCAGCAGAGAAATAATACTTTTGTGTGTGTGTTCAGATCAGATGGCACTGTGGTTAAAGGTTCCCCTTGCACACCTTTCAACCCCCCAATAGGCAATCTAAAGAGATAGGGGGAGAGAGCAGGTATTCAGGAATGGTCAAATTAAAACAAAATATCAATCCTCCTTTCCCCCAGCAAACACAAGAGAAAACAAAATTGACTGTCAAGCTGCATGAATGGCTTTTAAAGTTATCTTAGAATGAACTGGGAAAAAACACAAAAATGGTTAAAATTGCTGAGATTACTATAAATTCTTATGGGAGCCGCTTTGGATAGTTGCACACAAACACAAGCAGAGATTTAATACCAAGAAACAATTTGAAATCTTAAAACTCAAGTCGGAAGCAATCAAAAGCTTTTTTACACGTGTCAGAAATTCCAAAAAACAAAATTTGCGGCAAACTTTTCACTGCGCGATAATCGCGATAACGGGAGAACCGTATGGATTTGGAATGAGGTTGTAGATGCAATTTAAAGCTGTGGATGTTAGCTACAAGCAGAAGTTGAAATTGTGGGAGTTATGGACGTTTTAGTGGAGGTCGTTTTTTGAGATAGGCGCAAGAATGGGAAACAGGAGTGCGCTTTTAAAATGACAAATGGGTTTCTTACACTAGAGGATGACTATGAACAAAACAAATACCACACAGGAACACAGCCACTTAATCAGAATGACTGCATGTGGAGGAAACTTGCCTTCTTCAGATGAGAAAAGATCAGCGCAAAGATAGTTTTAGCAATACTAGTATAGAGGAAGATAGGATGGATTGGATAGAGAGTTCAGACAATTCAAAAATACTCCTAACAATACAGGTTCTGAATACAAGATAGGATGAGTTTTAAGATAGGGATTGACCATGGATAGTACATATGCTAGTGACACAGTTATATCTATAGATACTCACTAGATATGTTTTTAAACAGAACCATCAGGATTCTGGTCCGTCAAGATTCTAATCAGGGAATTGGATCTGGTTCTAGGACAAACGGCTGGGCACATCGGATTGGATCTGCAATCAGCAAGGCGCTCCGGTCACAGCACGGCACAGGACTGGACCGGATCGGCAATGCACTCTGGTCACAGCACGGCACAGGACTGGATTGGATCTGTCCTTCTTGGTTGTGATGATAATTATTTCAGCAGGCAAGCAGTACAAGCAGCCCGGCTGTATTTTGAGGCTTCCCTTAGGTTTGTGGGATTTTGGTTCTGGAATTTGAGGCCTAGCTGAAAATGGTTCAGCTATGCAATGGGTTTCTGCTTTGCCAAGTTTCTGCAGTCTGGAGCAAGGAAGATGTAGAGTTCAGCAGCAGGGTGCACCGCCAGTATCGGATAGTGAAGGAATCTGTCTGTCCTTTTGAGTGGTGAGCTGTCTCAATTTATGCTATGATAAAGGGGTGTGTGGGCTGGTTTATCCTAAGCTCGTCCCTATGACAGGTGATTGGGTCAGAGTCTCCTCTCTGCCTTGATAGGAGGAGAGAAACAGTGTGTCACCTGTATGGTGTGATTTTATGAGGCAGATAATCTACCCCTAGCCCCTTGAACACAAAATCTACTTTTGGCACAATACATATTTACACATGTGCAACCTCTATAACAATCCCATATACAGATTACATATTTTATATAGCAGCTATCCCTCAAAACCCTGTAGCTGTGGGATCTTGTCTTGGCTTTTCACAGAATTGTGTCCTTTTCATCAGGAACACAATGTCTAATTCTTAAGCAAATTTCTACAAGTGTGCGCATTTAACATGGGCATAAGTGTGTAAAGTTGCATACTTCTAGCAGAAATATATTTTGTGTAAAATCACATTTCTTGTCATTTCTTTCCAGAACACGTCACACGATTTTTCCACCTCTTGAAACGTGCAGCCAAAATTTAGATTCTCAAATCTGTTATTTTCATATTTTTCACTATTTTAAACAGTAAGTTATCCTTTTTTTTAAAATGTGTTCTTTGTCCTTGTTAAGCAACACATGGTTGTTTTAGCTCCACCCCTTGGCCTCTCCCTGGAAGCCCAGGAGCCATCCCCCATGTTTGTTCCTTGCAGAGGCCATTTACGACTGCCCTCACCCCTCGCATTTCCTTAGTAGCAGCTGTTCATTGTTCCCTTTGCCTCTGTAGACCAAGTTCTTTCCAAACCCTATAATTACCGCTTGGGTGAGATTTCCTGGTGGGGGAAAGGCCATCCTTCTGTGGAGAAACCTGATATTTCAGTTTGGCAGCTTTTAGCCTGGCTTGATGGAATTGTTAATTCTGTTGCATTTTCCCTTAGCTTAAAACAAACTTGTGATTTCAAAATAGCAGCTAGAATACTTATTCAAGATTTTAAACCATAGGAATAAAACAATTACAACATAGGTTACTCTCAGTAACAGACCTCTTAGATTGCAAACATTTGATTTCAGTTTATATACATGTTTAAAGCTTAATCAGGCAGGCTCCTGGCAGCTGTCATTCAGGCGGCCCAGGGTACTGCACCCAGAGATTTTTGACAGATCCACAGACAGGCCACTTTTGCTGTGGAAATCCCTTTATGCTTTCAGCTTTTCAGGACCTTGCAAGTTCACAATGATTTCTTAGACTAAGTGAATTGTAGCACCCAGCAAGAATTTTGGATGTTTGAGGGTATTCTGTACTGGCATTTTGCAGTTTCAGCAACAAAGAAAAGGGGATTTAAAGCAAGATTTTGGGATTTCATTTAGCAACACTGTTTTTTTCTTCTGTACTCCATTTTTACTTGTTGTGGAGCCCAGTAACATATTCCAGGAGTGATATAGCTCTGTTCCACCACGGACAACATGCGTGGCAGATTGGGCAGCAATCTTTTTGTGCTTTGCAAAGCGTGATTTTCAGAGGTTTTGGCACGCACAAGGGTTTTGCGGCCATTTTGCTATTTCTGGCCCCATCATAACACAGTGTTGCAGCATAGCAGAGCAGAAGTGGGTTAAAACATCCCACATAAGGGTGCAAAATGGCGCGAGCTAAACAAAGCCATCAAACCAGCAGAAAATCTTATGTCATCCATTGGACAGCGGAGTAGCTCTGTCCTTTGTTTTTCAGAAATTAGTGTAAATGAAGGAAAATATTTAGATGACAAAAGGGGGCCAGCAATTTGTGAACATTACTGGCCTTAAAAATGTTCCAACTTGGTAGTTACTAGTTATGTAGCATAATATGGAGCGGCAAAACAATCCAAGTTACACCACTTCAACACACTACCAATGGGAAATGTCATCATAATGACACCCCTAAGGTTTCCTGCCATTGTATGCTCCTGGCAGTATAACCCAGTACTCCTAAACCATATGGACTAGGACCCAGGTTAGTACCTTACAATAACTAGGCATCCTCGTTTCACTTTGAATACGTAACATTTGGGTAAAGTATGAACTAAATATTCAGATCCAGAAAGACATTTTTTTTAGTTTATTCAACATACAACATTTAAATGACCACATTGTTGAGTATGAAAAGAAAGTATAGTTTGCTATCGTCTGCAAAAGGGTTTATTAATACTACAGGATGAATATCCAGAGTGAAAGTTTGCTAATAGTTCAGTCTTATGATTTTATAATTGAAATAATTACATTTTTGATTTAGTGTCAGGTTTTTTAATAAGCATTGAATATCAAAACAATCGATTGAAATATATCTGTTTGAATTTTGTTTTCAGAAAGTAATGATATGCCCCTGATGATGAGAGATTCTCGAAACGCTTTGGGCCATATGAACATTACATTTTTTTTAATAACTAATTGATTGAAAAGACAAAAGGTGTCTCATGTAGAAGGGACTAATTGTCTTCCTAACAGTTAGACTTATTGTTCCTTACTATTTGACTTATTTTTTGTGCCACAGATGGTGTGCAGGGGACAGGAGTTCCCTAATAGGGAACTTTTTCTCTCATTGTTCTATTGACAACCCATATACCAGGGTTGATTTGCTTCTCCTCTGCACCTGAAGCCACAAAATCTAGTTTTCTAAGCAATCTAAGTAAGATCAAAACTTTTATGATTATATCATTATTACGACAGGAGTGCTAGGTGATAGGACTTTGGATTAGTATAATCCAGAAGTTGGGGGATCCGTCCTTCTTTGTTTCCCCATGAGCTGAGAGGACTGGCTCCGGTGGATGGGAGTTTGTGGTAAGTAAACCTTTCACATGAGAATAGTAGCCGAATTTGCGCACATTATTAACAGACCCCCTTGATTGCATTCTCCCTGCATGTCACTAATAGATGCTATAATTGTTTTATTGACCTAGGAAGCAATAAACACATGTCCTTCCTACCAAGATTCATATATTACACTCTCACACACCTGTGTAGCAGGGCCTCAACCTACTGAGCTGTGTTGCCATCATAGTCTTACACGTTAAGGAATATGCTGTTGTTTGAATCTGCACATGCCGCACTAATCATTCTCTAAATGACATATAGATGTGTGGGTTTTTCCAAGTTTGTCAATTTCTTAAATCATTACTCATGGCAAATAAGTGTAGGTAGGAAATTGTTATACATACATGTAAAGACTGAAGGGGGGTGTCTGTACTTCTGCTCTCTATATGGTAGAGCAGAGGCACAGAGGACCCCAGCCAAGATTCTCTATTGTGGTAGCAATGGACAAGCAATCAAGGCCTAGCTTCGCAGGAGGTGATGCAGGCTGGTTCTTAAGTACAGTGTAGTCCCCAAGCACCCACAAAGGAATGTCCGCACACTGTATTAGTTAAAACACAGTGTTTATATTCACTGGAAAAACTTTGTTAAAGGGACGTTATGGTTAAGTTGGAATAATAAAAACCTATGAAATTCAAAGAACAAAACTTGGCTAAACGGACGTTATGGTTCCAATTAAAATCGAAAACCCCCTGAAATTTGCCAGTTATGGTAAGCTAAGCAACCATAACTCGCGCCACCACCGTGCACTGCTAAGACTAACACCCAGGACATCAAAGATGACATCACAAATGTCATTGATGACATCACTGATGACATCACACGTGAAATACATTTTGATGAAAAGTCTCTACAAGGAGTTGTGTTTATATTGTTGATAACAAGATGCCAGGAGTGATCGGGTGACCTATCATGAACTACTTAATCTATTAAGAAAGGCCTGATATATATTACTTTACATTATATAGTAACTTGCTTCTATTCAAAAACAGTTTCACTGAGCACTTGTGTAATCCTTCACAATGATATAAGGGTGGGGTATGTTGCAAACAATCGTGTATGCACTGCAAAAGAATTGTGTACATGCAGAGTCATGACATCCTTAAAACGCACATCATATGTTGAGGCATTTAAATATGCCTTGCTTGCAAAGTATTGTGAGTCTTCAAATATCTCAGTGAGTGTTTACTGCTATAATCCCTTACTTTTTACAGTGCTCTATCAACTAGTATTAGAGGCAAGCACAGGGGCTGGGGAAGGGTATGGGAGGATGCATCACTCCTTGCAGGTGATGAACAAAGCAGCACATTTCAAAGACCAAGTCAGACGTTTCGGCAGTACACTGGAGGAAATGTGTAGCGTGTGCGCTGAAGGATAGGAAATTCTAGTACCCATCTAGACAACAGCACCTTGCTTTTCTTTCTATGCTCAACTGCTGGGGGCTTTTCAATATAACCATGTGTTCTGCGAGTGCAGTCTCTAGCATCTACCTGTATCGTATTTAACTGATCACAAAGAATTACAGAAGAGGGATCCATAGTTACAGAAGAAGGCACTAAATCAGTTGTATCTCTGATGAATTGATGCAATTAACTTAAAAGGCATTTATGTGTGATTTTCCTCAACGGGGCTCCATAATAAACCTCAGTAAGGCTCTTGTTTATTTTTATCTAGGCTATGGCACAGAAGGATGGGCAAAACTATACACTTTATTATGTTCCCTGTCATTTCACTCCCTATGTCATGGGTACAAGCAGGGCTCTAATCAGATTTGGCTCCCTACTTTGAGTCACATGATTTTTCAGGGAGTAAAAAAGTGATTAGCTTTGCCAATAGGGATACGTTCTGCATATTAAAAGATGTTGTTTCCCCATAGAATTATTTTTGAGATAGGGCATTAATATTATTAGAGTTCATTCCTTCCTATGCCAATGCTCTACTGGACACTAATTGGAAAAAATATCAGTGGAGCTTTGTGGGTTGAAGAACATTTTCCTTTTCTAGGAAGTAAAAATGCATGGTGCATATGTCTCTTAGCTCTAAGGCTGGTGTTATCACTACCCACAGGAGAACATAATGTGGATAGTAAGCAGAGGTACAGGAATTTTGGATCATCATAGTCTAAGGTGTATTCTGATGAAATTATCATCCTTAGAGAAATTGTTAAAAGCATGTTCTCCTGGCTCTTGAATTAATTCATTAAATTGGCACTTGAACTCCTTTCAGCATGTTTTTGACACATTGCTTTTAATGTCCATTAATCCATCGAAAAATGTATTCTGTTTGAGTTTCTTGACAGCCACATCTGTTATGATGAGAGATATTTGAGAGCCACAAACGCCAGGAATGCGTTCACAGCAGTAACAGGCTGACAAGCCAGCCTATTCAAGGAGTGGAACCCACCCACCCCAACACACCACCAAGAGCCAACCTACCTAACAGTCAATCAACAATAATGCACCAGCCTTGATAAAGACCCCTTGGGTCGAAAAACTTGGCGCCTGACCATGAGATTATCGCATCAAGAATAAAATTCTATTTTTTTGAAAAATAAGAATACAAAACATTTCTTTAAGAATAAATATTGTTTGCGTAGAAATCTCGCAACCCAACTAAGAGACATTTGTGTTTTATAATACAAATGAGTGATTTTTCAGTGGCATAAAACATACAGGGTCGCATTAAGATTTGGGGCGGTATCCTGGCGTAAATACGAGTAATGGAGTGACCAACAACTTTACCACTTACTACCAAACTCGTAATAAGGCTGACATTTTTCTCTGTGCAGTAGTACGTTTGCAAGGTAATGGGCAGATATTGAAGTCTTGGACTAGTTGGTGAGTTTTCTGTATACTCACATATGACATTTTATTTTAGCTTATGTGTTTTGAAAAAGTGTCAGGTTTTTAAAGAATTGCAGTGGCTGTAAAGAGGAAATAGCTTTCCAAACTCTCTTCTGCAGACAGTCCGATGCGCACATGGAAAATAATGTGCGCACAACAAGCAACCAGTTCCGCACATAGAGAAAAATTATTACAGGGAACATTGGTCACAGTAACATAAAGCTATTGGGCCTCACCACGAGTTTGGCGGTAACCCTTAAATGCGGCGGTAGCGCTATTACTGCCACATTTAAGGGTCCGCCAAATCATGGCCTTGGCTGATTTCCCCCCAGCTCTGAGCTGGGGGGAAATCCAAGGAAAATGTGATGATTTTCGGTGCTATTACAATGGCGGGAAATCCGCCGGCAGTAATAGCGTGAAAATTCCCCATTGGGCCCAATGGGGAATGAGGAATTCCCGAATGTGCCCAATGGTAAATGGGCACTAACCGCTCCGCCAAACCTGTGATCCGGCGCTAATAGCACTGGGGGTTTGGCGGTAGGGCTAATAGCGCCAGTGTTAATACCGCCAGTGTTACCGCCCAACTCTTGATGAGGCCCATTGTATTGTATTGTTAACGTTTGAGTTTATTGTCATATGTATGTAGCAATGAATTGTTTATTATACTTGAATGAATTATTGTCTAATATGGCAATGGACCTTTTTATTGTGTTAAATGTTTGTGCACAGTTTTTATAACTATATACACAATGAAACAAATACAAAAAAGTAAAGCTATTGTTTCTATTGAAATTACATAATTAAGTGATTACTACACTGCCCTTTTTTAGTTGGGTGCACTGCATAGCTTGTTGGAAAATTCTGAGGGCACACCGCACCCAAATGTACTGCATAGGCTATGCCCCTGACCCCGAGGGTTATACTGCAACTTTCCTGACTGCAACATAATTTATTTTGCAAATTACATAGGCCCCATCCAGAAGCTGGAAGAGAATAATGTTCACAGATCCTCAGAGTGGCGGCTGGATGCGGGCCTTCGCAGGCTCGCTTCTTAGTCCACGCTTGTCAATTGTGCAACTAAAAGGGCTAACAGCTGAGGTTAAACCTTCACCTAATAAGCATGTGGGTGGTAACGGTTATAGGGTTCAGCATGACCATGGACTGTCAATGGGTGGGTAAGTAACCAAACAACACCCACAAGCACCTAACAGCCAAAACTAATAATCAAGCAGCTGCACAGCGGAAACCACATCTATGAACCAGATTGCATTATGTATGCATTATGGTAATAACTGCGATACTCATGATGATTTTATGGGACTTGCATGAAGTGACAAATATTTGCCAAACTCCTCGCCCCGGCACACACCAGCAGTGAAAGGGTGGCAGGGTTGGCTCTCGCTCCAGGGACCCTCTGAATCACTGAGGGAGGTTTTGCTGAAAGAACACAAGGCAATAATAATGCCACGTAAGTGGTCCTGTATAGCGCCAGTCTAAGTGACCTCACAGCACTTTATAGACGCATGCAGCGCTGGCCAATGGGCCGGCTCTCTCCGGATCCGAGATCCAGCATCAGATATGTAGCCAGATCATGGGATCCGGCCAGCCTCAGCGCCAAATAGCCCCTCACAAACTAAAGGGCTTTTGAAAGGAAAACAAAAAAAAACCCAAAGAAAACAAAGGCTTTCCGCTCTAAGTTGAGGAGTGGGGGGCTGAGCTGCACGCAGCACATCGGCGCCACAAGCGCTCTTTTGGCTCCACCCCCTACCTATGTCACAGGCAGCAGGAGGTAAGGCAGACACTCGGAGACTGGTGGCTCGCCTCTCTGACATAATCTGCTCTGTGCGAGCGCACTGTGTACAGCGTGCTCACAAAGAGCAGATTACATCACTGACGCAAGCACCAAGGTTCGCTGAGGGGCAAAGACCCTGTGACTGAGCAGAAAGCAGAATCCATTCGGAAAACTCAACGATCACGAGCCCCCAGCTACGCGGGCTCTGTGATTGCTGCCTTTCCCAAATTAATTATGGGATTTGTAGTTTGGGAAATACATTTTGACATGGACGGTGCTGGCTTGAAAAGTACACAAACCATAGCAAGGTACGCTTACTATGGTTTGTGTACTTTTCAAGCAATTAACAAAATTGCACCATTTTAAAAATGTGACTTTTAACATTTCCTTTGACCGGAGTTTAACTGGCAGCTCCGCCCCTTCTGAACTCTGCCTCCTCGGAACTCTGCCCCTCCTCCAAAATCCTCCCCCACACCGGCCCTTGTGGGATCCCCGCCACATTTTTCCCATTTCCACCACTGGACGCATGTCCCTGCGACTGAGCTAGCCTGACCAGGGGAGTTGCTAGGTCTGGAAAAGACCCGGGGCTACGCTGATGTCGGAACTGTTGGGAGTGGGGGCTAGCGAGTCTTTTGGCTGTAGCTCCTGAGATTCTATCCGGGGCTACAACCAAAAGATCAGGGGCTATAGCCCCCTTAGCCCCCCCCCCCAGCAACGCCCCTGCACCGGACACAGGGAATTTTTAAGGAGGGGCTTTTACACGTGTGTCTTTTATTGTGTTTTAATATAGAGATAATGTATTTCTTTCTCAGTTTAATTTAGGCCCCTCTCTGTTGCCCTGCGACTACTTTAAAGCACTTAACCCTTTCACTGCCCTTAGAAGGTTTATTTACATGTCCGAATTCCCATAGGAAATCATTGAAGCTCGGGAAGTGAGGGTTAATGTAACATAACACAGATCAATCCATTTTGATCAAGTTGGATAGTATACATATACCACACATGGTGTTTAGTGACCTGTTGGGGTCCATTTAACAAAACCGAGGGGTCCAAATGGTAGTAATTTCGGGAAACGTGTGCATGATTCATAACACCACCAAAAGGAGGGAACTGCTTGTCTGACCCAGGGCCGGCCCTAGGATTTGCATGGCCAAGTGCGGCAAATGAAGTGTGGGGTCACTTAATTTGCTTGTGATAACATAACAGAACGTGACATCACAAGATAATGATCACTACGTATGTAGGCAATAGCAAAAACATGGTAATCCGAGAGGAGAATTTCCAATAACTACACTAGCAAAGTATAAAAGGTGTCACCTTTTAAGGCCTACATTTTATAATGAAATATTCCAAAGAAAACAAAATCATGACAACCTGGTGTAAAATCCTAGTCTCTGAACTCTTGAGCAAGCACATTTTTTTTAATGCTGGCCTCAAAAACACAGAGCCAGGATTGCGTCTACCCGTTGAAAAAAGTGGGCAGACGCTGTCCACCCACATGTATAGACTTGTGCCCTGAAAATCAGTGCAGGTCCAGAACCAGAGAAAATATCCCCTGAAGTCTCCAGGATGACAACCTCTCTTGTCACATCCTTGGTAAATATTCATGGCTCACTTGCATGCTTCGTATATAATGCAAGGAAAATGTTACATTCTACTTAAACGCTTTTTGGTTTGGTAAATATAAACATGTGGAAATAAGGCAAATAGCTAAAAAGGTTTTGTGGGATATGTTTAAATGTGCTGGAGGAAGGCACCGATTGTAGGCAGCTATCTGCTGCTTTGCATGTGCTTTCAAAATAAAAATGCCCCTTTTCAGTTCTTAACACAAAAATGGTCTCTTAAATAGTCCATCAATAGTAAATTGCACCCACTTTAGACGCTCTGCTTGAAGAAAGAAAGTGATCAGCAAGTGCTTATGAGGCCCCCAGCGCCTATTGGGCCTCAGTGGGTCTGCGTTTGTCTCTCCAGAGTTGCAGCAGGAGGTTGACAAGTTACCTCACCAGAAGAAACAAAAGAAATCTGGAGAGACAGCCCGCAAGCTTCCCCGTCCTCATGCAGGCTGAAGCGTTTGCTGCCCGTGCGCTCATAGTGGACTGCAGCAAGCTTATGGACTCTGAGCACACGGCCCACGCCGCAGCCTGCAAGAGGGAATCATTGGCTCCCTCGGTGCGCAGCCCAAGCAGGCGCAGGGCCAAGTGCAGCCGCACATGCTGCACACGCCTAGCACCGGCCCTGGTGTGACCCTGCTCTGGGTTTGCGAATCATATGCGGGCACAGACAGCTGGCAGAAGGAGCGTATCAAGAAAACTAGCACGTATCCCTATGCAAAAAGAGAGAGGAGTGGCCACAGACAGGAACACCAAAACGTCCACGTGGGAAGTGAATCCACACCGGAAGTTAGGCCAATGGAGTAACTTTGCTGAAAATGCTGGAGGGGACATGACATCTAAATGAAAGCGGCCCCAGTCAAATGAGTGGGACAAAATAGTGTGCCCCAAATGTTTGGTGGACAACCCCCTGCCCTCAAAAAAAACGACACCCATGAGTTAGCCAAGGTACAGTCAGGCATTTTATGTTGCAAACCAAGGCCGAGTACGCTTTTCCTAGTTCAGGAAAAATATTTACCTTTTTTCCAACAAAAAGCTGCTGGTAGCCATAGGCTTTCTCTTGCAAATGTGCACATAAGCATGCACTCCCTTGCATGTGCCGAGCCATCTGCAACTTATGGCAAAAATATTCACTTCAGGCCGAGACGAAATCCCAGCTTTGCACAGGCGTCACCTTGACCACGTGTGTGGTGCCTGGATGCCTCTCCAGGTCAGAGCTCTCCATCCTGAAAGTGTAGTCTCACCATCCCCTTTCTCGCTGCTCCTTTCCTCAGATGACCTCTAACAGCACTGACAGAGTCACTTCCCCACCTGGGAGTGATGAGCTGGGTCTATGAAATGGGTTTACTATGGGACTTGCCCAGAATGCACTGGGCTTTACCTGGCAATTAGGACACATCTATCAATCAAAGGGGACTTTACTGGCAGCTCGGTAGCTCTGCGGCCACTTTAGATGCCTCGAGCAGCTCGGAAGTCCGCGGATATCTGCTCTTTCCTTGGACAGCAGTGAATAAAACACGAGAGAATCGTGTGAACGTCTCCAAGAGACATCTTTGGTCTACTACAAATGGTGCATTCAATATTTTTTTGTGGTGATGTGACAAAAGAAACCGATTTTGTGAAATATGGAGTCAGTGTATGGCATATTTGACTATCGTGCCAAGTATTCCTGGAAGTGAGTGATCACTCACTCGCCCTACACTTTAATTCTGACTCAGCCGATTGCAATGAACAAGGGAATCGCTGTACGGTCTCTCTGCCTGCGGAATAATGGTATTACCTGCCACGATCCTGGTCCTGCCCATGAGGATAAAGAACTGCATTTCTGTGAAATGAGACGGGGGACCCTGCGCTTGACCTGACCTTACTCACTAGCCGTGCTTTACATGGAAAAAGTGCAGGTGCTCACCGCCAGGGCCGGCTCAAGGTGCGCTCAGAGGGCGCGGCCGCATAAGGGCGCCCCCACGGCACAGCAAATAAGGGCGCCTTACCTCTAGCACTGTGTCGTGTAAACAGCGCCTATGAAAGAAACACGGTGGGATTCTTTCATAGGCCCTGTTTGCATTACGCAGAGCTGGAGTCCAGGCGTCCTTAAGTCCAGGCAGCCGAACAACAGAACTGAGCCCTCTACTGTGGTGGCGGGGGGTGGCCGGTGCACAAATCTCGCACAGGGCGCTAGCAGACCTGGTGCTGGCACTGCTCACCAATATTGCCTTTAAGAGAGCCAGGGCCTAGCCCAGCACGGCCCAAATATTGCTTTTGCTCCAGTGTCCTGCCAGGGCTCAGGGACCCATTTCTATTAATCTCACTCTCTGTGTCCCTCTCTATTTCTGTATTTGTCTATTTCTCTCACATTCTATGTGTGTCTTGCCCTCCATTGTTTCCCTTCTCTCTTTTCTTCGCTCTCTCTCTCTCTCCACTCGCCCCGTGCATCCAATCATGCTCTCGTCCACTCTTTCATCCTCCCTGTAAGACGTTACTTAATTCCAACCGTGACCCTGTTGAGCATGGCAAACTGAAACATCTCAATCAGGTACATGAAACCATGAGCACAGAGGTGTCTACTTTGGATTCAAACCTGCGCTGGTCCACAGGTGACTTAAGGGCAGCATACCATGCCGTGGCGTTGGTGGGAATTTGCATCTCTTTAAAAGGGCAACGATGATACCAGAAAGCTGCTGTTCTGCACGCAAAGGAGTTTGATGCAGACGTGAACCCCACAAAGCACCCTGAACGAGGACGCTCCAATGGCAAGAGACACACTCGACAAACACATATTTAAGTGAAACTAAAGTACCAGCTAATCGACCCAAACACTGTCAGCCCTCAACCCTTGTTTGAGCTGCAGTGGAAACGCCCTGTGCAGATTATTGATCACATACCCGCATGAAGAGAGGTGGCCAGGACTTTAGGTGCGTTTGACAACTACATCTGGGGCTTATGCACTACTTCTCAAAGATCTACATTTCAGTCATTCATGAAAATGCACTTCTACAGTCCATGAAAAGACATAACAGACTTAGGGCGTACACCTTGCGCAGGAGTTTCCATCAGATCAGAAGTCTGTGCACCCCACTAAATGCACTTGCCATCATTAGGTGGCCTTGCAGTGCTCTGATATAATGATTCCACTCTGCACCACCAGATGGCTGGATGCCATTCGCCACATTATGTACCACATATCAGACACTGTTTCCTCAGTTGCACATGGGCACTGCATGCACTCTACTGCACAGTCGCTGATGCCGGTGACAGCTAGGGGGGCGGATCTAGAGCTGCATGTTTGCCTCCCATTTTGTTGAGTAGGGTGGGGTGCGAGGGAGACATTGCATTGTTTTCTATTGTATTGTAGTAGTAATTTATATAGCGCCTTTTCCCATTTGTGTGGCCTCAACGCGCTTTGTGGTAGGAACGCCCTCGGGACCGAAAGTCTAGGTTTGGGAAAGTTCTGAGAGGAGGATTAAGATGCATGTGTGCATTTGGCCACGATTAGGACTTAGGAGGGCTGGCTAGGCTCCAGCAAGCACCCAAGAAGTCAGGCATGTGGAGGGGTGCAGAGGGAGGTCACGACAGACCGCTGGTGCAGGAGACTCAATATGCACCCAGCTAGGCCACATGTTTCATAGGTTGTCGCTGTATTCTAATGGCAGAGGTGTTGAGGCAAGTCTGGTGTTTAAGTGGGAGAGGGTGATGTGACCAGCTAGACCGAATTTGCCATGATGGAACCCAGCAGGTGGGGGAGAGAGGAGGCGGGAGCAGGCACAGTTTTCCACAGCAAAGGCTGTGAGAGCGTAATCCTTCAACGTAGTAAAGCTTACTAAAAGAAATCATGTTCTCCTCACCACATACTTGAGTATCAATACTCGCCTTCTACTTAGAGAAGTCCTGATACTTAATACTGTCAAAAATGAGAAATGGTGGTAGTGAAGGGCAATTAGGACTGGCCCATTTAAGCACTTCCAGCTCGCGTGCCATCTTGCATTGCTCCTCAAGCCATCACCACCTCACCAAGATCTGCACTCCCCGCAACACCTTTCTATCACACGCACTTGATGCCCCTCACTGCCATTTTCTGGACACCCATTCTTCTCTCCATGGCAATTAATCAGCCTACCAGCTACGCCGCATCCACCTTCTACTGGCCCCATCCCGGCCCCTGTATCCTGCCCACCACACACAGTGCCTGTGTCTTATCTAAACCCTGATAAGCTAGCGGGAGCAGCATGACTTTGCTGCGCTGCAGGTGCCACTAGGGTCATTGGCGTGCCACACTTGCAGAGCTGCAAAGTATTGCACGTCTGTGACAATGTGCAGGAGTGTGTGTTTGGGGGACAGAATAGTAGGAGCAAAGTTGGCGGAAGGGGGGCGTATGGGGATCGGGTCATGGCCAATATTACTTCCCAAGTCAAGGAAGATGGAGTGGTGCGGTAACTAAGGGGGTGTTTGTTGGGGGGAGGATGAAGGGGGTGGAAGCTCCGAGGAGGCTGGTGAAGGGGGGAACCCCCTTCGAGGAAGAGGGTTGCTGATGGAAAATGCACCAATGGGAGAGCATCGATATTTTACTGCACAATGGAGACCCGCGCAGTAAAACAATCAAGGTTAAGACACGGAACCTACAACGGTTTAGCCAACCCTCCTACCAATTAACAGACGAGGTTGCTGACCCCCTTACCATGGACCACGACCTGTCCTTTACAATATTTACCACACAACTCATCATTTCTACCCACCCCACACATTTCTACCTTGTAGCCCAGGCTTCATGTCTTTACACCTCAATAGACTTCACTTTTACCCCGTAGCGCCACCGCCTGAGAAAGTCACTGGCCCTCATTACGACCCTGGCGGAGATCGTGGTGCTAAATGCACCATGGAGAACGGCGGAAAGCTGCCGATACCGCCATGGGGGTTGGCGGATTTACCGCCCCATTCCGACCTTGGCGGGGCGGTAAATCCCCAATCCCCATTTTACCCTTCCCCATTCCCATTTTTGCCCCATAGGGTATAATGGGAGTGGGGAAGGAGTTAATTACGCCACCGTAAAATACGGTGGCGTAATTAACGACGAGGTCCCGTAGCGCCATGGATTTTTCCGCCCGGAAAAAACGGGCGGAAAACTCACCATGGCGCTACGGGATCTCGTAGTAGGGCGGACGGGTCCGCCGCGAATAACGCTGGCGTAGACCCACTCCGCCAGGGTCGTAATGAGGGCCACTGTCTGTAGTGACTCATAAACGGCCCCCCCACCCTACAGTTTCATGATTGCATTGCCCTTTCTCCACCTGCCTTTGCCATTTTCCAGACATTTCACCTTCCTGGACATGACCTCTTCGAAGTCATTTCACGACGCAGCTGCAGGCACAAGAGAACAGGCACATGTTGCTGCTTCTACGAGTAACTGACCCCATGCGTGTTAATCATAAGGAGCAAATACCGAAATGTGTTGTATTTTGGAGGGGAGTGATGGAGAGAGAATTCGGAACATGCAATGCGGGGATTTTACAGGCTGATGAGCATTCTGGAGGTGCCAGTTGGGAGGTTGTTGGGATGGGGCTGGATGGCTGGGGGCTTCATCATATGTACTTGCGGTCCGATTGCCTTATTTCTATTTCATTTTTTTCATTTGTAGCAGCGCAAAAAAGCCTGAAGGCATCTAGGTGTTAGTTATCTGCATGTACAATACCTCTTGCCTGGAAACGTTTATGGACTGACTGAGCTTCAAAGCAAAATCTCCTCCAAACATTCGACTCTAACCCATAGAAAGGGATTTTGCCAGAAGCTCATTCACTTATCGATGTTTGATCTACTCTGGGCGATGTACACCCCTGTACTACAACACTCCGGAAGTCAAATCCCTTCTCTTAATGTGGTTAGTGCCCTGGTTGACAATGAAGTGTCTATTGTGCCATTGTCAAATTTCCTGATCGAGGGATAGCTTCAAAATCCTTCAAACTTTAAGAAAAAAATATGGCTGCGCTTCTCAAAGGTGTCCCGCACTTGTGTGTGTCAAGCCTGCATGCAAGTTGGAGAAGTGACCACATCCTGCGCGCAGTACCATCCACAAAAGGAAATCTACAAGTGCAAATGCATTTCTGCTGACATACCTGCTCCACCCACAGAATGTGCATTTAGTGAGACTGCACAAGAGTTAATACAACACCTCAACGTGCAGCCTTGATTCACATAGGGATGTTCTTAGATATCTGGCACGCCCTCTGGCTATTTCCCAGCACCCAGACTAGACTGTAAGTGTGCATTGCAGTATGCGTGTTTGTGCATGTTCGTAGATGTGTATGTGTAGTTGTGTGTGTAGGTGTGGGTGTGTGGTGTGTGCGGTTAGGCGTGAGTATGTGTGTTTTCCGTGGGTGTGTATGTAGGGGGTCTATGTAGGTGTTTGTATGTGTGTAGGTCTGGGTGTGTAGGTGTGTAGAGGTGTGTGTGGGCGTTGTGTGTAGATGTGGGTGTGCATGTATGTATGTAAGGATGTGTGTGTGTGTATGTGTGTGTGAGTATGTGTGTTTGTGTGTTTTTCGTAGGTGTGTATGTAGGGGTGTGTATGTGTGTTTGTTTAGGTCTGTGTGTGTAGCTGTGTGTGTGTTTAGGAGTGTGTGTGTAGGTGTGTGTGTGTAGGTGTGGGTGTGCATGTATGTGTGCGTGTGAGTGTGTGTGTGTATGTATGTACGGTGTGTGTTGTCTGTGTGTGAGCTTGGTGATCATGGCAGGGGCTCCACACGTCCCGCGAGTCACTAGACCTACCCTTCATCCACATGCCCCACGTTTGGAAGAGTAATGCTCAAGAGGGAAGGACTGGTGGGGAATGAAGTCCAATTGAACCTCTGGCATCACCTGATGGGGAAATGGATGCATTCAGATTTGGTCTTTCCTAGATCATGGTTCCACATGGTCTGCTTAGTGGGGACCTCCTTAATGTTACACCTTGCAGAGTTTCCTTCAGAAGCGTTTCTGCCACACCAGTGTCTAATGTTGCTTGCCCAAGAAGCTGAGTCGTCCAGTTTGCTCCCCTGGTTTGTGGGACGGTTCGAGTGGATTCGTGGAGTTTTTAATGATATCCGACACCTACGTTTTTAGGGAGATAGAGAATGCAAATTGAAGATTAGCTGATAGCGCAGCTGCAGATATGATTCCTAAACAGCTGCTTTCATCAACATCTCACATCTAAATGGCGAATGAAACCCCACAGTGGTAGACCTCGCACAGAAATAACGGGGTTAAGTCGACAAATTAAAAGGAAAGGAGCACAGCTGCATTAAAAAACGAACATTCATTTTGCACACAAACTCAGGGAAGTGTGAGATATAGAAAGAGGCAGGAATAAGTGTATGTCGGGTGGGACCCCCTTATACTTAAATAGAAGGTGTTCATTCAAACTATGTTAGATATTTTCAGCCCCAATGCCTTTAAGAACTGCTTGCACTTAATCTGGAGCGGTCTAAAGATGCTACATTTGGCAGGTGTAGCAGGGGCATGACTTAGTCAAATCACTAAACTTAATCCGACATCTGCCACGCAGTGGGTGCAGGTGTGATTTTTCAGGTCTGACTTAATCTCTTGGTGACCGCGAGTGCATGTGGCGAGACCAGCAGAACTATTCCGCGGTGTGGAATATTTCTTGATTAGTCTACCTGGCGGCCCTTCATGAAGGCTGCTTAGCTTATGAGAGTTTCTGTAACTACCCCTAATTAAGACTGTGATAGGAAGTGACACGTGCATGCATAAACTACTGCTTCTCACTGGTAGACTGATATGAATGTGTAGAACCCGAATAATATTGCGAAAATAAGTCGCGTGATTTTGGAACAGTCCGAGAACCTCAGCTCTTACAACTGATATTCCCTCATTCAGCCATTGCATTGTCACAACATGATTCAATTAACTCTGGGCACTTGAGTGACCCCAAAAGAATACTGTGACAGGATCAGGGCTGTGTGTCTGTCAGGGGATAGGAGACCCCTCCCAACCTGGGCCAGGAGGACTACCAGAACTTTTACCAGAGCCAATCCTTCTCCAGGTGTGGGTTGAGGGAGTTGGGAGGGCACCAATCTCAGAACCCTTGTTTGTGCCATGTTGCTTGTACCTGGTACCACTATCAATCAATGTTGCCTGCTGTACCCCATTCTTGACAAAATTCTTTTTCTATTTTTACAGGACTATCAATCTGGCCGTGCAGAGGTCGGAGGGGATTTGACGCGCTCTATGGAACAAAACCGGCAGCTCTGATGAGGAAAGAAAAACATATACGCCGGTACGGCAACGCATTTCATCTTCAAGGCAAGACTCACTGCATCTCTGTACGGGTAGCATACACCCAGAAACTCACAACGAAGAAGCCCCAACCCCAACAGGGAAGCGGGGTACTAAGAGTTTTTGAAACTTCCTTTTGCTGTGGTCCAACCCCAGAGGAAACCAGAAAGATAGATTGTCCTAAAAACAAGTCACTACTCTACTACAATGGGGATCTATTTCAAATGGTGCAGAATCTCCTATATTGTAATTTGGAGTGTGAAGGAATGATACACAGGACCAATAATTATATACTACACAAGGCCATCTTCTACATGTGTGCAATATACTCCATACTTAAGAATACATCATCAAAATCTGCTTATAGTTGTTACAAAAAAATGTTACTGCGAAAATAGTGTAGAACATACATTGACTTCATAAACAATATCAATGAACAACACATTATTGCGTAGATTTGAGGCACAATATATAAAGAACCAGTTGTGCAAAAAACAAACAAATGTGATACAACATCAATCCACAGGAAGATCACCTTTCAGCAAAAACCATATGTATCAGACAATCCTGATTATTCTGAAAAATTCATATGACGCCCAATGTGTTTCAAAGAAATGCCTATAGACAATGTTGTTGATCTGAGTCCTCCATCTTGACATTGCAGTTCATAGTTAATCATATACTGATATCTCACGTGGTAGTTTTCATGTATTATGACTCTCACGCTGTGGCGCTCAGCATCAGTGGTAGTATATATGTCAAGCCAACATGTTTCGTTCCATCAGGCCATTCTGGGTACTTCGTCAAAGGGCGGCTGATACGTTATTCAAGGACTGTCAGGAAATTAATCCTGTGCCCAGTTCAATAGGAAACAAATGATTAACACCATGTTAAGTTCTGGGGTGGTGAATAGTGCTCCATCACTTTCTGTAGTAGTACCTCTAGTGGACAAAGTTGAAAGGTGCACCTTATTCCTTGTATTTACTTACTGTGTGCATCCTGTACAGTAAATTTGTTTGTGACAAGTATAGGCAGATGCTTATGATTTGTTCTTAAGTAGGGAGTACTTTACACACATGTAATAGATGTTAAAAGGAAATGACACTTCAGGACTCCGCGCCAATTAGTGGAAAAAATGTTTTTTGTACTTTATTCCGTAAAAGTGCCCTTAATGATAACACGTGTTTCGATTCGGCAGAGCCTTTCTCAAATCTGGGCTAATGTTCACAATCAAAATAATCAACTTGCATTGCAACAGTGCCTATGTAATGTTACGTCTTTTCGCTCATTCTGTTAGTAGTATTCTTAGTGATTGGGATTGATCCCGCAATTCTTTCCGTAATGCGGCGAAATCACTTGCGTCGGCTGCGTTCAAATTGGAAGCGGACCAGCTGTCCAAAAAAGCCAAACATGTAGAAGATGACCTTGTGTAGTACATACCAAAAATAGGTGATCAAGGGAACCAATGAGGAATATAGGACAAACAAGAAAAGGAAAGCCATGGGTATAAAAATGCCATGAGAATCAGACATGGCGATGGGTGTTTGGGTCAGGTCAGGTGTAGCAGAGGCAGAGGAAGGGTGCTGGAGCAGAGGGAGAGACTGAACCAGAGTGTCTGTTATTGGCACACTTGAATCATCAATTCCTATTGAACAACCTGGGAAGCTGGTATGCCAGGGTACCCATGGAAAACCCTGAGAGGGAGCAAGACAGATGAGGCTTGTTGCTTTTAGGCCCTCACTGTAGCTATAATATTATACTCTGGCGTCATGTACCCGTTCTATTGGCAACACTGGGGGGGTAACAGCCCGCGGCCCCAGTTAACAGCCCAAGCGAAGCGAATGCCATTAACGTGGACCCAGGTCCATTAACTCCCCGCGATGTTGCCCATGGAACAGAAACATAAGGACAATAGCACCCCGGGTTACCAAGGTGGCAAGCCGGGGTGCTAAAAAAAAGGATTGTCCTTCCTACAATGGGAAGCCGCACACGTCCCGTTGTAGGAAGGAAAATCCTTTACCAACATGGCTGCCATGGAAGCCCCTCTTCCCTTTCCATGGCGGCCATGGGAAGCTGAGAGGAAGGTGCGGCTCCAGCCGCAAGGGCCACAGTGGTCAAAATAAGGTAAGTGAGGGTGTGGGGGTTAATGAATAAAAGAATAAAAAGAATACAGGGACGGAGGGTGGGGGCAAGATGGCGGCAGGGGGCGCTGGCCGTCAGGCGGCTTGGAACGCAGGCTTGTATCAGCGGTTCAAGCCTGCATTCCCAGCCACCTGATTGGCTGGCTCCCCCACCCGGGGTGCTAATGTAGGGTAACCTGCCATTAATGTATAATCTGGGGTACAGGGACGCCTAGTTTAGGAAGAAGGAATGACCATGGGGGACGAGAGAAAGTCAACCTTTATTGTGCCCCTGTTCAGCCTGCTGCCATCAAATCATTGTATTGTTTGCAGTATCTGAAATAACAACCCCTGAATCTATATCTGTGGTTTAGGCATTTTCAGGCTATCTGTGACACAATACACATACTCTACGTTCTTTAAAACAGAGCACAAGAGCAATTCTTACCTCAACGTATAGAGCTCATTCAATCCCGGGCAAGGGCACTGAGCCAATCAGTGGGCGAGAACGTATATTCTCTGTGCGCTGTTTCCAGCCACCCAAGGCCATTCCTGGGTGGTGCCATTTTTTTTCTTTTTGAATGTTGGGAGGCAACAGGGAGCCTCACCTTGTTGCCTACCCATCTCCCTACCCCCCAAACTAAAACAAAACCTCTTCCCCACCCTCTCTCACCACTTACTTGCAGGGCTGGAGCAAAACATTTGCACCCCTCGGATAAACCCTGGGGTGCAAATGGCATTCATCCCCGTTGTGGGGGGGCGGCCATTGCCAGTAACGGCCCACAACGCTCACCAAGGCCCTTGCTTTGCTCCAGCATACCTTGGCTCGGGCTGGCGGCCCATTACCGGTCATGGTCGCCCCTACAGTGAGGGTGAAAGCCATATTAAAAACAGGCCCAGGTTAAGCACAGCAATAGAAGAACAGATTCTCCTCAGGCAGACTCTATACTACATACGCAGACACCAAACAGATGTGCAAGGTGGCATCTTCTTAGTGTAGAACATTCTCCCAACCCCCTCCTCTGTCCAATCACATCACTGTGACCCCTGTCTCCAGGTAATAATATGGGGATGTGTATAGCTTCATACTAGATACTTCCAATTGCAATTTCTAAGCTCTATATTAATCAGTGTCATGCTTATCACCGACTCGCATCGACCTTGGGAGGGTTAAGGGCTGAGACAAGCCGAGTGGGGCACAGAACCCCATGTTACAGGGCATCATCCCTGCTCCCAAGAGGCGGGGATTGCCCCCTATCCTTCTAGCTAGAGGTTTCTAAGCGCGGACCTGTGTTACTTCCAAGGCGAGCACATTGCTGCTGAGCTATCCTCCCGAGCTGCTGGTGAACCAGAAGGCAATGCTACACCCAAGTTCTGCCTCGTTCGTACCCAGAGTTGAGAATTGGAGAAAAGAGAGCCATTATTTGGCGCCAATTCATAGACCTACCTCCCATGGCTCAGACGTGTCAGGTCGCGACGGAAACCAGAGCAGGCAGAGAGCACGCTATTAACTCAAGCAAACACCGAGGGAGAGAAAATGCACGCTGATAAATAGATTGCTAAGGTAATGTGCTTGTGTATTTATTACAATAATTTAAATAGCGCTCCTTGCAGTACCCTGGGGCGCTGTAGATCTGCCCTGGAAATCTAGCACGAAATGGGCAGGTTATCGCCCTGTTGGCATTATTTATGCACTATGGTAATAACTGCGACACTGCATGAAGATTTTATGGGACTTGCGTGAAGTGACAAATATTTGCCCAATTCCTCACCCCGGCACACACTGCAGCATACCAGCAGTGAAAGGGTGGCAGGCTTGGCTCTCGCTCCGGGGACCCCTCAGCATGACGGTGGCAGGTGTTGCTGAAAGAGCACAAGGCAATACTAGTGCCATGTATAGCACCAATATTAGTGGCCTCTCAACACTTTCTAGACGCATGTCCCCGCGACAGAGCTGGCCCCCACACAAGGGACTGGAACGTCCCAGGGAATTTTAAAGAGGGGCTTTTAAATGGTTCGTACCTATGTTGCTCTGTGTTGTCTTGCTTCCAAGGCATGCGCGTTGCCCCTGAGCTATCCTCCAGAGAAATGTGTATTTTTATTAGGTTTAAATATAGAGAAAATGTATTTATTTCTCAATTAAGCTCGGGAAGCGACGGTTAATGCAACATAACACAGTTATGAATACAGTGCGTTTGAGAAGAGAATCGCAGTATCAGCATATTCGTTTGAAAACACAGTTTCTTAAGTAAAGTCGATGACAATCACAACCAAAGTACTAGTCGAGCGCCTGCCAGATCTATATTGTAAACGAATATCGACGTATTGTGCTAGTCACGCACGGGATTGAGTGCCTCCTAGGGGAAACGGCGTGACGCAGGGGGAAATAAAAATAGAGGGTACAGCACAGCCGAGAAACTATTAGAGAAAAAGCGCACAGCCATACACACATCTATTTAACATATCCCTACATACATTGCATCTATAACTGCGAATGTCATTCCATCATATTTTTTTAATGAATTTCACCGAAAATAAATGCAGGGGTAGACCCCCCCATAGCCACCCCAAACTCATGCCCCCATCTTTAGGATTACCCCAACCCAACCCCATCTATATTTTTGGTACAATTCTTTGAAAAAACGGGGATGGCCCAGCCACCGTCAACATCTGCACACCAATATGAGCGCACAAAGTATTAGAACATTTTCGATAAAGCGCCAGCTGTTTCTATAGGACTGGAGCCTCAGTTCTCTACGATGATCCACTAAACACACTTTGGAAGGAAAAATTAAACCCTTCTCCAAATCCTGTCTTCCTAGGGGTCTCCAACATCAGCCACCCTGTCAGGGTTTCCAAACCATATGGCATTTTTGGCACAACATTCCCACTACAAAACCTTAGGATGGGTAAGAATGCTAACTTCCCAAAATTGCCTTTGAGTTTTTTCAAGTGGGCTGCTAACATAATAGCTTTCTTTGTTAAAAGATTTCGATAATAGGTTTTGCAGGGATGGGCCAGGATCGTAAGACCTAAATACACAAGACACCCAGTGATTTCCAGTTTTTCCCCCTGAATGAACCAATTCGTTTAGCACTTCTGAAGAAATTAACCCTTGAGGCACAGACTGCACCAAAACTCTTGGGGTTAAACATATAGCTTTACTAATTTCGTATGTTCACATGGACAGCAGGTAGGTACACAGGAAACAGGTAAGTTACATGTAGGTCAAGTTCTTATGTAGGGAGACATCCACTGGTCCCTCATTAACTCAGATCCAGATCTCAACTGACACTTCATGGAATCTCAAGGAGTCTTACATCTCAACATTCCATATTCAAATTAAACTACATACATACACACTCACAGGTCAAGGAGAGCCAAGGAGAGACAGGCATGGATCACAACACACCTCGCCCTTATATAACAAGGAACAAACCAGAGGAAAGCACAAAGAAACTCCAAAAACTAAACACTGTAATCATCCTTCCAAAACCCTACTGCCAAGCCACAATGCTCCAAGCAATAAGCTCTATCCCCTCTGTACCTTCCAAGGCTAAAACACAGCACACCCCACCAAGACAACACAACTGTTCCATAGCTGGCCTACCACAGAACTCAAATCAGGGAACCAGCCCGCCTTCAAACACAAACAGAAAGCAAACCAAACACACACCTAAATCCATCCTGCTTCATACACAATCAACTAATAGTGTTGCAACACCAAAACAGGATTCAAAACCCCCACTAACCGCCTGAAGCACTTACAACTCCACTCCACCATTTGGCACCAACCAAAAACACCGGGCATCTACATCCCGCAAACAATTGGCACTACAAATCCGGGCATCGACATCCCGTTCCAATTGGCACAAACACGGGTATCCACATCCCGCTAAACAATTTACACCAAAAATCTGGGCATCCACATCCCGCTAAACAATTGGCACAACAGACCCGGGCATCCACATCCCGCTAACCAATTGGCAACCAAAACCGGGCATCCCCATCCCGCTAAACAATTTGCACCAAAAATCTGGGCATCCACATCCCACTCCAATTGGCACAAAACCGGGCATCCACATCCCGCTAAACAATTGGCACAAAATCTTGGCATCCACATCCCACTCCAATTGGCACAAAACCGGGCATCCACATCCCGCTAAACAATTGGCACAAAACCAGGCATCCACATGCCGCCAACCAATTGGCAACAAAACCGGGCATCCACATCCCGCTAATCAATTGGCAACAAAACCGGGCATCCACATCCCGCTAAACAATATGCACCAAAAAAATCTGGGCATCCACATCCCGCTAAACAATTTGTACCCAAAAAATCTGGGCATCCAGCCTCTGCACACCAATTGGCACCAGTCTTGCACATCACATGCTACAAACCACTTGCACCCCCACACGCATTCCCCCAAAACACACGTTAGGGAAATTGGACATTAAGATATGGTAAACAAGTGTTAAGCACCACACTAGAGTCAACATTTAAGATTGTAAAGTCCTTCATGGTCGTTTACCTGTGGGAAAATTGTAATGTTAAAAAGAAAACAGTGCAAAGCAGAACACAACTCAATTGTATACAACTCAATTTCAGCAAGTTACATAGTCAAAGAACTTTCCATGAGCACACATTTAGGCCCCACACAAAACAGGCAGATATGTCACTCGCACATCAATTGGCACCACCTTGGAACTAACCAACGTTAAGACATACATCAAATACTGCCAACCTAACTTCAAAACATATCCTCTCAAAAATTGGAAATATAAATTCCATACAGACTCTTGCCACACAGCACACGTTTTCAAGTTTTCATCATCTGGGCACTTAATACTCTCTCTGATAACATGAAAGCTCCCTAAAAAAACGTAGAAAATCAGGGTCGAGCTCCTCTAATACAATGATAGCATTATCCACTTTCCCGTCAATGCGAGTCTCCTCCTGCGGCTCGGCCTCCACACTCGTTCCGATACCGAAATGTCCATTTTTTCCCATATGACCTTCGCCAACCACACAGTTAACGACTGGTTGTCCAGCACAAACATTAACTCTAGACTCTTCCAAAGTCAGTTCTACTCTTTTGAAACGAGGTTTGTTGGTCATCTTTACCTCCCTATGTGCCAACTTAACTTCAGGCAAAGTTGCATCCTGCTCCGAACTCTCCTCAGCAGATCTTCGCTTTCCAAGCTGCGCAGAAATTAGACGTTTCGAGCAAAGAACCTCCACCGCGTCACGTGACACGCTTGCCACGCTCCCTGCAGCCGTTAACCTCTTCACCAACGTCATAATTTCACAATAAGTCAGGCAGCCGATAACACCTTGCTCTGACCAGCACACACACCCTGATAACGCCTCTTGAGTGTCCAATGCCCGGAATTTCAAACAGAGGTCAGTGGTCAAACACGTTCCTTTTAAGCATTCAACGTAAGTCACACATGAAACCCTTGCCAATGCTTCGAAAACTGGTTGCTCAATTACTGTGACTGTGATGCCTAAATTTACTCTTGCAAATTCAAGTACCGTTCTGTACACAGGAGGCGTTTACTTTAAGTTTGACCGCTCACGTTCAAAGTGTGCAGCGCCACTACAAGAAACAGCTCACTGCCTTGAAGAGATGACCCCCTTGATATTGGGCTGCCCTTCGCGACCCGGTGAATGTCTCCCTGTGTCCCGCTGACCTTACTGGGACCGCCGCTTTCCTTCCCGCAGCCGTCAGCGTTGCCTTGCCTAACGCCAATTAATGCTGCACTAGCCATCCACCCTGTACCACTCCTCACCTCTGCCAGCAGTTGACACAGCCACCTAGTCATCTGCGTACCGTATTAAGTGTCCTGTTGGCCTCAGTAAACGGGCAGCTCCACTCGTCCTGGTGGCTGCAAAGCTCTGGGGCAGAATCTTTACACATGAGACCAAGGGCAGTTTAGATCCTCGTCGCCATTGAAGAAATTAACCCTTGAGGCACAGACTGCACCAAAACTCGTGGGGTAAAACATATAGGTTTACTAATTTCGTAGGTTCACATGGACAGCAGGTAGGTACACAGGAAACAGGTAAGCTACATGTAGGTCAAGTTCTTATGTAGGGAGACATCCACCGGTCCTTCATTGACTCAGATCCAGATCTCAACTGACACTTCATAGAATCTCAAGGAGCCTTACATCTCAACATTCCATATTCAAATTAAACTACATACATACACACTCACAGGTCAAGGAGAGCTAAGGAGAGACAGGCATGGATCACAACTTCCTTTTCTTGGCGCAACATGTAATCACCTTAGCCTTGGCCGGATTCATTTTGAGTTTATTTCCTTCTGGGTATTTCTCAAAGGCCGATATCATCCGCTGCCAACCTACAGCCACAGTTATAAAGCCCACACCTGTGAGATCTGCCAATCTCCATCAAATTCTACATTGAATATGATATGTTGGCTGGTCCAAAACTTCAACATGCTGCTGACATTTCAGAAACGTTGCAGACATTTACATCATTTCAGCATAATATCTGAATTTCCAGACATACTTAAAAGCCTTCCACACAAACCCAATATTGCAACTTGTGGAATGCCATTCCATAGAAAGGGGTCACATAGCCAAGCAAACCTTTTTCCTGCAAGGAAAGTAAGCAGATTTCCCCCAAAAAGACATGACAGCACGATTTTTGTGATGCAAACAATTTGATTGCACCAGGTCCTTATTTTGCATAACAAAAGTCACAATTTATCGGTTTAACATTCCCATTGGCTAAAAACATATTGGGCCTCATTACGAGTTTGGCGGTAGCCATGGAGCTATTAGGTTTTACCAGGCATCTTTATCAGGTCCCGCGAGGGGACCTCGTAATTTCACAGAACGGGTTCAACGGGTGCGCCTCCATTAGCGGAGCCTGTTAACCCATTCCGCGAACCTTGTAATGAGGCCCCTTGTCTCCATGATTGTCTATGATTATGAGTGACAGTCTGAGTCCTTCTAAGCAAGTGTACGAAAATAAGTAGTGGAACTATGTTGCCTACTGGCCTGCACCGCTCCCCACAAACCCCATCGCCGCACCCCCTCCCACGCACAATACAAACCCCCAAACACACGTGCCTGCTGTTTAAGGGAACGTTTGGTGCAGTGCACTCAAAGTGCAAGTTTTAACTTCTTCCTACCTTTTTATTTTAAAACAAAACCATCCCGGAATGGTTTCTTTTTAAAATAAAAGTATAGGAACAGCAAAACTTAATTAAAAGAAGTAGAGGAGCATGGCACCCGACCGCTCCCGCCCACTTCGACCACTGCTTCTAAGTGACCACAGAACTTCCATTGAATCGTCCCTCTCACCTTCATTGTGACTCTTTCCTAGGTGTCACTACTAGGCATTACAGCATTGCATTCCAGAGAAGAGGGATGTAACAGGTGTTATTGGCCCACACATACGTTATGAGCACTATTGGAAGCAAAGGATCTACAACAGGGCAAAGGGAGGTTAACACCTGTTACGGCCCTCATCCCCAAGGGTGTAATGCAATAATATGTCTAAATCACAAAAAACAGGCAAAACTAATTTTAAGATGAAAGAAATGCTTGGAGCCTTGCAGTGGGTATTTTCCAGGTGGCATGTCGACAAAGAGAGAAAGGGAGCATTGATGCACAATCCTGGAAAGGAAATAACAGACTTTGTAACAGAGTGTATGGCCCTCTGATGGCCTATTGTTCACTGTGTCCGCCAACATTCCAGTGCCATAATTAAGCAATATACCATAAGAGGGCATTATAGGTCAGTCATGGCCCTGAGCCAGACTTAACGTCAGCTCCTGGCCATTACCTGAAAGTAATATCCTCCCACGAGGGGCATATTGCTATGCACACTCCAGCCTGCTTTCTGAGGTGCTCGTATTTCTTTAAAGTGTAGAAACTCACCATGGATGTAAGGAGAAGGGAACTACCGGTAGTCCCTTCTTTCTTTCCATGGCGGCCATTCCCGTAGAGGGGAAGAACTGGAACAGAAAGTGTTCTGGGACCGGCAAGGGACAAGGGGTCGCAGGTAAGTGGCGCTGAGGCTGGAGTGGGCGGCGGAGGTGGAAATGTGAGTGGGGGGGCCAGGGAAAGGGGCGCTGGGCACTAGAACACAGAGGACTCACCTCCATGACAGGGAAGATGGCGGCCTCCTGTTTTTGACGAGCATCAGAACACGGGCACTACCATTAGGTTTAACCTGCATTACAAGCTTCCTGATCTGCTTGGAGGTCCCGTGATCTGCTCTGATGTGTGCTAATTAAGCAATATACACTGAGTATGGGGGCATTACTGGATGGTAATGGCCCTGAGGACAAAGTAAACGTGGGACGATAATCAGCGGGTAATTTGCTCCTATATATGTGTGTAGGTGTGCATAGACATTACCAACTCCGGCAAGCGAGTCTCCGTTTTAGTAGCCTTTTTTAAAACATGTTTAAGGAGATTAGGCTGTGCTTTGTTGTGATACCGTGATCGGATGTGATGAATTTGGTTTGATGTGATGAATTTGTTGTGCATCGATCGTGCACATCAAATTTCTTTTTTTTTTAAAACTGTAAGCCAAGTTTGGTGCCTTGAACCTATAGACAGAGTCCCTCTTCTGTGTCAATGGTGGCAGCAGCAAAAGACAAAGGAGAAGGGATCGAGTGGCCAGGTAAGTAGGGGTTGGGGGTAAAGGTGTGAGGGAGATGGGTCGTGGAGAGTGAGGGGAAGCGTGCCTGGGGGGTTAGGTCAGTAGGGTCTAGTGCTGAGAGTGGGTGAGGCAGACACACATTATTACCTAGGAAAGAGGTGCTGTTGGCATCATGGAACACAGGCTGTGCCGTATAGTAAAGCCTGCGGTCCTGGCCACCTTATTGACTGGCACCTCTTCCCAGGTACTAGTGCAGCTTAATGCCAAGGGCTAAAAGAAGCACAATTATTATGTCAGGATGGAGAAAGTGGGACTGACATCTCAATTTCCACGACCCTCGCTATCTCAACATTGGGGACAGCAGGAAGTTACAGATTAACCAAAGTAGAGAACGGGATTGGACACAGTAAGGCTTTGTTAGAGAGGCGAAAGACCAGTTATATGTTACATTCAGAGGGGGCCTTTTCAGCCTCATTTATGTCTGTAGTACTTCTGGTGCTGCATGCTGCTCCCAACAGGGGCTAAAGGGGTATCTTTGGAGCTGAGGTTGGAAGACTAGGGGGAAGGAGGCATAACCAACTTAAAGCTGTCAGAATGCTTAGAACTGGGAACCCAACAAACATCTCAGAGTCTCAGCCGGCCAAGACAATTGCAGCAATGCTTTGATTGTCCATGGTGTCACCACCGACCCTTTGTGCGCATGTCTGTGTTTATTGAAGGTTTGCATATTCCAATACTCAGAAAAAATGTTGCATCTCAGCATGAGTGCTGGAGGGGGAAATACACTGAAAAGGGGGAGAATAGGGTAGCAACAGACTCTCTCAGTAGGAACATGGTTTGCATCCCTGTCACCATAATGCACACGTTTTGAAGGTAACATACCTTAGATGCATTCATGTAATAACTTTACCATTAGTTCAAAACCCTTTTGTATTTTAGGGGCAGGTGGATGCGAGGGGTGGTTAGAACATGGTAGCATGAGGAGTCTTACCACAATTGCATCAACCGTAACAAAAACTGCCTTTCTACAAGAACAGCATGGTGAAGACGTCTGTTATGGTAGGTTGTGTTAGTGTGTTCTTATACAGTGCATCTTCTGGCATATTCATGCCAGAGAAGGGGTGGTTTGAAAGCTATGGGGATAGGGGGCAGATTGCTGTTGCAGTGGTGTGAATGCATGCAATTCGGAGGAAACCCGGCTCTGCGTGCAGGTAAGCGTGTAGGGATTGAGATGATGCCTGCTGAGACCGATCCTATGCAGTGTGTATGTTCTGTTTCCTAGAATGACCCAGTCGCCTACATGCATGTGCGTCACGTGCACTGAGATTGTGGTAAGGGTGTTTGGCTTGGGGTATTTCAGTGGGATGGTAGTGCGGAGGGCTGTGGGATTTCTTACAGTGTGTGGCTGGATGGTTAGTTGGTAGGTAGTGTGGGCTTTTAGCATGCCATTGACACAGGTCACTGCCAAGAGTGGATTTCATCTATCTGGTCTAACAGTACATGATTGTGTTGTCTGAACTTTAGATGGTTACTGAGTGTCTATTTACCTCGGCATTCTTGTTTCTCGGGTGCAGTGAGGCAGAGCCGCTCTGCGGATGCCCACATGTCTTACCAGGTTTCAGTTTAATGTTGAATTAGTTAAGAGAAGTCTTTTGATCCTAAGCCTACTGCAGTTTTACGGTCTTTCTTTTTCTATTCGGAAAACGTGAATATAATTTAGCCCTGAAATTAAAGGGGTTCTGTTTCCGTGGGCCAGTTGATTTAGCAATTTATTAATTTATTTATTTAATTTGTTATACAATCCCAGGACCCAGAGGTATCACAGCGCTAGATTACATACAAGTAATGCATAAGTAGTTACAGTTCAGTACAGGGTTTAGTTTCACAGTGGTTACAGAGGTAATCATGCATATTTGTTAAAAAGTGATATTTTGATGTTTTGATGTAATCCACCATGCGTGCACCAAGTTCCACACTCCGTCCAGTCAGTACTGGGAACCAATGGGAGACTTTTTGCTTCCTGTTTCCTTCACAACAGCAACTGCCAAAAATTATTTGTTAGTGAAGTTCAAAATCTTAAGACACAGCTTCAGTAAACACAGAGTATAATCATCCTGAAATATGAGCACACCTGCCAGGCAACTGCAAATCATGAGTGACACCTTCTGATACAGGTCCTTTCAGCAAGCAGCACTTGGCACAGCACCACTTGGCACATGCAGGCTTATAGAGCTGGTGTGGGTGTTGGGGATCTGTGGAATGAGTTGCCATCTGGGCACCACCAGCACAGTTGTTGCTGTAGTAGGGTTTGTCAATAGTCTCCATTTAGAAGGAATTGTGAAGGCTGCCCCTAGCTCTTTACTGCTAGATTCCAGAATGGGACATATCAACTAATTCAAACAGTTTGTCTGGCCGGCTTGATTTCATTCTGAATGATGCGGCCTATGGTGCTTTGATTCTGATTGTGTTTATCGATATGAAAATGCTGATATGTCTTCTATAAAATCTTACCGTATCAGAACTTGTTTAACGCTCCAACTGTGAAAAATGAATGTACTTTGTCTGTGCAGCGTCTCTCAGAATGGACTAGTGTGCCGGTTGGGTGTGTTTTAAAGAATGTATGATGAATTGATTTGTATGTATTTGATCGGTATGGAATGGTTGTAATTCTAATGGGTTATTTGTAATACACTTATTACCCAGAGGTTTCTAAGAGCGGGACTGGGGATCGAATCTGTGTTGCTCCTTGTCATCTTGCCTCCAAGGCAAACGCGTTGCCCCTGAGCTATCCTCTCGAGACAAGAAGTTGTTGTTTGTTTAAAATGTATGTGTATTTTATGTATATTCTTTGCTTTTTAAATTGTTTCTGTTAAAGGCTTAATTGCCAACAACAATACAAAAAAGAGGTGAAACCAAAATCACAGGTCCCAGAATGTTGGCTGAGAAGCCTGCACTGGCTGAAGGTGTCACTCAAGACCCTAGGCCATTTGTCAGCCATGTTTAGGTTCAAACATTCACACACGCTCATTCCTGAAAGTAACTTACTGGATTATCCATCTATACCAGGATACACATCTTCAGAGTAAGCCAGTCCTCCTACCAAGACTTGAAAAACCACTCAGCTACAATTCTTGATGAACCCTCTGTACAGAGGAGCAGGGTTTCACTGACAGGTCCATAGGTCAGTGCTCACCCTCTAGTGCTTGTGAGACAAGATAGCTGTGTGGACTGGGGGTGGATGATTCACTTACCCCAACACGACTCAATAATGAGGACTCAGTAATTTGGCAAAGGGAAGTCCGTTTAATGACAAGTATATCAAACAGGGAAGCAGTTAGGAATCAGCATTGTCTGACTTCCTCGAACTTCAGTCGAACAGCAATAGTTATAGGCAAAATTTGTCATCACTGACGTCTAATTCTACAAAAACTCGACATGTAATACAATTGGTTAGGAAAGGTAACTTAAGTATAGGTGCTATATCTGTATATGATAATAGGGCATGCAGATTGGATAACTCTTATCGGGTGGGCGTCTACGGCCATCCCACTACATCACACGTGATTGACGTCACTACAAGTACGACATCTTATTGGTTCTACTATCTATAGGACTCCAGATAACTTGGTCCATTGTGATTGGGCAGGTTACACCCCTAGACATAAATTCCCATTTTAATTAGCAGCATGCAGAATGGACACCCATGTGCCTGGTGTCCCAAGTTTCACAATTCTGTTTCAGCCTTGCCACCTGCATGGGCCCCACTTATCTTGACCTTCATGGGGCAGGCTGGTATGCTCTGAAGTTTGAGTCTTGTTAGCTGACGCTCTCCTCCCTTTCTCTGGTTGACCTCGATTTCCTAGGCATGAGCCACTCTTTGTTGAGTTTCGATTCCGCTCCTTCTCTTGCCTCTGGCTGGGTTACAAAACTTGACCTGTCAGGTCCCTGGCAACCTGGGTACATTTCTGCTTTTACAAAATGGCGTCGCACTTGTATAATGTGCCTTATTGAGGTAGATATATGGTTGGCGCTTGCCGCTCTAATCTTCTACTAAGCATTGCAAGCAGTATCGTTTCTTTAGCCTCTTGCGTTCCAAGCCTATTTACACATGTTTAACTGGTTGGTTGTTTCCATCTTGTCTCGTAACAATGTTTCCTTACGCTTTAATATTGTCTCTTCTCGGTGTTCATTACATTTATTTTCGTAGTTACTCGCACTGGCATGCTTGTCTTTGATAGCCGCTTTTGTTAATTCCCGAGTCTGTTCAGGCCATTGTGTCATTTACACTGGCCTTCCATTTAGGCTCTTTGGGTCTCTTCATGGACCATCTGTAGGTACTCTTCGTTTCATATCAGTGGCTGGTACGGCTGCCCAGGGTTGTCTGGTTATGGGCACTTCAACAGGTATGGATCTTCTGATGTATACTGGGCAGAGTTTCAGTGCAGCTCTTTGTTGATTAATTTGCTCCTCATACGTCACACACCTTGGCGAGTACGCTCCTGGTACCTCGAACCGAGGGGATGGGGTGCAGGGTATGTCTGGGACCTCCTCTACACTCCCCCATCTGGTCAGTTCATCGACCACTTCTGCAATCTCTTTTGCACTTATTTCCTTTGATTCTTCAGTGTCATGTTCATCGTCTTCAGGGTTTGTACATGATGGTGTGAAAGTGTGAGTCTTTGGAGTCCATATTTTTATCACTCCCTTCAAACTCCCTGCTGTCTTCACATGTTCATCTTTGTTCCATGTCATTAGATGACATTGTCCATTTGGACTGCAGTAGATCCATTTTCCTTCATATCTTCTTCGTTTCTTAGGATATGTGAACCTTGTTCCTTCTGGCGCAAATTTGCTGGCCTTCACAAAGTCTCTTATTTCTTCATCCATCAGGTCTCTGGGTTTCCATCCTGGTTCGACATCGACCATGATTTTCATCCCAATGGCTTTCTTTGCAGTTTTCTGGCACTGTGTAATGATTATCTTGATAACACAGAATCCTAGCAGTACCATTGCTAGTAAAGCTCCCATAAACTTGAATATATCTGCCATCCATTGTGGGACCCATGAGAACAGGTCTCCAAACCAGCTGTCATTGTCCACTTCATCACTTTCATCGATCATCTGGTTTTTCAAGTTTGTCAACATACTTATGGCCTCTGTTAGGGTTTCGTTTTCTTCATCGTGCGATGGTACAAATGTGCAACATAATTCTCTGATTATTGCACAAACACCTCCATCCATTGCTGTGATCATGTCAAGCACATATCTGTTTTGGAGGGTCATCAGTCTGATTGCACTCAGCTCTTCTTTGATCGCGTTAAATCCTTTTATAGTGGTATTGATGCTCTGCAATAACTCCCATTTAGCATTCACTCAATTTGAATGTGTGGCAAGAGCATTGTGGTGAACACTGTTGAGGTGAGGCTGAACATCCTGTGTTCATATGGGATTGCATGGAATGCCTCTTCTGATTTGGTAGAAAAGTAATTTTCTCTCCTCATCCTGGATACCTTTCCACAGATCTCCTTCTTCTTAGATGAGCATCTGCTTTTGGGAAACTGTCCAACTTCAGGTCATTCTTAGGGATAACTAGCGCGGGAACGTGGACGTTCACAAGTGTGCACAGGCCTCCCCATTTTTTCGGCAGCCTTATGTATGCCTTGGATTCACACACCCAGTAATGGTCCATAATAACTGCGGTTCCTTGTGTCATTCCTGGGGCTTCAAATATTTGTCCGCAGTTTACATTCTCTCCCATCTTCCTTGTGCCATTGTTTCTGAAGCATAGTTTTGGGCTCTCCAGTGGCACTATCTGCAGGGGTCCCCCTCTATCTTAGACCCATGTTAGTAACTTTACTAGCTTTGGCCATAGGGATTTTCACAGTTTTTGAGAGTTTTCTATTGCTTCCTTGCAGGCTCCAAGGACCATCCAAGCTCGGCAGATCACTACTCCTTCTTCCCATCCATTTGGGGAAACCACTGTTCCCAGATCTGCATTTGGCCTCTGTTCTTCCAGATTTGTGCCTCTTCTGCAGTTTTTCCTTGAATGGTCAGTCTCGGGTTTGTCACCCATCGTGTTCCTGATCCTTTGACGTCAGGATTCTCGTATCGGATCACATGATTCCTTGTGTGCACCCTGTTTCTTGTTTTAATGTCCTGGACGTAGCCATCTTCGTCTGGGTAGTCCTTTTCGGTGGCCCATATCAGTGAAGCGTCTCTTCCCATAAATTGTCCTCTGGTGTTGCACATTGCTATGTGTGACATACAGTGTGCTATGGGTACATCGATTTCTACAGCCACAAAGATCTTGGATTTGCCCATGCTGTACGGCAGGAGAACACAGACGAAGCATTATCCTTCTGACTGCCTTCGCCTGCTTCCTTCATGTGCTGGTACCATATGTTGTTTCCGAGATGGGCTGTGCTGTCCAGGTAATCATTGAGTTCATTGTTGTCTTCATGTGTGTTTCTCTTAATCCTCAATGTCCTTTTGTAGTTAGCTATAACCACATCTCTAAATGCGTCTATATGACTCTTTCTTGTTGGAGGATTCTTGGGCATGCTTGTTACCGGAGTTCGAGCTGGCGTGCTCGTTATTACAGTCTCTGTAGGTCTATTTTTCAGCTCCTCGTGCAGTTTCTTTGCTCTGACTATGAATGGGAACAAATAATCTATCAGTGCTTGCGTTTCCTCTGTGGGTTCCTTTGTGGCTATTTCTGTTCTTTCGAGGGATTTTGCTATGCCCTCTCTATTGGGTTTCTCACTTGACTTCTCTTTGTTACTTCCACTATTTTCTGGAACTGATTGTTCGGCAGGCTGACTCCCCTTCTCTGCAGCCTTCGTTGGAGGCCCTGTAGCCATTGACACTTGCCCTTGTCTGTGTGCATCCTGTGTGTGGGTGCGTGCAGTGGTCAGTGCCAGGTTTTCATTCATTCCGTGCTGACCCCGTCTCCAGCTTTTCTCTTCATTTGTTACCTCAAATGTGTCTAAATCACTGCTAATTACATTTAATTTTAGTTAGTGCATTTTACCATCCATCAGGTTTTCTTGGGACTGGAATGACTATATAGGGTCTGGGTGCTTTCGTAGGCCCCAGACGTTCATTATCTGGTGGGTGCACTGAGATTGGGACATTTCGTGCACCAATAAAGAAAGCAGTTCTGATAGTCAACGATAGAAAGACAATGGGCCTCATTACACGGAAGGCGGTAACCATGGCGCTATTAGCGCCATGGTTACCACTGGTATTTTACCGAGTCCGCCATGGTGAATGGTGGAATTACTGCCCTATTCCAAGGTGTGCGGGGGCGGTAATTCCCCATTCACCATGGCACTTCCCCATTCCCATTTTTGCCCCAATAGAGCTCAATGGGAATGGGGAAGGCGATAATTACGGTACTGCAAATTGCGGTACCGTAATTACCTTCAGAGTCACTTTGCGGGTCCCGTACTTAACGGCTGGTAAAACCAGCCATTAAGGTAGGGACCCACAAAGGGACCTCGTAGTAAGGCGGTAGGGATTACCGGTACCGGTACCCTTACCAGTACCGGTAATCCCTTACCGCCATCCGTGTAATGAGGCCCAATGACAATTACTACGCATATACACATAATAGACTTGTAGGACATCTGGCAGCATTTCCTTCCAGGTAAGCGGGGGCGCCCCTGTGCTGGTGGTAAAACCAGGTTACTGTTCCGTGCCCCCATTTCAAACAAGTCCATAGTCAGTTATTTATTCCTCTTCTTGCACTGATCTCGTAGCTCAAGAGTTCACTACTATTAAAGTGGCGAGTGCTTTACAAATGTCCCCCCTCTTCCGGGTGATGACGGTAATCTCTGGGTATGTAGTACAGTTCCTGTTGCTAGACTATGGAAAAGGGTTAGGCTAGCAACCTTGGTACATCACATTCATAATGCATATCTATAGTAGGTAAGGTCTCAGTGCACTCCTCGAATTTGCTTTGGTCCTGAGGACATGCTGAAACCAGTTCAATGCGAAGGAATGAAAAGACGGAACTGCTAAAAATCACACAGAAATCGAGGGGGCGCTGTTGAGCAGCCAGCAAGATGGCCGCCAAGCTCTAAAGCTCTGTGACCCACAGACTACAATCTGCGATCAACGGCGGAATCCTTTCACCTTTGCCTTCATAAACGAAGCCTGAGTGCCCTGATCTGTGCCTCCGCCTGGGGTGTCTTCTGGTTTGCAGCTGCGGGAACTTCTGGCGGTGTGCGGTGACGGTAGGTGCATGGGGAGGGGAACTGCGGTGCTGCCGTCTCCATTGTGCCCTCACATGGACCCCTGCGGTCCCCAGCACACCGACGGTGGGGCTGCGACTCGCCTCCCCTCCTCCCTCCTCCCTGGCATGGCTCTCCACTTTGTCCGAGCGCAGCGGCGATCTGGGGACGCGTTGCACGGAGATACGAGCGGCAAGAGTGCCCGCCACGGCCCGGCCCCCTGCCCATGTATACACGAATAGACCTCCTAGGTCTCCCCCCACAAACTGACTGCCTGTTCCTGCGCTCCGCTACACGGGAGCATATAAAAGCTAAATAGTGGGTGCAGCCGTGGAATCTACTATGCGCCGGCCCTCCATGTTGTGAAACAAATGCCTCACTAGTCTGCTTCCGCATCAGGGGGGCCCACGCATCCATGTGCTGCTAATCTGCTCTGGAGGAGCTGCGACGGTGCGGGGCGGGTGGCGTAAAGGCAGCATTCACGTCGCTATATCAGCATATGCAACTCAAACTGCATCATTTTTTCATTTTGTGCCCCCCCGTCCACCCCATCAACTGCACGAGGCCCAGTGGGCCCAATCAATATGTAAAGCGTTACTGACTATGTAGGAGTCCTCCTTGCTCCCCCATTAACGCCTGCTACACCTGAGGCGAGTGTGAGTCACCTGCTCAATCCACCAGATACGACCTCCCTGACCAGTCTTGGTCCGCAGATCCCTCGACACCAGTGCCCGCCCATGGGCTGCCTATTCCCAACCAGTCAGGGCAAACACCTGTACTACCGAGCTCATTTTTCTGGATGCCATAACCACGTGCCAACTGCCACCCCCACCCCGGGCCTCCTAACCTACGATCCCCACCAAATCTGACAGATTGGAAGCTGCTCCTTACCACAATAATGCCCAACAGAATGCGGGGTATCAGCAAGGTTGGTGCCATGGACAAGTTTACCAAGGCGACACCCAGGGTGGACCAAGCGTCCTCCTCCACACTACAGGAGGATGGGGATACCCTGCCGGACCCTCCACATCCTGACTTGTCTGCAATGATGGAGTCCATGGCCAAAAACCTCACAGCCTTCCATGAAAAACTGGACGATATTAATGCGAACGTTGCCTCCTTAAGAGCTAAACTCGACCAACATGGTGCCAGGATCCCCGAGACGAAGCAAAGAATAGGAACTAATGAGGACAATGTCCACACCCTGCAAAACACAGTCACGGAGCTCGTCCTCAACATGAAGTAGGTCAAGGCCAAGTGCGATGACCTCGAATCTAGGTTGCGAAGAAAAAACATTCGCATTGTGGGGGTATCTGAATCGGCGCTAAAAGGGCGGATGGAACTCGCGGTCAAACAACTTCCCAAAGACCTCCTAGATAACCCTGAGCTGTCACCATTTTTTACTGTAGAAAGAGCACATCGCTCGCTGGCACCCCGGCCTAAACCTGGAGATTTCCCCAGGCCAATAATCGCAAAATTGCTAAGCTACAAGGATAGAGACCTCATACTTCGCCTAGCCAGAGAGAAAGGGGAACTGAGGCTAGACTCACAAATCATTAGGATCTTCCCCGACTTCTCAGTAGGGGTGCAGATGGAGCGACGCCAAATTGGAGGTGTGAAAAAAATCCTAAGAGACAGGAAAATTGAATACGCGATGCTCTTCCCTGCCCGCCTCAAATTCACTCACCGAGACAAACTGTACTTTTTTACTGTACCGGACGAGGCAGTTAAATTCATAGAGGCACAAATCCCCCTAGCGGATCCTCCGGAGGATCCAATGGATGACAACTAAGATCTGGGCTCCTAGGCCTTAACGGTAGCCCTTACAAGCCGTGCCCAATCTACAAACGGCCCCCCAGTGGGCCAACTTGTTCCCCCTTCCCTGCTCTATCCTGGGCCTAATACAGCCCCTACATCAACATTTCAGGAACACTGCCTGTGGAAGGGTTACATCCCCGATTGTCCTGTTTACAATGACATTAATTGGGCCTGAACTTTGGAAACCGAGCCTTACTGTTTGACGCCGGCCTACAGCACTATTTGTTTTGATCTCGCTACATAATAATATGTTTGCTTCACTGTAGCCTAAGTTCCATCAAGCCGTTTTGAAGATTTATCATCATAATATGCATTAATACTGTGGGTCAGATGGCAGCGGCAGCCCCCACTGCAGCTGCAATGCCTCTTAAGGCGGAGTGTTTATGTTTGAGCCCCAGTTGGGCTACTGGTCAAGCGTTGCCAAGTTGGGGAATGCACGCAGTTGGTGGCTCCGGGGGTGGGTACAATCACACTGCTAGTTTGGGCTGGGCGGTGAGGGTTGGGGGTGGTGAAGTTGGTGAATGTTTCACGAAAATTGGCAGGAAGGTTACGACTGGCTTTGAAGAGAGGCGTGTGTGCGCCACCGCGACACGTATGATTGTAGACAGAGATGGATCCTTTACTTGGGATGTTCCATAAAGTGTCACCATGGCTATTAAAATGATGACATGGAACGTCCGGGGATTAACAAACTTCACGAAGTCCCGTAGGATTACAGCATATGCACAAAGACATGGGATCAAGGTACTCCTATTGCAGGAAACTCACGCTCTGAAACTCCTATCATCAAACCTGGCGCAGACCTGGGGTCCCAACAGATTCTATACTCAATACTCATCTCAGTCCAGGGGAGTCTTGACTCTTATCCACAAATCGGTTAAATTCACGCTCCACATAGCCCACATCGAAACATATGGCAGATATATGATCCTCCACTGCACTCTGGATAACGAGGAATGCTTGATAGCCAACTCATATGGTCCCAACACTGATTCCCCCGAATTCATAGATGCAGTAACCGATATCCTAGCGAGATATGTAGAAGTCCCTATTATATGGGGTGGGAAATGAATCTTATACTCGACAATGTCCTGGATAGAACAACCACCTCACGCAGGGTCACCTCCCGAGCCGCCAAACAACTTCATACACACATGGGTTCCCTAAACCTACACGATGTATGGGGAACGCTCCATCCCCAGGAAAGGGACTACACTTTCCACTCAACAGTACACAATAGTTCTTCAAGAATTGATATGTTTCTACTGTCGGGGTGCCAGGTAGGCAAGGTGACGGATGTTAAGATCCTTGCAAGTAAGTTCTCTGATCATTCTCCTGTATTGCTACAGATCCAACTGGGTAGGACCCTGACCGCTCGACCCCCCTGGCGCTTTAAATCTGATGCGCTGTCTGACATTGTCTTTAAAGCTGAGATCCTATCGGATATAAATGCTTTTTTTGAAAATAACAACACACAGGAGACCACCGAGGGGACCCGTTGGGAGGCATTTAAGGTATATATCAGGGGATGTGCATCTCCAGGGAGGCCAGGGTTCTCAAGTCCATAAGGCAGGCCCTAAACAATTCTGAAACTAAGCTTAAAGCACTGGAACGGGAACATGCTTCTGCACCAGCCCCGGCAACCCTAGCAAAAATCAGAGCGGAACTCAAACTATTTGAATCTCATGCCCTGAGTGAAGTACAATACTATGCTCGCCCTGTGGCCGCCTGAAGGTATGGTGAGGGAGACAGACCTGGGAGGACCCTGGCTAAATTAGTACATGCAGAGGGGGGTAGAACCCGGATAGACAACATTCTAGATGAATAGGGCTCACGACACTGGTCTGACCAAACCATCATTGACACCTTTGCTAGCTTTTATGCCACTTTATGTGGCCCCCAGCCGGAACACCCAGCCCAGGACCTGGACGACCTACTAGAAAGCATCCCTATGAGTCTCATCTCCCAAAGCACCAAGGAACAACTCGATGCCCCGTTCACCCTGGATGAGATAGTCCGGGTAATTTCAGACCTTCCCAAGAACAAGGCCCCTGGTCCAGACGGCCTCACATCTGAGTTCTTCCAGGAGCATGTTGCCATTTTGGCTCCCGTACTATATGGGGTCTGGGCTGAATCACTACGACTAGCCACTCTCCCTCCCTCCTTAAGAGAAGCCCTGATCACCGTCCTCTACAAACCAGGTAATCCCCCAGACAAATGCGGTTCCTATAGGCCCTTATCGCTTATCAACACGGACACAAATATTTTTGCTAAAATAATAGCAAACAGGTTCCTTCCATTCATGCCCCATCTAGTCCACGCAGACCAAAATGGATTTGTTCCAGGCCGCATTACAGCAGTTAATATCCACCGCATGTTCAATGTGATGGCCAGAATTGACCCAGATGCGGACGCAGTGGCAGTCATACTAGACGCCCAGAAGGCGTTTGACATGGTCTCATGGCAATACCTGTGGGCCGTGCTGGGGAAAATGGGTGTTGGACCAAATATGATCGCCTATATAAAACTCCTGTATACAGGACCTCAACTCCAATGTCTCCTCTCCCTTTGCGCTACATAGGGGTACCCGTCAGGAATGTCTGTTCTCCCCTATCCTTTTTGTGCTTGCCATTGAGCCCATGGCGGACCATGTCAGGAATAGGCACACCCATAAAGGTATTTGTCTACAGGACACACCGGAAATCATCTCACTGTATGCTGATGATGTTCTATATGTTAGAAACCCCTCCACATATCTAGACCCAATCATCCGAGACATAACTAAAATTGGCACGTACTCTGGCTTCACCATCAACTATTCTAAATCAGAAATATTCCCTCTCACTGTGGCGACCCAACAACCATCATGTGAATTCCCCCTACGTTGGTCCCCAGGTGGCATCAGATACCTCAGAGTGCAAGTATCACTAACCAGAGCCTCTTTACTGGCAGATAACTATGAGACCGCGGCACAGCTCATCGAATCCAGAATGCTCAAATGGCGCAATCTTCCACTGTCCCTTGCGGGCAGGCTGTCCCTAATAAAAATGATCGTGGTTCCCAAGCTTCTTTATATCTTTGCTAATGTTCCTGTGTGGCCTGGGAAGCACTACTTCAAGAGGCTCCACTCAGCGTGTGCCCAATTTCTCTGGCATTCTGGAGCCATCCGCAAGAAGTGGCAACATATGACCTTACTCTACGAAAAAGGTGGTTTCGCAGCCCCTGACCTAACATTGTACTGGATTGCGGCACAGGCCCAACATGCCACACACTGGTACGCACACCTGAATCCGCCCCCACATGTCAAATTATAGAAACTGGCAGGCAATGGGAACAACATCATGACTTTAGTACTACACCGTACGTTCCAGACGGGTGCCCCAGCAGACCCTGTGGCCACCACGATCAGAGCGTGGAATAGCATTCTGGATTCAAAACAAGAGCATCGCCCGTACTACAAATGGCTTCCCATATGGCAATTCCCTGGTCTCTCCCCCACACACGACCAACACGTCATGCGACACTGGGGAAACCTGGGCTACCGAGCACTAACTTACCTATATCCCGACGGTAAATGTATTACCCCTCAAACATGCCGGCCTGAACACTCCAACTCACCGCTGGAGCTACTGCAATACTTCAGGCAAAGAGCGGTGGTCCATGAAATGTGGCCCTCCTACCTAGACGAGCCTCCAGACTCACCAGAACCGCAATACATATCAAATTCCGCAGGAGGCAGGGGCATAATATCCTCCCTGTACAAAATGCAGCTGGGAAAACTACAGGATGCATCCCCAAAACCACGGAAAGCTTGGGCCAGGGAGCTAGAAAGGGAAATCACTGAAGTGATGTGAAACAAAATGTGTGTGCACACGCGCAAGGTCTCTCTTAGCGCTAGATTCCGCTGCATACAATACAAACTTCTTAACAGACTTTATTATACACCGCTCAGAATTGCGAAATTTTCTCGTACCCCGACCCACACATGCCCGAAATGTACATCTGAAGATGCAGATCATATACATATGTTTTGGTCCTGCGCTGTGCTGGGTACGTTTTGGCTGGATGTGACAAAAGCGCTCTCAGAGATGGTGGGGTCCCCGGGGGATCTTGACCCACTGGCCTTGTTGTTTGGAGTTTGAGTTGGAGAAGATGCAAAAAAAAATTCAAAATTCTTAAATGTGAGTACTAGTGTTGCAAAAAGATGCATATTACAATGCTGGAAGCGGCGCTCCCCCCCACTCTGGAGATGTGGCTGAAAGCCCTTACTTGGGTACAAACATGTGAAGGAGAGTATATTGGATCATTACCCATGCCACCTCGCCCCAAGAATGTGTGGACTGAATTCTGTAGCTATCTAAACAGCAGAGACGAGGTGGAATTGAGCTCCACCCCCCTGTCGGGCCCGCCCGATTCATCATAAGAATTGAGCACCTCACGATCCCCCATGCTACTATGCTTCCCTCTCCCCTAATCTGTGCTGCTTGTAATAGATCATGATGTAATGCCTATACGCAATATGTGATTCTTGTCTCTCTCTCTATAAAATGTGCTGCACCTGTCCTAACCTTCTGCCAATAAACAAAAGTTTACAAAAAAAAAAACACACAAAAATCAAATGTTGTAAAAACAAACATAAAAATAAAAGTGAACATGAAAAATAAAAGTAAAAGTGAAAAATAAAAATAAAAATATAAAATAAGGAAAAGTAGAGCGAAAGTACAAAGAAAAAATAGGATGGTGTAGTTCTTGTCTTTGCTCTCTTCGATCTGTCCTGCGGCTGAGTGGTTGAAGAACTGTGTCTCTACTGGAATCTCCTAAGGTACTCTCGCTGGAAGTTGCATAGCTCCACCTGGAGCATTATACCGTGGAGGAGTGTGCCCATGTGTGGGGTGTTGGCCGGATCTCTAAGGAAGGTGATGACGTCAACATCTGCAGGCCTCCCCACATATTTCCGGATAGTCTGTGACTAGTCTAAGCAGGACGTTGTGTGCCAGCCGGGTGTCTTCGGGTGATAAGGACATTTGTCCTGTGTTGGCTGAGTCCTGGTCATTAGTTTTTCTTTTGATTCGCACAGACTCTGAAATTTCCTGTTGCGTGGACTACCACAAGGGGATTTAGTTTAGTCCACAGCTGGTTCAACTTATCTAGATTTCTTGGGTCTATGATGAAAGTGCGTGTGTCAGTTGTTCACCCGACAAGTCCTGGGCATTTCTCGATTATTTGAAAGAACAAATTAAATGTGAGTTCATCAATGTCTACTGGCGGTGGAAGCATTTTTGTCCTCTTTGCTGTGCTCAGGTAGCTCGGCGAAGGCTTCCGTGATGACAGTCAGCAGTTGCCAAATTACCTTCTTGTTTGCAGGATCTTGAATAAAGTCTGTGACCCTGGTCTCTCTCCCTATGAGTGACGGGTATGACAGCACCACCAATTAAATATACGTAAGCACATCCCACTTGAGGCTTCTGCTAGGAGATACCATGAGTTCTGTGAACAAAGTCTTGACAGTGGTTACTTCAGGATACTGTGTTACACTCTCAGAAAATATTATATTTGCAGTCTTTCAGAGTCTTGATTCTTTGTACTACTTGGGCATGACGTGCTTTCTAAAGTTCGTTTTATCAATGTTGTCATGGCGTTGGATCTGCTTCTCTTTACCCTGCAACTAGGATACACAGGTTTTTCATTTTATGTCCTTTATTATCTTTCACTGGTTTGTGAAAATGTCTTGTTTAAAAGTCACACTTTCCGCATTTATTTCACTGCTCATGCGTCCTTCTTCCTTGTCATGGATCTTGTCTGCACGTGCTGAGGTTCTTCCCCGTTGTCTGTGGTTTCTTCGTGGTTAGATGTAGCTTGGGGGCTTTCTCCTATATAAGGTTTAATGTAATTTATGAAGATCCATGCCCTCCTGCCCTGGAGCTTGACGGCGAAAGGGGTGCAGTCCTCTACGATGAAAGGGCCATTGAATCGCGGCTCATCCCACCTCTTCCAGGTAAAGTTCCTTACAAGCACATTGTCACCAGGGAAGACGAGCGGCGCATGCAGACTTTGCGCGGCATCTGCTTCAGCACTTCCTGATGTGTTTTGTGCTGCGCTGTCCCCTTTTCGCCATCGCTGCCGCTGGCCTGAAATGACAGAGGCGCTGGATTGGATGTCATACAGTTAAGGTAATCCTGCATCTCTGTTCCCAGAACCTCTCTAGCCAGCTGGGCATCACATCTAGCTCTATCTCGGGGGGTAAGAGGGGTCCTCATCCTTCTGCCTGTGACTATCTCGTGCAGCGTGAGATGATGGTCGGAGCCTGGTCGGTTCCGAAGTGCATACAATGCCAGTGGTAGACAGTGCAACCATCCCTTTTTTAATTTGAGCTTCAACTTGGCTATCCTCTCCTTTAACAGGCCGTTGAGCCGTTCACATATCCCATTCCCCTCCGGGTGATCCACCGATGAGAACTTGTGCTTTATACCAAGCGACAAGCTAATCTGTTCAAAAACTGAATTAACAAAGTGAGCCCCATTATCTGATCTCATTACCTCGCACACCCCCCATCTAGGGAACACTTCCCTCACCAGATTCTTGGCAGCACAGGTAGTGTCCGGGTGTGTACAGGGACCTGCTTCTATCCATCTAGAGAATGGACACACCACCACAATTAAAAACCTGTACCCATTGCACACTTGAATCATATCGACATAATCGATGTGTAAGTGCTGAAATGGTCCATTTGGCCTTGGGATAACTCCTCTCACTACTTTTAATGTGTGCCCAGTGGTGAATTTCTGGCAGGTTATGCAGTTCACCATAAAAAATGCAACGTGCTCTGCTAAATTCGGTGTGAACCAGTCTCTGCGAGCGTTGCAGCTAGATTTTCTTTTGACATGTGGATGGGGTAGTGCAGTTGTTCTAATGCTACCTTTAGCAGGGCGACAGGCATCACTGGTTTACCAGTGCTGTCTTGCCTCCACAACCCGTCAGAGGGGTTTAAAGAACACCCTCGATGCTTCCACAAATTATTCTCCACCTGAGGTGCCTCCCCTTGGAGTTCCATTAGCTTAGTCTGCCTTTTCCAGGGCGCTAGACCTGCATGTACTGTGGACGTCACATAGGCGGAGTCAATGTACACAGTTACTTCCTGGTCTGCATGATTCTCAATGGCGAATATCAGTGCCAATAGTTCTGCAGCTTGCACAGAATAGTGAGAGGGTATTCGCGAACTGACGAGTACTTGAAACTCTCCATTCGCTAGGTGTCTTACCACGGCCACGCCTGTATATCTTTGTCCGTCTTCTTGAACGATTCTCGAAGAACCATCAATGAACATGATTTTGCCACCTGCCAGGGCATTTTCCTTTACCCTGGGGATTTCATCATAGAATTCCTCATAACGCACAGTCATGTATTGGTTCTCTCTCTGTGACTGGCTCAGCTATGAATGTGGCTGGGTTCACAGTTTTACATCGCACTATTTTGATCGATGGGTTAGAGATAATCACTTCATATGCGGATGCCCTCTGAGATGTCAGCATGCCCTTTGGTTTTTCTAATATGGCGAATAAAGAGTGCTCGACGTACAATGTCATGGAGCACCCCATCACAATGGATGACGTCTTTTCAATGGCGAGCGTGGCAGCAGCTAGATTTTGTTCGCATGGGAAGTGGCCTTTCATGACTGGATCCAAACTCCCGCTGTAATACGCTAGGGGCTTGTACCCCAGTGAGGTTCGCTGAGCGTGTACTGCCGTCATAAAATTGCCATCGGTATGTGAGAACAGGTAGAATTCCTCTGCATAATTAGGAATCCCGAGAACTGGGGCCGCACAAATTGCCCCCTTAAGTTCTGCAAACCCCTTCTCCATTGCCTCAGTTCATTCCATTTCTCCTTTTGTTGCCTGGGCTTTCATCAAAGCCTGAAGCAAGGGCTTGGTATACGAGCTGTAGTCGAAAACCCATGCTCTGACATAATTGCACAGGCCTAAGAAGCTTTGCATTTGTTTTATCGTGAGTGTTTTAGCCGTGTTCATGATAGCTTCAGCCCTTTCTGGGGTTACCTTTTTCCCTTCGTGTGAGATAAGCTGGCCTATGTACAGCACCTCTCGCTGACAGTATTGTAACTTTTCCCTATCAACTTTATATCCTTTCTCAGCCAGGAGAGTCAGTATCTGGACAGAGTCGCGCCTGCATTGTTCCTCAGTGATGCTGGAGATCAGAATGTCATCCACATACTGCAAAATAACACTGTGTACTGCAATATTGCTTAGGTCCATCTGCAGGACTCTGTTGAAAATGGATGGAGACTCACAGTACCCCTGTGGCAACCTCGTGCTTTTCAGGCGCATTTGTCTGAAAGTAAATGACATCAGATCTTGAGAGTCACGGTGCAACAGGATTGAGAAAAATGCATTTTTCAAGTCAATCACCGTGAAATATTTTGCCTCAGTGGGTCTGTTGCATAGAATTGTGGATGGATTAGGGACTTGAGGGAATTTGGCTTCAACTATATCGTTTAATGCTCTTAAAGCTTGGATTAAACGCTAAGACACTCCCTTTGATTTTTTGACAGGGTAAATCACTGTGTTGCAAGGTGATTCTGACATCACTAGAATGCCCTGCTCCATCATGGCGGAAATTGTCTTCGCGATTTCTTCATCTGCCACTCTGGACATAGGATATTGTCGTGCTCTTGGTAAAATTGCTCCTGGTTTCAGTTTAATTTACACTTCACCTGCCCCCTCAGGAGGCCTATGTCATAGTGCCCTGTAGTCCATACCGCGGCAGGCACTTGGGCCATGTCGTCATCAAAGTATTCTGGACGTATCAGCGCCAACATCATTCTTTGTGGCACCTTCCGTTTGATCATTTTGACCCAAAATATGAGGCTTACTTCCACCCTTGTCTCTTCTAGGTTAGGGTGTTCTTCGAACAGATCGCCATCGGTGACGTCAGTTACTCGATACCCCCATTGTCTGCCTTCCTCATCATATCCTTCAACCAATACCACTCTCCCTCGCACTGCGGCAGATTGTATCATTAAGGGAAATACTTGTCCCTCCTCTTCGTGCATAGGTATTCTGGGTCTGAATAGAAACTCATCAGGTGCCCTCATAGTTCTATCTGCAAGGCCTGGCAATCCCTCCATGAGCACCCGCACCCCATATTCGAAGACTTCTGGCTCTAACGGTGTAGCTCTCATGGCTGTGCGTCCTGAGTATGCTCTGATCATTTTGAACACATTCGAATAATGCATTCCTGGAGTGGAGCACACTATACCTTTCTCGGTAAACGAGATTGTCATATTCATCTTAGTCATTAAGTCCTGACCCAGGATGTTTACTGGGGTCTGACGTGAATATAATAAGGGTACATTCATTTTGCGCTCTCCCACAGAGACTGGGAGTGCGTCTGTAAAGGGAACTCTACTGTGAGCTCCTGTGGAACTCTGAGTATCTATGGCCTCGCCGGACAAGGAAAACTTGCCTTCTCGAATGCACGAGCGCGTTGCACCCGTGTCAACTAAGAAGGAATATTTTTTACCCCCTATGACGACATTCACTCTATGTTCCCTATTAGGGTCTGGTGTCATTGATAGGATAGAATACATCAGAGTCCCCCGTGAGCTGTCCTATTTCATATATACGTTCGGCCCACTGTATACTTGCTGATTTCCTCCAGCCCCAGGGTTGACTCCCCCTCCGGAGCTAGTGCCCTGTGACATTTGCGGTGGTGCCTGCTGGGATTGTCCATGCGGTACATTCCCCATGTGCGGGGGTTGAACCACTTGCTGTGCACCTTGCTACAGGCCTGGCGTCTGCTGCTGCACTGTGTGATTTTGTGCACTGCCCTGCTGCGGGACGGCAGGCTGATTCACCATGCCTGCCCCCATCCCTTGGCTATTTTGCCACATGCCTTGGCTTCTGCACACGCGCGCCATATGTCCTGTCATTCCACACAACCAACACACTGGCGGTGGTCAGACCATCTGTCCATCTGGCATAGCTGGACTACCCAACTGCGCATTCTGAAAGCCACTTTGATTATTCTGAAAGCCTTCCTGGTTACCTCGAAACCCACCCTGATTACACTGCCATCCTCTTCCTCCAAAACCCCTTCCCCTCAGGTAAAATCCCGCACTACCTTGGTTATTCTGGGATAGGTTAGCTACTGATTGCATGCTTGGTTCAGCTGGGCTTGTCAGCATGACTCCCTCGAGAGCATACTTTGAGAGTTTCTTTTGCACCAGCTTTGATTCCTCACCCTTACGAGTTGCCTCCTTCTTCCGGTTCTTTTCCTGCAACAATCTGCAGTAGTGTGCAATTGTCAACTGTATTTCGGCCCATGGTTTTGCTTCTACTCCTACCAATTTTTTTAGCTGCTTCTGCACCGGTTCGGGCAACCCCTGACATAATATGTGGTAGAATACAGGGATAGATTTCCTCCACGCGTCTCGGAAATTCTGGATATAAATCAACTGATCCTCTGATTCTTTAATTTTCCGAGTCATTATAGCTCCCATATCGGAAGTGTCTGGATATAGCGTTCGCAGCGATTTCCACACTGCTGCTCTACAATTATTAAATGGCGCTCTGTCATGGGAGGTGTCGATTATGGTTACCCTAGGGTAGCCTGCCGGTTTCCATACATCGTCTGCTCTTTCACCAAGTTTGGCGATTAGGAGGCCCTTAATGTCCCCTATAACTAAGGTGACACCCCCCGTCATTTTCTCTAACTCATGTATCCACTTCCCGGCTCCTGATGTTAGCATTGGAAGCTTATTTTTTAGGTTCTCTTGGTCCATGTGTGGCCATGGAATATATTGTGGTCTTGCTCCCCCCTTTTCTAGCAGCAGGAATTGGAATGCGCAGTCTTCCTTTTCTTTTCCCATAGTTCTTCGGTCTATAGCTGGGGTGGCATTTCCGCCTTGTCGTCTCCCTGGCAATGCCCTTAATCTATCTGCATAGGCAGGTACTGACACCCCTCTCTGACCATGGTGTGTCCCTTCATGTCGGCCGGACTGCGTGGCAGACTTCGGTGTCCTACTTGTGGACTCGCTAGCATCTGACCATCGTACCCCTCGGTCCCCTGTGAGCCGTTTTTCGCACCATCTCCTTTCCTCGTGTGCCACATCCTCCATTTACTCACCGGAGTCAGTTCCTGAATACTCCCAGTTTACACAACAGCCTGTCTTGGGACAGTCCCCTGCTCCCACTACTTCGACTGACATCCTCATTGTCATATAGATGATAGCTGAGTGCTCTCCAAGCGCTCATCTTCCCTTCCCCCATCGGATATCTGTTCTAGCCCCATCTCACCGTATATTTTATCAATCGTTTCCCCGATGCTTCTGGTGTCGAAGTCATCTTCAATATTTGTCCCACTTATACCTTGCACCGAGTCGCTCGCAGGAAAGAATTCTTCTCTGTCTTCCCATTCTACAACAGGATTGGGTTTTTAAACTTCCCGCTCCAGATATTCAAGATCCGTGCCCTCTGTCTGCGCTTTCGTTCTGTTTCCTCATCTAATTCCTTGCACTTCCTCGCTTCTTCTCTAGCCTTGTCTACTTCCCTCATCCTTTCATTTCTACGTTCCTTTGCCCTTCTAATTTCCTCCTCTTCTCTTCTCTTCTCTTCTCTTCACTCTCTTCTCACTTACCCTTTGCTTTTCTTCCATCCTTTGCTTAGTCTGTCTGTACTGGTCGTAGGCTGCCTCTTGTTAGCGATCAAGCTGTTTCTCTTGCTCTTTGCGATATAGCTGTTCTCGCTTCAGCCTATCCTTCCTTCTTGTCCTTTCATCCCTTACTTCCATCTCTTTTTCTCTCTCTACTTTGGGTCTCATCAGATCTCTCTCTTGGCCTTATGTCATCGCTTCCTTTTCCATCAACTTCAGCAATATCTGACCTCCTATCCATTTGTCTTTCGCAAATGCTATCTCATCAATTCTACCTTCATTTCCCTTTCGTTTACTCTCCTCTCTCTCCTTATCAGGAGGTGCACAACTCTGTGCCCGATCTTTTCTTTCATCTTCGCATCTCTCCTTGTCCCTCGGGACCGCGAGGCAATATTGTTTTCCTCTTCCCTTCCCTTATTGTTGTCACTACTGTATGTAGGCGACTCATATGCCGGGTTGCTATACCCCGCGGCTGCCTTAAGTTCTCTTAGCGGGTAAAGCCCCTCTGTCTTACTCCCTTCAATGACTGGCCCAGGCGGGGCTGGTGGCACGGTAGGCATCTCACCCCCCTCCGTACATACATTTAGTATCCAGTCTGTGGGTGGTTCTTCCACCTTCGTCTCTTCAGACATCTTCCACAATTCTAGAACAGCAAGACGTTTTTTAGCTTCTTGCCTGCGTATGTGGCGTGTAGAAAAGTCATCATATGTTGTAAAATGGCTTTAGATAGGTACCCATTCTGTGGCCAAGGCATAAACATCTTGTGGGCAGTACCCTGAACCCACTCTGTGCTATACTTTTTTAGTTTAGGAGCATGCTTAGGTAGTTGCATGCACAGATGCGCAAGTGGGGTGACCTCCTCCATTTTCAATTCCGTTATCAACAATATTTATACAGTTTGTTATCCTTTTACTAGTATGAGCGAGCACCAGAAACGCAAGCTCCAATCCAATCTTTTCCAGCCAAAATGTTACTATCAATTAACTCAAAACCATCAATTCATTGGCGATTCCCTCTCAGTTACAGAATCGCGTAAAACCAAATTTCATTTCGGACAATCAACGATACCGTTCTATTACATTTGACATACAACAGAACACATATGACAGACAGTTGACAGACTAGACAGACACCAGCTGGTCATACATATATCTGCCTTCTAATCAATACCCCGTCATGGAGTTTAAACAAACTACTTTGATGCGTCTTTAAACATCACCGTAGTCTAATTGTCCCTTATTATATGGGCTATGAGCTCACGTTTCTTCTGACCGCTGTATTAAAGCGCAGGAACAAGGCAAATCCTTACGTTTTCATCTCAGGTGCCCCCCTGGTAATCCTTTGTTTTTATCTCAGGTATCCCCCTGGCATCCCCTGTGTTTCTCTCGGGTGTCCCCCCGGTATCCACTCTTTATCTCTTATGCTTGAGTCATTACCCCCTATATATATACAGTCTTCTCTACTTCTGACTATTTTAATTTTTTCTCCGCCACCCACAGTTACCTATCCCTTACTTGCTCTAATGCCTACAAGACATTTGCCAAAGTAACGAGTTTCACTCACCGCTCGCATCTTTTCCTCTCTGGAACTTCGGATCACCGCCCCTTCCTCTTCCAGCCTTTTAAGGTTTTATCGTCCGTTCGGCTGCCCGTGGGATTGAGAAGGGTTATGCTTGGAAAGGCGGGTTCCTTCAGACCCACTGCAGATTTTTTATGGACTTACTCAATCATTGTCCACGGGGAGTTTCTCAGTCTACTCGGCCGGAATGGCGAAAGGACTCGTGATATTGCCGAAGGCCCAAAGTTACTTTGTGCCGTCGGTCTATAGGTGTCTTATAACTATATTAATCAATAATCAATGGCCGAAACCATCCTCACGCTACCAAGTGTACAGAGGAGCGGGGTTTCACTGACAGGCCCATAGATCAGTGCGTACCCTCTAGTACCTGTAAGATAAGATAGCTGCACCATGTGAGGACTGGGGGAGCAGGATTCACTTACTCCAACACGACTCAATAATGAGGACTCAGTAATTTGGCAAAGGGAAGTCCATTTAATGACAAGTACATCAAACAGGGAAGCAGTTAGAAATCAGAATTGTTGCGACCACCCGTCTCGCTCCGACTTCCTCGAACCTCAGTCGAACAGCAATAGTTATAGGCAAAACTCATCATCACTGACATCTAATTCTACAACAACTCGACATGCAATACAATTGGTTAGGAAAGGTAACTTAAGTATAGGTGCTATATCTGTATATGATAATAGGGCATGCGGATTGGATAACTCTTATCGGGTGGGCGTCTACGCCCATCCCACTCCATCACACGTAATTCACTTATTGGTTCTACTATCTATAGGACTCCAGATAACTTGGTCCATTGTGATTGGGCAGGTTACACCCCTAGACATAAATCCCCATTTTAATTAGCAGCATGCAGAATGGACACCCATGTGCCTGGTGTCCCAAGTTTCACCCTGCCTCCCTTCCATCAATCAGTATTTTAGGGCTATGTGTCAATTAGTTTGCTGGGTATGGCCTCGAAACTGTAGCCTCTTATCGGGAAAAGTTATGGCATCCTCGGGCCCTGGATGACATCAGGCGGTGGTACCTCTTCGCGCCTGGCTGGTCACGTGTTAGTTCACCATGAATCTGCTTCAGTTTCCAGCTTTTAGTGCATTTAATTCTGTTTCAGCCTCACCATCCGCATGGGTCCCCCTTATCTTGACCTTCATGGGGAAGGCTGGTATGCTCTGAAGTTTGAGTCTTGTTAGCTGACGCTCTCCTCCCTTTCTCTGGTTGACCTCGATTTCCTAGGCATGAGCCGCTCTTTGTTGAGTTTCGATTCCGCTCCTTCTCTTGCCTGTGGCTGGGTTACGAAACTTGGCCTGTCAGGCCTCTGGCAACCTGGGTACATTTCTGCTTTTACAAAATGGAGTCGCACTTGTATAATGTGCCTTATTGAGTTAAATATATGGTTGGCGCTTGCCGCTCTAATCTTCTACTAAGCATTGCAAGCAGTATCGTTTCTTTAGCCTCTTGCGTTCCAAGCCTATTTACACACGTTTAACTGGTCGGTTGCTTCCATCTTGTCTCGTAGCAACGTTTCCTTACCTTTTAACATTGTCTCTTCTTTGTGTTCATTACATTTATTTTCGTAGTTACTCCCACTGGCGTGCTTGTCTTCGATAGCCGCTTTTGTTCATTCACGAATCTGTTCAGGCACTTGTGTCATTTCCACTGGCCTTCCATTAAGGCTCTTTGGGTCTCTTCATGGGTCTGTAGGTACTCTTCGTTTCGTATCAGCGGCTGGTACGGCTTTCTGATAGGGTACCGTGCTGCCCAGGGTTGTCTGGTTATGGGCGCTTCAACAGTTATGGATCTTCTGATGTATACTGGGCAGAGTCCCAGTGCAGCTTTTTGTTGATTCATTTGCTCCTCATACGTCACATACCTTGGCGAGTATGCGCCTGGTACCACGAACTGATGGGATGGGGTGCAGGCCATGTCTGGGACCTCCTCTGCACTTCCCATTGTGTATCAGTTAAGGGCAAACCTGGTGCTCCCCCATAGCCAGGCATTGCTTTCCGTGAGTACATGCAAATACAGAGAGACCATTATACCCCTGTGACAAAATGGCTGCTGCTTTACAGCAATACAAGGATGAACAGTGGCCAAAGTGCCCATTCAGCCCCCACACTGTTACTAAACCAGAGGTGATCCCAGTCATCTAGGTGACACAGGCACAGCTTGACTGGTGTATCCCCCTTGACTGTTTGGGGTAGCAGAGGCAGAGAGGAGGCTACGCTCTAAAGGAGGGGTGTAATCTAGCACAGAATCATCCAAAACAACTACAGTACTCTGGTACCAAAATTATAGAAATGTCCAATTTAGGCTCTTTAAAAATACAAAACCTTTAATTAAACTAAAAATACACAAAGTTTGTAAAATCACATATGACCGCACCCCTGAACAGGGATAGGCAGGCAATAGCTTTAGTTCAATGAAGATGTTCAAGTTAAGGAGTGGGCATCCTATTATATTACTATTGCCCTATAACACAGTTTGGGGGACAGGACCACTACAACCTCCCTGTAGTCCTGTCCCAGGGGCTCTACAGTGTCAAATTAGGCTTCTAGGCATGTTCCGAAATTCCAACATTGGGTAGTGAGTTGTGCCACATGGTCCAACACATAGTCTGTTTCAATAATCATCAATTGCATGTGGCAGAAGAAAGCTTGGGACTGACAGGTGATATTCATATCAGTGTAGCTCACAAGTAATTTGAGGTGGGAAGCAGGGCCAGGGTTTTTCCTTGACTTCTGGTTTGACTGGAGGCCCTGTCCAGGGACTACAGTGGCAAAGGTAAGTCTTTACATCAGCACCTTCCAACAAGGAAGGTTGGTACAGAGCACTTTCAGGGTTCTAACACCTCCAGTCAAAAGGGTTTTGGGTACCACCAGTTTAAGCTGCAGTAGGCCTCTCCCAGGCAGCGGATCATCCTAAATATTCCTGTGGGATGATTAGGGAAAAAAGGCTTGCTGTGTGGAAGATGACTGTGGAGCAGACTGTACCCACAACAGAGTTCCAGGGAGCCCCTCCCACCCATACATAGGCAGAAATGCCATGATGAATTAGTCCAGAGCAAGCATGTTAAGGGTCCAATCCAGGGTGTTTTAACAAATGCAATTAACCCAGGAGGTGGGGACAGAAAATGTGGGAGCACTAGAAAAATCCAAGATGGTGCGACCCCTCTGTAAACTGAATCACTCTTCTGGTCCACTCTAACTGCACCCCTTCCTCAGTCTGCCTACATCAAAAGGACTCAAGTAATTAGTATACCTGGTGAGTGGTGGCCATTGTAATGGCAAGACAGGCTTTGAAGTGCCAGTTATCAGCTGAATCCGAAGGGAGTGTTCCTGCTCCCTGGAGGAAGTGACAAGCTTTCTCAGGACAATCCAAGGGGAAGATCGCTAGGTGGAACCCGCATGGTTGTTGTGGGTTCAGCCAGCCCATGGAGATTAATATACAACAGGTCTGGTTGTGAATGTGTCAGTGTTCACATACCTGTCAATAAAGTGATATCAAATGTTTTTGGCTGTATAATTGTGTAATTACAGGAGCGACCATGTCGAACCAGACATGGATTATATATTATTTTGATCAACTACCACCAGACTATGTGACCTTTGAATCTGTCTTGTTACCTCTGTAGGGAAGCAGCTGGGGATGTCAGTGGGGCCTGATTATCAGATCCCACTCTCAGAAACAGAATTACATGTTTCAGTTCATCATTAACACTTTTTAGAAATCTCAGGCTATCCCACACCTCACCAGAGAGCATTCTGTTACAACTCTGAAATGGAAGGATAATTCATACAAAGACCTTTTAGCGGTGATGCCCAGATTTAAGAAAATCAGACAGTTAGGCTGGCATATTAGGCTCAGGTGTCAAAACTGCAGAACTCTTTGTCACTCAGACATCAGGAAATAACTGCCCCAGTGGGAAGAAGCCACCCCCATGGAGAAACTATGTGCATTATATAAACCCATATCATTACATAGCCAACAAAATTAGAGCTAAATTATTAAACCATTTACCACCAAATTGCTCTAATTCCCTAATATTTTCATGTTTGCAGTGGCAACAATTATATGGCTACTCACATAGCCTGTATATTGCATGGCTGAAACATGTCTATAATTTTATGAAGGCATACTTCATGAGCACTAATACTTGGATACAGGTTGCATTTGCCTCATAATTAGTGTATTCCCTATTTAGCACCATTGCAACATCTATTCGCACTCAGGGGTGGTGAGCCAGCCAATCAGGAGTCTAGGAAAGTGGGTTGTACCTATGGCATAAGTATGCATTCCATTTCACCCACTACTCCAGCCACCATTTGCTATTTTCCACCCCACCAAACCCAGGTTTGCCCCCCCAACCCACATTCACCTCCCTAACAATTCTCCTCCTTAATGCAATGCTCACTCACACAACTGTGCAACCCTCCACTCTCTCCCTGTCCGTCGTGGAAACAGGAAATGAACAATGTCCCTTTTTTCGTTTTCCTGGCAGCCATCTTTCAATGGGTTATACTTCCCTTTCATGAATGGCACTGCACCACGCATCCCCATTACTCAAATTGAACTTTTGAAAATCAAAAACAAATTTATCATCCTGCACAATGTCCTGGTTCCTAATCACGTTAAGCTATGCTTTGGACACTCGGGCTTGGCCAGAAACATTCCTAACTCCTCAACAACGCCCTTGCTTAGCTCGGACCTACCTCGTTTCAGGATAGCGGCCTTTACCAAGGAAGAATGCCCCCCAAAGCGTGGGTTAGTTCAATAATATTGGACAGGTCCAAAGCACATGCTGGATATTTATGGACATATTTCAGAGGCTTTTCGAACAAGTTTATTTGCATTTATGGAGAATGGACGATTCAGTATATGAAAATGTGTTTCACATAAATTGAAGAAAGGATAGCATTCTGCCAAAATCCCAGACAATGCTGATAAATCCTAGTATTTTTAAATGTCAAGCCCATAACAGAACCCCATCCACATGCACACACAGCGAAAGAAGAGAATGTTGTGAAAAGTGACTTAGAAAGAGTCTGTAATTCTGCCTCTAAAATACGTGTCTCCATTGCAGAGATGCTTGTGATAACACTTCTAACACTATTTGCTGCTCTATTTTTGGAGAGGAAGGATAGCTCAGGGGCAACGTACTTGTCCTGGAAGCAAAACAGCACAGAGCAACACAGTTTCGAATCCGAGCCCGCGCTTAGAAACCAATCGTTAGTATTTAGAGTGTCATAAATGAACAATTATAAATGTCTGGAAAATTGCTGAATGGGGTGTAACTTCTGAATATCAGTCAACACCCCACAGAGCAGTTTGGCCCAAATACCAAGGCCAAACTCAGTCTTCACTTTTCCCCCATTACACCCTACAGGAACAGCTGAGTGAAAGATATACCCCCATTTATTTTTTTCTACAGAACATAGCGCCATGTCTCTCAGAGTTGCTGGTACTTGTGCTGAAGAAATATGCAGGCATTACTGCTATGATAAGATATGATAGGTTATTTATAACGCACTTAACACCCAGAGGTTTCTAAGCGCAGACCCCGAGATCGAACCTGTGGTGCCCCATGTCGTCTTTCTTTCAAGGCGAGCACGTTGCCCTTGAGCTATCCTCCCGAGACTATGGAGTGGACAACAAACCCGCATGGATCATGGCCTCTGTAGCAAGAAGCTGTTGTCAAAAAGAGAACAGACTCAGTCGTCCCCCTCTGCATCACATTTAATACAAATGTAAACCCAAATACATATCAAGGGAATCTAATTAAAAGGGAGTGAGGGGTCAACATACTAAGTGCAACATAGCTCCCCATTTGTGTGTGTTTGGAATGGGGTGCAGAGCGAGGTGGAATGTGGAGGGAATTGTTTGACCCCAATTCTCCATCAAACAATGGTGAGACTTACCACTGAGTTGCAGGAAAATTGAGGTTCTCTGTTATGCTGAGCGCATTGTACGGTTGTATTACGGTCAGGCCAGTCTTGGAAGTATTGTACACAATGCCAAATTTTTTTTAAAAAAATACTTAGAGAATAGAACAAATACAATCTTGGGTGTTGAGTAAAGACTGTACCCAGTGTTACTTAGCAAAGCGAATTATTATGAACTAGTGTACAGGCCTGTGTACACAGACCAAAATGTAGGTTTTCATGACATAGTAGGACCACTATATATCCCAATCCAACTGCACCCTCTAGCAGTGAAAACAGGCAAAGCTATGCGCATTGGCATTGTCTCTATATATCCTAAGGCAACAGCACCCTCTAGCATTGACAACATGCGAAGCTACTGCATCGGACAAATATGCAGGGACACACATACATCTGGCCTTTTATTATATTGTTAGATTAGATTTGTTCACCTACAATTGCCATGCACAAATTACAGGAAGGCAACCATGAACAAATGAGCAGTTTCCCAACACAGAGGGTTCTTGGATGAGTACACTGGGTTCATAGCGAAAACAGAAAGTGTGGTACAGCCTTAAAGCGTCTGCGTGTCTCCTTGAGCACCTGAACATGTCATTCGATATGAAGATGCTGAGTGCTCTAAAGTCAACATTCCATTTCAAAATGTCAGATCTTTCCTTGTACAATGTGCACGCATCCACTTTCCCGAAGTGAGCAGTGAGTGCCTCAATTTTGTGGACAGATGTCTCAGAACTGGCAGGCAAGCCAAAAACACATGACGGAGGCAGCGCGCTAGGCCAAGGACAGTTTTGTTTGCCATTCATTACAGTTAAAGTTCTACTTGCCAAGAATATCATTGCATGCTCTTGCAAACAGCACCCGTGTAAAGCAACACTTAGGAAGACAGCTCTGCTTTCATGCATCTAGTGGGGTTTTATCTTCAGGAGCTGAGATGCCATGGCAGAATGCATCTTCGCCATTTTCAGAAAACATCCAAACAAGTGCTCAATTTCATGAATCTGGGTTGGCGTTCGAAAACCGAGCATGTGTAATGACCTGATGCATTAATGGAATAAGTGCTTTCCTCAAACGATTGTGTACATCATGGCAGCTGTCATCTGGGCCAAATGCTCTCCCCGAGAGGTTTGAATAGCTGCTTTTAGTTACTCCAGCACTATCGACAGCCCCTTTTCCTGGTATAATGATGACACATTTCAGGTTTAGAGAACCTGTCAGAGGGACCTCTTATTTATTTACAGTACTTACTTTCTAGAAATCTGAGCAATATTGATAGACCAATCCCAGCCCTTCACCTTAGTTTGAATTATCAAGCTAAGGTCCAGGAGTGGGACACGTGTAACACTATTGCTTATATTCCTATAAAATAAGCTCCCCTTGAGTGTGCCACTACTTGCTATGATTCCCATCACCCAATAGTGATCATATTTTTATTAGCACCTGGGGCAGAGGCGGCGCAGCCAATCAGGTTCTGTGATTCGCGGGCTGAAATCTCTGATCTCAGCTTGTGTTGCATGGAACCCGCAGGCTGCCTCCCCCGCCACAGGCCGCCATCTTCCCCCCACCATCCCCTTTCTTTTTTTGTAACTATTTCCCAACCCCCACTCCACTGCCCCACTTACCTGATTGTTGAGACAATGGTGCCCGCCGCCGCAGCAGCTTCCCTGTCGCTCCCTTTTCCAGGCAACATGGTAATGGAACAGGAGCCTCGTATGGAGCTCCTCCTTCCACAACCATGGTGGCCATTTTAGCAAAGGATTTTCTTTCATTGAACGGGACGCACGCGCCTTCCCGTTCACTGAAAGAAAATCTTTTGTTTTTACCAACCCAGGTTACTGCTTTGGCAACCCAGGGTGATAACAGATAATAGCATTAGCACCCTGTTTCAAGGGCTGGAAAGGGGAAACGTCCCAGTGCCCTCATTCGGGCTGCCAGGTCATGACCCCCTGTTTCAACCCTTGGAATGGGGTGCTAACGCTATATTATTACATTTTAATGTATTACCTTCTTTACTGGTAATAGGGGCCAGCACAGGCATACTAGGGTTAAAAGCTGCTGCAGATATTGCAGTATCCCTTATGAGTAGGAGAGTGCACATCATGTATTGCCACAGTGCACTGGCTGCAGACATTACACGTGAATTCCTGGGGAAATGTGTACATTACTAATTAATGATGAGCATAGATTAGTTTGGGTCACTTTGGGCCTCATCACGAGTTGGGCAGTATCTGGCCTGTAATACCACCCAACTTTATTAGTGTTAGCATCCATTGGTCTGGCAGTATTATGACCGGATCACAAGTTGGGCGTTAACTGTAAGTCCCCATTGGGTCCATTGGACTCAATGAGGTATTTTCACCACCTTTATTGCATTGTAATACCGCCAGCGGTAATATCGCTGGCGGTAATTGCAGTGAAAATTGATATTTTCTGGGTGTGTTTACCCCCAGCTATTAGCTGGGGGAAACTGCAGCAGTAATACCGTTACAGCTGTATTTAAGGGCTACTGCCCAACTCGTAATGAGGCCCTTTGTCTTTCTGGCAGGTCACTCTCATTGATTATTGCCCTCATGAGATTATGGTGAACGAGACAGTAATAACATTTTACCAATAACCTTTTGTGGAAATGGCTGTACAAAGTTTTATTATTCTGTATATTGAAAAATTCTTATTATATGCACTTTATGCATTTCTATGCATTTGAAAGGTATTGCTATGTAAATATGAGTGTGGAAGCTTATTGTGCAATTTTATCACACTTAAAAAAATAGCATTTGCACAGTGCGGACCTACTCCCATGTCAGGAAAGCTCTTTGCAGGAAACAAATTGGAATGCTAAGGGATTATGGGCAACGAGTAAAGTGTGAAACGAGGTGTGCCGGAGGGTGGGGGGACAGAGAAGAAGGAAAGGAGTGAGAAAAAGGAGACGAAGTTCAGGAAGCAGATCACGTAAGGAGGGGGGACATGAGTAGGTAGGCTTAGGTAAGTTTTGTTTGGAGTAGGTACGTTTGGACCATGTTTGGCCTGGGAAGGTAGGTTTTGACTGGGTATGACCTGAGAAGGTAGATTTGGACATCAACTAATTGAACTCGCACCTGTGCAATATGATGTTTGTAGAACATAAAGAGCCTCTCCACTGGGGGATTTGGGGTTCCTATTCATGATGTCACATTTATGTTCCCCAATTCTGTTTTTCGATCTTTTTTCTTCTATGTACATTTGGCATTGCACAGCGCAAACTCTGCATTTGGTGAAACATGGTGCATAATTGTTAACCTCATTTTTCTGCGAGTTGATGGATGGCATTGTGATTTCTCACACAATAAGTGAAATGACCGGAGTCCTACATCATGAATGACCAGAGATACGAGTAGATGAGTTTGGAATAGATGGAACACATCTGAGAAGGTATGCTTGGGTTTCTCATCCTGCGTTACCAGGATAGCGGCCTCGCTTTTATAGGAGTGTTACTAGGTCAGTCAACAGGTCCCCTAGTTTCCTGGTGGGGAGGGATGCTTTCTGATGAGGGGGGCAAAGGACCTGTCTCATGCAGGGACTAAAAGGTTTTCCTGATTACCCCTATATATAAGGAATTGGGCACCCTTTCTCCGCCCTGGCCCACAGACTCACCTGGGCTTTCCTTGCTGAGGCGCCAGTGACACTGATGACGGGTCAGTCCAAAGACGCCATCCCTCATGCCCAACTTCACCAGTGCAAGGTTGTGTTGTGTTCATTGTGTTCACAGGTCCCCGCACCTGGTACCACAGTAGGCGGTTGTCTGAGAGTAGAGTGGTCAGGCACCGATAGGCTTCAGCAGGCACCCAGAGAGGGGGGTTGTCCTGTGGCAGAGCGCAGTGCCCATGCTTGCCAGTTTTCTGCAGCTTCCAGGGTGCAGCAGGACTTTACGGTGGCCCCGCTTGTCCTTTTTCATTGGTGTTCCGAGTCAGCCAAGACTTTGAAACCAGAAGAGGTAGGCCACAGGCAGTCTTCCACTGGCCGTTGTGGAGCCAGCCAATGTTGAAAGGAGACAGTAAGCCTCGAGAGGACTTTTTTCTGCCTTTTTAAAAAAAAGATTAGATATTATTTGATTTTAAATCTCCCAAAAAGAAAGGGGGAAGTAACTGATATTCCTGTATAATTAATAGAACCATAACACTGTAGCAAGGACATCAATATATTTCAAAAATATATTATTTTTATTGACAAACATGCAGACAGCTGTTCTAAAAGGAATTTTCGGGAGGTAGTCAAAGAAGAAGGGGCAGCAGAGCGAGCGTTAAAAGAGTTGCTAGTGCAGGAGTCCTTCTAAGGAATGAATGCCCATGTTTTCATCGTGTGTTTTAATATCAACATTTCCTCAGACATAGTATCAGGTTTCCAGACACATCTCCCTTTGTCTGAAGCCATTCCGTGTGATGCCATGGACCCCACTGGGAGCTATAGGCACAGCTAGCTAGTCTTCCCACTTGGGATCATACAAGTCATTTGGGCTCCGCTTCAAAAGGCAATAATACCCATCATTCTGCCATTTCTCTGTCTAAGGATTCAAGAAGGACTTTCAGCGGCGCATTTCTCTCTCGGGCCTATCAAATCTCTGGTTATCCGTCATCTGGGACTTTTTAATGTCCTTTTCTCTGAGAAATAAAGCAGTCGTGGGAGACACCGCTGCCTACGGAACCAGGTGGTGACTCTTCTAATTTTCCTCTGAAGGAGAAGATTACACTTCAAGTCCAGTAGCGTGTGGATCTTAGATGGGACTCCATTTCTCAGGGAATCCCACAGAAAAATGGGGAGCTGTGACTGAATCCATCCCCGTCTCCGTCACGTCCATTTTCCAGTCTCTAAGGTCTATTTGGGGCCTTTGTTTCTATCTCTAATGGGGATTTTTTAAACTACATTTGAGAGTGTGACTTCCCGTTCCCTGGCAGTGTATGCCTGTGTCTCGCTGTTACCTAACTGTGTATGCCTGTGTCTCCCCGTTCCTTGTCTGCGTATGCCTGTGTCTCCCTGTTATCTGGCTCTGTATGCCTGTGTCTCCCCGTTCCCTGGCTGTGTATGCCTGTGTCTCCCTGTTACCTAACTGCGTATGCCTGTGTCTTCCCGTTCCCTGGCAGTGTATGCCTGTGTCTCCCTGTTATCTGGCTGTGTATGCCTGTGTCTCCCCGTTCCCTGGCTGTGTATGCCTGTGTCTCCCTGTTACCTAACTGTGTATGCCTGTGTCTCCCCGTTCCTTGTCTGTGTATGCCTGTGTCTCCCTGTTATCTGGCTGTGTATGCCTGTGTCTCCCCGTCCCCTGGCTGTGTATGCCTGTGTCTCCCTGTTATCTGGCTGTGTAAGCCTGTGTCTCCCCATTCACTGGCTGTGTATGCCTGTGTCTCCCTGTTCCCTGGCTGTGTATGCCTGTGTCTCCCTGTTCCCTGGCTGTGTGTGCCTGTGTCTCCCCGTTCCTTGTCTGTGTATGCCTGTGTCTCCCTGTTATCTGGCTGTGTATGCCTGTGTCTCCCCGTTCCCTGGCTGCGTATGCCTGTGTCTTCCCGTTCCCTGGCTGTTCAAGTGAAATATCTCAGGGGACAGATTTGTAGTTCACGTTCTTCTAACTCCTATTTCAGATACAACGCTCAGCCCTATTTTATTGCAAATGTGGTTCCAACAGGCGATATCTTTTTCAGATAAAAATAAAAATGGGATGGATGAATCAGCTTGAGCTAATGCTTCTAAACCACTGGAAACTCCTCTTAGCAGCATTCCATTCCATTTTAGTTTGGGCTATTAGGTGGCACTTTAGCACCACTTATAAGCCGAAACTATTGCATTACAGTACTGCTAGGGAGAAATGGCATATGAAAAGGGACACACAGCTTGTATGTGCTGTTTGGTTATTTGCCCACCCATTGACTCCCCATGGCCATGCTAATCCCTACGCCCATTCCCACCCAGTACCTGCCCCTCCCCGCTCAAAACATCTCCTCATGGGAACTCTTATGCTCGCTTTAAATAAGACTCACCATTAAACTGTGCACTCGAAATGCCTGCCAGTGTTTTTCCAAAGCAGTCTTCTGAGAGATAATGACTTAATGGGAGCTGTAAACACTCTACTGGTGTAATCAAAATGTCTTAACCAGGTCTGCCTTCAGCCACTTGATTTATAAGCACCATGCATATCCTTTACCGAAGTCCTGGTAAAACAAGCATTGGTAAAGCCAAAGCCAACAGTTTTGACTTGTGCATAAGTATTAGGCAAGTGCCTTTCCCATGCCTACAGAAAAGCCCAAACTGTAGGCATTGCCAATGCTTGTGCTTTTAGTGTGTCTAATTTACTACAGAAGAAAACCGATCATATGCAATTCATAATGGACCCCATCACCCAGGGATGTCATTTTGGGGTCGCCAGGGGTCGCACCTGTGACCCCTGAGGTCTCCCTTGCTACCTACCCCTGTGGTCTCCCTTGCTACCCCTAAAAAATAAAAATAAGAGATATATATTTTTTTCTTTTTTTTAAATGGAAGCTCCTGGGCTGTGGCCAGCGCCATGTGGCTCTTTGCTTCTGGAGTGGCTGGCTTTCTTGTTCAGGCCTCTTAAAAAATATATCAGGGTTTCCACAAGTCTAACACTTTGAGCAGTGACCCTAAATAAGAAAGAATAGGAATAGCGCAAGGTTTGTTTTTCTGGAATTCCATACAATATTTGCTAGACTCATTAAAGGTTTATTTCAGGCACACTTCAGCGAATGAGTCACTGATTTAGTCTGTTCTTAAACACCTCAAATGCGCAATGCACGCAATAACTTGCAAAAAGCATTTAGAGTAGAATAAGCATCCATTTCTGATTTATTTTGCTTTTCGCAAGTGGCACGTAGAGCATGTTGGTTTCTGCTGTTGTCTCTGTTACGATCATGACAAGACATTTCATCTCGTTGTCCTCGGTCACTTGACAACATCCTTCTGTCTAAAAACGTGTGTACAGTGTAGAAATGTTTGACTATAGCACATGGACTGGCCCTTGATTTAATTGTGCCACAATTAATGCTTTGTTGTAATGTGTCCATCTTTCCTATCAATGCTGTTCAGGATGTTTGTTTGCATGTATGAGGTAACGTGTGCCCAGAGTTCGGGGTGCTGTGTGAGTGAGCGCGCTGCTTTCCCTGCACTACTCTGAATTTTTTAATATACAGTTATGAACCCACCCAATGGTATGCATTTTGCCAACCTCTGAAGCCTGAAAAGTAGATCCACGCAGGATTGACATATGGGCAATTTTGCACCAGACCTGCAGATGAACTGGCCTGCTGTTAAATCTCAGTTACCAGTTTGATGGTATCCACTACAGAGTGTAATTTGCTTTCTGACTTTGAGAACTTTCAGACATGAAATACCTCATTTTACTATAGCCGGTAAGATATCTAAGATGGCAAGATAGCTCATTGGGTTGGGCGCCTGCTGCTGTGATGTATGGGTGATCTGCAGGGTGAAGGTTTGAATCCCAGTAAGGCCAACTCCGCTTTTCATCCTTCTGAGGTTGATAAATGAGTACCAACACAGGTTGGGCGATATTGTATGTATATTTGGTCTATATAGAGCGCTTAAGCGTAAGTGCTATGTAATAACACACTGTTATCATTTGCCCTTGGACGTCTGCTTGCATTCACAGTCATTTGGTAATATGGGCCTATACACACTGATATTAATGATACTACATATGGTGATCCGTTCTTGTATGAAATGTATCTCACATTACAGTGATATTGTTGCCATATTTTCTGTAGTGTACTTAGGAACATTGCTACTTGATGCCACTTCCTGTTTAGGCAAGGGGTGAAAGGTTGTGTTCCATCGCTTCCCATGATGTCACTTTGGGGTGGGGTCAAATGACATCTCGTCCTGTGATGTCATCAGAGATCAAGGGTCGTGTGATGTCACTTCTGCTACCCCTGGCATGTTAGTGAAATGACGTCCCTGCCGTCACCCCATAAAGGGGAACCCGACTGACCAAATCTACTATGGCATGTTCTCTCTTCCCAGCTCTTCTCAACCCCAGCCTTTTACCATAAAAAGGGGGCCGAGGGGTCATAGCTCATTGGTGCAAAAGGTTGTAGGGGTAAGTTAATATGGGTTTGTGGGCAGACCGAAACACCATAACTTCACCTAAGTTAGTATAAACAACCATATCATAATCACCAGTAAAGAATTTAAAACCGAGCGACGCTGGGCAGAAATGAGGCGTTCATCGGAGTAAAAGGAAACGATGCAACGGTTATTTGCTGCTTACCTCTGCTATACGCAAAGATGCCACAGCAACAACCAGCATGCAGAGGCGTTGCTAGGGGGAGAGGGGAGAAGGGGCTATAGCCCCAGGTCTTTTGATTGTAGCCCCGGATAGAAGCTCAGGGGTTACAACCAAAGGGCTATAGCTAGCCCTGAGTCCCACCAGTCCGGACATTAGCTTAGCCCCTGATCTTTTCCAGACCTAGCAACACCCCTGCCAGCGTGGAAGCTGTGAAGCTCAGAATAAACCCAGGCAATACATGTCCATCTATAAAAACACGCCCGCTTGTTCGGAATGACGGACCAAACCATATTATTTTATTTCCCGTAGAACATTACACTTTCGTACAGCAACCCCTCTGCTCGTCGTAAACACATTAGTAGAAGCGATCAGAGACCCTGTTCCATTATGCGCGCCCCTTCCCCATGCAAAACCCCCCTTGCGCTTAATTCCTGGCGGTCTTTAAGTCAGCCCGTTTGCTTATGTATAATGTGTAACCTCTTCACCTCCTTCATCATTTTCAGCGTTTTATTGTGATGGAATTTCTCAGCACCCACAGAGACTGAAATTAAATGGTCCCTTAATGGGGTGCTGTGCGCCTCCAGCACTCTGCTCAGGGGTATTTACAATGATATACCGAGGCACGCGTCGCCCCCCTTCTTTAGCTCCATCTCTTGAAATTGTATATTATTTTTGACAAGGTCACTTGTAGTAACAGATGACGCAGTTCTTTTTTTTGTTCAGTCGTTCAAACTAAGTGCGTGATGCGTGAGGCCAAAACGGTGTATTTTACTGAGTGCAACCTGCATTAGGAGGCGCTGTGAAATTATAACATTTAAATGAATGAATTCATTATCTTGGTAAAAGAGGAAAGCGATTAATGATCTCGTACTGGAGATTTATGCGCAACCTTCAGCTACAGCTTTTAATATTGTCATGACCGACTCAACTCTTTATCCATTAAAATTGACATGTGGGTACTGCTGAATGATTGAGTTGAGTCCACTTTGAGGATTTTTGTTAAAGACTGCCTCCCGCAAGGCCGCTTCAGAGTAGGGGGAAGTGGCCGGGAGACATTTCTGCGGGACCTGCTTTGGGTAGAGACAACGAGGGGCACATTGTGTGCTGCTGCATAGGACACAGGGGATTTGAAAGATGTGAGTTTTGCCTGACTTCCTGAAGCACCAGCCCTCTGTGAGTTTTGCCTGACTTCCTGAAGCACCAGCCGTCTGGCTTGGAGTCTGGGCACAGGGGATTTGAAAGATGTGAGTTTTGCTTGACTTCCTGAAGCACCAGTCATCTGGCTTGAGTCTGGGCACAAGGGATTTGAAAGATGTGAGTTTTGCCTGACTTCCTGAAGCACCAGTCATCTGGCTTGAGTCTGGGCACAGGGGATTTGAAAGATGTGAGTTTTGCCTGACTTCCTAAAGCACCAGCCGTCCGGCTTGGAGTCTGGGAACAGGGGATTTGAAAGATGTGAGTTTTGCCTGACTTCCTGAAGCACCAGCCATCTGTGAGTTTTGCCTGCCTTCCTGAAGCACCAGCCATCTGGCTTGGACTCTGGGCACAGGGGATTTGAAAGGTGTGAGTTTTTCCTGACTTCCTGAAGCACCAGCCGTCTGGCTTGAGTCTGGGCGATGGTAGAAGGCATTCGAAAAGGAAGTGTCTTGAGGGTGGAGAGATCGCCCCCAAACCTTTTGTATCTCAGCAAGTGTTAGGCATGTCGTAGGATGGTAGATCAGGAGCACTTTGAGGTGGTGAGTTGGTGTGGATGGTAGCGGTAGTGGCTGAGGGTGCGCACTCATGTGTTTGCGGCACGCACATCCGTCAGTGAAGCTTGCTGCCTGCCTTCTTCTCATCTGGCCTCCTGTTCCTGCTTCACTGTTTCCCGCCTGCTTTCTGCATTGCCGCTGTGGGTGTTCGTCATTACGGCAGGGGTTCTGCAGGAATGGACGATGAGAGGGACGGTGTGTTGGCGGTGTGGTGGACCTCAGCGCTGTGGTGGTGGGGATGCTGGCCATGTGCTGGCCGTGTGCTTTTTCCCTGTGTTGGGGAGCAAGGTTGACGCAGGGTGGGATGAGCCCTAAGAGCCTGTCTGCCTGTTAAGGTATTGGGATATCCATGCCTGTGGTAAGTGGCAGGCTTTAGGCCACATAGTGGAGGTTGCTAGGCTTTGACTATTGTAACTACTGTATGGGTGCATTAGTGGGGGTGCAATACTTGAATTAATGTTGACTGTGAGATATCCAGAATGCCTGTTACCAGAGCTCATGTTGCTAAAGTGAAGTCCAAGCATTTTTAGTCGAGCTACCCTCTGAGCCTAAATCTTCTGGCCTAGGGGCAAGAAAGGGGTTATCCCAAGATGGATCCAAATATGGGATATTGGAACAAATGCTCTCCGAACATGGTATTCTGTCTGTGTCTCCACTGTCCAGTGGAAGTCAACTGTCTGAGTCTTGGCAAGCAGTGCTCGGAGGAGACAGCAACTTCGGGACACGAAAGTCGAATTTTCTGACGATGATGATGAACCTAGACCAATTGTGGGTGCACCATTGGTAAGTTTGGAGTTGGAAAAGGAGGGAACGGCCAATCGGGATGATCATTCCTGTTTATCTGGGGAAGTTTTAACTAGAAATCAAGTTGACCGTTTAGTATTGTCCTTGATTATGCCAGTGCAGTCCCCAATGAAAAGGATGTATGAAGTTATTTCAGAAGCTCTCTTGCAGTCTCCTTTGGGAGATGTAGGGATGGATGATGATCCAATAAGTCTTGGGAGATGGCAATATATTAAGAAGAACACTATACTAGAGGTTAATCTGTATACACATGTTACAGAGTTCTGCTCATGGGTTGAATCCTTGGATAAGAGGGTATTGCAGGCCCATCCTGACAGGGTTGATAAATACTGTAAAACTGAGCAGAATTCTGATAGGGTGTGTAGAGTACGAGGTACTCGTATCCTCCCTAGTCCCCGCCCTCTTGGCAGCTTCATATTGGGATGACAGACGAAGAGCCATTATGTCGAACCAATCCCTGAATCCTTGCAATATTCCTGTACCACATTGAGTATATGAGAGACGATATGTATTCAGATAACCCTTCAGAGTCTAACCGCAAGCTGACGTAGTAGAGGAAAGTTACCAAGAAGGATGTACTTTGCCGGCCTGTCGAAGTGCAGCCATGAACTGAATGGATGTGCGTTAAAACAAAGTCTGTCGACAGCAAAAGAATGTCATAAATAAGATATATATATATATTTTTTATATAAGAACATATGCAGAAAAAATATGAAAATACTTAAGAATAACGATGTAACAGAAGCACTAAGAAAAACATGCACTCCATGGTAGAGTACTCACAAACACAAAGAAGAATGAAGTGACTCACTGGTCAATAATTGTAAATACACTGAAACGCAAGGTAGAAAGAATACATAGAAGCTTGCTTATGAAAGGTATATATTCAATGTTTAAGACGACCATTAAAAGAAGATGGATGACGGCTTATGTCAATCAACCCAGCTAACTCAAATTACAAGCACAGGATCTTAAAGTGGAAAGATGATGAAGAAGTTGTTTTATCTTGCAAAATATAGGGGTACATTGGCTTGGAACCAAGGATGCTATTTCGAGAGACGGAGGAAAAGCACAAAGGGAGTCTAATTGCAGATAATGTGCAAGGACATATTTCCCAAAGATTAGGAGGAACAAGAACATTTACGGATGCCAAATACTGGACAATTTCAAGGGCATGGAGTTTATATGGGATAGAGTGACCAAGTCTCTAAAGGTCAAGAGGAGCAACTGCAACAAGCATAATTGAATCAAATGGTGTTAAATGCACCATCAATATGGACAAGTTCATGGGCTTGTATCACACCATCACCATCATCATCATTTTGCACTTGTATAGCGCTACAAACTCTCAGGCATCTGAGCGCTGCTTACTATTACCCACGGTGTGTGGTGCTCATTTATCGACCTCGGAAGGATGAAAGGCTGAGTTTGGCCCTGCCATGATTTGAACCTGCGTCAGCAGGCTCTGTATGGATGTCAAAGCGAGCGCTCTACTCACTGTGCTATGTTACCGAACACGAAGAGCTTGCAAACAAGTGCTATTCATTAAGTCTGAAGCTAAGATAATGGTGTGCCTACACTCCCTTGAATGTCCCGAGGAAGTGCAGACTGGTGAGGTCAGCCTTCAAACAGAAGACAGTGGCATGAGGCCTACCGATGAGAGAGGGTAGACTCACTGGGAAAACAAGAGGAGAACTGATGTATCTCCAAGCACATGGATTTCATTTCTATGTATGTGCTGCTAGCAAGCCGAACGGTCAAAGGTTGGATTTGGGTTGCCAACCAATCAGAAAAGCTTGCCATGCACTTTTTCATACAATGTTGCAAAGTATTATTCTGCTGCCGTATTCTCTGCTATGGCAAGTACATTACACCACATGTATTGAAGTAGCTCAGGATGTGCCTCACAGACATGAGACCGTCAATGTGGGATTAACACACGTATTATCTATATGTAGACATGTTCCCCTAATCCAATCCCACCCTTCGATAGATTTTATAGTTTGCCACATAGGACGACATCATAGATGATGGATCTAGCATTATATACACTGAGTATAATTCGAAAGATATTGTGATCTTGCATGAATCGATTTGATGAGTCTTTATTCACCCTGGTTTACTTGTGAGCAGTATTTTACCATCTCCTTTGAGTCTGTCTGGTTATTTGGTCTGAGATATTTTATTGGTAATTCCATGCATCACACAGACGCTTCAAGATGCTAGAGCACAGGTGGATCAATACTGTCAAACTTAACAGAATGAAACCAATAGTCTGGTAATTGCTTGCAAGCAATTTACTGACTAACAGGTTGTGCCAGCATCTCTGGTTTAATAGCAAAATGTATTTCGGTACTATACTCTTGCCTCAAAAGCCTGTTGGGGCTGTGGCCACTACACACAGAACAGTTAACTCTCCCGATCTGAGTGATATACGTATCAGAAAGTCCAGAATGCCAGAGATCACTGACATAAATGTAAGAGTGTTTGCTCTGGATCGGAGGCATACTATAATACCTAATGCGGAGAAGCCTGGGAAGAATGTGCCTGGAGAGGCGCCCATGAATATAGTCTTGGCCTGGTTACATCATAGAGCGGTTCGAGGCGGTATTAGAAGCAGGACCTGAGAGTTCTTCTGAGGGTGCAAATCAATGGCTGGTATATTGTGGGCAGCAACACAGATTGTATTGTGAAAGATTTTGGACAGAGAAACCTCCCACTGTTTCTGAGCATATGTAAGAAATTGAGCAATGTGTTACCTAATTCCAATATGGCAACTATACGGGACTTATCCAGATTAGATTAATCTCGCTAAGCCTACCTAGGGGACCTTCTTTTTTATTCCTTTATAATGATCATTTTTGTCTTCATTTTAAGTTAGGTTTTATGTTTTAATGCTTACTGTATAGTTTTGTCACATATAATTATACTTTTGTCATGTGTTGGATGTTTATATGCGAGCGCGCTGATGCCTTTGGGCTTGTTGCGCTATACAAAAAATAAAATAAAATAAACTTTGTATGCTATGTGTGTTGAACAGTGCATCGTGAAGTTAATCCAATGCTTCACACAAAAGGTCAAACTCTTTCGACTCTTAGAGAGGAGGACTTATTAACATTTTTAAAATAGGATAGCACATCCCAAGCCGAATACAGTTGCCAATTCTGTACTCCTGCTAATATGTGCTTGCGATTATACAATACAAGTGCTATTAAATATGAGAAGTGATGGTGCTGCCCTATCAAGGGATGTTCACCCACATGAGAAGACGCCGGCATTATCTGGCTCACGTGCAACAGATATTAGTGCGTAGGCCACGTGACAGTCAGAGCTGGACTGGGAAGCAAAAGAGGCCCTGGAATTAATGTTCAAAGTGACCCCATATTACACATTTTCAGCAAGCACAACACTTTTCCTATGAGGACATTTGGAAATAAAATGAGTCACCACACAAAACAGGCCCAGGGTGTAGAGGCCCACCTGGACATGTCCAGAGTTCCCTATAGGCCAGCCCACCCCTGGTCACAGTTACCGCTGGCTGGATACGTCCAAATAACCCTGGCATGCTTCTGCGTCACACTCCGCCGACTGGTCTTTGACAGACATTTCTCTGGTTCAGGTGCGGCAGAGTCATGGTTTCTGGCCATACTAGCAAGCATGGGGGTGTCAGGTAGGCCACGCGTGATTCCACAATGCAGACCGCCCTGCTCCCCCATTGCGTCTTCAGCAGTTCCGGTAATTTAACATTTTCATTGCTTTAGATTTAGTCGGCTATCAAACCATAAAAACACATAAAACATACATCCCATCAACATTTGAATACAACATACAATCCATAAAAACATTCATAAAACTCAGCAAATGTTAAAAGCGTACCCCTCGTATTAATAGAGTCATACTTTGACCTTTGGATATCGAATTACTACTTAAAACCTGATCACTCAAAATGTTGCCTTACTTAACCAAGCCTGATGCACATATTTTGCGACAAAAATATACAGTGTTTAAATTATCTGTGTTTCTATAATAAGATATAGCAAAATTTACGTGCCATAAATTCATCATTTTGAACCCAGGAAACAAATAGCTGGACCTTAGATCCTTATATCCTGTGCAAAACAGCAGAAAATAGCCAAGAGACTCTCCCTGCGCACCACAGGCCGGGCATACGGTTCCTTCAAGTATGTACCAATTTTAGTAAAGCACACCACTTTTAGTGGGTTGGTACAACGCTGCATATAAAGTTCACGTGCCAATTGTGGTCTAATGATGTCCAGATAGGCTTCGTGCCCGAAGTCCTTTCTTTATTCTCAGGTATGAGCGACCGGTGCCCAGCAAGTGGCAAGCTTCTTCCATGTTCCGCCTGATTGCCACTAGACATGCATTTTTTTTTACCAGGGCTTTAGTACAGGTGGTCATATCTTGTTTAAGACTCCAAAGGTTATGCAAATATAGCTGTAACAAGCCTATCCGAACATGCCTGAGTCAGGGTACGATCTGGACCCTTCCGGTGACATTACCTGAGTGAGGGCGTCAATATATATCTAATAAGAGGCAGAGTCGTCCATATCTTTACCCAGCAGAGCAAGGGTTTAGTAATCATCAAAGCCTCAATGGGACATAGGCTACATTCCATACAAAGGCTCGAGCCTGGCGCTTCCATCGGATGCATCAATAGGGATTTTATGAATTTGTTTTCAGTGATGGCCAAAGACTGGGCTCTCACGTAACCCCAGATTTCCGCTGCATGCAGGGTAGAGGGGAGGGCTATTAGTCTGTAAATTTGGAGAGCAGGTTGAATTCCCCTCGCCCCCCCACAATGGGTGGGGAAGAATTTCCTGATTATCCTGCTAATTTTTCCAAGATTCGCCACTGCTTTAGTCACCTGTTTCATCCATAGACAATTATCAGAGAACTTGGTTCCCAGGTACTCATGAGTACCTGCTCCAATTGAGTACCATCTATGGTAAAATTCACCTTCAAACTCTTTGCTATCTTGCATCTGAAGACTACTAACTTGGTCTTTTCTTTGTCCAGCTCTAAGCATAGCTCTTCACACGTTCTTTTAAACACTGACAGACCTTATTTAAGGCCCATTGGGCTGGTTGCAAGCAGAACCGGATCATCTGCGAAAAACAGCGCCGGGAACCTTTCTGCAGCAATTTGAGGTGGGACCAGACAATCCCTTTCTAGCTCCTCGATTACTTCATTAATGTGGATACAAAAGAGGAGGGGGCGAGTGGGCACTCCTGATGTACTCCCCTTAGGACCTCAAGTGGCTCGGGTAATTACCACCAAAAACCCCAGTAAACTGTCACTGTATTGTCAGAGTAGAGCCAAGGGCAGCCAACAGATTATCCAGAATTTTCTTTTTCTGCAATACCTGCCATAGCTTCCATATTGGTTCAAAGTCGAAGGCCGTTTCAAGGTCCACAAAAATAGCATAAACCCCCCTCTTATAAATGTGATATATTTTCCCAGAATCAGCTTGAGTCTAAGGCTCTGATCTATTGTGCTGATTTCTTGTTGGAAACCTGATTGTAAATGGTTTATAATCCCAAAATGATTGACCCAAGACTGTAACCGACCCAAAATGACCTTTGCAAAAATCTTACCAGCTGCATCGAGAAGGGAGCTAGGTCTGTAATTCCCTGTTAGATCCCTATCTCCCATTTGAATATAGACACCATTTCAGCCTCGCGTCATGATTTTGGGACCAGTCCCTCCCCAATGACAGCATTAAAGACACAGCAAAGTAACGGGCCTGAATCACCACTTCGTCCTTAAACAGGTCAATAGGTATTTTATCGGGGCCTGGTGCCTTTCCACTCGCCAGTGGCCTGAAGGCCCCTACAACTTCCTTCAAAGTGAAGACAAGTGAAACCCTCTCCCCTGGGGTTTCGGCTGATAACACCTGTATCTCAGGAAGGGACTCATGTTGATCATAGGATAGTCCACCAACGTGTTTATGCCAAATGGCTGGGGCTATTGTACACTGTAAAGTGTCAGGTGCATCCCTGCCCACCGCTAATTTCCAAAATGAGCATTCATGCAACACATCCCATCGTTTGCCAGTGTAATGCTCTTTTTTTGATTTCATTCGCTTTTTGTACGTAGCCCTCAAAGCCCGTAATCCGGACTTGTCCACGGGTGGATCTTCGTTTAAGCATGATACTAAACTATCTTTGACTGCTCCGCATTCATCGTCAAACCAACCTTGTGTTTTAATCGTTTAGCATTAATGCTTTTCAGTGGTTTTGTGAAGAAGGTAAAAAGATTTTGGACTATATTTAGATAACTCTCCAGCAAACTCTGGTCTGAACTATCATTATTACACATAGTAACAATATTAAATAGAATAGTACCGTAGATACTGTGTTTGCAATTACTCAAAATCGATGTTACTCCACTTCGCTCTATTTGTAGTGTGACCACCCACCACTATATGCATTCCCCTATCTATTTGCCATTTTCCCTTGCAGTCCTTTTTCCGAAGAGTAGACAAAATCGGCTTGTGATCGCTTTGTTGACAATTTAAGACTTCCCTTTTTTCCACCATATCCCACTGCTTGGCGCTAATAAGTACACAGTCAATCCTTGACATTCCATTTGGACTGGAAGGGTATGCTTCGCAGGTTGATCTAGCTTGGATCTACCACTACAATCTCTCAAATTAAGATTGGGTAGTATATGGGTGTCTCAATTGCATGAGGATGTGTTTGTAGGGGATAGGCAGCCACTAATGATGGAATACCCCATGCTAGATCTTGTTCATCAAAACGTCTGATTAGATCTGTCAGTGGCTTGTATTGTAAGTTCAAATCATCCATTGCCGGAACAAGTCGGGGATCCCTATCTGGTTTTCCTAGAACTGTATAATCTCTTGCATCTTTAGTAAGCTTCCCAGGGGCAAATCTCGATATGGTCAATGATATATTTTGAATATGAGGATTTTCCTCCCATCGCAGGTCGTGGCAGCTAGATGTTGCAAGTCTGGGGTACCGGTAGGTCTACTATCGTTAAGTCAATTTAGTTGGGTCTCAACCCATCACTGTAACCAGCCCCAAGGACGCCATTTTGGAACTTTACCTGCCAGAATACCATGGTTGGAGAAATACTGGAGCTCTTTCTGCTCTATTGCCCAGGTCACCTGTAAACATATTAGGTGAAATCCCTCGACAAAGTTAACCCAGCCAAGGTCCTCTAAGTGTTTGCCCAAACCTGCAATATTCTATGACCCAATGTTATAGGTTGAATATAGCGATAATGACACGAGGCTAATCTGGGGCTGCTAAATTGGTTGGTTGTCCGTTTGCTCCCTTCCAGCCCCTGTCCAATATTCAAGCAATGGATGGAAGAGGGTCTCATCATGTTTTCTTCACCCACGCCTACTATGTGTGGACTCCGTGGTCTCAATGTAATCCATGACCCTTCCAGAGAATTAGTGCAGAGTTCATTTGACAAAAGTCCCTCTACTGGTGTCCTTTTGACTAAAGTCAGTTGAATAGAGTCAAGGCCTGTTGGCATTGGTGCATGGACACGTAGAATTATACTTTCTCTTATAGTGGATTTGAAATCCCTTATGTGACGCAACCAATGAATAGATTTGTTGGTAAGGGCTTCTGTAGACACATACTGATCACAGGCCAGTCTCAGTACATTATACAATAAACGCACAATGCTGGGCATTGGGGGCACTAGATCCATCTGCCCCACAGTGGTTATCAGGGTTCATCAGGTCTTGGGCTATGTGGATGTAAATGGCTCCTAGGTGGATTTCTCCGAGCAAAGTTGTCTATAGTAGCTATCAACATCGATGGTCCCCTGCTGACAAGATTATTCATCGATAGGGCCCATGACATAGTTTGTAGGCAGCCAAAACAACTTCCTTCAGACTGCAAATTTCCAGCAGGGCTCTGTCAGGGGATGTACCCTGGCGCATCTGCATACACAACCCGAAGGCTGCCTACAGCCTGGCACAGGAAAGTTAGGCACATGTTTGGCCCCCACCCCTTAGTCACTCTCATCTACAATCAGCTTCTCTGACACGTTTATTCTTAGTATGTACTACAATGGGTTCATTGGGTGGCCTAGTTGCTAAAGGTCTCCTTGCTTGTGCATGCCTCCATACCTTTGCATGCTCCATATCTTTTCTTGTACCAGAGCATCTTTGGTTGATAGCAACATTTCGGGTACTTTTCATGATTGCTGGTTCATTAGAGGCTTCTGGTAAATTCATTATGCCAGTAGTTTTGTTTTTGTCTCTGCCACCCAAATAATTCCTGTGGGCATCCTGGAGTGATCGGAGCGATCGATGTCACTTAACTGCTCCCTGGTATCTGGCTGCTCTTTGGCACTGGATAAAGGGGAGTGTATTTCACTTATTCCCCTACCCAGGTATCTGGGCAGATCAGGACCCCTTTGTGGGATAGTGTAATTCTTCCCACCTTCCAGCCCTATCTGCTTTTCTACTTCAAAGTCCTCTAGCAGATCTTTTGCCTTTTTCTTTGCCCGACACTTCCCCATATTTCTGGCACTAGTGGGGGAGCTCCAGCCCCACTGGCTGTAGGTTCTGCCTCAATGTGATCAATGTATTGCAGACTAACTGCACAGTTCGAGGCGGGCTTTGAGGGACCTAGGCCATTACTGCGCCTCTCATTGTTACCATCGATGTCATAAAGCAAATCTTGAGTTTCAGTTATTAGGACCTTAATCTCTTTAATGGGCTTCAGCAATTTGAACAGTTAATTTGGTCCCTCCAACAGTGAAATCGTTGCAGTGGCTTTCCTCTTACTCATCGGAGAAAGACCCTGAAGTTAGCATCGGTGTCGATGCTCTCGCGCAGCTTGATTCTGTTCGAATCAGCTGAAAGGATTCAAACCATTTGAAGCTGAAGCTCGAAATGGTTCGAAAATTGCAAACTGTGTCTTGAGACACTCATTTAGATATGAGTATTGGATGGTTTGACTCAGTTTGACAAACACTCTGAGTTAATACTGCATTCTAGGATACTGGTGGCTAAAACAATGATGCAATGGGGCCCCCAATTCCATCCTGGAGTCATTCTGTTGCATAGGGAGCAGAGAGATAGACCCCAGGCATTGGGAGCTTCATCTAAAGCCATCCTTCTTCAAAATCTCCATCTAGCTGAAAAACAGCACTTTAGTAATTGGAACATTTTATTTTAAGGGAAAATGGTTTACTTGCTTGAGTTTACTTTTTGCTAAAAAAAGAAAATACTTTGGTTACCGAGACTTTTTAATCACACAATAGAGTTAACTTCAGAACGTTATTCATAAAGGACTTTCAGTTCATTTATTTTTAATGCCATCAATTTAATCTGCTGCTTCAAGCATTGGGCTTCATTATGAGTGTGCCGGTGCCAGTAACAACTTGTACCGGCACATTTTGTGGACCGGCATATACCAAGTCTGCTGGTAGGGGTAGAGAACTACGTTCAGGCCCCTCCCATTAAACAACAGTGGCAGTTATTCAGTGGTTTCAACCCATGGAGTCCTATGCGGCTCCATGGGAATGGGAATTTACCGTTTCCCTGCACCCCATAATATCCTGGTAATACCAGGCTATCGCCAGGTGGAAGCGGTTAGTCGAGATTGCCCGTAAACCGCTGGCACTACTGGTGGCTTACCAGCAATTTCACAATGAACCCCATTGTCTTTTTGTCTGGAAACAGGCATATTTGTCGTTTTCTATCGAAACAGCTAATTGTCTTCAAGTTTACATTTCAGTCATCTTGTTTAGCAGGCAGAAGATTTTCTTGTTCCATACATTTTCTTATATTTCGAACCCCTTCCCTTAAACCTTGGAAAACAAATATAATCTTAGATGAAACATATTCTTCAAAGGTTGTTACTGGCTAGCAAAGTGTAAAAGAAAGAAGAGGGAGGCCCTCAGCATCTTTGAGAGACCAGCATTTCTCTGATGGTGGCTTTACAGTGAAGGAGAGGATTAATCAGCTTTTGTATCAAGGAGTACCGTTGCAATTTTAGAAGCAATGGGCTTTCCGTGAGGGAGACCCATTACCATTTTTGTGAGGGCAACTTTTCTGTAAGCGGAAGCCATTATAGTTTGTGTGGAAATGGTTTTAATCAATCGTTTCCAAAGGTTAGATAAACTCTAAGCTGAATCGGATCAATATACGTCTATTGTATGAGAAAAGCTCCAGCCCAATTCAAACCATAGTGATCCATTGCCTCAAAGCTGATTTGAGCTGCGTTCGAGTCGAACACAACCGTTATTTCGCCTGATTCACAGAAACTGTTCCTGTGGGATTGCGCCATTATAAAACACGTCCATGAATCAGGCTGATTGACTCAGGTTGGTTCAACTTGCTAGCCATCTCTATAGAGTCTTGAATGGCTCAATCCGATTCAGAGCATTTCATGCACTATTCGATCCGTAGACTGCCTTGACCAAGAAAGCGTGAACTCTCTTTGCAGACTGCATGCATGATGCATGCGTGATGCATGCAGAATAGGGAGGAAGGATAGCTCAGGGGCGACACGCTTGTCTTGGAAGCAAGACAACTTGGCTCAAACAGGTCTGAATCCCGATCTTGTGCTTAGAAACCACTCGTTGGTATTAAGCGCGTTGTAAATTAACAATTATACATGCTGCAGAAGGCATTGCCTAACAACTCTGTAGTGTGTGTTATTGTGGGAATTAGATCTGGCATTGACATGGAACAATAGTGACGCAGGCTTATCCCTCCTGTTCTGAAGGCAGCAATTTGATTGTGGAGTCCACATTACATACAGTAAGCAGGTACACAGCAAAGTGGGTGTGCCACAATACAATTAGCATTGTGTCACGATGCTGTTGTGCATTTGACCCCATTTACATACTCTCAGCGCAGAGTAACATCAAGCCCACCACACATGAGATCATTTATGATATGCTGTTATGTTGGTGTTATGAGGCCCACCTTCTGCCATTTGTGTACTGGGGGGTTGCTTTGGTTGACCACAGGAGGGTCCAGTGTCTGAACCCTCCACTTTGGTGAAATCCTCCCACTACTTGGGTGTTGAGAGGGACAGTCAGTGGGCCAGAAAGGGAGTAAGTAAGAGACAGAGTTTGACCTCTATGTGGTCAAACTGAGGTATGTGAAACGATTGATTGTAATGTCATTTTTGCCATATGCTATGTGCAGTCTCCCTTGAGGGATTGAGAGATTGTTCATGAGATGAGGACAGAAAGGATGAAATGTGGGAAGTTACACATAGACGTAGGCATGGCACGCAAGGTCTCCCTGCGCACAGTGATGCTCCACTTAGCACTCACTACACACACACACAGATACTGGCAGCCACCTTCCATTCAAATACATGGGCCCATTCACTTCCCACCAGCACTTTCCGTTACCCCCCAACATGCACTGAAACTGCAGTCAGGCCATCTATAGTATCACATTTGACTATGGGCCTCATTACACGGATGGTTCATGCCGGTAAAATACCGGCACCGCCTTGGTGGAAAGGGGAATTACCGCCCTATTCCAAGGTTGGCGGGGTGGTAATTCCCCCTTCCACCATTGCCCTTCCCCATTTCTGCCCCATAGGGCTCTATAGGAATGGGGAAGGCGCTAATTACGGTACCGCAAATTGCGGTACCGTAATTAGCTCCCTGGTCGCTTTGCAGGTTGGTTTTTAATGCCTGCAAAAAGCAGGCGTTAAATTCCCCAACCCGCAAAGGGACCTCGTAGTAAGGCGGTAAGGGTTTACCGGTACCGGTATTTAACCCTTAAAATTTTACCCTTACCGCCATCCGTGTAATGAGGCCCTATATATTTTGCTTCCTCAATGTTGGTTGGAGGTGATTGCTGCATTTCAAGATGAGTGGGGCACTTCCAAATGCACAGGGATATGTTATGTTACAGGAGCTTAGTATAGCACATCTATTACCGGGCGGTGTCTTTGCGCTGTTACTGAACGCCACATGGGTTTGTCTAGTAGGGTGGTATAATGTAAGGTCAATCAGTGCGGGTACAGAAAGGTCTTTGAAGCATTATGAAACGTATAGTAATCGTCAATAAGCCTCCAAGCCAGTCCAGAGCCGAGGCCCTGCCACGTATAAACAGGTCTCCCCTCACCAAATAAGACATAAAAAGATTCATATGTGTGGAATCACTGGAGAGCATGCCTGTGCCACCCACAAAAGAGGTGGAACAATATACTCCACCCACAAATGACCACCAGACCCCCTCCCCACCCCCGGGACAGGGAAAGGACAGCGACATAGAATTAGGACGCCAGTTTTATTTGTATTTACGTTAGTCCTACTTCTATGTCTATGGGCTGTCCCGTTTTTTTATTTTTTTTATTTTTTTTTATCTGGTCACCCTAGCCAAGAGGCCTGGAAGAGATTCATCGGGTGTCTGTCAGAAGCCACTCTGGAACTCTCTGCATCTGTGGGACTCGGATTGTCTAGGAGGTGAACATGGTGTGTCCCACTATTTTCTGGTCGTGCTAGGAACGCTCAGTGGGTCGGTAGATGGATTTAGGGGCCTTTGTCATCGGTTCTTCTCTAGAGACTTGACTTTCCCTCCCAGATCCACAGAACAACAGGGTCGTGAGCCAAGTGACGACTCAAACCTGTGCTCTACCCACACCACTACACCACTCTAGGGCACAAATAAAACTAATTTAGCCCAATCACAGCAGCACATCGTGACCAGCCTTGCGCTTTAAGAAAAGTAGTGTGCTGAAATAGTGATCAGCAAAAGCAAATTGCATATGCTTCCGCTGCTACAGAAGGCAAGGAGCAGGGCATACATCTTATTTATGTGAGGAAACAAAACAGACTTCCTCTGCTTTTCTTTTCGGTTCAAGCTGTAAATCCTTGAATTTGTAATAAAGCTACAGCAGAGTTTTCAGAGGTGCTGCACTCTCTGATTTATGGCATAACTAGTACACAGATAATTTTACTCTCAGAACATTCAGCGAAAGCCGACTGGAGGCACTTCTTCCTGCTCCCTGCTTTCCTGCGGCATTCATCAAGGTGACATCCACAAGCAGCCACTGGGAGGGGAACTTTAGAATCAAGCCCCGGCTGGAACGCGTCCAACCCAAAAAGAGACAATCTCAGCAAATTCTGTGCACGTGAATTTATGATTCGAGTCAGATTATTAATTATATTGTGATTCGCCACATTCTTAATATAAAAATAACTTATATATATATATTTTTTTAAATAATGGGTCATGCTAGATCCCTACTGCTTCTAAGCGCTGTAATAGCATGTGTTGATATTGCTCTGTTTCATGGTCATTAATTCATCAATCTCAGAAGAATGAAATACTAAGTTGGACCTGCTGCAGGATTCGAACTTCTGAAGTTCAAGCTGCCCTCATATCAAAGATCAAAGAACGGGGCTTACCTGGTAAGATATCCACCCTGGAAATGTTTATAGCAGTATCCTGCTGGTGCAATATTCTGTGTCTGAGGAGTTCTGCACCAGTGGTGGCATGGAAGCATTGTGTCATGAAAGATAAGTGAATACCCTCCTGGTACAGATTTGATGGATATAAGCGATGCAGCCATTGGCCACAACAGTGAATCTCCTGTTCATGGATTTGTCCTATCTCAGTGTAAACCAGCTCCAGAAAGAGCAAATGCCAGAGAATGCACTGAATGAAAAGCCTTCCACCATCAAACATTCTGTGAGTGAGCCAAACAGCTGATTGGTTGAGGTATTAATTTCCACTGATATGGCATATGGTCTGAAACTTGCCAGCCCATCAATCATGATGCCAGACTTCAGCTCCATCAATCTATCTTTAAACTGTTTGAAGCAAATAAGATAGTCAATCATGTTGTCATATGACTCTCCCTTCTGTATTTTTAGACAGTAGTAGACAGCGAATTGAGTATCATCTGCATAACACTCTGATTTAGTGATGGAATAAATAACATTTGCCTTCATGTGTGTTAACAGGCCTACAACAGCTACCAAAGTCAATCTATCGCCTACATTTATGTTGTTAGGCAGACTAAATGATATCTCCAAATTATAAGGGCACAGAGAACATTTGAACAATGTATTTGCTTGAATTTCTAGTGCTGCACAATGGTCTCTTCTTCATCTTTCCGTATTAGTGAATTTGGACAATCAGCTCGCTGGTATGAAAAAGCACAAGTTGATTTCTTATTTGAATATAATTAATGTGACAAAATGCTTTCAGCCGTGCAGGAGTAAAGGGGTGAGTAGCGGCTAAAGCGCCTATTCTACCCTCAAACTGCTCCAAACCAAGAGTGATCCCAATCATAAAGGTAAAATAAGCACCATTATGAGATATACGTCCTTCACATTTTTTTGGTAACGTGTGCCGAAAGAAGGCTATACCCTCAAGAGGGGAGTGACTGTGATACAGTAGAAACCCAAACATCAATAGTGCAACAGTCCAAAGTAAAGGGACTGTCCAATCAATGTTCTATAAAATAAATGGCAATACTTTAATGAAAATAATGTACAAAACTCACCCTTGCGGAAGGAACACAGAGTATGTACAGCTAGAGACAAGTAAAAAGCACAATGTCTGTAAAAAGGATATGTTCAGGTGCAGAAAGGGATTAAATATGACATAATTAGCCTCTTGGGCTGAAAGGTGGACCAAAGGGCAGTTAGCAGTCAATAATACTGTCTGCGGCATCTTGACTGTTTGATGGCATTGAATCAGGCTTCTTGATGATGGTCATATGGTTCGATGAGGTTCAAGTGCAGAGGTCACGTTGTTCTAGATGGGGAACAGTGATAAGGAAGTGTAAAACAGGTAATTAATGCTGTTTGAATACAATGCTTGAAGAAGTGTGGTTTGTGAGGAACACCAGGGTCGATCCGACAGTTGGTTCAACTGCGAAGAGGCTAGTGACTGGATGCACAGTATTTACTTATTCTGGGTTGGGGATCATGAGGGCCAACAGGGTCAGTTTGAAGCTCAATTCAGAGAGGATGGGGACTGGATGTGCAGTCCAGTTCAATCGGTTTCATGTGGCCTTCGCATTCAAGGGGCTCAATGATCCAGCAGGGTACGCTCGATGAAGATCGGCAGCTGCAGCAAAAATGCTGGTGGGTCAGCAGCAGATGCAGTAAAGAGCTTGTAGTTTAAGCTGAGACAATGAGGCACTCAGATAGTGTGGTGTGGCGGTAAACAGGTTTGACGTGCGGTTCAGGTACAGCAGTCATGTTGTTCCATATGGGGAGTGGATGTCAAACAGAGGTTAAACAGGAGCTCTAGTGGTCGGAAGACAGTGCTCAGAGAAGTGCGGATTGTGAGGACTACCAAGTCGGTTCAAAAGGTGCAGGTTGATGACTGGCTATGCAGTTTGAGTCAAGTAGAACTTGTGCAGTATTTGAAGGTCACGGTTCAAAGGATCCCCCAGGGTCTAGTCGACTGTTGCTGAAGATCGGCAATGAGGATGTTGGTGGTGTTCAAAGGGGCACTTCAAAGACGGCAGCTGCACTAAAGAGCTTCAAGTTCCAGCCAGGCAATGATGCGCTCAGCTAGAGCGGTGAGGCGACAAACAGGTTTGAAAATGCAGTGAAGCTGTTCAAGGTGTTAGAGTGCCAAACACAGCTCCAGAGTATCCAGTAGGTCTGAAGATGTCAAATGGGCTCAAATCATGGTCCAAAGTCATTTGAATACAGAAACACAGGTTTCCTGGTGGCTTGGTCCTCTGGTTGTTGTGAGTCCAATCCAATCGCTGAAGAATATCTTTCAGACTTTGTTTGCATGATCGCACACACAAGGAAGGCTGGCCCACAACTGCAGATCCCCCTCAACTTGGTGAAGACCTGATAACATTGTGGCTGGCAGAAAGGCAGATCTTGTCCCAACATCAGTTCACCCCAAATAGTCTCTGGGGATGGTTAGGGGACAGAGCTCATATTTGCTTTGGACTCTGAGCATTCACCTCACTGATGGAGGACTTTGGAAAGGTCATCTCTCCCAACATAGGTCCAATTAATTCTTCCTCAAGTTTTAGTTCAAGAGTGAATCAAAGAAGGAGTGGAAGACCCCTTCTTTTAGCGGCAAATGCCCACAGTTCATAGGACTCAAGCAAACTTGATTTAAGGGTCCAGTCCCGGTTCTTACAGCAAGAGGACTTTGCCTTTCAACATCACATCCAAAGTACTTTGTGCTAAAGGAAGTAGAGGGGACAGAAAGGAAAGGTAGAGGCAGAGAGAAACAAGTTAGGGGAACCTTTTGCCAGCTTTAAAGAGCTCCTTCCATGTACACTTACCCAAGCCATTCCCTTCTCAATAGAATCAAAGGACTTTAGATATGCAGCACCCTGGTGTGAGGCCAGCCCTTTTATGAGTGGGTGTGCCTTTTGGTTCCCGTTCCCAGGACAGCTTCCTGTGATGTTGCTGTCTCACTGGGGAGGGTGTTACCTTCCCCCAAAAAGGAACAAAGCGATGCAACCCCATTCTAAAGTGCTGCCAGCAGTGGCAATGTCCAGATTGTGTGGGGAGAATACACATAACCCCTTCACAGCTGAGCTGGGCTCACAGGGCTGACACATGTGTGACCTCAAATTGCTGTGGCTGTAAAATTATGAGAAATACCATCCACCATACCCTAACTCAGGTATGGCTTAGATTCAAAGATGTATCTGCCACCGGAACAATAGACTCATAATTATAGAGTTTTGAGACTGGAGTGCAAGCCTTAAATACTGCCCCTGCATTTCAGAGACTTGGCCCTCCTTCATCTGTCAAATGGGCACCTGTGACCTCTATACCTGAGCAGGATACTGATACAGCAGGAAACAGGTACACACTATGATTTTTGTCATGGATCATATCAAAGGGAAATTTGATTAATTGGCAGATTACTCTTCATGGGATGGAATTGCCAGTATCCTTATATTATATTAATAAAAATCAACAACCCAGGGCTTCCACACACTTGTCAAATTGCAATCCATCACCTTTGAATGATACATTTGCTTGAATCTTTTGTATGCCACAATGGTCTTTTCTTCATTCATTAATTCAACTTTTATAACACGCTTTATACAGTTTACCAAGATTTTAACCTGTGATACTCTGCATTGGCTTGCTTGCAAAACAAACGCGTTACGCCTGAGCTATCCTCCTGACCCTCATCGTTCCATGGTGATGAATTTGTACTATCAGCTTGCTGGTATGAAAAAGCACACGTCAATTTCCCATCTGAACGTAATTATGCAATAATGGTGTTGGTCAAGTGCTGTACTGTGTGCTTGCGACATTACCTAGGGAAAGAGGGCCATTACCAAAGAAATTCATTTGTGACTAGCAGAGGGACTGCTGGTTCTATGTGGTTTCATTACCACCATCTTTACAGTGGACGGTTTAGTTGTGGCAATGCCACTGTTGCCACATAATCGTTGGGCCTTATTACGAGTCTGGCGGTAGCAGTGCCGGTAAAACCGGCAGGACTGCATTTTTCCAGGGCCTGGCTCCACGGAAACACTGGGGTATTACGACGCTGGTGTTCCTGGAAGTCAGGTGCTGAAAAAATGTAAATCCCCATTCCCATTTGAGTGCCATAGGACTCAATGCGCATGAGGGAAGCACTGCCACTGGAAAGTCTGCAGGCTGTTGCCATCCCACCTGCAAACTCAGAGTGTGCTGGTCCAGTAACAACGGTGCCAGTAGGCTTCCCGGCACCGTTGTTACCGGACCGGCACACTCGTAATAAGGCCCATTGTCTTCTTATGTTATAGTAGGTGAGTCACCTCCAGACCTCTCTTCCCCCTCTGTATCAGCCCCCTACCCCTTTATCTTGACCCTGAATACATATATATATATGTTTCATTTCATGCTGATCAAATTGCTACAACCAAGCAGGCAACTACAAAAATTATGCATGTGAAACTACTGCAGAATGGTACAGTCCATGCATATGCCATTACCATGATAAGCAGTCACAAGTGGGACCAAAAAGGATGGGTAAACCAAATAATTGGAAAAAAGAAAATAGTCTTGGTGCATGTGAATCAGACGTATGGTGCAGTGTGAACTCTGAGGCCCAGCGGGCGGGACGATGCTGGTGCTGGAGCAGGAGGAAGAGCTGCGCGTGTGTGGGTATAGGTGGCCGTAGGAGAAGCAAGTCAAGATTGGAAAGCTGGCAAGACGACACAGAAGAATCGGGAGGCAAGAGGAAAGGGAACTGTGTGGGAAAGAGATGCAGCTGCAGGGGACTGAAAGTGGCAGAAAGGAAGGAGCTGCCAGTGCCGAAAGACGATGGCCACTTGGAACACAGGCTTGTCCTTGCAGATAAAGTTTCCCACTTCCTGACTGGACGCCCAACATTCTAAGACTGCTATGATGGCTTTAGTCCAATCACATGCTGTTCCACCTCATCTATGATTTATAATGCATCATCAACCCCCTGTAGGGTAGCTACTCAGTGCTGCTGCTGAACCCCCTTGATGGTTCTGCAGTAGCCTATTTTGATCCAATTATTCCTGTATCTGTAGGGCTAAGATTACTTTCTGAAAGAAGGGGAGGTTTGTTTCAGGGAGTTTCGTGGGGTTATCTGGTTCTAGATGTACTTCTTTGAGAATTGGGAATATTCCCAATAACCGAAATTCATTCTGGTCAGCTGTGGGTGGGGGGTCGTGCCTTTACACTTCTGTCTGTCAGACCCGGGAAAGCCTTGCCTGTCCAGATTCTCTTTTTGGATAATCATTCAAAATTTAGGTGGAAGCTAAAAACGTTTCTGCTTGCGCGTTAATGTTCCCCATTTTTCTCAATTAGTCTTACTTAAGGCTAAATACCCTTTTGGATACTCCCTCTCTCACACGGTAACAGAGGTAGACCACAAATATTTATATACAAAGGAGAAAGTGACAAGAATTACACTTTTAGCTAGCATTCGGTGTGGAGGGTCCTTGCTGATTAGTCTCGCCCGTTGCAGACACATGTTGGCTCCAAAATAGAAGTTGGACATCAAGTTGGAAGTTTGCCATTAATGTGTGACCGCAGTCCAGCGGATAGGACTACTTTTTTTAGTCCATTGTGCATCAGAAGCAGACTATGAGTTCTTTTTGGGACCTTTAGCTACTTATGAGCAGTGAAGAAATTGAAAAAGAGACTTGATACATGAAGTCTTCAGCTATTTTTGGTGTATTGTGACACTAGCACTACAAATATCACATTCAGAGGTCTATCTTTTGTTTAAATCTGGAATCTTTTATGTGGCTCTGGATTGCATGGTGGTAATCAAGACAATTGTGTTTACCCCTGAAGAAAGTTCATGCAGTTGTAGCTAAGAAGAACTGAAACATGTTGGGATTTGTTTGTGTTTGAGCTATAACACCCAAAGAGTGTACTAGTGTCAAAGTCATTTGTATATTTTCAATTGTTAAATGTGGTTAAATGTATGTGATGTTGGTGATTAGGTTTCTTTTATATCTACCATGTGTGTTTTATTTTGGGTCATGTTCATTTAGAACATTTCTATGAGTGTTTTACCTTTTGTAAACCAAATTAAAAATGTCTTGTATTGTGTATAAAAAATACATGTTTGCTTAAACAAAATCCTTTTAGCATGCATAGATGCCTTTTGAAGGTGGTTGCCTGCACTTTACAAGCACCCTGTTGTTAGTGACGAGGGGAAGGTCCCTTCTAAGAGGGACAGATTGATGATCTGAATTATGAGCAAGAGAACTTGCATCTTGAAAGATTTGGCAATGGGCAAGGGCACAATATCGTCCTCCTAAGTGATAGGTTGTGAGAGGTGAGAATGTCAGCAGGTGCAAAGGTTAGGATAAGTCTACATTTCGCCCATGCATAGACCTGGTGGGGGTCGGCTGAGTGCACCATTCCTGTGGATGTGTGTCCTGGTTTTTGTAACTTTTTCAACATAGAAATAAATTCTTTCAACACTGTTGGAGGCACTGGGGATCCGACTGGGTGCAACAAAGTTTTATGACTCTGAAGAGAGCTCTCTGATCTTTGGCCTTTGACCATTCAGCCTACCTTACAATAATGCATGGCTGATGGCAAACGCGTATCTCTACACAAGTATATCGGGAGGGGTGGTGGACGGGTACTAATGTGGCCAAAGACTTCAACATGAAAGAAAACCTCATACACACTGGGATGAGTGGCAGGATCAGAAATTATATTTGTCATTTTAGATTTTTAGAAATCCATAAGGTGTCTTTTTTGAAAAAGGATTTCAGTGTTGCCCTCTTTGCACTTATCAAACAATGCTGCGTGAGAATAGGTTTCTTAGGTGGGAAGATGGCTAAACTGGCTGAGGATCCTGATGAAGGGCTAACAAGCGGCTAGAGAGGAGTGAGCTTGAATATGGCAAAGCTATTTCCGGCCTGTGTTTTCAGGTGGAGGATTGGCTTCAGATGATCTGTTGATGGATGTTATTGTAAAGGATGCAGGTGCCGCTCATGCTCTGAGGAGAATTGCCTAGCATTTCGGCGCTGGACTGCCCCTGGGCAGGACAAAGGCTGATATGCGGGGAAATTTCTTCTCTGTGAAAAGGACAGTGAGCTAAAGACTTGGTAGAGTCTCTCCCAGGGGTTATTCACCCAAGAACAGGTCATTGGGCTGTGTTTGTGCTGGTAGAGAGATTCCCAGACCCCCCTTTGGCCGCTCATGCTCTGGTTTTCTCCCAATCAGGTGTTTTCACCCGGCTTTGCCATGGTTCCTCTGTTTTTGTGCTTCCCGGTGGTTAGGGTGTCCATGATTACCTCTTGCACTTGTTGAGTTCACCGGGTGTCAGCGAGTTAAGGGGATCTGCCCCCCCCCCTTGTATCTACATGATTACCTCTTGGATATCTCTTTCTTTGCCAATCATGCACCATCCTTGGCCTAGCGGATCCTCAGTTGCAGGCACCATTCATCTCATCTTGCTCAGATGTTGGGTTCTGAGCCCATGCGGATACATGTCGGCATACATGGAGTCGCATCACCTTTGCTTGGGAGCTCAGCTATTCACCAGCATTCATTGCATTATTGTGAACGGGAGGGCTTGTGCTCCAGGCAGCTTGCATAAGGCGCGTGACGCTAAAATAAAAGTAGGAGGTATCTGGAAAGAAATGTTCATGTGTAGTGGAATGTGCAGACAAGTCAGCGATTTCTCTGGGAGTATTTTAAAGAAATAAAAAAAATGGTGCTGGCTAGATTCGCCCTAGTTATCTCTCGGATATAATCCATTGCTTGCTCGCCCTACCCTGAAGCAGCTTGAGGAATGGACCTATCAAACAGACACATCTTGGACTCCCTGGTGTGCAACAGATGTACCCACCTCCTGCATTACAGTGGGATAGATGGATTTCACAGTTAGCCACATTACCCCCTTTGGCTGGCAGAGTTTCAGATTTCTCCTGCAGCTTCTTGTTACACTGGTCTGACAGCGAGCTTTTGCAAGCCCGTGTCTATTTAGATATGTTGAGACCAATGTTGGTCAGCAATGACGGCCTTTGCTAGCTCAAATCTGCCTCCTCCAATACAAATCACATCTTTCTACACTATTGCTAGACCATTGATGTCATCTGCCAGACGGTGGGACCACAGGGCACAATAATGTGGATTAGGATGATAATGGACCGCTGATTAGAAGCGTTTGGGAGGTCCAGCCAGAGTGTTAGATGAAGCAAGGAAAAGGAATGGTTAAATGGAAATGCCAATGCACATGCCTCTCTGCCGGTAGACCCCCAGAGGAAGCTGGCACAATACAGAGGTCTATTACATTACAATGCATCGTGTTACTAGAGGGTCTCAGTTGAGACCTGTCCTTCAGCCAACCAAAGAGCTTGCTTCATCCAACACCTGCCAAGGACCAGGCATTGGACAACTCACATTGTCCAGCAAGGTCTTCAAAGCATGGCACTCTGGCGCTAGTGCTGAAGGTAAAGATTCTGAGAAATGTATTTATTTATTGGGCATTTGTATGGCGCCTATACACAGGTGATACCAGGCACCGCAAGACAAAAAATGGAGGCGGGGGAACAGAGGAAGAAAACAACAATAACAGTTATATTGGCCTTGTGGCAATCCTACCGTGCAAGTGTAGATAAAGCTGATAAGTGCAGGGGAGGGAGGAGTAGGGGACATGGTGGGAGGGGTTAAAGGCAGCAGTAGAGGCACAGTGCGGTGAGTAGTGCTGAGGGGGCCAAACAAGGTCAAGTGCCAGGGGAAGAGGGGAAGGGCAGAATAAGTGTGGTTAACAGAGTGGACCAGATTCAGGCTAGTCCAGGGAAAGGTGCCCAAGGCCAAATGCTGGTAGGGGATGCTGAGAAAGATTGGTCAGGGGTGGTCGGGCCCCTGCATGACTCAAGAGGGACCAAACATTAGTCACAGCAGCAGAGGAACATTAGCACGGGAGTGGGAGAGGGAAGGAAGATGAGAAAAGCAAAGTCTTGAAAAGCCTGGAAACTTAAGAAGATCTGGCTCAAGTCTGAGGGGATCAGGGAATGCATTCCAGAGGGGGGAACCTGCCGAGGAAAGGGATCTACCTCTCACTCTCTGTGATATGTTTTATAGCCCTATTCTGGGTTAGTTGAAGGGGGCAAATGGAGGAAAGAGGCAGATTGAGGAAGAGGCTGTTGCAGTAGTCCAGCCTAGAGAGAACCGGAGCTCTGGAGACATTGAGCTTCTGGGGGCAGCTGAGGAAAGGGAGAATGAGGTGGAGCTGAACATTTGACTTCTTGGCAAGGTCTGTGATGTGTCGAGAGAAAAATAGAAAGGAGTCAAAGATAACCCCAAGGTTTTTTGCCTCACAAGAGAGCGCAGGGAGGGGGCCCAAGGAGGATGGCCAGAAAGATGGGAGGTAACAAGGAGCAGACGTCCCAATGAGAAGAATCTCTTTCTTACAGGGATTGAGGCAGAGTTCATTGGTGGCACACCATGCTTGAATAGCAGTCAAGCATTTGGGTATGAGAAAGAAAGGAGAGAAGGAGGAGGGTAACTTAAAGGAGAGCTCTGTGTCCTCAGCATAATACTGCAAATGAGGAGAGAAAGTGTAGATCAAGTGGGCCAGAAGGGCAAGGTAGATGTTGAAGAGCCATGGCGATAGGATAGAGCTGTGAGGGACACCACAGGAAGAGAGTGAGGTGGAGGAGAGCGGTTCCTGTGCCTCTGGATGCTCTGAAACCAGACTAGTGGTCATGGAGGCAGCCAGCCACTTCAGTGTGTAGAGTCAGTTGTGGGATGACCACCTTCTCCATGAGTTTCCCCAAGAAAGGGGTGACAGAGATAGGGTGATAGCTACCAGGCAAGTAGGGTCACCAGACAGCCTTTTCAACAGGGGGTGCACAATAGAGTGCTTGAGAGGACGAGGAAAGGAGCCAGTGGCAAAGGAATGATTAGAGAGGTCAGCCAAGGCAGGGGCGAGGGAGGTGATGTTGTCCTTGATGGTTCTGGAAGAACAGGGGAGCACCTGTTTGGAGGAGACTTTCATAGAGCAGACTACTCTAGAGACCTCGTCCAATGCAATGGGAGAGGAGGACAGTATGGGGGAAGAAGAGGGCCAAGGAGGCAAGAGGCGAGGGGGTCCAGGCCTGAGGGAGAGCAGGCATTTATTGTGTACCCCTGAGTTAGATGTAGTGTGGAATTAGTATTTTCAAATTTAGGATCCATTTTTGCCACTTTTACCACCAATTCTTATTAGGAAATACTGGATTATTCTAAATAAGACATTAAAATAAATATAATTTCTTGCATTACGTATCTTACTACCTTGTTTTAATCGCCACGAAATGAATCATACAATGAAAGTTATGAAGAATTAGAACAAAGAACTGACTATCCCATGAGAAAGAAAAACAAAAATAACCACTTCAAGTACAAAATTCAACTCTTGTTAGTGAATAAATAAAGGAACATACTGGCAGCCCAAAGAGAAAAGGCCCTACTTTCAATATTATTCTAAGATAAAAGTAAGAAGCGTTTATCGTTAGGAGCCCCTTTTGTTTGAATATTCTGGTGGGCAAAACTGCAAGCAGTTATGGAAGTTTGCTACTGTGGCCTGTTGACCTGTCAGTGGGCAGCATTGGGCTGCAGTGTCCAGGACTAACAGCCTGCTGGCCACGCCTCCGGTGCGACATCAGATGATAGATGGGTGCGAACTACCACGTTTCGGGAGGTACCCAGGAGGTGGTAGCAAAGCATGGGAAAAGCAACAAGGCAAACACTCAATGACCAGGGCAAACAATTATTCAGTTAAGATACTTCTGTTCAGTTGACACCCTAACGAAATTGCATGCGGTGGAGACGTTGTTATGCCTGTTGCTGGCATAGGCAGGTTGTGAAAGTGCATTATGGGTAACTAGCTAATCCCAGATATCCAAGCCTTCCAGGGAAGGCCGCCATCTGCAGGAAGAGCAAAGTTACTGGCTAAATCAGCTCACAGGGGGCAAAGCAGAGTCTTGGGTGAATGTGCTGAGCTTGCTAGAAACATAGGTAGATCCAAACGGAGAGGGCATTTGAGGTTCATGGCTAGTAGAGCTGAGGAAACAGAGAGGGATGCAGAGAACACAGCCACAGACACTTGTTTGGACGCTCTCCTATCAGCAGTGAGGAAAGTGGATAAAGCAACACCATGGATGTCACAAGATATGAACAGAGCACATTTGATAATTGCATCCCCTGAGAGGCCCAGATAAAAGAGCCTTATCCACTAAGCAGAATGTAGTATGTTTAATTCTCATGGACCATTTAAAGAGCACCCACAAATCGAAAATATACTATTATTATTTGTGTAATAGGAATAAAAATCATAATTATTATTTGTATTACTATGAGGATTTTAATAATAATAATAATAATCCTTTACCATAGCTCTGCATACTGGAAATTCCACTTTCAAGGTTCTTGCTGTATACTTCTCGAAAGAAATAGCATAACCAAGGTAGTCACATATTTTTTAACTACAGCATTATTGGGAAAGGGGTAATAGAAAAAATCATGGGTGATCTAGGGATCAATAAGAGCCGGGCTGGGTAGGACAATGGAGAATCCATTCAGTCCACTGGGTCCCCAGGGGCTGGGTATACACTCGCTGATGTTTCATTGTTTGATCGAAAGGACTGTCTCGCCCATTCTTGCCTTCATTTTGCTTTGTGTGGTTCACCTTGTTCTCAAGGTTCGACGCAGTGATATGCCAACAGCCCCAGAGACAGGCAATAATGGCTAATTCTAGTGCTGAATGACCTGCCTTTGCCACAGATCTCCTCTTCCTCACACCCCCATTGTGTTACAATGATAATGGTCATGTAAACTGAGCTATTCCAACAATGGGATATTGCTCAACAAAGGGATACGAGTGGCGGATGTGCTGCGCAAGTCGGATGTGCTGCGCAAGTCGCATGACCAGCTTAACAGAACAGAGAAAACATAGCTGCCATTGAGTTACTTGAAAGTCACAAATACACGGTATGCTTAGAAGAGATTCATTTGAAGCACTGAGGTATTTATAAAAGGAAGAGAGCCTAGGTGGAAGAGATTGTTTTTGCTGCAGTGAATGGCAACCTGGCTGCTGTAATTACGTGAAATGTTCAGATCATTCAATTAAGCCACATGCGGCTAAATGATCAGATTGGCTATTTCTAAATACTGAGCAGAGAAGTTCATTTACAACTTCAGAATAACAGGTTGGTGAACTAGCGTTAGCGGATCCACATGACAATTGAGCAATCACCTTTGAGATCTGCCATAGGAACATAGTACTAAATCTGGGTGAACGTTCTTATACTGAGCTGCAGGATCCCCCAAATCTCCTAGTGAGATGTGTATCAGTATGCAGGTTCCCACAGATTTCCCTCTGGGTGAATCTATCTGAATCTCCTAAAAGAGCTCTAAATCCTGAAGAAAGCACGGGAGAGGTATGGCACGAGCTGGCTGATTTGTAGTTAAAAAAACAAAACTGGTACACAAAATAACTTAAAAGGTTCAAAAAAGGGAGAGAAAGGTTAGGGCAACAGGATGGGTTGGGTGAGGTTAGGTGGGGGTTAGCAAGAGGAAGGGGTCTTATGGAAATGTTATCCAAGTACGACAGCACATTAAACCCTGCAGAAAGATATCTCAGTAGATTGATGCACCTACTAAAAGTGATCTATGTGTAATCTGCAGATCCCAGGTTTGAATCAGGATAAGAAGATCTGCCTTTCACCCTTCTGGGGAATTGTAAGATTGCACGCCAGTCTAGCATAGTCAGTAACATGTCAGCCGTGCCTGGTCTACTTTTCATCATTTAGAAGTTGACCCATTGTTTTTTAGTGCGGTTTGCAATATTGCAGTACTGGGAATGAGTAACAGACATGGCTGAAAAGCCTAGAGGGCAGGGTAAAAGTCAGTTATGCATTGGCAGTGCATGAAGTTTCAGACTGAGTGTGGGTCCATGAGGACTACCGAGGTTATTCATTTAATACCAGGGACGGACCATGAGTGCAGGTCAATGGCTGAAGAAAACCCAATAGGGTTGAGACAGAGTCATTCACGTATCAAGCATTCATGATAAAGACTATGACGTTCCTTGAAGAAATTCCATTTTGTCAATTAGCATTGCAATGTTATGAATTATGTACCTTGAAAAAATGCTTAATATAGAAGACATGATCTACATTAAGAGGCCTGTAGGTGCATTGAGTTCCATATATGCGCCTGACACTGATATATGCAAGGGAGCTGGCAAGTGTTTCATTTGTCTGCAGCACAGCCACATGGGAATGTGCAAGCCATGTTTGTGAATAAGGTTACCTGCACATTTCTCAAAGTAATTAAAATAATAAATGCACATAATGCACATTTTTTATTTGCTTTCCTTTTTGTGATTTTTTAAAAAAAGATCACAACTTTTGTCTGCTGCAAGCAGAGAGTTAATTTTGGTTTCCATGTTAAATATAAAAGGAGAGGCAATCCATTAGTCATTTAGACTCATTGCTTTCTTTTAACATACCACTCAGGAAAGGTTTCGAAATTCTTTTTTTATTTAAACTCAATTTTTATTGCATTTTTTTCAAACTACAAGGAAAAACCACGAAGTACATACAAATCTTCACAATACTATTAACTGACAGGACATAATGTCTGGTAGCTATACATACCCCACAAATGTATCCATAGCATTATACTCCCATAACTGATATGTGACATTTTCCTCTCCACTCCCTTCCCTCCCTGTCACGGGAGCATCATCCAGCCACCCTCAATGCCCCTTCCCCAGTCACTAATCAATAAGTCGACAGCACAAGACACATGATGGATTATGCCCAAGCGATATAACCATTTTCTACCAATTCGCACATGCCGTCACGGTCTCGCAAAAAGTACCAAACAGGGATCACTGAATCCTTTATTTAGTAAACGGAAACCCAATCGTCATAACCACAGGCACTCTCCTCCCCTAGTTGTTACTCCTCCTCCCCAACGACTCTCTCACCACTCAATCATGTATATCAGGTGCTGGACTTCCTCCCCCATCTGTACCACACCATTCTTGGGTATTGCAAACTCTTTCCATTTCTGTGCAACTGCTATCCTTCCCACACGCAAGCGGGCCTCCCACATCTTTGGAAATCTGCATGCCCCATATCCTCAAGGAGGGATACCCAAAAGTAGCGTCAGGGGTTCCAGCTGTATGGAGGTCCCAATAATATCTTTTATCCAACTTAATAACGCCGCCCAGAAAAACAAGTCTGAGGGCATTCCCACTACATGTGCACCGATGTCCCCACTTCCCTACATCCCCAAGTGCATTGTGAAGATACTCCCAGGAACATCTTTGAAATTCTCTCTGGGTCCCTGTGCCATCTGTGGAGTACCTTGAAATTATATTCAATTGCGTGGGTAGCGAGGTTTCCATGAAAAGTTGTCTTATACCTTTTTTCCCAAAGATCATCTGGCACTGTGTTACCTACCACCCAATCCAAATAAGTTTTAAATGTACTCCCTATTTTAGCAGCTGGCATCACCAAGGCTCTGTATTTTTTAAATAATTCCCTGTCTGGATTGTGCGGTCACTAAAATCTTCTCGAACGGCGTGAGATCGCGAGACAAGTTTTTTCTCCACTTGGGATCCACAACACTGGCTTGAGCCTGAGATACTCAAAGATTACCACATTTTCCCTATGTGCATCTCTCGCACCACCTCAAACTCTTTAAAATTGCCATTCTGAAAGAAATGTGTCACCCATTCCAAATCCATATCCGACCATCTCTGACCACCCCGATACCGCAGACTCCCCAACATAGGAGGAAGTCCCCCACAAAGAACATAAAAGGGATGGCCAGGAGGACAACTCCCTATTCACCTCATTATTCCTCGATAATGCCCACAACACTCTCAGGGTGGTATGCTCCCTTATCTCTTCCGGGATGAGTTTAGTTGGCGCCCACAAATAATTCCTGATCTTCTTCGGAAATGGTATACAGTCCTCCATATATGTCCAGTAGGTCCTCAACTCTTCCAACATATGTTGCCATACAAAACTAAGACACATGTGGTCAATCTCATAAACAAAAACACCAGGGAGCGTGGTGGGAAGCATCTGGAACAGGAACAGCAGACGTGGGAGCATATTCATTTTCATGACTGTCATCCTACCTATTAATGACAAAGTAAGTTGCTGGGTATCTTAACCCGAAGATATATTATCACCTCCTTCGCCCATGTAAGCCCCCCTCAGGAATGACCCTCCATAGTCGAGCTTACCCTATCCCCCATTGGGAGAATGAAGGATTTGTAGTGATTACTTTTCAACCCTGCCAGGTTCCCGTACATTTGTGAGAACTCCATCAGTTCCCTAAGCGAAGCCCTGTATCCATATTGTAGCACAAAACATCATCAGTGAAGAGTGACACTTTAAATGTAACACCTTCATGGTCAATCCTTTGTACCATTGTATCCGCAGATTTATTCTAATTGCTGCTGCCATAGAATCAATTACCAGGGCAAAGAGAAGAGGGGATTAGGGGCATCCCTGTCTCGTTCCCCTGAAAAGTGAAAAGTCCCCTAACAGTACCTCATTCACCATTACCCTAGCCGTGGTGTCCCTATAAATCGCCTTTACCCATGCCCTGAAGTTCTTCCCAAAGCCGAACTGAACCAACACTTCATTAAGAAAACCCCATTCTACCCCGTCGAAGGCTTTCTCAGAATTCAAAGACACCAGGTAAGCTTCCCCTATGTGTTGTTGCACCCGATACATAAGATTCAGTGTCTTCCTAATATTGTCTGGTCCCTGCCTCCCCTTAATGAAACCCACCTGGTCCCCACGAATAAGTGCAGGGATATGTTTATCAAGCCTATTCGCCTAGGTATTAGCGAGATTTAAACACCAGTGTTAAACAGGGAAATAGGCCTAAATAATGTACACTTCTTGGGGTCCTTACTCTCATTGGGGATAACTGTAATGAGGACCTTAAGCATTGTTTTCAGAAGCGGATTCCCTGTGAACACCCCATTAAAAACCTTTGCCATTGTGGGTGCTAATGTGGATCGAAACATTTTAGAAAACCTTACTTTGAGGCCATCTTCCCACTTTGCATAGGTATGTTCTAATCCCTTCTCTATCTTCATTACTCTCTAACGTATAAAGGGTAGCATAGAAATATGCAAACTCTTCTGAAATGTCTCCATTGCTTCTTAGCACTGTCCCGTCCTCGGTCTCAAATATGTTAACCATCCTGGCTCTTTTTTGCGCCTTCAATATCCATGCGAGAGGTTTATCTGTCTTTTGCCCTTTCTCATAGTATCTCTGGTTCAGGTGTTTCAACACCCAGGGCCTCATTACAACTCAGGCGGTAAGGGGTTTACGGCGCCGTAAACAGCGCTGACCCTTACCGCCTGAGTACGAGGTCCCTTAGCGTCATGGTGGATTTAACACCTGCTTTTAGCAGGTGTTAAAATCCATGGCGCTAAGGGACCATGGAGTTAATTACGCCACCGTAATTTACGGTGGCGTAATTAACGCCTTCCCCACTCCCATTATGCCCTATGGGGCAAAATGGGAATGGGGAAGGGAAAATGGGAAAATGGGGATTTACCGCCCCGCCAAGGTTGGAATGGGGCGGTAAGTCCGCCTACCACCATGGCATAAATGTAGTTTACGCCATGCTGGTAAAGTCACGGCCCAGGCGGTAACTTACCACCTGGGTCGTAATGAGGCCCCCAGTCTGTATTTTAAGCTAACAGAGCATGAGGTTCTGCCTTACATATCCTAAGCATCTTCACTCTCCCTGAACTAATGCTTTTATCAACACCTCCTTTGGGGGTATGTTTTTCAATTCAGCCTCTCAATGCTTCCTCCCACTTTGCCCTGTCCCGTTTGGCTCACAAGCCTATCCCAATAAATACCCCCAATGGTTGCCTTGAATCCCTCCAATAATATGTCCATACTGACCTTCCCTTTGTCATTAATTTCGAAATACTCCTCAATCATTACAATACCACTGCCCTCTCTCAGTACCCACCTCCCTGACTCCTACTACCACTGTTACCATGTCACGGTCAGACTATGGGACGGTACTGGTGGCTATCCTTTAGGATGGGTGCTTGAGTTCACCAACAACAAATCAATCCTCGAAAACAAACTGTGTACTGATGAATAGTTAGTAAACGGGGGGTAGCCCTATTCGCACCTGATCGAGGTTGTGTCTTCCATACATCCACTGGTCCATGCTTCTTATTGGTTTCTCTACATTTTTTAGAGTCTCCACTTCTATCCATCTCCTCCTCACCACCCTTAGTTCTCACCATATCTGATTTGGGGTTCAGAACCATGTTGAAGTCCCCGCCCACCAGTGAATACAGGAACATTCCCATACAACGTGCATACAATCTGCATTCTGTGCAATACACCTGGGGCCAAGAAGGGAGTGTTCTGGAGCAAACCTATGAATTCTCTCGGGCGTGAAATACACTTTATGAAGATATATATATTGAATTATCTGCAATCCACCAAGAGTAATTCCCCTCCACAAACCTTTGGAGGCATTGCCCCACCTCCTCCCAAATGTTCCCCTGACCCCAGTTGGGACAGTACATAGGTGCAAGAGTCAGCTTCATTCCCTGAAATAAGCCCTTCAAAAAGAGAAACCACCCCTCCCTGCCACATCCCTTTTCGTCCACCCTGAATCTGCAAGCGGCCCTCAATAGTATGGCTACCACACATCTTTTTTTCCATCCCTGAAGAAAAATAAACCTCTGAGATCCTACCCCCCTTTACTGAGTTACTCCTCCCCCCCAACAAAATGAGTTTCCAGGCCGAAAAGGACATCCAGTTTCAGGTTCTTGAACTCCCTCTTCACCAGAGATCTCTTAAAGGGTGAGTTCAAACCTCTAACATTCAGCAATCCCACTTTTAAAGAAATCCCCTCATATACCATTGCAATCTTGTACTATCTCTCACAACATCCACCTCCCCTCGTATGGAATGTATGGCCTGTTGGAACTTCTTACAACAGCGGCAGAGATTCCAGGGCAGCAGAATCCAGACACACAGTGGAAAGGAAACAATCAAACAAATAGCAACACACCCATTGCATAACTCATCACTAAAACACCACCGCCCTGCTCAAGAGCCTCACCCGCCCTCACCTATATTCTATAACGCATTTGGTCTCTTTCACTACCACCCATATAAGAGAATTGAACCACCTGGACGCCACCTCCCTATCCTTCCAATAAAGTATCATTAAAACAGCGTGAAGGGTAGCCATCTATAGGTTTTCAACTTCTGACCTAGTCCAATAACTGTGTAAATTGTTTTTGTTCGAACGTGTGTTGGCAGGAAAAGGTCTGACCTCTTCAACCCAATGTTTAAAGCAACATTTCTGCAGCTTGAATTGTCATGAGCTTAACCTGAATCCATCCCCCTAAGTTCGGCCGAAACCGAATAACCTAAATTCAGTGAAAATATGGGCCATTCGGGATTCAGGCAAATTTATTTCCTTAGACTTATATGGTACCTTTTTTTTAAAACTGAATTTATTTACTGGTGGATCGATAATGCCATTATATGTAAAGTAACAAACAAACAATAACATGTGATTTGCTATTGTTCCTTCAAAACACAGAAGTATTCAGGTTCTACAAGATATCATTTGAGTAATTCAATTGACATTCTATTATTATTATTATTATTATTATTATTATTATTATCATGCTTTCAGTCTACACACAATCATTATTTTATAAGAAAAACACTCTGTGTAGAAACAAAACATGGAACAGGGTGGTCTTAAATCAGACGGATAATCATTCAATGTCAAGACTTTCTCACATATAGAGTAGAATTGATCCAAAAACAGTTCTGGTAGATCTCTGGGTGTGAAGATCTATATCTGACATTGACCACCTGATTAAATATTTCAGCCAATCAGCATACACAGTGGGGCAGGGCTTTTTCAATGCAAAGTAATACATCACTTCATGATGATTAGACTGAAAGCAATGAACTTGCTATATTTAGCTTGCCTCCCGTTTTCATAGGGATTTTGCCCAGCAGACATATCTCAGGGTCGACCGTCACTACTCAATCACTTATGTTTGATAGGTCTGTTACTGTTTGTTGCCAGACTGATTGAACACCGGAACATTCCCATTCAATGTGCATAAAATCTGCATTCTGTGCAACACATCTGGGGCGGAGAGGGGAGTGTTCTGGAGCAACCCTATGAATTATCTCGAGGACATGTGCAGACTTGAACTCCGCCAGTGCAGGAAAGAAACAACAATGAGACAGGCCTTCTCTGTCTATGCCCCAACACTCTGGAATCTCCTCCCTGTCAACATCAGACTCGCCCCCTCACCTGTAAAGTTCAAGAAGGAGTTAAAGACGCTCCTCTTCAAGGAATGGCTCCTCCCGAGCACCTACGTCCACCCTCCCTCCACTTTCCACCCTACCTGAGACTGGGAAACCTGTTTCCTTCCCTGTTTGCTTGACGATCCATTGCAGACAATTTGCACGCCCTCCCTTGTTGTTAGACCCCATTCCCTTGCTTCTCTGGTTCCCTGACCTTGTTCTTCACCCTAGGATTGTAAAGCGCTCTGTTACTTCCCGAAGCCAGGTCTGTGCTCAATAAATACCCTAGCTATAATAATAATAATAACAATAATAATCAATTTTAGTGGAACATTAATAGATACTTCCTTAGTGTGCAAGCAGAACAACCTCTTTTTAGCATTGTTTATTTGCATACCTAGATCTCGAGGCACTTTCAATTTTCGAGCTGCACTTTTTCTTTTTTCTTTTTTCAATCTTTTTTCAGCTACATGGGCTGTTGCAGCCTTTCTGCAGATTCTTGACCGGAGTCAGGTGAGCCACTCCTGTATAAATAGAGGAAACAATCTCCACCGCACTTTCTTTCATTGCCACGTTTTTCCAGCCATCTCCCATTATGTGTTACACAATTCAAAAATGTGTTGAAAATCTCCGCTCCAGACTATCAAGTTGAATTTAAACGAAAAAAGTCGATTAGAAAAGTCCATATTAATTTATCACATCAGGTTGATCCTGTTTCATAAAAAGTGTGGTTTATTGGTAGGCCAACAAACCAACAGCCGACACGTGTTTCGACCAACCGATCGTCCTCAAGGCTGAAAGACCCACTGTACTCAGTGATTCACTCGCCTCTTGCGAATGGGAGCTGCACTATATCTTGAGGTGAATCCTCATTGGAAATAAGCAATTCTCTTCGGTAAAGAGTGGTGATTCGTATGCTTTTGCAAAGACAAACTTCTTGTGTTTTGACTACCAGTCAACCTCTTATCTCTCATCAAAGATGCTTGTGGCACGCTGCACTTGTGCCATTCATTTCCTTTCTTGTAGTTGATAAGGTGTAAATACCTGTATGCCGTGCACATGTGGTCGGGCTGGATCCCTCGAAAAGTCCCATTATGTGTTCCTTCTTAAGAAACACACATTGAACTGTATAGCCGTAAGGCATTATAGAACCGTACAAGGTATGTTTTTTTAACAGTACATCTCCGATTTTGAAAGTAAATGTCCACTCCAAAGCGGTCGTTTTTGAAGTTGTAAACCATTGTAAGGATGTTTTGTGAAAAACAATGAGAGTCTTAAAGATACCTAAACCTTTCTACACTTTACTAAAAACAGAAGTTACGCAGATGAGCAGTTGATTATTTCTAATAAATGTGAGTACTGATATTATATATGAAAAAACAAATAAAAAAAGCCCTATTCCAACATTTTACTGCCTAAATATAGCCGAGCACGAGGCGCATAGGAGGACAGAAGAAGGGAGAGACCATAACATAAGGGAACAAAAGGCAAAGCAAATTAACCCTTCATTATGGTGGGTCAGAGTTTAGACTGAGTGGTGGTGGGGTGTAGGTAGCGGAGAAAGCGCCTGGATGCGGGGTAAAAAATATAAAGCGGAGATTTGATGGAAATCAACTGAATCGGTGGAAGGAAGGTGGTTTGGTTCCAGGGTCATGAAGATGTACGTGGATCTCACACCACCATTGGTAATTGTTCTAGTAATATTTGTGGAAAACTGTGGAATGGCAAATGTTTGTGTGTTTCAGTGAACAGCGTCTCTTGACAATCACTAATTTCCAGATTACTTACCAGCACTCTTCATTACTCCCAGTCCTGCTCTTCCTCGTACCAGACATTACAGTAGTGGACGTTGAGCTATCGCCGTAAGTGTCTTACTGATAACCTACTCTTCCCACCAATCCCAGTCAGAGCAAGAAGTGACTGGGACGAGGAAGAGTGGATGTTTGAGGCAATGTTACTTGTTCTGTAATGCAGTGAATTATGTTAAAACACATGAAACCATTCGAGCTGCATTAGCACAAAGTGCTGCAGTAGTGTTCTGCAACATTATTCAGCGCTGCAGACACAGCGTGCATGCGTGCACGATGAGCACCAATGTAACCCAATGTAACTACAGGAAGCTCTACTTTGGCTTTTGTGCTTAAAGGCTCAAGCCACACGACTTTGCACAGCGCTTTGAATTCATTGCATTCCTTTTGTTGATGATGTTGGATATATCTTTTTACGGTAAGAGCAACTTGAATCTCATGATGAAAGATATTATATCATTTCAACAGCGCATAGAGCTGCGCATGATACTGTGATCCGCCACATTCAACCAGGGATATGCAAATTGCAGCCCATTTACACTATGACTCCCACGATCCCCTATCGTTGACTTCCTTAACTTGGACTAATTGGAGCTGTAGTCCAACACATGTAGGGAGCAAAATGTAGTAGACCCCTAAATTAGGCTTTACTATTTACAGACAGATTCTTTGATACCGCAGCACAGAAATAAACAGGGGGAGCAGTGTACGGTCAAAAATATTGAAAAGAATAGTGGTACAGTGTTTCTAATGTGCAAGATGGCTGTAGGGCCGACCTTAGGCACAGGTGATCTGGGGGGTCATCCAGAGCGCCAAACTAATGTCATTTACAAAGGCCACCATAGCTGGTGGAATAGATGGCTCAAATAGAGCCACTGCTGGTACTGTGAATGAATACTACAGACTATCAGGGAGCCATGCTTGCATAATGGGTTCTGGGCTGTATGAGGAGTATTTCCAGAGTATTCTAAAAGATAAAACCCATAACTAACAGCTTCAGTGTGAAACATGCTATGTGTCATCGGTAGCCATGTGCCGGACCCTGAAAAAGGATTAAGCTATGGCCATGGCCGGCTGTTATTTCTTTCTGAATGCTGTAACGTTTTATGCCCAGCTGTATTGATGTGGCTGTTAAGTGTGTTTTTGTTCAGAGTTTAACCTCCTTCGGTAATAGAACCTGGCATTATTTACCACTGGCAGTAACAGTCTACTGCCTGCAGTGGCGCGTAAGAGCAATACTGCCAAGGTTACCATCTGGAGGACTAGTAATCTTATCAGAGTAGTTATTTACCGCCAGGGTAATTGTAGCGAGCGCAGCAAAGTCTTCGTGCTCTATAGTAATCGGCCACTCTGCACGTCGACGCGTGGGAATCTGCGATGGAAGAACCTTCACCAACTTTGCATCAGAACCTGCTCGGGTCCTACTTTCACGAGAGGGTTTGAAGGCTCTGACTACAACACCGGTCCTCGTGTATCATTAACATGTAACAAATGCAGCATTTTCAGACCTGGCTTCATGCGCTGCTATTTCCTGCACTTGTGCAATCAGTCTTACTGCCTTGCTCTGCAGCACCTGCAGCGTGTTAATCATGTCGGTCGGCAATTCTTCATAGAGTACCTTGCTCTAGTCCAGCTCTGCTGAAATTATTACCTGGGCTAGTTTGGTGGATCCAGATCAGATGATGAAGCCTGCCTAATACAGAAAGAAGAGCCACGAAGGGAATACGGGGGCGCTCCTTCCCCCCAAGACTGTGAGTGACAAGGGACTATATCCCTGGAAGGAAGATCCTGGATTGGGAATTACGAGACCCAGAGACTTTGTTAAATGCAAACACTTTGCTGCATGAACCACAAAGCGAAGACATCTCATTGGTCGGCAATATTTCCCTTAGTCGGCACACGTGTGTAACAATCTACAGTAAATTTGTATGTTTCAAAAGGATAGCCTTCTGTGTCTCCTTTACATTGATCCATTGGCCTCTTGACACTGTGTACATCAGGAAATCCCGCAGGGCTAATTTAAATAAATATATTTATTTCCAAACAGCAGATTACTCCCTCCCCAGCTGTTGTGTGCTTTTTTGACTCGAGCGATGAATCCAACTTCTTGTATGACTCGTAGCCCTGAGAAAATGCCCTGCACGGAAATTGCGACCACACCGTTGAGCAAAGGGTTTGTGTAAATCAGACACAATTCCATGGCCATTTTGTGGCAATGGAAAGTTTCCGGATAGTGAAATTGCAAATGTTTGTGAATGATAAAAAGATGGACATTGTGTGACTATCTGGAATGATATTTTGCTCTTATCGTGTGTGCACAAAAGAACCGACCTCTTTGTACATCAGCTCAAAGGAGAGCAGCGGTTGAGCAGGAGCTGAGTTTACATGTCTGATGGATTGGACGGGTCAGTGAAGCCTGTCCCGGGCAGCCAACTACGGGCGATGGCAAAGGCTCCACCTTTTTGCCTGTTCACCAGCTCTGCCTCACCCCCATTCTGCCTAGTCGTAATCAGAGCGGTTGCAACTCTTGGTGCCTCGCAGGAGTACCTACATCAACTGCGGCGGTGTCTCGCCGCAGTCTATATTATTGCTTAAGACTGGCCCTCTCCTGCCTCTCCCCTGACATCCTGAGCTAGTTCTTCATCCACCAGCTCCCTGCCAACCTTGCACTGCTTCTGGAATTATTGGGGGACCCCCTCCCCCTTACTACCACCCCCTCAAACCCATGTGCTAGTTCTAGGCTCCATGACATGTGCTTCTCTACCCCTGTGTTGTGCCATTGTAATGGACGGTATTAGCATAATTGACTATAATATATGGTGGGTAAGGGTATAGATTAGGTTGAGGGGAAGTGGGGGGTTGTGGAGGGTTTCCCCCCGCATTGTAGACTGAAAAACAGGTCAAACAAAAACGATCAAATGTATTAGGTCAAATAAACCCAGACCTAATGGGCTAGTACATTCATACTTTTCCAAAAATATGGTGTTTTTAATCAAAACTCTGTTCACCTTCATCAGTAAAAATGCAATAAATCTACAAAGTGGCACGGTCCCATTTGGAAGTGAGTATGTTAGGCAATTGATGAAAAGGGCACCGCCTGTGAAAAGAAGAGGTGGGTTCGGGGCACCAAGAGAAAGCAGTGATGCAATGGACTCACAAGTCCTTTCTTTCATAAAGGTATTTATACTGTGGGGCCATACTTCTTCTCTTGGGCAAGCATGCTTCTCAAACTTTTGAGCCACCAAGGCGGGTGGAATTATATGTTTTTGTTTGGGTGGGTGAGCTCCATTTAAAGTTTATTGATGGGTATGGGGACTTAAAAGAGTTTCAAATGAGCTCATAGCGGGTGACACCTATCAAATGACCCAAATGCAGAGACATGCCATCCTAAATCGACATTCACAGCATTACAAAGCGCATGCTTGCGCAGGTGTGTTTTAGTCAAGCAACACCTAATGCCGGGGCGGAGCCTGCCTCAACATTTTGGGGAGGAGGGGCTGGATGTCAGTTTTGAAAACTGTTAGTGAGACGTGCATTCAATCTATTGCACTATTCATCCTTACACCTTGCCCCACTCCCAAACCCAGGAGGCCGAGTAGATATTACGCCTTCTTTTGACTCATTAGATGCATCTTTCACCCCAACTCACCAGAGGCGCAGCCAGGATTGTGTAGTAGGGCGCACACTAAGAAGAGCCCACAGAAGGAAGGACACTTGTTCTGCCCCCAGCCAAATGCGCAGGAGTGGCAGAGCCTAGTGATTGAGGCAGAACCCATCAAGGGGGGTTGTCCCCTTGAGAAAAGATTTTAAATAATGGATTACAATAGTACATTTTACAGTACACTTTCTGTGATAAATTAGGTAAAAAAGCCAGACAGTTTATAATTGGTTTTGTAGAGCAAGACATAAAAAGTCCACTAGATGCCAAGCCACCAACAATGCACAGGAGCATTTTCAAACACATTTTCATGATGCCTTTGCCCACTGTTTGCCAGTACTCTGCAAGTATAAAACAACAAGTCATATCGATTGTGCCCACACATGCCCATTCTGGTGCACCTACATATGCCACTTTTTCCACATAGGAAAATACTTGTGTTTGCTTTGTGCATAATGCCAGTAACGATACTAGAACAAAACATCTTTATGCTGGCTCTGCCAATACATGCCAGTATCCCCATGTAAGAACATTGGCTTTGCCTTAATGCCAGTAAAGAAACCATGCCACAGTAAGAAAACATATCCTTGCTGGCTACACAAATACCCCACTCACCATATAAGAACTCTCATCATGTTGTATTTGCTCCCTAACGGCAGCAGACAATGTCATGCCACAGGAAAAAAAACATTGCATTGCAGGCTGCACGAATGCCCCACCCCAATGTAAGAACACTTATGTTGCCTTTGGCCATAACACCAGTAATAAACTGTAATGCCAAAGTAAGAAAACATGCTCTTCCTGGCTAGGTGATAAGACAGCTCAGTAGGTTGAGCACTTGCTTTTGCAATTTGAGTGTGATTCGCAGGTTCAAATCCTGGCAAAGTCAACTCAGCGTTGCATACTTCGATTGGGTGATAGAGTTTAAGTAAATATGTTCTCTGTACAGTGCGTTGGTGAAAGCGCTACATAAATAGCTTATTATCATTACACAAATCCCCCCATATAAAAAACACTTAAGTTGCACTCATCGTGTTATATCCCCCTGTGTAAGAATATTTATGTTGCCTTTCACCTTAGCATCAGTAAAAAAAAAGCCAGGTCAAAATAAGGAACATGCCCTCCCCCATGTAAGCACACTCATCATGTTGTCTTGAACTAAATGCGAGTACAACATTCCATGCCACAGTAAGACCCGGCTAGGCCAACCTTGCTGTAATACCCCTCTCCACCCCACCTTCCCACTCCAACACCACCATCACATAATGACACTCAAGATGGCTTTCATTTTACCCAAAAATGGCAGTAAAACCTGTCAAGCTCTAGTCAAAAAATGTTCATGCTCCAATGCCCTTCCGAGACCCCAGCTTGCATACACACACACACCCACACACAGACACACAGAGATATGGACACATTCATACACATTCACCACCAGTCATGCACCCACACAGCTGATCTGTAATTCACACGAGCACCCAGAACCTTTACACTGCGCTCTCATTGACACGCGCAGTAACTCCAATGTACACCATTCATACTGCAATCATTCATGTGTGCACTTGCAGACACCTCCTTGCTTACAAACATACACCCACTTACAGTAAGTCAATTCACTGCTCTCTGAGGTGGGAAAGGTCACAGGTTCTTGCCGTCTGAGCCCGGGCTGGGCGTCACAGCAAAGTGATGCCTGCTGCATCAAAGTGGAGGGGGGGGGTTAGCTTTCCCAACACCATGCCTGGTGCCGCCCATGACCTAAAGGCAGCTTTTCGAAATGGGAAGAGCTCCAGTGAATTGTTTATTGCCTGGCTACCTGCTTTAATGTTTCACCCACACTAGCTGGATTCATTAAGTGCTGCCCATTATTGTAAAGTACAGTGCTATCAAGATTGTACGTTTTTGTCCAAATGGAGGTGGTTACATATAGCAGTAAAAAAATAACAAAATGTATAAAATGCTTTCAGTGGCGGCCAGTCACTATAGGTTGAGGGATGCCACCGTCTCGCCTGAGTGGCAGGCAGAACAGTCTCCTGTCTGTTTTATTTGCACGCGGGACTGTACTGTCTGCCTCTGAGCAGGTGCGAGTTCCCCCACTACATTTTGTTTGTTTGTTTTTTGTTTGTTGCAGAGTCTTTTTGACCCCTCTCCTGTCAGTCAGTCATAGCAGAGTGGAGGAGAGGGCCATCCGGTCTTCCCAATGGCAGCATGTGCATATGTGAAGGTTGCATGCAGGTAAGTGTTTTTTTATGTAATGTCTATGTATGTATGGATTGTAGGCATTTATGTATGTATGTATGTATGTATGTATGTAGGTATTCATTTTCACGAGTACGTGCATGCAAGGAGTAGCATGGATGAGGTGTGAGTGTGCAGGTGAAAGTGTGTGTGTGTCAGTCCCACCCTTAAATTTAGGGGGCCCGCTTTGAAATTATGGGTGTGACTCCTGGGGCATGGCATAATTTTTTGTGTTACCCAAGTGTAAAGTAAGAATTGTAAGCAAAGTGTTATTATGTGGTTAGACAGGCCTATATCAAATGTAGGCCAGTCTAGCCATGTAATTACACTCATGTTTGCTTTACCCTTGGTGCCCAGTTACTGTGCATCAAGGGTAAAGCAAGAATGACAAATGGTAATACCTAGCTAGACTGTACTACATTGAATGTAGGCCAGTCTAGTCATTTAATAACTCTTAGGTTTGCTTTATCCTGGAAGCAAGGATAAAGCAAACAAGAAACGTGTTGTCACTGGCCTACATTCAATGTAGACCAGTCTACCCAGGTAATAACACTTATCATGTTTGCTTTAGCCTTTAGTGTGCATTAATGGTAAAGCAAACATGATAAGTGTTATTACGTGGCTAAACAGTCCTACATTAGTGGTGACAGTCTGGATATTCTTTTCTATTGTGGCATTGCATTTTTTACTTGACTTCAAGGGAAAAGCAAACATGATAAGTGTTATTACATGACTTGCTTGGGCTATGGTGTCAGTGTGTATTTACTTTTCTGTGGCATTTCATTTATTTTACTTTTTACTTCACATCAAGGCTAAAGCAAACATGAGTGATATTTTGTAGCTTAACTGGCTTAAATTGGTGGCTCCAGCCTACCCATATTTTCTGTGTGTGTCATGGTATTTGTGTACTTTGCATCAACGGTAATAGCAACCATAATTTTGATTACTTGGCACACTGACCTATCTTGGTATAACCAGTCTGGATATACTCTCTTTCTGTGTCATGGCACTCGTGACTTTTGGGAGTCCTTGTATGCTAATACTTCCAAATATTGGTGCATCATGCATGCGCGTGTATGGACACAGCCATAATGACAATGTTTTTTATCCTGGCATATGTTTTGGGCAAAGGCATGATGAAAATGCATCCGAAAATGGTCCTGTGAACTTTTGGTAACTCTCATCTATTGTGTTTTTTGATGTACTACCATAAAAAATTGATTGCAAACTGTTTGGCTTTTTACCCAATTTTTGCACCGAACATGCTGTATTACGTGCCATTTTGACCCGTTATTAAACAATGTACTTGCGAGGTGGAATGGGGGGTGACATCAACCTCCCTGCCCCCTCTTTTATGGTTCAGTTCCCTTGCTCTTCTTGTTTACTGCTGCATATTAGACACATATATTTACGCCCCCCACCACAGTTTGAAAATTCACCAGCCAACACTGCAACCTTCATGCCAGACGCTGGCTTTTAAGACCAGGTCTCAAACATGTCACTCTCGGCACTGGCTTGTTTCCCAGATGAGCGTGGTGCCCCTGAGCTATCCTCCCAGCTCTAAGGCCATCTATAGTATACACAGCAGCCGTACTGACTATTGGTTGTAAAGGCAAATAAAGACTGTGGCACCATCGCCAACCATATATGTCAGCTTATCTTTTTGCTTGTTTTTTAAAATTGTATAAAAATGTAAAAGGAAATGCCTATGCCGCAGCCCGCGTGGCAGTGCCACCTATCACCAGATGACGCAAGTTATGGAAGAGACCTCGCGTAGCCCAGACGCCAGCACAATATACTTAAGATGAATTCTCTGTTACTGAACCTGATTGTTCTAATAAATCACCCTTGCTTTTAAGCACGGACATAACCTCGGTTTTATTGATATTCATGCCTGGAGTAAGGCAAAATCAATTCTGCACATAAAAAGACCCTCTGGGTTTTCAGAGTGAAATATTTTGTCTGGTAAGAGAGCTTGTCTCTCTTTCTCTTTCCCCCAAGCTTAACAAAATAATTTTTGAATCAACGCTGCTGTCTAATGTGTCTGCAGTCGATACATTCCCGGAAGGCTTTGGCTGGGTAAATAGATGCACGCATAGAGGCGCTGCTGCTTGCTAAGCAGGTTCCATGGCCTGGAGTGGGAAACACTGCAGCACCTGATGGGAAGCGGGTTTGCGGCCAGCACGGTGTCTGTGAATGGGGTCGCGGTACCAGTGCTGTCAAGTTTCCCCATCCCATGCAGTGAGTATGTCGTTCGATCGAGGTTTTCCTAGCAGTATTTTGGAACTGGCAGTTTGGCTTTGTAAGGACTACACCGTCCCAGAATTCAAAGTAGAAAACCCGACTGGATAACCAACTTACCAGAGGCGTAGACAGGGTTGGGCCTGACAAGCCAAGGCCCACCCAAAATCTGTACATGCCAACTGAACAGTGCTGTGTGGACATTTACAGATGTTAATGTCACTACGGTGGGCCCAACCACATTCGCTTTAGGCCCCACTTGTTAGAAAATCCTGGCTACGCCGCTGCTACTCACTCATGAGTGGGGAAATTTGAGAGGTCTGCAGCACGTTGGAGTTGTGACACAAATAATGTAACCTGTAATGCGTATTTCACAGTTGAATGAGGTTGAAAGGACCAGGGGCAGAATGATGATTTGTTCCCATCTTGTAAGGAGATGTGGCCACTCCAGCAAAATCAATAGGACACATGGTGACTCTTGGAATGGGAAACCTGTTGGAATTTCTTTACTATGGAATCTGCTCTCTTTTGCTGGAATGAAACCCACAGGAATCCGGGTACGGGATTTAGCAGCTACATTGCTAATCTTGGAAACTAGAGACCTGGATTGTAGGCAAATCCCTTCATCTCCATGTGCTTCCATGCGTTTTACTCTATAATGCAATTAAAATACGAAAAAAGAACTGCACAATGTTCCATCAACGGCCATTTTTCATCCCCTTCTTTCCAAAACATTCGCCCTTGTGTAATCTGGTCTTCACCGTGCCCTCATGACCTAGAGATCCATGCTACTCCTCACTGATGAGGCCCAACAAGGCGGAAACATGTCTGTGGATGCTTGTGGTCTCCTGCAGAAGGGATGTGACCAAGCAGTTTGGGCTGGACTGCCCCTTTTGGGGTGGGACCATGCCTGATTTGAATGTGGTCTTTCCCATTATGCAATGGCTCGGCAGGCAAAGAACGATGGTCTGGAGGGTAGCCAGAGTAGGGCACGTTATTAGAGATGATATGTCTAGTAGTCAGGTTTTTAGTAGTCTTGAAAATGTGGGGAGCCTTTTTTATTGGGTACCTCCTCAAGTGGACCTCAGCGCCCTTTTGATAATAGTTTATTATTCACCAATTCCGGTCGCATGCCTGGGTAACAACGGAGTCTTCCTGGCCCCCTTGCTCCGTTCGAAAATGTATATAAGAATTGTGTTACTCTTACTAATATCATGCGCCCTTGTCGTAACGTTGTAAGAAAGGATCAATCAATGCTTCTTGTACTCCAAGTCAAGTTATTGATCTTTTATTTCTCCTTTAGTTCTTAGAAAAATGCCCTATATGATTACACGTGTTTCGACATTCTATGTCTTTTTCAAATCAGGGCTAGTCACACAATACATAACAAAAATTACAGGAACAGAAAAGATCAATAACTTGACTTGGAGTACAAGAAGCATTGATTGATCCTTTCTTACAACGTTACGACAAGGGCGCATGATATTAGTAAGAGTAACACAATTCTTATATAGGTTTTTAGTAGTGTTTGTAGAGTGATGATGATGAGTGCTGTGTAGACCAGTGTAGGCAGGTCTGGTGAGAAGTTGTAGCAATGTGGGGATCCAAGAGGATGTCCATATAGAACTCAACTCCTTGATCAAGAGAAGTGATGAGCATTCAATGGCTAGGATGGCATTGAAAGGTGCGTAGTAAGGGAGTGCTGAGTAGGTGGGACAGGATAATAAGGTGTACATGGTTTGAGGTAAATGAGAGACCGGGCCAGAAAGGGGCGGCAGTTACAAATGCGTTACAAGCCGCTGAGAAATTCACCTTGAGCATCACAGCGGTGCTTTTTATGCGGCAAGTGGGGTGGTGTTTCTTACCAAGTTTCAACTGGACATCAAGTTCATGTTTGCATTTAGAAAAGTTAGAATTTAACATCAGTAGAACTAAGTAAGCTGGGGTAAAAATGGCAATCAGTTATCCGACTGGCATTGAAAAGTCAAAAAATACCAGTCCATCATCTCAGCCCTATTCTCAACTGTGCATGTGAAATGTGAGAACTCAACATAACACTGTTAATAAGTTCCTTCATCCCCAATACAGGTGCCCAATGGGGACATACCAATAGTTCATATATACTAAAGTCCCATATGAAATCAGCAAAGGCAGACACAAGTGTTATTATTCATGTTACCAGACCAATGAATATGAAATCACATCCTGACCTAAATGCAACTGGCGCCTTCACCCCATCTAGTCTGAGGTGCAGAACCATCGTTAGCACCCTAGGAGGGTGTGCTAGCCAATCAGGATGCTCGGAACGCAGGCTGTATTCACTGGTATAAGCCTGCATTCCGAGCAGAATGGGTGGTGCTCGCTGTGCACCCCATGCCCCTTTCACGCTGCTCCTTCACCCCTTAGCAGCAGCATCGCTCATACAGAGGTGTTAAGAGTGTGTTTGAAGAGGAAAAAAGAAAAAAAGAAATCTTACATTTCTACGCTGTATTTTCGTAATCTCTTTTCCTTGTTGATGACGTCACAGGAATCAACAAGGAAAACCGAATTCTGAAATACACAGGGGTGCCAGGCAACAAGTTAAGATTCTTTTATTTTAAAATAAAAATGTAAACATACCCTTAGCACCCGCCTGTGAGTTATTCAGGTGCTAATGCCACTGTAACCCTCAGCAGCAGGCCAACTGCAATAATGGCTTCACTCGGGCCCTTAACTTGGGTGGCGGGCCATTACTGCCACAAGCTGTCAACCACCTCTGGTTATAGCCTCTCATTAGCACGCTCTTTGGAATATTGGATATAGCTTAGCCTGCCAGGGCTCTTGGGACAATTACCCTAACTACTGTGAGATGCCTGTAATCCAGTGGGTCCAATTGGCCTTGACGCAGCCTTTCCCAGCCTCCCATGCCAATGCTGACCGTCACCTTCCTCATTTTCTCCTGGCTGACATGGCTTTGGGTCTCTGCTCTGCTCTAATTTTGTTTTCTTGGTGGAACACAGTAAACCTCGAAAGGGCACATGTGTCTTCTGTAGCACGCTTCTCTTGGCAGCCATCTTTGAATGGGAGTGGTTCTATTTGCTGTCTTCCTTATCCAGCGCATGTGCTTGCTAACGATTTCTCTTTTCTTTTGTGTTTTGTCCCTGCATGTGTCACGAGTGCTAATGGCCTCTGTGCCCTTGGGAGGATAACACATTAAAGGTATTAATTGCCCTAAATTCTCAATACCGGGCCTAATTTCATTTCGGGTCTGTTAGATTGGATTGCCGGTAATTAACCCCATGTTAGTCCACTTGGCCACAGATAAACAAAAAGCTCTTTTATTCACCCCATCCCATACACAGATAAGATTTAATGTCATTTCAGAGAACAAACACATATCCATCCTAGCTCCTGGGAAATGTATTCCAGACCGATTTGCATGGAACAGCTGAGGCCAAATTTCTAGGCAAATTCCCTTTTCGATAGGGTATCAAGCAACGCAAGATGAGTGGATTTCGGGGAGGGGGAAAGCAGCCATCAGGTTGCTCGGAACGCGGGCTTGGATCGTGTGATTCAGCTCGTGATCCTAGCAACCAGATTGGTTGCTCCCCCACCCCGGGTACCAATGAAATCTGTTACCCAGGGCACTAATCCTGCTCTACACTTGCAGCTCAGCATTCTGGTGGTTTTCTTGAGGCCACCAGCTTTTCTATTCACATTGTCTGAATTAATCCTCAATAGCACTACATAAGGTGAATGTTTATATGTATAAACTGCCTTTTCATCTTGTACGGTATAACGCTCTAATGCACTAACCAAATTGTTATTCTAAGGTTGCCTGTAATAACATCCCCAAGCCTGTACGACCTGTAACCATATCCTTAAGCCAGTACGACCTGTAACCAATCTCGTAAGCTTATATGTCACGTAACCACACGTTTTAACTCTGCATAATCTTTAACCAATCTCTTAAACCCCTACAACCTGCAACCATATTCGTAAGCCATGCGCCCAGATGCCTGAGAATTAGGCACGCCATACAAATGTAATAAATAAATAAATAAATTAAATTAAATTAAATTAAATAAAGGATTTTTGACTGTGTGACTGGTTTTCCCATGATACCCTTCCCGCCACCGGGATCTGCTAAAAAGAACAGTTGATCATGCCTTGGGTACTTGCCAGAGAGCATTTTAACTCTGGGTAAAATTTGGTTAATAGCTGTTGATGTCTGTCTCTGCGCTGCAAGCCTCAGGGAGGTGCATGTTGATCATCAGAGCAGTGCTTAGTAACACCAGGGATCTTCAGGCCTGGCTCCAGGCAAGAAGAGGCATAAGCGATATTTTGATGGCATTGATTGCTGTGGGTGCCTCTGAGTTGCAATATATTCACAAGATACATTTTCATGAAATATTGATTCAATTTCATCTCTAAGTATTCTGTGCCTCAGCTCTCCGCGGCTAAATGTGCCAGCTGGTAGCTTACAGTGCATTTTACATAGATCTATGCACAGGTAGGTTTGTGCCAGTCTTTCTTTCATGGTGCCAAGCCTATGTGGCGTCTTGGTGTATGGTGGGAGGTTGCTAGAGCAGTTGACAGATAGCCTTTTCTTGTGGGAGAGGTGGAAAATTAAAATAGGATTTCGATGAGGAAGAACTGTAACATTAAAATAGCATTTACTCTTGTACAGAGAGGAATTGCCATAGCATTTCAGTGCTGGACTGCCCATGTGGGTGGGACAAAGACTGATATGCAAATGGGTTTTTCCCATCTGTGAAAGGTACAGTGAGCAAAAAGCGTGTGCTGCAAACTCTCATCTCAGAACAGGTTATCATGCCATGTTCTTTCTGGAGAGGAGCGCCTGCTACCTTTTTTTAAAATAGAATTTAGTTGAGGTGTCGTATAACACTAAAATAGGATAGTCCATCTTATTGTCATTACTCTGCTACAAGGGGGGGGGGAGAATTCCACTTGGCAGGACAAATACACACATAACATTTCTTGTCAGTGACTAGGAAATTAAAAGAAAAACCCAGGATTCTTTAGAGACCGCAAGAGATTCCATTCAGCAACTATAACTGTGTACCTGTTTGTGATAGGACAAAATGCTAGCTACATAGTATACACACTGTTTTTAGGCAAGGTATTATATTCAGTGGCTGTAATGGAGTGTGTAATGGAGTGTGCCATCTGCGTGTGAGAAAATAAAATACTAGTTGCTGAGAAAAAGTAATAGGGCCTGATTAGGAGTATGGTGGTACTGATAAAACATCCAATATGTTTGAATGCTAGATATCTTGCCAGTCCGTGAACTTCAGAGTTTCAAACATAACACATATCTTCGATGCCTGCAACTGTGTGGCTTTACCACCACACAAAACCATGATTGCATGCAGTAATTACCTCATGCAGTAATTATGACATGCAGGGTAACACACAATCCCCATGGACTCCTATGGGACAACATAATGGACAATAGCTTTCAGGCTGACATGATTTATAATCATGCATGTGCATAAAGTAACCACATAATGTAACCGTATTGCCGTTTTGCAGTATTGTCAGAGGAAATTCTACAAAAGTCGTTATCAGGCCAGAATGATTTGGAGGCAGAAGGACATTATATTAAGTGTTTTATAAGTGAATGTGCCTTTTTTGACAGGAGACAAAACACTAGATGTAAAGTTACATGAGCCTTTAGAGGCATGATGAGATATTTGCAGTGACTACAACTGAATGGGTCATCTTTTTCTGAGAAGACTAAGTACCAGTTACAAAGAAAAAGCCCACATTTTTTGGCAGAAGGAGAACATTACATTCTGGGACTGCAAATGAAAGTGCCATCCATTTGTGATGAGACAAAATACTGGTTGCAAGGAGAAAAAAAAGTCTCTCAATTCTTTGCAGCCAAAAGGATATACCGTTGAGTGACTCTAACCTAGTATGCAACATAGATAACATCTTCTTGCGACAACAGAGAACACACCATTTCAAATGCCAACTTGTCTGGAGCAGCTAAATGTGTCAGGGGAAGAAATTAACATGTGGCTAAAGGACCCTTTTTACATTCTCCACTGCAGTTACTGTATAGCTGCGGATGCCCATATTGTATGAGTGCGTGCATGTGTATGTGTGTGTGATGAATTGAAAGCATTAGTTTAGCATCCGTGGGCAGCACCTTTAGCCACAGATCACTAGAGTTTGCAAAATAAAGTAGAACATGCTCAGATATTGCAACTGGAGGAGTAGTAGGTTATTCAGCCTACTGGCTTTCAGGCTGAAGGGGCAACCAATTGCAGATTACATAATATGATAAGCTAGGAGAAATAACCAACAGTGCGGAGGAGTAGTGAAGTGAGGAAGGTCCAGTCCCAGGTAGGTTTCTGTTAAGTATGTATTTCCATAAAAGACCTGCTCCTATCCAAGATGCCTCTGATCCTGGAACAGGTTACATTCGTATATGTACATTGGTATAGAACCCTGGGAGACCTCACAACATGTTGCTATTATTTTGGCACATGAACAGCAACAGCAGACATAAACAGGTTTCACATGTGGCAAGGGATCATAACATGTTTATAGGTTCAGTTGAACAGCTACAACAACACGTTTATTTATTTTCAGTTCCTTCTGTGTTTATGTTCTTATATAGTGAATATAAACCAAAACATGTTTATGTTCATCAGTTGCTTATCATTATCTTGAAAGATGTTTTTATCTAAAGGTATGTTTTCTTTTTTATAAGGTGAACATACTGATATGTGTTACAACTAATATATATATAATATAATACCTCTAATGAGTTTTACAGCAACACATATAACAAGTGGCATATGAGAAGTAGGTTTCATGTCTTTTAATCTCTGGCATTTCTGCACAGGACTTTACCACAGAGAAAATGCAATGAAGCACTTTCCATCACTCCTATCTCCCGCACCACCTGGCCTGCTACTACGAAGGGGTGTCCTCCATATTACCCCATTCCCCACCTTCTTTTTCTAGGAAGGGTGTGTGCACGGCTTCCACTCCTGCCTCTTCCTTGCCACTTGGCATGCTTCCACCCCACTTCCCTCACCACCCGCTCCCTGCCCATCTCCCTGACATAATCCAGGAGGCCCTCTTTAAATGCGCTGCCTTTACATCATGGTAAAGACCCGTGATGAGGGTGTTGTGGTTAAGACCAGCGCTGCAAAGGCAGCTCAGGAAAGACAGGGCACGCATTTTATAATCGCCCACATCCACTGATGAGTCTGAGAATGAGATGAGCAAGATAAAAGTAACCCACGTGAGGCCAGATCGCAACACAATGTCCAAGATCAGTGATACAGAGGAGGAGAAAGATGAGGACACAGAGACAGGCGGGATCGACAAAGCTACTATTCAAACTCTCTGCAGGGTCATTTAAGCATGCACATCCTGGAAGTTCCGAAAGTGCAAAACATCAGAGTGTGGCACCCAGGCCACCGCCACCTTACGGCCAGAGGAACCTACTAGGACACATCCTTTTGGCCCACAGAGAAAATCCAAAGTGTTCAAAAAGGACAAAGAATGACAGAATACCTGCACTGCACACTGTGCATCAAAACGGTGTCCCAATTAAAAGGCTTGGACAAAGTTGGGTACCACATCTTTGTTGTGGCACCATTCCCATAACTGGGATGAACTCAGAAGGCCACTACTACAGCCCTATTTGAAGGCATCACGAAGAAGGACACAGACAAGAGATCTCAAGATAAACACTTTTATTAACTTAAATGTCAGGATGGAAAAAGGCCTAATTTAGCCTAATCCAAAGTGGGATTTCCCTACCTAAAGAAAACTAAGGAACGTCTGAGTCAAAGAGTTCAATTGAGAAATCTGTCTGTGACTAACACCTACACTTGCCCTCACAGCTAACTTTACACAATGTGTAAGGATATCAGCAATCAAAAGAAAACTGTGTTTATCCCAAAGTTCTACCCCGTTCCCAAGTGTAAAGTAGTTTTGTAACACAGGCTCACAATTATCCTCCGTAGATAAAAGGGAAAATAGTTTGAATCAGGACCCACGGTTGCTTTCCCGAGGTTAAAGGTAGTTCACAACAAAACCACTGGGGTTCCCCGCCCCAATTTCAGAATAATTCACAATAGAAATGCGGCAGTTTCCTTCCCCAAGAATAGAATGATTCACAGTTTTAAGAGGCTCAGTAGATTCCCACTGTCTGGTTTTCACCTATTGGTGGTAGACCTGTATTCAATACAGTATATGAGGGGAGAAAAGAGCCATTTGCTTTATTTTAATTCAGTTCAATGTTAAAAATAGGTTTGTAGGTTTTATAAAGTTGAGTGATAAAGATTTCTTTTCATTTACACCATTCAAATGTATATTTCACAAGTTGGACTTCTCCCTTTTCTCAGGGTGTGTGGTCCCTTTTAACACTTCACGGGATTGTTAATTCATTAAACAGTGCAGACAGAGACTTTCGGGAATGTGTTCTATTTCTTTCAGGCCCACACCATCACTCGGCTACATTGTATACTTGCACAATCACTGATTCCTTCACATCGCTCGCATTCAGTTTCACACAGGATTTCCTGGTCTCTGAAACTCACTAGCTTCCTTTGCATGCTTCTAGCATACCATGCTGGACTCGCTACAATTTGGTTGCCTCCAGGGTTCCTTCTTCTGCCCCTGATACACTCCCGTGCTCTCACAGCACCACACTAGAATGAGCACTCTGTTTCTTCATCAGTAGGCCGGCCCCTCACCATGCTTCCTTTTCTTGCTTTGCAGTTACGCCAGAGAACTCCTGTTCTCACGCCGTCCCAGTTCAGACCGCCAGCCTCTGCAGTCCCTGGTATTACAACACTCGTCACATGGCAACTCTGCATCCAATGCCTCACAGTGGTGCCTCGCCTTTCTCTCCATCCTCTCTCTGTACTTTTGGTTTCCTACCTTTTATACACCTGTGGTGTGTGTATGAGCTACAGGTATTCCTCTGATGCTCTCTTCCTCGTCTCAGTATCAGAGTGGTATGGTTGTATGTTGGTGTGTATGCCTCCTAGTCATCTCTTCCTCGTCCCAATACTAGAAAGGCATGACTGAGACAAAATAAGGGAAGCGTGTTTGCAATAACCCATAAAGGTTGGAGAAGGATTGGGTGCATTGTTATTTGGAAAAAGGTGATGTCTCACATCTTTTATAATTAACCCTGTTTGCTCCTTTTCTGGTACGTCTAGAATGATGGTGTCTCATACGCCTCTCCTGGTTAAGAGGAAATGTATAGCAATACACCACTGTCCTTGGAATGGAGGATCCCTCCTGGGAGGGGCATGGGAAAAACTGTGTCGCACTTGAGTGCATCTTCCTCCCAAACCCAAGGACCCTACACCCAGGTGATCCTCCCTTGCTTCCCCACCCTCAGGGTTGGGATCCAAGAGCGATGGGCTTTCCCTGGCCACCTGTCAGGAAGATTCCAAGGGAGTAGAAGTGAGAATACCCTCACGTTTCTCACACCTCTTATAATTAGCCAGTCAGTATACTACCCCCAGCCTACACTGTCACCCCAGAAAACCATGCTGCGATGCCATGGCTCTAGTGAGTGAGTACAGTGGTGACTGTTTGCAATAGTATGGGATAGCAGTAGCATTTGCGCTATGCTTGTTCTTGTTGTCTGCTTCTGCTGTTTTACATCCACAGTGATTCACAGGGAAAATTCTTCCAAAAAAGTCGAATGTACCCTGGGCAGCTATTTGGGATCCCCTATTAAACAAGAGCTGCAAACATGAGCATTCTTGGTTACTCCAGTCCCTGCAACACAACAGCCAGAAGCATGTGAGAAAGCATTTGCCAAAGTGTACAAAGCACCAAGCATGCATTGATTTTTTATAGGGGAATAATCTTTCAAGCTCATTATCACACAAAAGAGCAAGTAATGTGATCTCGCTCAAAGTTATCTAATCTGGTTCTCTGGTATTAACTGCTCTGCGATGTAGTACACTTATAAAATTGCAAGCCTCTAAACACCTTCTTCAGGAAGCATACTATCAACCCCATCAAAAACAAGATGGCAAATTAACAGTATGAGTTTTAGCCAGTCTAAAAGTGTTACAGTGCTGACTTCTTTATTTAGAACAATTAACATTGAGTTCAGTGGTGGCTTGATGCATTATCCTTAAACCTTTAGCATTTCAAGTACAAATTGTGCTTTTTCCACCCATGATAGAAGGTTCTATAATCCAATGGACCCATTCCAAGCTGTCTACATACTATGGACTGGAGATGACACTGCAAATATGTAAGAACAGAGTCACCCATTTACATTTTGGGTTCAGGTGCTTTTATAAGAGAATAACAATTGTCAAGTTCAAAACCATGTGCTTACATGGATCAATCACTGGATTCAGTAGCATTTGGTCTATTAAACTGATTCTGGGTAAGTGATGAAATGGCCAGTGCGGGGAACAAGCTGTAACTGATTCAGATTCTGACACATTTGCGCAAATGAAGAGCAACTCTCACAATATTTGGGGACTCTTTCTTCAGGTCCAAGTGCAGTCACCCCACCATGTCTGCACTTTCACTATCATTTTGTGATTGCTCAGATGCCTAAAATAGGGTATGGCAGTGCTGGAGCATGTGCCCCCCCGCCCTATGGTATCCTCCGCTGCCATGGTTTCATCTGCCCCCACTGACGGTCAACTGACAAAGCCCGCAGTAAGTGCATGCACAATACCTTAGTCCCTCCGTGACTGTGCAAAGATTGCGACATCCACAAGACCATCACCACCAGCAACCAAAAGCTAAAATGAAGCAAAGAATGTGCTGCTGGTGGATGGTACCATTGGGGCATCATGCACGGAGGGCAGGCATGCTGGGGCAGACACAGGTGATATGTCGACTTAGGGCTGTTTGCGGCAGTGTGTCCAAGGATGAGCAGGTGTGATCGTCTGAGCGGAACTTGCCGACACTCAATCATTCCCCACTGCTGGAGGATGCTGTGCATAAGGGGGATGGGTAAGATGCGCTCTATGACAAATCAGAACGTCCACTGTGTCAATATATTCAACCCTTCCCTGGTGTGCCCTGCTTGACATAGGTCACATTTCACGGTTCCTTCTTCCAGCTCGACAGTCTTCTCCTCTGACAATGTAGACCCCTGATGAGATGGCACAGTAACGGATGTGGAGGATGTCCCTTGTCCCACCTGACCCTTAACCAATCGTGCCTGTGCTTCACTTTGCCCCTCTGCAAGTGCAGGAAAAGGTGCACAGACCTCAGTCTCTTCCTCCCCCTACCAGGGGGCATATTTATCTCCCACGCATGTTTCTCTTGCCTATCCTGCTGCACCATGGATCTATGTGATCACCTTGGGAGAAAGACATTTTGATGATGAAAATGTCAATTTTTTTAACACATTTTGCCAAATATATATGGTGGGGGAGAACCCCAGGAGCTCCCCCAAACCCTCCCCACATGTATTATAACCCTCACCCACTCCCCCCCACTCCCACATATATATGCAGCAAAATGCAGGTTTTTAAATTCTGCATTTCCGTCCTCGGCATTTTCACATTTGGTGATTCGGTATGATACCCTGCACCACCACGACCACCTGTACTTCGTCATTCTTCTCCAGGGTGCCACACCCCTACCACGCCTCTGTCGCATCCTCTCCCATCTGCATTACCACCACCTCCTCTCCCACTCCAAGGTCGAACATCTGAGGCATTGCTTGGGGAGTCGTGTAGGGTAGCGGCAGCTATCATGTCCTCCTGCATTGCACTGTTATTAGCTAGAACAACCCAGTCGACCTCCACAGACAGCCTGACAGCTCCTGCACTCACTTCCAGAACAAGGACTTCATCCAACAGACCTCGCCTCCTCAATGTTCTTAGCCATGGGGCAAACAATCCTTTGCCAGGCCTGCCTCCTCTCCCGCCACCTGCTGTGTCTGTGAAAGACTGGGAGCTACCCCGATACAAGAGTAATACATTCTGCTCCAAGATCTGGCAATTAACATCCTTATCCTCCAAAAAGAGCACCCTCTCTTCCGCCTCCGGCTCCCTGTACCGCTCTGAGTACAATGCCCAGTCCTGCCTCAGTTAAATTCCTTTTAAAGACTCACACTATATCAATAAAGACAATTGACTGTCTATAGCAAATGAACGGATCAACACACGGCACACACAGGCAATTTGATTTTTGTACACACAGGACTGTGACTAAAACAGGGGGAAAGTTCTCTAGTGCACACCCAAAAGCCAAGACATTTTATGTTTCACAAATAAGTAGGAACTTTTCAACAAATGTTCTGCTCGTTTTTGTTTAAGTAAATGGCCAGGTAACTGAAATAAAAGTCAAAGGTCACACAAGGCCTAGTAGGACAAACTCACAGCCAAATTGTATTACGGGAAAATTAGTTTTTGTGGTAACACAAAGGGGAAAAGGAGCAAGGGAAAAGACAGGAGAAACATCTTTTGTGTTTTTGAAAGGTTTTACGAAGGAAGGTAGGGGTGTAAAGGAAAGGAGGCCCACTTTCAGCTGCACCTACTCAGAGGCATCGTCCCTTTCCTCACCTTCCCCCAGAAACTCAATGTCTCAAGAGCTCTGTTCCTCTCTAGGCTGGACTACTGTAACAGCCTCTTCCTCAATCTGACTAAATCGTTCCTTTTGCCCCCTTCACTTAATCCAGAACAGGACTGCAAGACTTATCCTTGGTCTCAAGCCCAGGGGCCGCAACTTTCCAGCCCGATAATCTCTCCACTGGCTCCTGGTTGCTGTGAGGATCAAGTTCAAGACCCTTTGCATCCACAAGGTTTTTTGGGGCCAGGGACCTCACGACACCCAACTCTCTCTTCCTAAATACCTCCCTGCTAGAGCCCTTCGGTCGTCTAGCTCTAACTCTCTGCCATCAGACGCTTTTTCAAGCAGAAAGTGGGGGCTAGGTCTCTGTCTTCCACAGAAGCCACCCTCTGGAATGGCCTCCCTGCCCCGCTCAGTCTTGAGCCTTATCTCCTTAAACTCTGGAAGCTTCACAATACCCTCCTTTTCTCTTCTTCGTTCCCTCTCCCTCTCCCCTGCTAATATTCACCTCTGCTGCATTGACTGGCTGCCTGGTTCCTTCTGATTCATACAGGGCACCAGGCGCTCCTCACCCAGTCTACCCCAGCACCTCAGTCTACGTTGCCCACCTCCCCCACCTAACCTGCACTTGCCCTACCGGTCTCCCTCTCCCTTTACTAGCAAGGCGGGGCCTACACCCTTACTGATCCCCATCCGGCCCTGTCTTCACGCATAACATGTGGACCTTCATTCCCCCGCACTCTCTGCATTGCCCTGGCACTTGTCCAACTGGCGTCCCCTTAGCACTCGCATAGCCCAGGGGCCCTCTTCCCCGACCCCACCCAGCACTTGCGTGCTCTCCACTCCGACCTGCACTTGCTTTCCCGCCTTAGCATTAACACATTCCGCTCTATCCGGCACTTTCCCCCCTCCTCCCCACTCCCCTGCACTTCTTGTCACTGCACTTGCGCGATCCAAATGACACAAGGCCTAGTAGGACCATTTTTGTTATTCTCCATCCTTAAGCCCCCCGCCCCGCCCTTTGTCTTATTGTGCCTTGAAACACCATTTGCTGTATAGGTGCATTATAAATACCCAATAAATAAATAAAAAATAAAATAAAATATCTCTAATGCATTGAAAACAAAAGGAGCTCAATGTGGAAGATGATAAGTGGAACATATCATGAGGCACTATGTGCAGCCACTGCTGTGACCTATGCAGGTTTGCACCACCTAATCAGACGAACACAGGAATACAGTGTGACACAGCAATCTGTACTGCCAAGTGCCGTTCGTGTGTCTACATATTCAGAAAAAACAAGCTCACCGTGTTCTACAGGACACAGGGTGCAGGCAGCAGCCTCCATGGATACAAAGATCCCAGGGAACGCAGGCTTCTGCTGCGCTTGTTATTGCTGGCAGGGCGGCGGCGCATTAATAGGTCTCCTAGGGTTTCCGCCTAAGTGCTAATAATTTGCAAGCATTTTGATACCGTGGCTGGTTTCCTGAGATAAATTGGCCACATCTCTGCAAGACCTGTTTCCAGAATTACATTAGGATCCGCATAGATGGCGGTTATGCTTGGAGACTTAATGCAATTAGAGCTTTTAAATCATTACACTCCTTCCATGAGCATTTGCTTTAGTGAGAGAAGTTTGGCAGCCCTGGGGAAGGGAGCCAGATTTGCAGTGTTTAATGCGTAACTCTTAGGCAAGTGGCTAGGAAGAAACATGGGCCTGTCTACTGTAATGAGGACTGCATCGACTCATCTGGCCAGGTGATCCAAAATGGTAATACCCAAAAAGATTGAGGTAGAAAAGACTGAATCACAAAAGACTGTGTTTGGGATGCATACATATGTGGTGGGGTGGGGAGGTAAAGTTAATAAAAAATGTGGACGGGTAAGGTGGGGGCTGCGGGGATTGGGGGGGTCTCCCCCCGCATATATATGCGGTCAAAGGGGGAGAAGAAAATTTGGTCTTTTGGGATTCGTTTTTTTTTCGGTCATATTGGGGTAAATCATAAAAAATACCACATTTTAATCCAAGTTATGAATCTGGAAACGTATTTCTTTTATTCTTTCATTGAAAGCATGGAATGCACAACCAGTTGAGTTCATGAACTGAAATGCAGTATTTTTCGTGTCTTTCATGATATGGCAGTGCCAAACAATCATGGTCACCCTGGCCCAACTATTGCGATGCCTGCGGTGAACACTCCTTCTGGGAGCAATGAGGTAAAAGGACTTTTGCAAGAACCGTCAGCTGTCGAGGGCAAATTCCACTCACGTAAATAGTCGCCATCATAACAAAGTAGTTCACCGTAAATGAAGAAAAAAATGTATGAAATTACTAAACCACCTTATAGCAGGATGCTTCTCCTGTGTATTGTTATGTTAACAGCATTCTGGGCTAATTGGTGTTTCACTCCTGTGGTGTCATATGAGTGTTCAACCAAAATTGATGTGACACGCGGTAGTATGCGGTAGTATGTTTAACCAGCCGCAGGAGTTATTTACAGCACTAAAGACCTCTGTCCAGGGTGCTGAAAGCTCGGGCTTATTCAATCCAGCCTGACCGTTGACACTTCCCCGTGACCTTTCAACCTCGGTATCGGCAGGGCGTGTTAATAGTCCACACATGGCAGGAAGTTCATCCACCTCTGGAACAAAGACGGCTTCTGACAGGCTGCAGCAGCAAAACAACCAACCTATGCAAAATGTGGTTGTAGCAGTGCCAGCCTCATGAAAGAGCTGCTCCGCTGTCATACTGTTCACTCGTGAAAAGAGAAGCGCCTGCAAGAGGCTGCAACATCCACAATGAAAGCAAGTCTGAAACGAATGTCTGCTGAGATTCTTTTAGTACCATCAATATGGAAATGACAGCTTAGTTACCGTCTTGCAAGATGACCCATTTTATGAAACAGACAGAACGAAATTCAGAAGACTCTTGTGAGATGTGAGCATAAACAGCACAAAAGAAACAACGCGGCTCCTGCAGAGAAATCGCAAAAAAAATGGACGCAAAAGCCTCGTTTTACCATTTACATTCCCAGGGATGGCAAGAGCTGCAAATCAAACTCACATATATGCAGGGCTTTAAGTGGGGTAAGAAATCGATGGGGGGGGGGGCATTTGGGGGCGTGGCTTGTGGGAGGGGCGTGGCCTACAAAGTACGCAAATCGTAGGGTATACACACAAATATATATAAATGTTATATATTTGTGTGCATACCTTACTATGGTTTGTGTACTATGCAAGCCATCTTTTCTAAACATAGAAATATGTAACATATTTCTACGTTTATAAAAGATGGCTTGCAAAGTACACAAACCATAGTAAGGTACGCACATAAATATATAACATTTATAGATATTTGTGTGCATACCCTACGGTTTGACTAGTTTTCAGGACATCTTTTTTAAACATTTCAGGTTTATAAAAGATGGCTTTGAAAGTACACAATTCAAGGCATCTTTTATAAAGCTTTGACTACGACAAAATTGTCCGTCGGCAAAGCTTTATAAAAGATGGCTTGAAATGTGTACTTTCAAAGCCATCTTTTATAAACCTCGAAATATGTCGAGGAATCCCCAGGTTCGCCGAGGGTTAGAGACACCTCGGCGACCTGTGGAAAGGGACAGTCAGTAACTGCCTCTGGTGACCTCTCGCGCGAGGGTCGCTGTGGCTGGCTGCCACTTCTGTCAGCTTGCCTGACTTCATTGCAGGCGCATCATCCTGGCGCGGCTGCGGCCGCGACGGGATAATGCATCCCGCCAATGTTGTAGTAGGACGGGAGCCCCGGCAGGGCCCCGGGTCAGTCCCACTTTTTGAAGACTGCCGGGGCCCAGCCCCGGCAGGCCCCGGCCCACTTTAAGCACTGCATATATGGACACTCTGCTGGACACTCTGCATTGTGCGTTCTGTAACACATGCATGTAATTACTAACAGGTTTCTCTAAAAACCTAAAGATGGCATAAAATAGCACCTTACTTAAGATAGTAATACAGCCTTCCAAAAAAAAGAAGGTTGGCCCACTCCTGCTTGCAGTAAAAGGGCGATTAAAGGCAAACAGGCATTTAGCAATGTGTCTAGCTGTACCATAACCCGCAGCTACAGCTTCCTGACTGTTTCACCTCCACTTGATGACTATAACATTTTGACTACACTGCTAGAATAATATTCAGGGTTATCACTTATGCGTGTTCTGTGAATCCTTGGGAACACCTAAGAAATCTGCTAAGGTTAATGCCAACAGACCATAAAAATTGCAGAAGTCGTGCAGCATAAGATCCACTAATATAGCAGATCTATGTGATCACTGTGCGGCCTGAAATTTTGACGACGAAAATGTTGAATCCGAAAATGGCGGCAAGCAGTGATCACATAGATTACTTTTTCCTGCATCACCCTAACACGCTACCCCTTTACCCCTACTTACGTTTCGGCAGCAGACTTCTTTCCTGTGTCTCGATTCCCCCCTGCCCTTGCAACCTCAATTCCCCATTCACAAAGTGGGTCTGAACTGGCACTGCAGGGTCCTTTTTTCTTTTTTTTGCAGAACTTTTTTGTGCTCTGCCATCCATGTAATGGAAGTGAGGGACACCCCTGCAACCCTCTAATCCCATTTTCCATTTGCTGTAAACATCGGGGTGAAGATGTCAGACATTTCCCTGCCAGCACATGTTCAAGGCAAACAAAGTATAAAGGTAATGGAATAGGTCAGAAGTTCAGAACCTTTCCTGCTAGGAATGCCCAAAGAAGGTAAAGTGTTTAAATGACTAATGGCATGTAACAAACTCTTTGTTTACAAATATTTTAACAACAAAAATAATGCAAATAAAAATTGTGCAGGGGATGCCTTTTTTATTTGTGTTACTTTGAGAAATACACAGATCCTCTTATTGACAGAGGTGGCCTACGCATATCCAGGGGGCTGTGGTACAGCACACATTTTGCTCTGGCCACCCACCTGCATTATAGTCGTGAGCATGTATGGTGCTCTCTGCACCAACGTAAAAGCAGTGTACTTCATTATCAAAGTCCCTTAAAGGCCCTATCATTGTGAAATGTGTAAAATAAGAAATAGGCATTTCTATCCCCTTTTGAGGGATAGTAATGTAAGTGGGACGGCAACAGCTCATGCCACTGCTGTTTAACACTTACAATAAATCTACAAAAGGATCAGAATTGGCCCTGTCATGTATCGTTTCATAGAGACACAGGGGAAAAGTGTTTTTCTGCACATTTAAAAGTGCACCCCATTTCTCAATTCGGATGTATACCCAATTGTGGATGAAAAAGGGAATCCGTGAATATGTATGATGTACATATTGTAAGGGACTTTGTGAATAGGGCACATCTTTTTTGGGCGCAAGTGATTAGATGCACTAGCGTATCCCACCACTTGCATCAATACATGTTTGTGAATAGGCCTCTTACTCTGGATATGTTATGTGTTTTATTCCAGGTACAGCGCTCATAACATTGCACTCCTACTTGATTAAGGGGTATTCCTTTAAGGAATCTCAGAGTCTATATGATTAAGGCTTGAAATGGGACTGCCTCAAAATTAGCCCCACCTTCTTTTACAAAGTAATTGACCTGCAGGCATGGACTCTCCCGATTAGTAAATAAACATCAGTAGTTCTTAAATCAAACTCATCAGGATGAAACTTCATGGACCCCTAATGCAGTGCTGACTCTTCCCCAGCCCTATTGACTTTTCAGGTCTCCAGGTATGTTCTGAGATCCCTATATTATAAGATTATAAACCTCAATGCTCAATGGATTGACCTCTGAATGATGAAAAGTAGACATAGGCATGTCTCTGATCTGTGACTGTCTCTGCTGGTCTGACATGAAATCTTACAATTCCCCACTTCAACTTTACTAACTTGATCAATTTCAGAAGGTAAAAGGCTGAGTTATTCTTATCCAGATTCAGATAAGAATTCCAGACCTGTTTTGCACAGATCTCTGCATAAGGTCCACTGAACTATTGAGAAATTGTACTGCAGAGTTTGATGGGCTGTCCGACTTCCAAAGCATTCACAGATGCACAGGACTCTATTTCTGCTTGCTATTCCCTACCCAGTCTCACTTTACCTGTTACGTTCCCCTAACATTTCTCTCTCTTCCTCAAGCATTTTAAGCTACTTTGTGCATGTTATTTTCTCAAGAATCTGTCCAAAATTGACTGATCTTCTCTCAGGCACTTAAAGGTGTTTTAGGCTGGAAGAAAAATCTGTAGGAACCGGTGAACCTACCCAAATTGCACAAGAAGATTTACGGAAGCCCTTGGATCACTTTTGAGAAAGTTCACCCAAGCTTACCCCCCAGCATGCCACCTCTTTTCTGTACACACACTACCTCCAGGCTCTACACTGCACACACACACACACACACGCACACACAGAATCACACACACACAGACACACACACACACCTGCACACACAGAATCACACACGCACACACACACACACACCCCCCACACCCAGCACAGAATTAACACTGTTCTGCACAAATACACGCAACATACTAAGGACTACGCACACAAACACCAACCCCCCACTCCAAGCACTGTCCCCAGCACTACACACACAAACTGCCCCAGCATCACTCAGGCAAAGATCCTGACACCACATACATTCTGCCACCAGAGAATTGGGCTTTGAAGTGCTAAGTGTGCAATGGGTTGATTGTGCTTTCTGGTGGCCATAATGGTTTCTGGCTTTACTTGGATTTCGAGAAATAATAGAAAGTGATTTTACTGTGTTAACTGTGCTTAATATCTAGCGTTGGTTTGCTAACTGGGAATAATAGTATCTGATCTCACTGTGCTATGAGGGCATAATAGGAACTTGTATCACAGTCATGGTTTGATTAAGTGGAATATTGCACTCATTATTTTAAGCTTTCACGTTTTAGCCTAACTAGGTCTCATAATGGCACTGCTGTGATGACTAGGCCTAATAGATTCAGTCACGGTTGCACTAAATTGTCATACTGGAACCACCCTTGAGAATGGTATGAGTATCTGGGCCTCAGATGATAATGGTGCAAGTCCCCGAGATTTAGATGGCAATGTCTGCGAATAGTCCAAGTACCAGAGAGCAAACATTTGAAACAGAATGTCTACTGGGCCTTTTGACAGAGCTATAGATAGATGATAGCAAAACATAGGATAAGAATTGAGTGCCTGAGAACATCATGCCAATGCCTGACAAAGGTTGGTTCTTCCTGGCAATATGATGACAATATCTGCCTGACGGTGCAAGTATGATTCCAATGTCTATGTAGTACCTATGCTCAGTGAAAACGACTGGCTTTATCAATGCTTGTTTTCATAAGCCGGGGCCACTGAAATCTCCTTATAGAGCAATTGCAGCATCTGGGGCCAGGTCCTTTTCAATCACTGCTCTGAATACTGTGAGTACCTCCATCCAATAGTCTCCCAGCCCATGGCAGAGACAGTTGAGATCATCCCAATCTTCCATTTGACCAACCAGTCAAGTGGTTTCTAAGCGCGGGATCGGGATTTGTAACCTGTGTTGCGCTGCGTTGTCTTGCTTCCAAGACAAACGCGTTCCCCCGTGCTACCCGTCCTCACCAATGTTTTCTCAATAATGTTTGTCTATATTGTTTTGATTGTATTAAACTGTGTTTGGTGATTGACAAACTATCGAATAAAGTCACCCCAGGCGCGCCAATGAAGCTCCAACACAGTCATGTTCCAGGACCGAGAGTATCCACCCCTCCCCCTTTCCAAACTCCTGCCAAATTTGCATCGATCTATCTGGACCCCTATCCTACTACAAGCAAAAATCTAGATGAAATAAAACAAAGAATATACTGAAAGACAAACAATCGCTATGGACAGCTAAATATTTTCATTAGCTAATCCATCCATCAACTACAAGTGGAAGATATTTCCATCCCTCCACCAGTCCCAGAATCCTCAACATGAAAGGAGAAAGGTTGCTGAAGAAAATCCAGATAACCACTTAGGGCCTTATGCATGGAATTATTTGCACGGTGCAAAGTGAGTTTGCACTGCCAACAATTACCCTGTAAGAGGATTCAATCCAGCACTACAGCTAAGTCAATGCCTAGTCTGGGATACTGAATGGAAACCCTTATTGATATATCTTTATGTCCAGTTCATGAGTTCTGGATGACTACCCCTATATAACACCCCTCTCTTGGAACCCCCCTGACCCCACTGAGCCAAGAAGTAGTTCTGTTTTGCAAGTTTACACGGTTTATTTGAGAATGTAAACAATATATATATACCACACTTTATAATAAATTAATAATTAATATCACACTTCAGAACATGAGCAGTTAACAACAATGGGTAATGATCTACTAATAAACTGATTTGATTACCCAGGAGTAGTATAAAGGATGAGGTAGCACGCTTGGGAATAGGAACAGAAGAATAAGGTGGTAGAGAATGCTTTATCTAGTTTCAGATGGATGCAATGTTGAATGAAAATGCAATACAGAAAATACTCAATATGATTTCAACAAAACAATCTAATCACTTTTCTCTGGCAATCCACTCCCCCCCCCTTATGCAATGTAAGGAAATGAAGAGGAGAGCACACAGTTCTTAGAAATGCAATCAAATGTAATTCAGTTCACCCCAGCAAGCTGATACAACAATAGGAGTTTTGAAACACAGGCAAAATGCTTTGAATATGGTGACAATGCAGCGAGAAATATGCTGAAAATACTTTTAATTCCATTCGGGAGGTTCAGGGTGAGTGGTATCTAGTTAATATGAGTTCAGGCTCACTTTAGCAATGATTCAGAGATGGTGATTAAGAGGTAAACGCATTTTTAGCAAGGAAAGAGATGACTGCCGATGGTTACACGTGGCTGGATTTTTAACCAAATCGCAAATCGCTGTAAAATTCGCAAGTGCGTGAATCGTGATTACGGCAAAAGTATAAAACGGTTCCAGAGATACGGTCGATTAAATAAAGGTAGTTTTTCGGATTTGAAATTTTAAAAGTTCAAAGCGACAGGTTACAGCTTGCAGCTAGAAAATGACAGGTGACAGTTCTACTTAGGTTAAATAGATTGAATTATATTATATTAAACTAAGGGATATGTTCTGAGTATTGCTGAGTACTCACAAGAGATTTTGGACAGAAAGGCAACTTTGTCACGGATCCGGTCACTGCGCACAGCACTTCACAGCGATCTGGTCTCCGGTTCCGAGTACAGCTCTGCTTTCTGGGTCACCGGCACTGCTCCTGGATCTTGGGTTCTGCTGGTCTGGTCTAGCACCGGTCTGCACGGCTCCTGGTCCCGCTTTCTCCAGACACAGCGCTGATCTGCACGGCTCCTGGACACTGCTACCGGTCCCGGCAATGTTCTAGGCAGGGAATTCAAACAGCTCGCCTGGCTGTTGATAGTCTGAAAACTATTTTTGGGCCTGCTGACAAATACTTTTGCTTGCAGTGGGCCTTCTTGGTTCAAAGTTCTGTAGTCTCTGTTTAGCTTGGAAGTCTAAGTGTAGGATCTCTGGATGTGAAGTCGTCGGTCAGCATGCTCCGCAGCAAATGGAATTGAATGTCTCTACCTGTCCCAGCAGTCTCTTTTTATGTGTTTTGAAAGTGGTTGGAGAGGCTAGCTTTCTAGGCCCAACCCCTTCAGAGTTCTGATAGGTTAGAGAATTCTTTGCGTTCTCGCTGGAGAACAGGATTGTGTGTCAGAATGATGTAATTTAATGGCTTGCAGAAAGGACACTCCCCTGTCAAATTACACACAAATCTATATTTGACCTAAAGACATATTTCATAGATACACAGTGGTTTGAAATTACATGCACCCATCACGGATCACATGAGGTATACTCTGTTCAAACTCTGATGTTTCTAAGAGATCGCATTCAGAACTGGCAACATTTTGCGTTTTTTAACTGGTTTTGCAACATTGGTTTTTCATTAAAAATTATACACATATACACGGCCTGTCCATACATACTCCAGTAAATTCCCATGTCTCTAGCTTAAACACAGAGTCTGTGGTGTCAATAAATAGCGGGGTTTTGCCCCAGAACATCACACAAATTCCCAACGCGTCTTAAAACATGCACCAAAAAATCGCAAGAATTATGGTATCATTTAAATAATTTTGACAAGTCCGCACTGTGAGTTATACATCTTTCTTAGAATCATATTCTGGCCAACAGGGGTGTGTCTTTTCAGGTCAAATGGTATAGAAACCAGTTTATCCAGTTTCTGCCAAGCTCAGAGACCCTGCCCCTCCCAGCTTCTGCCAAGAGGAAGCTGTTTTACGGTCCCCCCATTAAACCATCTGCCTGAGTCAAGGCAGGGCTTTGTTCAAAAGGAAGCCATTTACGACCACCCTAATAAACCATCTGCCTGGGCCCTTTCTTTAGTTTCTTGCAATCCCCTGGTAATTCAATCAGAGAGTGTGTGACCTCCTTTTGGCAGGAGCAACAGAATGCAGTAAGGCCTGGGAATGCATTTGTTGGGCAAGCCCCCACTCCTGTCGGGGGTAGCTGTCTGGCAGAATTCCAGTTTCCTTAAGCCAGGTTTCAGGTAAAATGTCACTTTTTGTTCCCCAGTTTAAGTCAAGACAATTTTTACATATGCAGCTAGAATGCTGATTCCAAGTTCAAAACTATGACATTTTAACAGTTACAAACTATGTGACACTCAAAAGTAGGTCACTCAGTTAATTCAAACATCTCGATTTTGGTGGTTTTAATCCAGTTTCAGTTAGGCTGCTGCAGACCTGCAGAGCTCAACCAGTCTTGTTATGAACATTGTTTTGGGGCTCTTCAACTTCCCAGATTTAGTATGCACACATACTTCATTCTGCCAGATGTCCTCTGGTGTTCAGTGAGATTTTTGGATGTGTTGCAATGTTTGAAAATAGGCATTTTGAGCTGGCATTCAGAGAAACCAAAGGTAATTTTAAAGTGTGGTTTTTCCTTTGGCACACATTTCACTCATGGCACCCCGGCCCATCCTGCTCGCACTGGTGGGTGGCAAGTTAGGCAACCCTTTTAGTGTGCACAAACTGTGTGGTTCTCCTGGATTTTGGCGCACATGTGGGCCTTTTTGGCCATCTTGGATTTTCTAAGCCCACAGCACCAAATGTTGCAGCATGATAGCTCAAACGTGGGTCAGGACACCCAACAACCCTGATTCTTTGAGCAGTGCAAAGTGTCTTTTTGCTGTGCAAAGTCACGTTGCACTGAAAAAATACACTTTGCACTGTTCCATGAATCAGGATGGGGCAGTACAAAGTGTCTTTTTTAGTGCAAATTGACTTTGCATGGCCAAAAAACATTTTCCATTGTTCCATGAATCAGCGTCTTCATTGGCAGTGCAAAGTCACTTTGCCCCAGTGAAAACTCACTTCACACCGTACAAAATATTCCATGAATCAGGCCCTTATTGCCTGGATTCCGAGATAATGTTTAAGGGATTTAAAATACAAATGTGGCAACTATTCTTCAATATAGTTCACTTAAACATTTCCCATCATTATAAAAGTTTTGGAGTCTTTAATTGGTACTAAGATGCATTGAAAATGTTTGCACTAAGAGAAATGTCCCAATATTACTAACTTACAGACCCGACTCATGGAATTTTTGCCACGGTTGATATTGACTTTGCACTGCTGAAAAGTGACTTTGTACTGCCGATACAATCCCTGATTGATGGAACTGTGCAAAGTGCATTTTTGCAGTGCAAAGTCAGTGCAAACTTCATTTTGTATTGCAAAAATGACTTTGCACTGCAAAAACACACTTTGCACAGTTTTGCTGCCCGATTCATCGAATTCTTTGTGCGGTTGAAAGTGACTTTGCACTGCTGAAAAGTGACTTTGCACCGCTGACACAAACTCTGATTCATGGAACTGTGCAAAGTGTATTTTTGCCGCCCAAAGTCTGTGCAACGTCAGTGCATAGTCATTTGTGCTGTACAAAATGACTTTGCACTGCAAAAATACACTTTGCACAGTAGCATGAGTCAGGGTTTGTGTCGGCAGTGCAAAGTCACTTTTCAGCAGTACAAAGTCACTTTGAACCGTGCAAAAAATTCCATGAATCAGGCCCAATGCGCACATACAGAATATCCCAGTTTACATCTGAAACCTGTGCATGAACTTGTGAATAGAATTTTGTGTTGATGGAAGTTCATCAGAGAACATCTGCGCATACCGCTGAAAAGAATATTACTACTAATTCGGCTCTCTGATAGACTCTGCCGTGTAATGAAATACTGCCCGAGCGTTCATACATTGCCATCCTGGCTGCAAATGGATATTGGGAGTTGGTTTGCCAGAGAAGCCATATTCTGCCTCTCAGTTGTCAATTAGATGAAGCATAGTGGCAACGCACTGATGGAGCAGCTCTTTCTTCCTGGTGCTTAGCTCATGCTCTCCAGATGCGAGAGCACTCCATTATGCGTTCACTCTGCCTGCGATGATGTGATAGCATGCAGTGACACACACAAGGATGCAGCGGAGTACTCTCATTAGCAGAACAACCTCATTTAACCCACAAGCTGGGATGCAACCTTTTGCGCCGGCCCTTCACTGGCAATCAAACCCGAGGACCTGCGTGAGTGCAGGGCACACATTAGCTGTCACTCAAAGCAGTGCTGGCGCCCAGAGATCATATAGGTGTCTGGTGCATACCCACGACTCAGATATACAAAGGGCAGAGGCTGTGGCACCTTGCACTTGCATCCGAGAAAGGTAAGTGCCCTCAGATAATTCTTTACACGATCAACGCGTCCAGTTTCAATTAGTCAATGTCCACGATTTCCAACCCCCCATTAAGACCTAGAGTCTTGTGTGTTGAAGTTATTTGTCTCCGAACAGATACTGTTCTTAGAATAGCAGCTCCTGCTCTTTTGGGTGTTCCTTGGTTTGGTCAGAGGGTTCCAGAGCCTGTGGGTTGCCTTCCAGGCTTCCTAAAATTTGATACAAAATCTACCTTCCAGCAAGAGCTTAATAGTCCCCCTTTCCTCGGGCGATCGCCAGTGTTATTACAAGAAGAGCGCTTTCTGCCCTCTCCTGGTTGCTTGTCAGACTGAAGTTACTTTCATCCACCAGCCAAAGGCCCCTTTACTGGACTTGAAGCCACGATGGGCGTGGTCTTTCTTATTTGCATTCAGGGCATTGTCTGCTCTCAGGTTCTGGACTATAGCCCTAGTAGGCTCCTCCTTTAGGCCAATGTAGTGTCTGGGGCCTACTCATGAGTCCCCCAGGCTGCTGCAGCTCTACTATTCTTGGTGCTTACTTCTCACATCTGCAAGTGGGCTTGCAAGTCACTCCTGCCTATTCTGCGAGTGCACTTCTTGCCAGTTTTACCATCACCCCCACTCTATCTCTACATGTGTTGGTGATGTATCGCCTTACGGGGTCTGACCCCTTATCTGTGATACATTTTTGGAGCTTGCAGCGGAGCTACATCTCCATCACCCCTGCCTCAACATCACTGGTGATTTTAATTTAAAGTGTGATGATGCTCTTAATCAAAAAACCCAGAGATTTGTTCAATCTATGAGTGAACGCGCCCTTCTTCAGCTTGTATCTGGCCCAACCCACTGCTTAGGCCATACTCTCGACCTCGTTTTCTCTGCTATTGCTGACATTGCGTTTTTTCCTGCTCTCCCCATTGTCTGGTAAAACAATTTCCCTATTCCTTTTTCCTGGAACTTGTCTACTACTTTGCTCATTGCTTGAATCGCACCACGTTCCCGTCGCGATTGGTGTTTGTTCTCTCATGAGACAATATCCAATTCCATTGAAGCACTCTGCCTAGTTGGCTCTGCCCTAAATCTTGAGTCCATTGCCCTGACATTTCAATCTGTTGCTCATGTTCTTGCCCCTCTAACTCCACTTAAGCCCAAAGTCTGGACTTCACAGCCCTGGTACTCAACACAATTCGGTGCCCTCTACCTGATCTGTAAACAAGCAGAACACAAGTGGCCCAGGAATTATGCCCCGATTGACAGGGCCGTTCTCGGTTGTTCTGCGCTCGGATTAACAGAAAGCCATATAGACTGCCAAATGTCTCTATTTCTCTGAATGGATTGAGAAGTCTATTAATGCACCTAAATAGCTGTTTATGGTTGTGTGCTCTTTATCTGCCCGCCCTTCCGAACCCATCCCTCCTTCTCAATCACTTTGCTCTCCTCTCTCTACTTACTTTATTGAGAAAATTGATAAAATCCGGGCAACGGTCGGCACCTCGGGTTCTTCTCTCCGAGGCCCTGCTGCTGCCGTTCACAATCCTGCTCCCACATCACGTTGGGAATCTTTCCCTGTTTTCTCCACCGCCAAAATATCGTCAGTCGTTCTCAAATTCAAATCAACCTCCCCAATTGGCCCTGTTAGCTATTGTGAAAGACATGTTACCTTGTATTTGAATATTGCTTACTGCTGCGATTAATAACTCCTTCTCCTCAGGGCTTATCCCATCCTTTCTTAAACGTCCTTGGTGATTCCTCTTTTTAAAAAACCCACACTGGATGCGGCTGTTTCTTCCAACTATCGTCCCACCTCTCTTCTCCCCTTTCTAATGAAACTTCTGGAAACTCTAGTTGGCCCCCTCCTTAGTTCTTTTCATGAAAACTCTTCTTTCTTTAACTCACCCCAATCTGGTTCCGGTCCTGGTCAGGTCTCAGAAAGCGTGTTGGTCTCAGTGGTCAATGACCTTACTCTGCTATTACGATCAAGGCAGGGTCGGAGCCTTGCTGCTCCTTGCCCTTTCCGCCGCTTTTGATACCGCTGACAACACAGTTATACTTGATCGCCTCGCCTTGGCAGGCATCTCTTGCACTGTTCTCTTTTGGTTGTCTTCTTTCTTGTCTGATAGAACTCAGTCCCTTTCTCTACCTCATTACCGTTCGGGACCCTCCTCACTTCTTTGTGGTGTCCCCCAGGTCTCTGCTCTCGCCCATGTTCTGTTTAGTGCCTATATCCAACCGCTGACCGAGCTCATTTCCACCCACAGCTTCAGTTGTTATTCCTTTGCCGACGACACCCATATCCTAGTCTGCTTAGATTATACTGTCCACGAAAATGCCACCAGATTTTGGGGATGTCTAGAAGCCATGGGTGAATGGATGTCAGCTAATTCTCTTGAGCTGAAACGGGAGAAAACAGAGCTGTTGGTGGTGGGCCCCCTTCTACTACAGCCTTATGGACGTCAGCCTTTTGCCCCCCCTGTCTTGGACCCTGCCCTAGCCCTGTTTCTTCTGTGAAGAACCTGGACGTAAAAATATCTTCTCTTTCTGCTGACCTTCAAATCAGCGTAATTTGTACAAAGAGTATATTTTCTGCTCAAAACCTTGCACAAAATGTTGCCCAGTCCACCCTCTCAATGTCGCGCTCCAGTTGGATCCTCCCTCATTCTATCTACCATGGATTGTTGCAACATCCTACTTTTGGCACAGTCTGCATACCTTTTGCACCGCTTGCAAGTGTTGCAAAATGCGGCACCCAGAGTTGTGATTTCTACATCTAGGCGCTCCCACATTTCTCCAGTGCTTCACCATCTTCACTGGCTCCCCATAGCTAAACGAGTGCAATTTAAGTTGATCTGCTTGGTTCAACAGGATTATAATGGTGATGGCGCAGAATACATAGAGGCTAAATTTGGTGATTGTCCATGTTTTTACCGAATCAGAAATGCTAGTGGGAGAACAAAATGAAAGTCTTTGAACAAAAATGACTTTCGGTTTTCACTATCCCAAACATTTCTGTTAACCCGCACCCCTCCAACCCCTAATTTACCTTTTGTAGGCACACTTCGGTCTGTGCCGCCGACTCCTCTATCCCTCTGCAATGCCGGCCATAGTGTCCTTTTCTTTGTTCAAACCTTTTTTTGACTTAGCGGGGTCATCTCCGCAACTCCTGAAGCCATTGTAATGAATAAGGGTGTGGGGGACACCCCAGCTCCTCCTGTTTGCCACAATGCTACAAAATGGTAGATGTGTTCAACATTTCGGCTGTACATTATTTTCGTACAGCCGAAATTCGAACATTCGTTTTGTTTTTCGGTCAATTATACGGATTCCAAATTTTACCCGTACATCCCAGCATGTACCCTTCGCTCGGCTGAGGCCTGTTTGATTTCTGTACCTCACTTTAGGCTGTCTTGTATCAGCGGCCGCGCCTTCTCAGAGGCGGCCCCAGCTTTGGAATTCTGTTCCTCAAACTCTACGAGCCACTAAATAGCACCTTACATTATGCCGGTTATTGAAAATGTACCTTTTTAATGGGACACCTTCCTCCCTTTCTTACCTCAGGCAGTGCCATGATTCCTTAATTGGCGACTGTGTGCTCTATAAATAAAATGTAATATAACATACCATAACTACGCTCAGCATCTCCCTAGTGTTGTGACATGCAACATGTTGTAGTCCTCCACATCCCTTCTATCTTTGAATGTGGGGTTTTCTGCCTGAATCAACAGTCCTTAGCAGAGGAGGTTGGGGATGGAAGAAAGACTGTGGGGGGTCTTCCATATACCACCTGCAGGGGTTGCATCAAAGAACAGGCGCTTTCCCCTGGCCCCCAGGGACTCCTGCTTCCCCCCAACTGGGCTCAAACATAGGACTTGGTCACATATGTAATTTAAAATGTGCATAAAATGAAATATGAATTATGGCTGAATAATGGCATCTTGGCGGTCTTATAACATTTACAAATTAATCACGTTTAGGTTTCTGGTTTATTATAATGTCACCAGGACCCTTTGATTGACCATAATTACATGGATGCACATGATACAATGTTCACTCTTTCGGCGACTCACCATCTCTCGCCTTTTATAGACACACACACACGCGCATGCGTGGACTCGTACATAGATAGATAGATAGATAGATAGATAGATAGATAGATAGATAGATAGATAGATAGATACAGGGACTGAAATGGAAAATGGATATGCAGGAGCTCTCTCGCCTTTTATACACACACACACACACACACACACCCACACATAGATACAGGGACCGAAATGGAAAATGGATAAGCAGGAGCTAAAAACCAGTTCCTGGGTATCCAGCATTAACCAGTGACCAGGAGCTACCACTGGAGAACCAGGAACTAGTGCATAGTGACCCACAAATCTAACTTTCACATAAGATGCAAATTTATCATTTTGTCACTTATCTATGACCTATCATGTTTTAAATGTCATATAAATGTGTCCCAATGTTTATTTATAGTTCATTCCAAGTAAAAAGAGTAACATTCATGTAGGTGTGTTTGTTCAGCATCAGTTGGGATGAGGAGCCAAAAGTGACTCCTGGTAGCTGTTGGTGTCAAGCTAACCAGGCTCTTCTAGGCTACAGACGGGAGCTTAATAGCTCCCAGTTCCCCTCAATTTTGAACCTTGCAGACAGGACCATTTTAAGCACTTTTGAGGCTCAGGGCACAGACTCCTTTGCGGCCCCCTCCGTTGAACCAATGGAATTAAGCGATTCAGAATATCTGGTTACGTCCACCCGCATTGCACAACTCAACAATTTAATTTAAAGTGCAACTTCTCACCGGCTGACCAGTATCAGGGTGCCAAGACAGTTAAACATATACATTACACATCAATAAACATGACAACAATACATAAATACAAAAACTAATCCCAAAGAACTGGGCTGACAATCACAAAATACCCAGACTAGGACTTGTTGAAATGTTATGAAATGAAATAGGCATGGGCACGCCCTTTCAGATCCATGACCCTAATAAATCTTGTTATAAACAGAATGATAAACAAATTGCATTTTAAGGCCAACATTAGCAGTCTAACACAAGGGTACTTGAGTTCTAGCATAGGTACTTACCACTTTTCATCAATAGCAGCCATGAGGAAGATACACCGGCCATAGTATAAATGCAGGACATAGATCATATTAACTGGTCCGATAGCACAGCCAGAAGAGCCCTCACTTTGACATCTATGCAGAGACTGCTGATGCAGGTTCGAATCCCGGCATGGTCAAACTCAGCCTTTCATCCTTCCGAGGTCAATAAATGAGCACCACACACCGTGGGTAATAAGAAGCAGCGCTCAGATACCTGAGAGTTCGTAGTGCTATATAAATGCTAAATTATTATGATTATATAGAAAAGGTGCACATAATCCAAATTAGCTGCTTCACAGAATGCAAAAGTGCTCAAACACAGATAGAGGAGGCAAACTGCAAGCAAGGAGAGAGCTACACAAACCCTAATATAGACAGTAGAGTAAGATTAGAAGCTACCAAGAAGGAGTCCATATCCAGACAGAATGAGATTACAAAGGAGATATGGTTTTCAAGCAAGGTTAGTGGGGTGCAATATATCAATGTTCTATATTATTATAGCGGAAGCAACACTGAACAGTTAAGCATGAGTGAGACTTTTTTGAAGATCACACCCTGAGAATGAAATCTATCGGAAGGTTGACAATGTTGAAAGGTTAAGGGACTGGCAATTTTGACAGATTAAGGAATACAAGATTAAATGAGATGAGGATCACACATTGGTTAAGAGGTGACGCTGGGATTTGTGTCCACTTTGCCATTTCTGCACTTTCCTTTTCAGTTCTCACCACAAACTAACATCTCATTTCATAGTTCTGACTTGGAAAGTATACAAATCACATAACCCAACATGACCATTTTTAAAAACCAAATATTCAAAAGTATATTATGAAAAATGGGAATGATTGTAGCCTCATTGGGCCTCATTACGACTCAGGCGGTAAGGGGTTTACGGCAGCGTAAACAGCGCCAACCCTTACCGCCTGATTCCGAGGTCCCTTAGCGCCATGGCGGATTTAACACCTGCTTTTAGCAGGTGTTAAAATCCATGGCGCTAACGGACCATGTTGTTAATTACGCCACCGTAATTTACGGTGGCGTAATGAACGCCTTCCCCACTCCCATTATGCCCTATGGGGCAAAAATGGGAATGGGGAAGGGTAAATGGGGATTGGGGACTTATCGCCCCGCAGACCTCGGAATGGGGCGGTAAGTCCGCCAACCACCATGGCGTAAACGTAGTTTACGCCATGGTGGTAAAGGTACGACCCAGGCGGTAACTTACCGCCTGGGTCGTAATGAGGCCCATTGTATCTATCTTCAAGGGAACGACATAAGTACCAGCATTACAATTGATGTGATCTTAAAATATTTTTATCTGGGTTTTGCTTTTGTATTTTAATGCTTTAAATACACCCAAAACACAGGCTTCTGAATTGTTATTTACAGGTCTGCAGAAAATCACAAAAGTATACTGTGTTTTCTGTCAAATGACAAAAACTTCGAATGGGCATGCCACGGGCCTGTGATACCTGGTCCTCGGTCTTCTGTCTAGAATCCTTCCACTCAAATGGCCTATAAAAAAGAATGATCAGATAATGGGCTAGATATGAGATGATTTGTCCAGGATCACTGTATCGTTTGCTGGCAAAGCCAGGTACAAGCATGAACGCTTTGGTTCAACAGTCTTGAATTTGGTTACCTAATCACCTCTCCCGATAAACACCTTATGCTCATCATTGGGGTTGGCTGCCTAGGATTTACAACCGTGCGTTTGAAGAAACCCATTTCTAGACCTTCGCCATACTGATGCAAAGTTTACAAAGCAACCTGGTGCTGGTACATGGCTGTTTAGCACCTGTTGTGCTAGACTATAAAACATATGTACATGCAGGGTTATTAACTTCACACATAGGAAAGGCTCAGTTGGCCTGGCTAGAATTTGGGTTTGTAATCTTGCATATGAAAAAAGATCTCTGCAATGAGTGCTCAACACACTGAGCTAGCTTCTGAATCCCTGAAGCATTTGAATTTATCAATATGTATTTCAACTTTAGCTATTGCAAATGATCAATATAATTCCCACAGAAAGGTGAGACCGCTGCAGGAGTTGTTCTGTAGGGAATGCACACATTATGTATACAACAGTAAGTACAGAAAGCATTGCAGGATGAATTAATCAGAGCAGAATGTACTGGTCAACAACAGATATGCAATAGCTTTAGCGCCTCAGCAGCACACCATAGAATATACTGATGTGTGCTATTTAAGTTTGGTGAACAATGGAAACTGACATGTTGATCAAGCAGCCTTGTGGTTCCCCCCTCCAAGGTGGGGCCCCGGGGCAAGTGCCCCTTTTGCCCTCCCATAAAGACGCCACTGCTTGTAGATAGATAGATGGGTAGATAAAGGGTGTGTGCCTGTGTGTGTTTGTAAAGAGAAATATCTGTATATGACATGTCTGGCAATATTTATTGATATTTATTGCAAACAGCCGTGGCTTCAAACATGACAATTCATGGGGAGGATGGCATAACTGTGCATAAATTGTACATAATTCATGGAAATGACATCAGGCCTATGAATTCCCAACGGGAAGTCTATAATATAAAACTCGTCCATTAGAATCTTGTTTTTCTAAACATAACACTCACTTTAAACAATCAAAGCAAAGCATGTGATTATCTTTCCATGCAAGTAGACATACATCACAGCCCACTGTGAGCTTTGCATATTATTACATAGAATACCCAGGGACAAATGTACTATCGGCACTTTGCTTTGCATGCAGATATTCAAAGCAGATTTAAACAAACCACTGATAAATATACACATTCAGAGTGATTTATTGTCACCCGCACAGTGCAGACTGTAAAGCCTAGCACTTCTGCCAAAAATCCTTTAAATATCTTCTCTAAAACCTCAACCAGTGAACAACGTAAATGGAGTATCATTTGTTTAAGTTATTTCCTGTAGTCTATCAAATAGGGAATAGCTCTTTTCAACATGCAGCTTTTTTAAAATAAAATGTTTCCTTTTTTTAATTTCTTTTTAATAATAAACCATGTACTACAAAAAAGCAATACAAGCCTCCTGTCAATATTAATAGTGGCTGCCAACCAAATATATTCACGTCACTCGATTGGCTGTTTTGTTTTTTCCGGCCATTTTCCTGAATTCAACCACTGTAAAGTTTAGATATTTTTTAATATGTAACATAAATTGCATGACGGCCAATGAGTATCACTGTGCCCGGAGCATGGCCAGAGGACATGCCTGGCACCCACTATTCTCTGAGCATGGCAATAGGACATGCCTGGCACCCACTATCCTCTGAGCATGGCCAGAGGACATGCCTGGCACCCACTATCCTCTGTGCATGGCCACAGGACATGCCAAGCATGCACTCCTTTTGTTGTTTACTGTACCTGGGCGCAGAAAGCATACCCAGAGTGCCCTCTGGTTAGGTCATTGGTCAGGCCCAGTGGGTACTCTTCATTGTGCCAGATGCACTTAGGAAGACCATGCCATGGGCACAGTGTCAACTGGGCATGGCCCCAAGCCATGCTGAGCAGGCATTGCTTTTATGTGCACTGTGCCCGAGGCATCCACAAAAGCCATTCCATGGGTACGCAATCACTAGCCATGGACTAGAGCCATGCACCCTTGGCACTGCTCACACTCGTACTTTACATGGGGCGCAGCCAAAGGCTATTTGTTGAGCACATTCTCCTCTGGGCATGGCCTCAGGCAATGTGCCTTTGGGCACTGCAGGATATTTCATTGGAAAAACCAAGAAATTCAATTAAACAACTTTGCCAAGTCCAGTTATAGTAAAAGTCTAATAAAGAAACCTTGAAATGTACTAGAGAGAAAATAAGTTGCAGTGCTGTTATGGTTAACCTTCTGTTTTAAAAACATTAGAAATGCAGTCAAAACATTTGAGTTAAAATGCTGTTATGGTTTTAAAACCTAAAAACCACAGCAATGTAATAGTATTTTTTAAGAGAAAAGATGTGTTTATTCGGCATGTGGTTAATTAATAAAAACCTTAAGCCCATAATAAACATTAAGAATTCATCATAAAAAATGCATCATAAATACACAGATTAACAGTTACAATAAGACAAATACATAAAATGATGTTAAGATTACTTTTGTTACCTAACAGCAAACACATGCTAGCGCCAAAAGAGAAACATTAAAAATCCATATACACTAAAAAAGCACCCGATACATGATAGTGGTTACAGATCAATTTCAGCATTGCACAAAGTCTATTCCATTATGTGAAAGGCCTCATTCCAAATAAAAAAGACAGAGGCAGTAATTACAATGGATTCAGCACAATATATTGAATTCTAAAAGTGGTCAGTAGTGATAAAATCCATACTAGGAACCAGTGTAGCATATCCTTTTTCTTAAGATTCAATAGAGGATTTAAAAAAGCGACAATATCTTTCTTCGTAAGGTATGCCAGTCCAACCCCCAATATACTCTTTGGTCGGAAGTATGTTAAATCTCAGGTATATTATAAAACGTATTTGTTGCATACTACATGCTTTGACTAAATAAGTGTGAGTTTGATTAAAAGAGAATCCTTGGCTGGCAAACATGGCGTAATTTATTTTCCAATGCAAATTACAGAGACTTGAGTTAATATCCCATCCAATTGTCTTATTTTTCATTATACTACCAGCAGTCGGAAAATAAATCAGATCATCCATAATAAGCCCAATGTGGGACAGATGTTGAGGTCTGTATTTCAGAAAAAAAGAGGGCTAGTTGGTAGCTTATGATATTGTTTAGCTATGAGGCCCAGCAGACGATTATCATGAAACGTGGGAAAATAGAAAGAAAGGACAAATATACTTTGTTGAAGCAACCACATTGATCTAAGAGATAAGAGCCCAAACTCAAGCCGCAGCACCTCCACTGGAACAGACGATAGCACGCCAGTATTGGAGCTGAGTAATTTGCCTTCCAAGATCTCAAGCCATTTCATACTAGATTCAGAAATTGAGTCTGTACCATATAGTAAACCGTGTTCAAAGCTAGTCCGATATATGGATATTAATCCTTCTATATTCTGACCACCCTTATTACTTATGTACTTCTTTAGAACTAACCATTTCCTCAAAACCTTACTCAAAATGACATCCTCACAAAAATGATGTTTAGGACAGGCCTTCATAGGGACCCCGAGATAGTTATAATCATCTACTATCGCCAATGGGACATCATCCAATTTCCAAATAAAGGTATTCTTACTTCTGGAGCAGGGGCAAACAATTAGAATATTGGTCTTTCCAATTATTTTCTTTAGTGAACGCAGACAACACATCGATAGAGCGCTGAAGTCCAACAGGGGTGTGGTCCAGCAGTGCAGTGTCATCGGCATACCCAAGCCATGCCACTGGCACACACCCCAACTTTGGAGGAAAGTTATGTGCGGCTCCCAATGCCAGTGCCATGTCAGAAATGTATACGTTACAGAGATGGGGGGCCAAGGCGCATCCTTGCTTTAATCCACTATTTGTCAGTGTAGGATGGGTGACCAGACCCTCTTGATTTAATCGGACCATAGCTAACGTATCAGTATAAAGCATTTTAATAAAACTATAGGAGGCACGGCTCAATACCCCAAGTCTGATGTTTCACCCAAAGCCTAGCTCGAGGCACGGTGTTGAAAGCATTGCTAAAATCGATAACGCATGAATACAGATTCTTAGCTTTGGGGCGAGCTGCTTTGGACATAAGAATTTGTGAGGCGCAAATATTCAAATTAGTGGCAAGCTCCTTTCTAAGTAACCCTTTTTCCTCCGCCCATTTATTTAATGTCTTTAGGCGCATCATAGCAAAAATATTCTGACTGCTATCCATCATTGCAAGAAGCCTGTAATTGTCCTATTACACCTTACTCCCTTCTTAAATATCAGGATAAGTATAGCCATCTGCCAGCTATCGAGGAAAATACCCATAATCAGAATATTGTACAAATGTTGTGACAGGGCAGTAGCCCAAAACAGGAGTTTAGCCTCAATTACGGCATTTGCAAAACCTATCCGGTCCGGGCGCTCTGAAATTATTAAGTCGCTCAATGGTTGGTAATAAATCATCTGTATCAAATAACAATCGCAAACCGTGGAAGATGGCAACAATCCAACAGGGTCAAGTTTAATGTTACCATCATAATATAGAGTTTTTATTGATTGAATCCAGGTCGTACGTGAGATAGTATTGTCTTCCTGAGCTGTCCAGGCAGAAGCAAATCTCCTAATTGATGACCAAAATGTTCTGTTATCATTTCCCCGTAGTAACTTGAAAAGAAGCATCCAGTTAGCATTTGTCAATGAGACCTTACGCGCCTTGTGCCTGTTTTATTTAGCGTGTCGCCAAATTTGACATTATTCTCCTTTTTTCAGTCGCTAACATAGTCCTGTTTCTCTTAACCGTAGATCTTGTAGCTCTTGAAGGGAAATATTCCATTCTTTTATTTTGTATTATGGTATCAAAAAGATCATGACAGTGAGCACTGCTGCCAGCTATGGTTTTATCTAACCCAAGCTATTTCCCCAAAACCTTAACCATCCCACCAACATCCCAACCATGGCATTCAGGCTAGACTAAGAGGGTAGCTTCAGTTTCAGCAATATATTTGGTAAGCTTTTTTAGATTCCATTCTGACCAGATAATACAGTTACCATGAATGTTAATTGTGACCTTGTAACCAATACTTCTATTACAGCTAGGCTTGTCCAAACAAATAGACCATTTTAAAACTGCATGGTCACTCTGCCTAGTATGCTCTATAGCTAGGTCACTGCACCGAGAGCCAGTATCATAATCAGCCAGGACATAATCAAGACAGGAATATGCTCTACCATTCGTCCATATGGGATAAGGGAACCGAGCCAAATCACCAGTGTTATTTATACACTGCATATCAAATGACCCCATTAGCCTTCCCCAACCAGCACTTCTAGCAACATTCTTGGCACTTACCTCAATAAAAGTCTAGGTACTCAAAATGTCACCAACAAGAGACGGTTGAGCTTGCAATTTGGGAGAATTAAAATGTGCTGCTAAAAGCACTCTTCCCTTCGGGCACTGTTCAAACCAGGATAAAAGAAGTCCCTCAACAATATTCATCAGACCAAAGTGTCTTCCATCAGACGGAGGAGCATATACATTAATTATCAGAATGAGTACCCAAACACAATGGTGATAAGAAATGAAAGCAGATCGAATATTAGGGTTAGTGGCTCAGATGGTGTATGGTGTCAAACTAAATTGTACCCACACACCTACAGCTTGCCAGGTTAGGATTCATAATTAGGGGTCCCACAGATTGCCAAGGCTGTGATGTTGTTTGAGGTTGTATAGCTGGTAAGATTCTTGGGCAAAGCCATTTGTCCAAAGGCCTCTGAAGGGATACCTATTCAAATGTGCCCTCGCCTTTGGGCGATTGCAACATTTTTATCAGTATGGGCCCTAACATCAGCAGTAGTAAGTGGACAGAGCACAGAAGGAACAGTAAACCGTGTCTTAACATGCACAATTCTGGATGTAGGATGCCCCGCATTACAAAATGTACTCTTCAGACTTTGTCTGTACTTTTGCCCCTAAAACGGGGAAAATTAACAGACAAATTGCCATCTTGGGCTGACACCAGAATCGAAATCGCACCCGTAAGGGGGCCTTCCTCAGCCTGCACCCTGTTAACATCCAACATGTCAGGGACCAAAACTTCCAAAGGATGTAAAACAGGCCCCTCAAAATGGGTAATACAGCATGAGGCCACCTGGATAATAAGGGGATGCAAAGCTTCAAAAGGTGGCTCGCTTGCTATATCCAAAGGTACATCCTGGTATATTAGATAAACTATGCTGGACAGTGACCTCTGGTTACAGCCAGTGCTGATGCACGCTTTTCTATCAGTCAGCCAATTAGTCTAATTGCACGGGAAACATCTCCTAACATAACTTGGCCATAGCTGGTGAATTCCCATAGTTTTTAGTTTTTGTGCTGCCACTATTTGCCATTCGTCAAGCTCAGAGGCCTCTAGCCGCCTATTTATATGATATGCAAAAAGAGAATGAAAAGGCCAGAACTGGACTCTTTGTGGCATCCTATTCACGACCGATCACTGCCTAGGAATTCAAGCATCTTCAAAAATCCGCGGAAAATGGTTATCATGTTCATTCCCCACTTGGCACCCTGGCGCGCAGCGGCGAGGGCTCCGGAACCCATGCAGAGAAAATGTTCAAAATGGTAATGGAGAAGGAACCATCACCCGCCTCATTGGCTTGGCTGCGTGCACAAGTCGTATTATGAAGGAAACTGGAACAGGGACGGATGTCGCAGGGTAAGGATGGAGTGCCTGGTGTCAAGTTCAAGCGGCAGATGTTGTGTACAAGGGACTACATGCTGTGTGCCTTTTCCCAGAGCCCTAGATCTGAGTGACAGGTGAGGCAGATTGCAAGGCTTGAGAGGATATGATTAATTGCTGGAAGAATTACTGAAATGGCTGATTTGTTTGTCCTTGACTAACAAAGACTGGTTTGAAGTGACACTGTCTTTAGGTTGTGACATTACCCCGAGCTGCTTTTGCTTGCAATCCTTGGAGCCAAAATGTATCGTTTCCTCGTTAGGAATGTCCATCCTCACAGCTCCTTCCTGCCTGAGCCTTGATTCCTGGCTTCGAACCCTTGATAAAGGATCACGTGGGGCCCCCGCACTTCTTGGGCTTTTTGAAATGACCGTAGAGAACGTGTTATTTGTATAGCTTGGCTCAAGCACAATATAGTTAATGTGTGTTGATGACCCTAAACAAAAATCTAGGTGTTGAGTGATTCGGGTTTACACCAGAAGGGACAATGGAAAGAGGGAACTAAAGCATTTTGTTCGCAGTCGTGGCTTGCTTGCAGGATGGTTCCAAGGTTATGTGTTATGTGGCCCGCAAGATATCCAACCCCCATCAGCCCTAGCCCAACCCCCAGATTATAGCAATTTTGAGATTGCTTGTAAACCCAAAAAATCAGACTTTATAAACATTTAAAAAGTAAGTATTTGAAAAAACCCCGGCAAAAACTGCTCTCTTTTAAGAACCCTGAAACTTGTATTAAAAGAAAAGTCACCCCTGAGTGGGCCAGAAAGCAAAGAGGGAACGATGGGCCAGGGAGCAATGAGGGAGCGGTGGGCCAGGGAGCAGAAACAGAGCTGCGGCCCAGAGAGCTGTGGACCACAGAGCTGTGGGCTAGAGAGCAGAAAGAAACCTGTTGGCTAAACAGCAGAAAATAAGGTGTGGGCCAGGGACAGAGTAACGGGCGAGGGAGAGATTTGAGGGAGAGTGAGGCAGACTGTGAGAAAGGCTGCGAGATGCAGAAGGAGAAAGGGATTGGTGGAAAGAGAGAGAGGCTGTAGCAAAGAGTCACTGAGGAAGAAGGAAGGACTGGAGATTGCAGGAGGAACTGGAGAGCCTGTGGTGTGAGTTGGAAGCCCAGCTGGAAATGTGGGAGGGGACGGGCAGCGCGAGTTGTGACGTGGCAGTGTCACAGTGCAGGGAGTATGCACATGATTGGCAGAGTGAGATGTTTGGGAGTGTAAATTGTAGAGGGGAATTGATGAGTGTGAAGGGGGTTGGGGACTGGAGGATTGGAGAATTTACAGGGGGAAAATGTGCATCATTACAAGTGATAATGATCAATAAAGCTAATAATATAAAATGGACATGCACTTCGGTCAAAACAATTCTAACAAAACAACCACTTTTCTGTCAAGCCTGGGATATCTGAGACTCGTTCAATTAAATGAGTAGCAGATGTAGCACACAAAAGGTGCAAATAATGACAACCTGGATTTCTTGCAACCATTATTCTCATCCTTGCTCTCTTATATCCTGGCGATCTCACACCCTCCAGTCAATTAAAATGTGCCTCAAAATGTGAAAAGAAATACACGTTCCTACTGAAAAGGTCCCTTGTTAATGCTGCAATAACCTGGAGGGTCTACCCTGTTACCTCTATCATGCATGCATATTGTAAAGCACACCAACATGAGATTACTACCACCATATTTTTGATCAAAGCAGTAATTTGGTATACTTCCTCCAATACGTATAGTACAATGCAAATACAAATATAATACCTGTTCCAAGTATTATCAGCAATCTTAGAACTGTTAGACAAAAGAACCGAACAGCAGACATCTTGCCAGAAACTGTAGAGGTTTTCCTGTATTTCAGGGTCTTTTCTTTCACATGAGCCATCTACTGAATCGGTAGCACTTTCAGCAGCAAATGTATAGCAGATAAAGGCTTGCTCACCATCCATGTCTCTGTCTTGGATGCCCTGCCTTCATTCAAGAAATAGCCATCAATCATCCTGGCGTCTACAGAGGAGCACCTGGATCCCATCCTTGGAACGTTCTGTCTCTGCTCAGAAGTGCTGGCATTTCCACTTACAGGCCATCACCTGCAAGACACTCTGACTAGGCCTTCAGCAGCCTATGGTGCGAATACATGAATAAAGAAGCGTTTGAAACCTGCAGTCTGAGAACCATTCATCTATTGGTGGAACCCAGGCCAAGTCCAAGAAACATTGTTAGTGAGAGAGAGTAATGCTTCTTGAACCGGAAGGTCAAGGTTCAAGCCAAACAGAAATGACACATTAGTTCACCAGTGAAATTTAGTCCAAGAACCACTGTGGGTGTAGAATGACCAGATTTTCTAAATAAAAATCCGGGATGGGAGAAGGAAATAGAAGAAAGACTACCGGTCTCAATGACATAAGCACAAATGAAGGACTAAAACACAAATAGGCCTCCAAAAAAACGACAGTCCTACTTCTATGTTGATCACCTGTTCTGGCTCAAAGTACAGGGGTCTGTTGCAGGCACAGAACTCTCATTGGAGGAGTGAGAACAGGGAGGAAGCGGGAGGAAATGGGGTGTGAAAAGCAAACAGGGAAAGCAGTGCCTGGAAAGATTTAAGACTTTAATAACCGGTTCCTGGCATAAACCAGGACAGTGGCCACCGATCCCTCAAATCCCAGGAAGGGGTTTTGAAACTTAAAAAACATCTGAACACCGGGACCAAAGACCAAATACCAGCACAGTCCCGGTAAAACTGGGACGGCTGGTCACCAACGTAGGTGAGAGGAAGAGTAGTGCATGCTGGCACCTACAGTCCGAAATTACACCCAAAGAGATTTGAGACATTACAAATGCTGGTAGCAAGTCAGACAAAGTCAAAGAGATATTGGGAAGAACATAAACAAATGAATGTTTATTATAAGGCATCTGATGTGTGCATGCAGCAATGTCCAAGACTAATTGAAACTGTTTATCATGAAGCAGTTGAAGTGCGCAAATAGCTAACTCTGGGAAACAACGTTTTTTCTTTTTTATCAAAGCGTGCAAAGTTCTAAGTCTAAGAGCTAATGAAGTTGGTGATCACGACATCAATGAATTACACAGCTGTTGAAGCCTCGAGGGTTTTACCGCAAAACCTATGAACTGTGCACACGGCTAGGTCTAAATGTCATTGAGCCCTTCCAATCCGAAGTCTCTGAAGTATTCAATAGTAAGACATTCTGTGTTTCTGAGTAAAATCGTGAACATTGTGGGCTGCAACGTGAAATGCGAGGCCACAACAAGAACCAGACTGGAAAAAAAACAGAACCAAAGGCATTCCAAGATACGGATGAATGTGCGAGTGTGATGACAGAAGACGTCTGTGTAACAAAGAGAATAATGGAACGAGTGGAAAAGGTGCTCATTACTAAACTGGGGAAGTGGAGAGAGGCAAGGAACCTTCTTGTATCCTGTCGGAAGAGAGTTTGCAGCCTTAAGCACTAAGATAAAACTTCCAATGAAGTGGGTACCCTTTGCTCTGGTGTCCAGTCCTCCTTATATATTCAAATATGTCACTCCAAGCTGTCTGAAGCACAGAAACTCATGGTAGGGCATGTTTAGGGTTCACCAGGGACATTGACTAGTGCAGGAGGCCTACACTAGTATTATAGAAGGGGCAGTTAGACCCCTTCTTCAATACTGAGGCAAACAGCCTTTGCCTCAACGATGAGAAGACAGAGATTCTCATCGTAGGCTCCCAAACCAAAACATGTGCTCTCCACCAAGATTACTCAGCCATCAATATTGATGGTACCATGATACCTGTACTTAAGCAAGTCAAAACTTTAGGAGTTTACATTGACGCCAACCTTACCATGACCAAACACAGAAACATGCTCTCCTCCACCACAGTTTACACCGCTAAATTTATAGCACTAAGCCGGCAATTCCTGACTCCAACAAACTGCATCACTCTAGCCATGGTATTGATTCTATCAAAGCTTGACTATTGCAATGTATTACTACTCAGAACTTCTAATGCCAACCTCAACAAACTTCAATTTATACAAAATAAAGCACTACGAGCCGCACTAGGCATACCGAAATTCAACCACATCTCCAAGATAAGAAGAGACTCCCACTGACTACCCATCAAAGCCAGAATTATCTTCAAAGCATTATGCATTGCATTCAAATGCTACCACAATAAAACACCCATGTACCCTAACAATAAAACACCCATGTACCTTAACAATGCCATTGCAAAAAAAGTACAAGCCCGAATGCTCAGATCCAATAACCAACTGCTAATGGCAACACCCCTCTACACAAATCCAAAGCTGGGGGTAGCAGCTTCCAATGCCTAGCTCCCAATCACTGGAACTCCCTTCCAATCAGTCTCAAAAAAGAAGACTCACTCACTACCTTCAAAAAAAGCAAAAAACCTGGTTATTCAACCAATACCAATGAAAGCATTTGTCCCACAACCTGTAAATATAGACACTCTCTCCCAATGCCTTTAGCTCTCTGCCTCTCTGCAACACTGTAAATACTCCTTCTACTGTAACAATGTAAACCTACTGTATATATTACCATGACCATGTATATGCTGGTGTGCATTTCTGCAACACTGTAAATATTCTCTATGCTATATAATGAAAATTGGCTGATATATATATTGCCATGACTGTGTATATTACGGTATTCTGTGTATCTAATACTTCACCAAGCTGTCTATAACCTCGCTGTGGTACCGCCAGGTCTGGGCGTGCAACAAATGTAATAAATAAATAAACAAACTGAATGCACACCTGCCACCTTTGTGTGCTCACATCCTGGAAGGGGCTGTTCCTTAATTTGCATGGGGCACACCCATGCGGAATAAGGGACTCTGCGTGCCCAAGCTTGGTATTACCATTACAAACATAAAGAGTACACATTAGAAGGGAGTAAGGTGGACATTTGTTGGGCTCCTCACTGGCGGGAGCAGTTACACAGTTATAGATTGCCCCTCACACAATGTTAGGGGTCCTGCCTTTCTTCAAAAGTGTATTTGGGTTTTGACCACCGTATTGCGGGTCAAAACCTCAATCCCCATGAGAAACATGTTACACCTCTCCCCACTGTTATGAGTGCCCTTGGGAGCAGCCCTTTTGATCAGTGACGGGGCTCAAAGATCCAGGCTGTGCCTGGCACAGAATTTGCACCCAAGATTAGGTGCAGCCTCGGGCTTGGCTAATCCAACCCCTGGGGTTGCAGCTTTGACCCATATTGTCCCCAAGAACCCCATCCCAGTCTTTTAGAGGTTTCTGATGAGCAGGTTATTTCTTGTTTTTGGACTAACTGTGGAATGTTTCTATCCCCTTAATGCAGTTTCTTCAGAGTCAAAGGCCCTGTGATTCAAGCTGTGTGTCATGGTGGTCAAAGGGCATATGGTGTCCCTTCCACTAGTCCTATACGTTTGATGGATTTATGCTAGTGAAACAGGAGTCGTCCTTGGATTTGGAAAGACGAGGAAGCATACATTCAACTTTCCAGTATATTAAAGGAAGGGATATCCTGGTGCCAGGATGGACACCTGGGATATGGGCGAGAGCTGATAAATGCTTGACATGTAAGGGAAACATGCTATGGGCAATGTCGGTAGAATGGAAGCTTGACATCATAACACCGGAGCAGCATCTCGAGCGCCTAGACCCCTATATGGTGATCACCTTTTGCTCGATGCATGGTACTGAGAATGTGGGCACGGAGCAGGAGGGGGGGCATCTGGTACTCATGGGCTGGATTTATTATTTATTAAATGACTTTGCCCTGTATCTGGGAGAAATCGGGCAAGACACAGGGTACTTTCTAGGGTGATGCTTACCCTGACAATGCAAAAATAAAAATAATGATATTAGGTTGAACATGTTCAACTCAATCAAATCTCTACTAGCTAAAACGAACACCTGATCCTTGCTCCAGCCAACATGCCTGCATAGCAAGCGGCAGCTCAGAGGGGCAGTTCCCTTAAAAAGTGTAAGCAATTTGTTAAGGAAAACTTGGATATACTGCTTCTTTACTTAGGGGCCGATTCATGGAATTTTCTGCACAGAAAATAGGGTACTTGCGCAGGCAACTGCACGCAAATCTGCCTTCATCGATTCATGGAATCGAATGCGCAGTACTTTTCCTGGACTTGCTTGGAGTTCGTAGTGGCTCGGCACGTCTTTGAGAGTTGTCAAGGGCCTTGTGTGAGACTCCAAGCTGAGCATGGGCGTGGCCTGTGCAGAGGGCTGGGAAGGGGGCGGAACACCAAAAATGGGGAAGAACGTGCAAAAAAGTGGGCGTTCCGAGGGACAACCTGCAGGCAGTCCCTCGCACACCCACAAATGCGCGGCATGAGACGTCTCAGCTTGAAAATGGCCACGCAAGTCCTTCATACGATCCACCATCTGAAGGCTGGCGCAAGTACACTCACGCGTAGGATTTTCAGCGCACAGGTTGGGGTTGCATGTCGGATTTCGGGGTGCGTGTACTCAATCGGTGTTCCGATGTAACATAGAGGTGCACGTAAGTGTAGCAGGGTGCAGGAACATTTTACGTGGGTTCACACGCAGATTTCCAGAGTTATTGCAGTTACAATTTTTTTATACGCATGTTGTTGAGGTGCTGGATACAGTTACGGGGGACTCTGAGCAGGGTCCCTGAGTCAACATCTACTGTAGCCCCTTTGGCCTCCCTTATAACCTCTGTAATTCCCAGTACTCTCAGGCAGTGGTGTAGAACAAGATTTGGGGAACCCCCAGTGAGCCATGCTGAGGGGAACCCCCCACAACCCTCTTTAAAGCATGGGGCACAGCAAACTCTGGCCCGGCCCACCACATGCGCACAATGTCCATGATGATCATGCCGCTTCCTGGGGTGCGCATTGCTCCAGTATTGTATAGAAAGAAGGGGCTGGTGCCTGGCCCCCTAAATATTCTCTAAAATCCGATCACAATGCATTCTCCGCAAAGGTACCCACCCAGAACATTCACACACACACACAAAGTCACATTTATACTCATTCACCCACCAGTCACTCACCCATAACCTTCTCAAACATCCACTCACACTGCAGTCTCCAAACAGGCAAACACCCATCCACCCAGAACATTCATACGCACCCACAATCACATTCATTCTCATTCAACCACCAGTTACCCATACCTCTTCTCTCGCATCCACTCACACTGCATTCTCCATACAGGCACCCACACAAAACATCCAAACACCCACATAATCACATCCATACCCATTCACCCACCAGTCCATACACATACAATCATATACACTCACACTACATTCTGCACACAGGCGCCCATCCAGAACACTCAAACACCCACATGATTACATCCATACCCATTCACCCACCGGTCACTCACACATACACATTCACTCATATCCACTTACACTGCATTCTACACACAGGCACCCACCCACCCAGAACATTCACACAAACAGATACACATTCATACTCAATTGCCCACCAGGCGCTCAACCAAATACCTTCTGTCACATTCACTCACACTGCAGTCTCCACACGGGCACCCACACAGAACACTCAAACACCTATGTGATCACATCCATAGCCATTCATGGACCGGTCACTCACCCAGACTCCTTCTCTTACATCCATTCATACTGCTTTCTCCACAAAGCCACCGCCTCACCAGAACATACCCACACAATCACACTCATACTCATTCACCCACCAGTCACTCACCCATACCATATACATACATCCCAAATGCACCTCAGACACGCAAAATACACATATTACACATGTTTACACGTGCAAAAAAAGCTCTTACCTGATACCCGCGGTAGCTTTGGTCCGTAGGTGTGCTGCATCACTCCAGGACTCTGACTCCTCTGTGTGGCACACAGAGAGAAACCAGGAAGCTGGGCGATGAGGAACCTCTCCTTCACGTGCCACGTTCGTCCCCGGCCCAGCTCCCACCCTAATGGCTGAGGGATGTGCCAGTGCCTCCCTGGACTTGGTGAGATGGGGGCCCCCGCACCACAGGGACTGCAGAGGTCCCCGCTACGTCAGCACTCTCAGGATTCTGACGACCTCCCTGGCACTCACTGCAGAGGACATGGTTTTGTGAACCACCCCATCCAATAGAAACTAACATGCAGCAAGTCCAAGGTCATGTTTCTAGTAGGGGGACATTTAGGTTATTTTTCTGCTTTTCTAAAACTGCGTAATGTATTCGTTTTTGAGGTATTCTTCACTTTTTTAATGCACTGCTATTATTTTAATCAGGGTCAAAGCCTGTGGGATGTTACTTTATGCGATGTATAGTATTGTGTTCTATTTTGTTATTTATATAGCGCTCTTTCCCCACTTGTGTGGCCTCAATGCCCTTTTTCCTTGGTTGAGCGCCCTTGGTGACCATAGTCAATGTCGTTGGAGAGTTCTAGGGGGGTTAGTTTAGGAGATGCAGGTGTGCATGTTGCCGTTATAGGATTTAGGTGGCTGGCAAGCCTTGGTTAAGCAGCCCTATAGAGGTCAGGCACATGGGAGGGTGCTGTTGAGGATTAGAGGTAGATTGCTATTGTTGCGAAAGTTTATGTGGGTCAGCTATACCAAATTCCTTTCGGGTGGTGGTCGCTGCGTGCTAGTGGTAGAGGTGCTGAGGTACGTCAGGTGTTTCAGCCTGGATGGCTATGTGTGCCCTAGGCCAGATGTGCTTAGCCGTAGGCATATTCTATCATGCATGGATGCTTGGCCGTGCCTGCAGCCTTTGTCGACGCTAGTGGTGCGAGCTATACGTGCCGTAAATTTGAAAGTCCTGTATATTGGGAGGGAGGCCTACACCTAACAGTGAATTTTTAGAACAAGGCTAAGCAAAGCTAGATTTGAGAGTCTTGTATAGTTGGAGAGAGGCCAAAACCTGACAATGCAATTGAGTACAAGGCTAAACAAGCTACAGCCTACACTAACAGTGCAATTTCAGTAGAGGGCTAAGAAGAGAATCCTTGAGTAGCGAGTCCCGGGTGTCCCCCTGCAGTATGTTTCATCACATAGTAAGCCAAGAGAGGCTGTGCCTAAGTTGAGAAACCTCTATGGTCAGCAGGCGGCCCCAGTTTTGTGGTGCTGGGGGTCACCATATAAAACAAGCAAAACGGAGGGGCATACCCCTCGATTTGTGTAGGTGGAGGGGGTCCTGGCATGGAAGGCTGTGGGTTACAGCCAATTGTATAGTAAGTATCCGTGATGTAACAGTCATCGAGAGCTTGTTGGACCTAGCTTGCGGGATAGGGTTGTGGAGGGTATTGCTAGTGGTGGGAGCTTCCCAGGGCGAGTGTTGTGGGTTAACAGAGGCAGTGAATAGTTAATGATGTGCGTCTGCTAGCCAGGGCCCTTATCTCGAAAAATTGTCTCTCATGTGGACTGGTGGGCAGGGTTTCGCGGTGAGTGTGGGGTGAGTGTAGCCACAGCAAAGGCTGCTGGCTTTGCTTGGGTGCTTGTGGGGTTGGAATGTTGTTGTGGGTGGGATGTTGGTGGAACAGGAGAGCCACAATGAAAGCTTCTGGCTTACCTGGAGTACTAGACGGCAGACAGTGTTGTTGGGTGGAGAGTGGCGGTGTGTCAGATGAAACCACTGCAAGAGCTGCCGACCCCTGAGTTATGATCGAAAGTAGACGAGATTATTAGTGGAGTATTCACAGGGTGCAGTGGCTTAGGAGAGTATTGGGAAGAGCCAGGTTTTAATGGCCTTTCTGAATTTCAGGTGGTTTTCGATGTTGCAGATGTGTAGGGGGATGGAATCCAGATGATTGGCACTTGGATGCAGAAGGAGGAGCCACCAAGTCTTATGGAGCTATGCGGTGGGATCACTAGGCGGAATGCATTGCGAGATCTGAGATTCCTGGAAGGTTGGTAATGGACAATTTTGTCTCGCAGGAATTCAGGGCCAGTGATGTGGATTGCACGATGGGTGATACACATGGCTTTGAAGGTGGTGCGTCGAGCAATAGGGAGTCAGTGGAGAACTCTCAGTGTAGGGCTGATGTGTCCTCTGGTGAGAAGGTTAATGAGCAGGCATGCTGCCGCATTTTGGATTCATTGAAGTTTCCGTAGTTGGGTTGCGGGGGCTCCTTGATAATGGCGGTTTGCATAGTCCAGGCGGGAGAGGATGATGTAGTTGATAGCCCAGAAGCAGTGGGGATAGGTGAGGTGGGGGAAAATCCACCTGAGAATCTGTAGGTGAAAGAAACAGCTGTCAGAAGAGGTTTTGGCCAAAACATGTGGGATGCTATTTTTCTGAGGAAAGATTGATGAGGATGAAATTGGATTGGGTCTGCTCTAAAAAGTTGATGTCGATAAGAGGACGTTTTTGGAATGGGAAAGTCCATCCCATGAAACACTCCTAACTGTTGCTACTTAGCATCTCATCTCTGTGATGTAAAGTGGGCTGTGGCTGCATCAAAAACCGCAGGATAGGAGACAACCTTCTCAGCCACGGGAGAACATCCTTCAAAGAATAGACCTTTTGCTCGAAAATACACAGCAAACATGTTTTCAGTTCACGATTAAATGGACAAAAAGAAGTTTTCAAAATGCCATTTTAATAAAAACAAAAAGGTTAAGGAAAATAACTATATTTTAAGACACCCCCGTTTAAAAGAATTACATACGTCTCATGCAAGTATTGATCTTATGCTTGTTATGCGTGGAAATGTAAAGTTTGACAGATGGGCTTCAGGCCGGGACGAATGCTACCCTGAGCAGGTCCCTGCCACAAAGACAAGGGGCCTTAATATTGTGAGAAGGGATTTCTCTTAGGGAAAAATAGCAAACTAGAACAAACCCTAAGGATATGTGTGAAAGGCTTGGCTACGTCTCTAGAAAGACTTTCAAGAAAAGAAAAATCTCCATCTGGTTTCCTTTTCAGAGTGATTCTGACTCCGGGGTCAAGTGCTTGCAAAGCGTTCCGGGACCCCTGCAAAATACCCTAAGGGCAGTAGGGTCTATGGTTCAGCTCTTTCGATCCACCCCAGTTTTGGAAGAGGCTGGTTTCAAATCTACGAATAAATGTACAGGACTGTTTTTTCCTCCTGCTCCACATAGTATTTTTTCTCTGGGGCTTTTCCTACTGTCACTAACAGCCTTTGCGCACAACTCTGCCCCATCAGATGACCACTTGGTCCTGGATGGGTAGCTCCCTCCAAGCCGCCGATTGGGTCGCGCTACTCAAGCAGTGGAAACACTTGAGTTAAAGTTCTAGGCTTGGTTGTTGCACGGTCTGCAGCCTCTCCAGTGCATCAGTGAGGCCAAGAAGGTCTCTAGGTGCATGGTCTAGTTCTACTTGGCCTTCCTGTCTTAGGAGCACACCTGTTTACCCAAGTCTGACTAGCTTCCCACCTCGTTAAACGTATGTCCTCCATCTTTATGACAGTAGTCACTCCTAGGATTCTGGGACTGGGGCACCCACCTTGAGTCCTGTAGGAATTGATAATAAGCTACACACAGTGAATTCTGGCAGCTCCAAAACGAGATGACTTCTATCGGCTGGACATGGGGAAACACCAGCATCCTGGATCTTCTGAGCAATTTAAAGCACACAGCGTGCAATGCAGTCCCTCACAAAATGATAAAGCTCTGACCCAGTGAAAGTGGACAATGAGTTACACCATTGAAAACCTGAGGTAATAATGGTCAGCAGGATTTTATTTTGCGGGGGTAGCTTTAGTTTTCGGAAATAAAATTCACAAAAAAGAACCAAAATCCCCCCCCACACCACCAAAAAAATGGAAATATTGAATTTTAACTGCACTCCGGGGGACATACATGAGAGACAGTGCTAAAGGTTAAGGGGGGGGGGGGCTTATAGAAAAAAGTTTGACTTTGATGAGTCCTCATAAACCCCTTTTTTGTAAACGTGAATCTCATTTTCGTACTGTCAAAGAGTGCCATCTGTAAGGCTGTCCTGATATTTTTTGATGCTTGTTCTGCAAAGTTAAGGTGGTTTCTCGGCAAGAAATTACGTGTTTCTATACAGACACACATTCAATATATGTGGACATTTTGAGAGAGGGTGTGTGTGTGTGTGTGTGTGTTTATGTGAGTGGTGACAATGCGCTTTGCCAGGAAGCTTTTTCAGTTGAGGGTTTGCAAGCTGACACTGTCATTTGAGATTGTGTGACCATAATGAATGGGAACATGCTGGGGTAGTCTTTTTTCTGATCATTATATGGCCACTGGACTGGAGGAGGATTCTTGCTGTGCAAGGTGAACCGTCATATGTCTCTGGAGGATAACTCAGGGGCAACACGCTCTTCTTGGAACAAAGACGACACAGAGCAACACAGGTTCGATCCCCGGGTTTGCGCTTATACACCTCTGGCTATTAAGCAAGTTATAAATAACTAATTATTGTTTTATTATATAGTGGGATGTTTAATTCTGACAAATTTCACCATCCATCTTTAACATTTATTTTTAATTTTTTTAAACTCTCTCTGGCGAATGCTTAGTTACAAAACAGATGATAATGTTTAGTGTTCCATATACATTTACAATTCACAAATGATACATTAAAACTACTGTTGTCTTCATACAAACTTGAATGCATAATACCAGCAACAGTGTTAAAAACCTTATGATATTTTAATTCAAATCGATCCTTCTTTTGAATACTATTTTCTGCATGCAAACTCGAATTTATAATGCCAGCATCGCTTCCTCAAAACGATACATGGCAATGTAATTGATCAAAACTGTATTTATTAGAGAACGGAGGTTATCAGGGTAGCTTACTAATTAAAATGCTCCACCACTATTGCCTGCTTAAGTTGTTCTGTTATATATAATATAGATCAGGGTTGTCCACAATTAAGGGCACGCCTTAACTGTAGGAACTTTGGGTTCGAGCAGGCTGATTGCAGGAACACACATGTTGCCCTGTAACTCCAGGGCAGCTCTCAGGCATCAGTAGACAGTACCAGCATAGGTCCATGTTTACAATATACTTTTCAACATGGAGCATTACGAAAGTGAGCCTTTAGCAGAACACACTTTCTGAGGCAGAATTACCAGAATCATTTTGTTCTACAAAAATCAAAGGTCTGTATTGCCTACTCGCACCAATGTCATTCCGTCACACGCCTCCTGCCAAAAATGATTGAGCAAACCCTTCTATGGAGCGGCTCATCTCCAAAGTGAAGGCACCTACTGAGGCCATCTGCATTGGAGTGCCGAGATCTAGGCTTATGCTGTTTGTCCATATTGAAGCCTTATGAGGCTATGGCCCAATGCAAAAGCTTGCCATTCTCCCCCTGCATAGCCATTAACCATCTGAGATGCCCCTGGTCTGGTTGGAAAGAAAGGTTAGAGCCAACTATGCAGGTTTCAACCTGTGAATGGTGCAAACCATGACAAATGCCTTTTTTTTCAATTGTGGCGCAGTTTCTCCCTCGTTCTAACGTCGCCTGCTACAGTAGCCGATAGGCTGTTCAACCACTTCTGAGTTTGGCTGTGCTAAACCTGCTCCATTTCCAAATGTTCAGGCATCTGTCTGTAGTAAATTCCTGTCAATAACCTGGGATCTTCATAACTGGGCTCTGTACAAACCATCTTTTATGTTCACCCATTGTTTTCCAGGCCTGGCCGGGCAGAGTTTCACTTCCCCAGCAACGCATCTCGTGGTCGCGGCTCAACAGCACACGGCAGTGAAAGCAAAAACACAGACCTACTGCAAGCGAGAATTGTAAACAAACACAAAAACAAAGGTCTGCAGTACACACACTTAGCAAACCCTTTTTGAGGGACTCCTGGGAGCCGGGGTGAGGGACTGATACTCCCAATCAGTGTTTGCTAAAAGTATCTATGCATAGGAAGGGCAGAGCCTCGAAACAACCAAAGCATGTGTGGGCCGGACTCGGCGGAAGAACGTGAAGATGGAAAGCCAATACTGTTGGGACTTGGTGCTAGCTAGTCTTTATGTTGTATCCCCTGAGCTTATAGCTGCCTCATGCCCCCCACGAGCAATGCCTCTGCCAATATTCATTGCTCTCTTGTGAATTGATAACACGGGCAAAATATGTAAGATAGCAGCCCCTGGTGGGATCTATTTGGAGACCGCGTATACACAGACTTGATTTGTGTAATATCTCTCACAGGAAATGGTGGCGCACATTGTTTCAGCCATCTAATCGTCTTGCGGACCACCAGCACAGCCAAGCGTCAGACCCCCTTTAGCGCTGCTCATCCCAGCTCTTCAAACCTCGAAGCTCCATAGAAGCAAGACTTTGCCCTGAAGGGCGTCCTTGACCTCCTTTGGAAGCCTGACCCTTCCATCACATGGAAGAGCAGGCACCGAGGGGCACGTGCGTTTAATTAGGAGCACGTTCTCTTGCATGGACCAGGGAAGATGGCTGTGTGCCGAGCTTTGCCCACCTTTGCTTCCTTCCGCATACATCCGCCGAAAGCTTCTCCTTCCGCGCTTCCAGGGGAGCCGTGTTCCTTTGCGGCTGCATGAAAGCAGGAGCGCCTCTCAGAAGCACGTTTGTCAGTAGTAAGCCTGCCTCCTCTAAGCGAATCGTGTTTTAATAACGAAGCAGCCCACGATTTAGCATTTTATTTATCTTGAATGAGGTATCCGCTGTCTCTAAACTACAAAACATCATTCCGCTTCTGATCTCCTTTCCCCCTCCGTTTCTTTGATCTTTTCCTGCTTTTCATTACTTTCCTACGGCTTTACTTATTGTATTATTTGGGTAACAAGTGTGGCAGGATAGCCGCTGGAGAGGGAGGAGGTGTGGCCTAGAGGGCTAACCTTGAAACCTTGTGTCCGGGAGCCTAATCCACGGCTCCAGGTCTTGCCCAAGAAAGTATCTGCCTGTGCCTCAATTTAGAAATATACCCAATGCAAATATGTAAAATGCAGGCATATGGCGTGTCATTTTGTACTGTTCAAATAAAAGATCCCCTCCCAAAATTATTAAATTCTGGATTCTATATGTCTTGTGAGGATGGCGACAACGCTCTCGCCTTGGACGCAAGACGACACGAAGCAACACAGGTTCGATCCCTGGGTGCGTGCTTAGAAACCTCTGGGTATTAAGCGCGTTATAAATACGCAACGAAGACCAAAAAAAAAACTTTTCCAAAAAAAAAACTATTCCTGTAACAGCGTGGTGGGCTGTGTGAGCGCTTTAAAAATGCAAAATAATAATAATATGTCCTAATGTACTTTGTCTCTTCTACCAGAAGAAGGGAACTGCCCATTGAGGAACAGCTTCTATCCCATGTACCGTACCCCCATGGAGACAGCCACAAATCAACAAAAGATTTCAGCAGGGCCTATTACCTCTGCACAAGAACCCAGCAGGAATGAAAGGGAAATGGAAATAGAAACATATACTTAATCACAGCTTCTGAAAAGCAGCACGATGAAGAAACCTAGCGCAATGGACATGCCCTCCTTGGTCACAAGACAACAATTTGTCAAAAGAAGAAACCATCTTTGTTTTCCCCACACAAATAATGAACATTAATGACTCAACAGATGTACTAATACAACAAGAAAACAAGACATGGAAGCACCTCCACTCCAATCGCTATTCCAGTTTACAGCACAATAACAAAAAGACAGCAGCCCAGCTGGTGTCCTTCCTTTTGTGACTGATGGAAATTCTTCAAAGGGAGATGCATTTTTATCGCCATTCTGTTTTCATCCTGGGGGCACCAAAGACCTATAAAATAGAACTATGCCTTGGATTTCTTCCCAAAGCATCCTGATCTTTTGAGCAGTGATTTGTTTAATTATTTGAAATAAATTGGCACCTGCGCGTAAGGACTGGAATGTATTTTCCTGTCGCAGAAACAGAGTGCTCGTCCATTACTATTTGTTCCCTTTAGTGGCCAAGAGGACTGCAGCTCAATGTACCTGTCCACAGTGACTTAAATTGCAATCCGATATTATGTTGTGACCCTAACATCCAAACAAAAAGTACAGACAATGTACAACTGAGCTGTTCCTCTGGCATAAAATGAATTTAACAAAAAGTACAGATTTTGGGGAACAGTCAGGGATTGCTTACAAAGATTCTACGAGACAGTGGACACGTGTTGAATTTGATCAGATAATCCAAACAAGACAGCCCGAACAACAGTACTGAGATGCCATTTTGGAGGTTCTGTGAAGCCTCAAGAGGAAACAAAACGACCTTAAGTCGCACACTTTCTTGACAACATCGAACAATATAAAATCCATTCCAGCCAACTAGGGGTTCATGGAACCTTAAGGGCAAGCAGGGAACCGGAACACTCTATGTACCCTGATTGGCCAATTACGTCAGCCAATTGGGAAGCCAGATGTATTTGGCCAGGCTGAATGACAGGAGTGTAGGACATTCTGATCACTGCCGGCTCCTAATGGCCTCTCACCAGTTCATTTAAAAAGCAAGAGGCGTGGGCATAATTTTAAGCGGGGACAAGAGTGTTTGTCCCCCACCAACCTTCGTGGCATACCATTTCTACCATTTTGTTTCCCTCATTTGTCCCCCCTCCGGCATGTTCATTAAAGTTATTCCATTGGCAAATGGAGTTCTGAGCCTTTAGCTCAGATGTGTAGGGAGAGGAATGCAGATATTGTGCACATGTGTGCTTCTCCCGGGCAGGTCCCCCCCCCCACACGTCTAGGAACATTGGCAGTGTCCCAGAAATGTTTTTAGGAATGACGCCAAGAGGGATTAGGAATCTGAGGCCAAGTAAGAAAAAGATGAGTTTTCAACGCTCGCTGTGGCTTGATGACAACCAGCAGCACTGTAGAGAGGGGGCACTTTGTACCTAATTTGTTGAGGGACTGCAACTTTTGGGAGAGCAGCTAAAACATTCTTCCTCGGCTTTATTTTGCAATGTCAATGTTAAAGCTTGCTATAATTCGTCTCATGTACAGTTCCATTGCTCGTGCCGGCCACGCCCCCTCAAGTGCAGGAAACTATAACTCTGATCGGTTTCTTTTGTTAGGTGCCCTGTAAGGTTTGGCAGCATCTTCACACAGATGAGACATACTGCAACCAGGCAGACATCTGAACATCAAAGTGTGCTCCTGGAAATTGAAGGACTAGCATGAGTTCTCTGTACTGAACGATGTTTGTTGGAATCCTCAGTCTCTCCTGTGCCCATTCCTGCCCACAAACGGCCTAGTTTGGTCTGGCATTTGGGAGGATTAACTCTCTGCTGCAGATCTTGCAGCAGTGTATAAAAGGGCGCTGGTGTCCAACAGCCACTCCATGTTGCAGAAATAAGGCATCATGGTGAAATCGCTGTTACAATGTCCGGCACTTTACAGAAGCTGGTGCATCAGTGCAAACCAGGGAGAGATTTTTCAAACGTTTCATCTTTCAGCGATTCCAATGTTTCCACCGAGCTTCAGCATGTCCTTCATGCTATAATGACCTTCACCAGGGACCAAAATGTGACAATACACTTGTCAATGTATATGTACGTATTATGATCGAAGCTGGAAAAATGGGCATGTCAACAATATATTGTGCAATATTTAAACATATGAAGAGCGACAGAGTATTGGGGCATGGTCAATTTTTCCAAGTAAAGATAATGTTAGCGGGTATCAGGCCAGCTGATATTAATAAAAAAAGATGACAGAAAGGCTACTTGTGTCTATTTTCAAGTGTGATGCTCATGGAGCTAGAAGATATACTCCTGTGCTTGATATAATAACAAAAAGGGTGAAACGATCATTAGTATTTTGGTTCGCATTGTGAAAGATAGATAGAAATGCACGATACAATGATAGTGTGAAAGATATTTTCTGTGCTAAAAAAATAAAATTCTTGTATGTTAAACATTTAGAGGGTAGAACAACGGTGTTTGTTCTGATGGCAGAACAACTTTATATAAACTGTGATCATATTCATAGTCTCCACCATAATCTTAAAATCATCTTGTTATGTCCTTGTATTCCAATTGTCTCTTCTATATATACATAATTATAATTATATATGCCCTGCTGCGTTATGTCCCAATAAACACCTGCCATTCGGTTAACACTCTAAGTTTATGAATCCACAAGGATTCTCTCCCACCTGGGGCTGGTGCTCCATTTATTGTGAATGGAATGTGTTCAGTTCCCTAGAATCTCAACTCATTCAGGCTGTTGTTGTTCTGCTTGTTAAATTCTATGCTTGGATGATAATAGGTGTCCCTGTTGTTGGTACATATACGATCTAAAGTACATTCCTAATTCTTCGATTGTGCCGCTTATATACTGACATTTACAAATGTTTTCAAGCCAAGAGACTATGGGCCTCATTACACGGTAGGCGGTAGGGGTTTACCAGTACCGGTAAGGGCACCGATACTGGTAAACCCCTACCACCTTACTACGAGGTCCCTTTGCGGGTTGGTACTTTAACGCTTGCTTTTTTTTCAACAACATTTATTGATGTGGATAGAAGTCCTCCCTGGACCACAATTAGAAACCTGCACAAAGGACATCTTCACTGGAAATGTGGAAGTTTAATAGCAATGCAGACTGCTTACAAGGGTGCATGATTGCCGAGCATTCCCTGCTGTGTGTCCCTACTGCTTCCTTTTCATACTAACACAAACTGCAATAAATTCCACTCCCAATGGCAGCGGTGAGCAGAAGTCTTAACCTGCGTATGTGCCCCCCCTGCCAATCACAAAGTAGCGAAATAATATTGAGAGGTGCCCTCGGCCCCATCAAGCACAAACTCCCATATCCTTGGTGGTCTGGTAAGAGTCCAAGAGCAGAGATGTCTTGGGACCATGGGTCTCCGAGCAGTCACAAGGCGGCCAGATTGACACTGTGAGGACTGCACAGCATTTGCTTCCAGAACAATCGGAGTGCAGATCATCCGCTTAGGAACATTTCCAATTTTAGCACAAGCCATCAGTGCTAAACACCTGAAACAAAGCCCCTGGTGTGCCTTTGTTCTCCCTGCTAAAAGCCTGCTCAACATGCAGAGAGAGACTGAATGCAGACACCCGGCAGGGAGTAGGCAGGGTGAGGCTCTAATGGGCCGGTTCCGCCTGCGAGGATTAGTGAGGCACCCCGATATTGCCACTGGATTTAGGGCGTGCGAGGATCCCTGAGGCTGCAATCGCAACCAAAATGCAGCCATTTCACAAGGTTTTCTCACACCTTGGCGCAAAAGTGTTTCCGCTTTGGAGATGGCATGAATGACGCAGGGTTTCATGGGCTGCGTAAGATGGCATGGCTGCTCCTTGGGGAGTTGTGGGCAGTGTTGGCCGTGATATTAAGTGCAAGGATGAAAATGATCACAACTATAGACGGATTTCTAGGGGACTTTATTAATGAACAAGCAGTTGCCATTCAATAATAGATATGGGGTCGGGGTTATCGTAAAGGTAGATTTCAGAAGCTTGCGCTGGGTTACACATCCGCAGTTATTTAAATATTGCAGTGCTGAATAAATTGTTTTATCCCTTACCCCAAACATCCTTATTTGTTCTCTGCTTCTTGTTGGTGAGGGAGTCTTTCCTCACTTGCTGCCTTCAGGGCTGCCACGTGACTTACCCGCCGGCATAAATGTGCCAGCAGATAAGACAGCGCAGCGGGCGAGCGAGGCAGGCACGTCTGATGCACGCCGAAGGTGCACAAAAGGCAGGCCCGTCTGTGCTAGTCCGGGTTCAGGATGGGCCATAGACCTCAGTTGATTGTACAACTTCTCAGAAATATGGGCTAAGTCCGTATTCACGTGATAGGCTTTTAGCACTGGCTCCTCCAGATACTGTATCACCTCCAGGTCTATACCTGCCTTCTTCTTTAGAAGTGTGTGCTCCATGTTTATCGGGAGATTGCTTATACTGCCTTCTTGCTAAAGCACGTGATTTGGTTGCTCATGCTGCCCCATGTCATGATCTCACTGTGGATCACTCACCTGATCTGTTATTTGTTATGGAACTTGGTTTACAGACTCTTCTGGTCCAGATATAGTGCGTCTCCTCCCAGATAATCATCATATTGTTCATGTGGATCGCATCTCCCCCATCCGGGAGGGGGCGGTATTGCTAGTATTCATAAGTCCCATATAGAAGTGGCTGTTCTTTCTATGACACATACGATAAAAATGGACGCTCTGCTTGTTCGCTGTTCACTATCTACCAATAGTGCGCGGCACATGATAGTGGTTTATCGCCCTCCGCGATATGATTCCCTTTTGGGCCCCTATTTATGGATCTGGTTGCAGACTTATATCAAAAATCGACTAGCCTGATGATTATTGGCGATTTTAACCTGGGTTCTAAATATCAGACAGAGCCATCTTTAGCGCATTTCTCAGAAAATATGGAGGACTTTGGCTATGTCCAATTAGTTCATGACATTAACACGGAAGTATCCTTGACCTTGTTTTCTCTAATCCTTCGGTAGTGGTAATATATACTATATTTCCTATTACCTGGTCAGACCTCTATGTATTTTCTTTTACTATGCAAGCACAGGTGGCTCGTCCATTATCCATCTCAGTGCAAATCCGCAGACGTAATTGGCGTGCAGTGAATAAGGACCTTCTGGCTGCATGGATTATGGCTAAGAACGATTCCTCCCTGACAGCTGACCTGTCTGCACTTATATAAGTAGCCGCCTTATGTGCTGATGAGGTCACCCCGATTCATCTGGTTAAATATGGAAAACATCAGCCACATCCCTGGTTCTTGGATGATCTTAGAACTCTGCGATTAAAGTGCAGACAGGCTGAGCATCAGTGGCTCGTGGGCTATTTGTCAGGGGACAGGTTAGCATTACGCACTGCATCTACTGCCTATCATAGCGCTATCTAATAGGTCAAATGTGCCTTCTATCAGGAGAAGGTTGCAGGCACTTTAAATCAACCTAAGGAATGATTGTCCCTGGTGCATTCCCTGTCTTCCTCTGCCACGTCTTCCTCTATTGTGGTTCCTTCTCAGTGTCTCTGTCATTCTCTGTGGTCTTTTTGTTGTTAGAAAAATAACTGATATTTGGGCAAGTATATCTGACTCTGTGCTCACTGAGAATATTTCTCATCAGAAAATTGCTATTCACTCCTGGTCTTCCTTTCCTGTTTTTTCAGATGAATATATTCCCCAAGCCACCATTAAACTCAAATCAGCATTCCCTCTAGACCACCTTCCTTTGAGCATCTGGAAGGAAATTATGCCTATGATTGCCACTTGCGTAACTAAGGCAGTAAATTGTTCATGTACATCTGGTTTGCCCTCTGTGGAGCTGCGACAGGCACCCGTTGTTCCCCTTCTTAAAAAAGCCTCTTTGGATTCTGCTATTTCTGCTAACTTCCGACCTATCTCCCTTCTGGCCTTTCCTATGAAACTTCTTGAGACTTTAATCTCTCCCTTACTTAGCCAGTTCTTGGAAAATACTGTTTTTGTTCAGTATGGCTTCCGTCCAGGCCAGTGTACTGGGAGTGTCCTTGTCTCGGCTCTGGATGAACTGGTGCGGCTTTCCGATCAGGATGGACTAGGGGCGTTGGTCCTATTAGATCTATTAGCAGCATTTGACACTGTTGATCACTCCATCCTGCTGGATCGCCTTGCCCAAGCTGGCATTGCCGGCTTGGTGCTTGCATGGTTCTCTTCTTTCTTGTCGGATAGGACACAAGTACTCTCCCTCTTTCCTTTCTGTTCAGTCTCGGTTCCTCTTTCATGTGGGGTCCCACAGGGCTCGGCTTTGTCTCCCATTCTCTTTAATGTATACATGCAGCCATTAGTAGGCCTCATCCACCCCCACGGCTTCTGATACTATGCATAAGCAGATGATACACAGATCGTTGTTCATTTAATCTGCTGCATACTGATATGTCATCTCAATTCAGCAGTTGTCTGGAGACTTTGGGGGTGTTGGATGGCTTCGAATTGGCTCTGATTGAATGGGGACAAGCCAGAGGTTGTTGTGGCTGGCCCTCTGTTGGCCACTGCCATGTGGACCCCTTCTTTCTGGCCTTCTACACAGACCTGTCCCTACACCTGTGTCTGTTGTCAGGGAAATGGGAGTGAAGCTGTCCTCCTCTCTCTCTCTGGTGGCTCAAAGTGGGGCAGCCTGTCAGGCAGGCTATTTCCAGTTGAAACTATTGTGGAAGGTTCTTCCTTTTTTTTCATAAACATTTTCATGCCCCAGTGGTTGCTAGTCGCCTTGACTACTGCAATTCATTGTATCTGGCTCAGCCTTTGTATTTCATTCAATGCCTTCGGCGACTTAAAAACTTTGCACACATATTACGCCCATTTTGCAGACCATTCCTTGGCTCCCTGTGAGAAAACAAATTGAGTTTAAGTCTCTCTGTGTGTGGTTCATCGGGCTGTGTATGGTCAAGGAGCAGAATTTCTCAGAGCCAAATTCCAGGTTTATGTCCACACCCGGGCACTTAGCTCGCAGGTTAGCTTTCTTCTTGTTGTTCAGCACATTAAAATCATCAGAACTGGTGGCCGAGTGTCTCAGTAGCGGCCGCCAAGCTGTCGAACTCTTTGCCACAAGATGTTAGAGTTTTGGAAAACCATGTTGCATTTAGGCATGTGTTAAAAAAAAACCTCTTTCATTCTAGTGCTCTCCTGTATCCCTTCTTTAATCAGATATCCAGTGGCAACAAATAGAATAACATAACAGGAGCCGAGTGCAAAGATGGGTGCGTAGTTCTTTTCACAACCACCTGTGGTTTGGCCTCTCAAGTTCATCCACCCCTCTCCCCAAGGTCACATGACCTCAGCTTCTTGTCCCCCACTGAGGGTTCGCAAGACCTTGGTTCTTTTCTTGGGATGAAATATTGCATGCACTGCTCCTCCATTTTAATATTTGCCCTGTGCAGGTCCATATCATTTTGTGCTTCACGTTCCAAATATGCACATTGTCCTCAAAGAGAACCACCAGTCTGGGACCCTAAAACTATTATCCACCCCTGACAATAATGTGCAGCATATTGCTCTGGGGATCGGTGCGTAAAAGGAAGGTCGCAAGTTCCATTTTGTGCGACTCCGAAAATGGACCTGATTCACAAAACCGTGTTCCAATAGGATTGCTCCATTATAAAACGCTTCTGTGAATCAGGCCCAAAGCCTTCTGTTAAAATAGGTATACATGAGATGTCACTTCACCTCTGTACGCCTGCCCCAATACTGTGCAGGAGTCGAGGGTAGTAATGGAGTATCATTGAGATGTGCAATATTTCAACATGGAGACTTCATGGGTGTCGCATACGTCTGAAAAGGCCATAGGGCTGGAGTAGAAGCCCTTAAATGCAAAGCACGCATAATGCAGCTACTCATCCTTCTGGTACAGGCTGTTGTTGTGTTTGTCAGACTCTATGCTTGGGTGATAGTTGGTGTCCTTGTTGTTGGCAGATATATGACCCAAAATGCATAGCACTGCTGGGCTATTATGCATGTCTATGCAAATAAGACAAGTATACTTGTCCTCAGCACTTAAGAGTTAATCGTTGGATAGTGCTGTGTATATAGCGACGCAACTACTCATCCTTCTAAAGGCACGTTCAAGAGGTTGGTCATATTATAAGTATTAGTGTTCGGAGCAGGTCTTTATCCCTGCAGAAGCCTACTGATCTGGGGCACAGTCAGTCACATGCGAAGGGTGCATGATTCAGCCAAAGGTGGTAAGTGACCCCCTACCAGGGACGTCATTTCACCCAAATGCCAGGGTTATCGGAAGTGATATCACATGGCCCTTGACCTCTGATGACATCACAGGAAGTGATATCATTTGACCCCACCGCAAAGTGGCATCACGGGAAGCGATGGAACATGACCGTTGACCCCTTGAGAAAACAGGAAGTGGCATCACATAGCATAGTTTCTAAGTACACTGAAAAATATGGTTACAATATTACTGTAACGTGATATACATGTCATACAAGAATGGATCACCATATGTATCGGCAGAAAAAAACATGCTATAACTGCAACTTGTGAAAAGCAAAATACATAGTCCGAAATGAATGCTTATTCTACTCTTAATGCTTTTTGGTGGATTTTGTCTGCCTTGTGAATTTGAGGTGGTTAAGAACAGACTAAATCAGTGACTCACCCCGTGAAGTGTGCCTGAAATAAACCTTTAATTAGCCTAGCAATTATTGTATGGAATTCCAGTAAGACAGATAGTTCAAATAGCCACATGGCCTTGTTCACAGCCCAGGAGCTTCAATTTGTAAAATAAAAAATTTAAACTTTTCTTTTCTTTTTATTTAGGGGTAGCACGGGAGACCACAGGGGTAGCAAGGAGGACCTCACGGGTCGCAAGTGCGTCCCCTGGCGACCCCTAAATGACATCCCTGTCCCCTACACCTTCAATACCCAGAGATTAGCAAAGGCATTTGGCCATGCGAGGGGCTCCTGAATAGACAGACCCGCTCTGCACCGCAGGGCTGCAGGATGACCGATATGCCCATATCATAATCCTCATATAGAATGTCCGCCGCCTTGGACATCAGCTTCGCTGTTAAGATCAGGGCAAGTTAGCTAATATGTATTGGCTCTGCGTTGGATTATGCCTTCCTTGATGTCCACGCATATAAGGACTGCGTCCCAAAGTTCAATCTCTCAGCGTCTGTGTTCTGAAATGAATCTCTCCTTAGTTATCAACTGAGAATTGCCTAAGTCAGTCACATGCATAACTGCCTCCAATGCCCAACCCTCTTCTGCTGCCTCCTGAAGATACCCGTAAGAACTGCAGGCACAGAGCCTGTCACAAGTGTGGTACATGCATGTGTCGAATCGTGTCACTCATGCCCTGTCCCAAGCAGGCCTCGACTCTTACCAAAGGGAGGGCATTGTCCATAAAAGGTGTCATCCATTTATTTACACACACAGTAAGGTGAGTTTGCATTACCTGCATCTGAGACAGGGCACTGCTTGGAGGTTATGCCACTTGAATGGGTGCATCATTCCGTTATGATATCAGGGTCCCCTCAGCTGGGGAGTTTGTACTTTAGGGTGAATATAAAGTGACAGGTTCCCTTTGAGCGGGTGTGCCTATAATTTCAGGTAGGGGGATACATGGAATAGCAGCTTAAGACTGACAGACAGTTGCAATGTGAAGATATGACCAGGTCATTTACATGCTGGGAGAAGAACGCCCATTCCTGGTCAAACCAAACTTCGGACTTCACCACCTTGCAAGATGAACATTACTGCGGATGTAAGTGAGTGATCTGGGAAGGGATAGGAAGATGCTATTGCAGTAGATTTGGTGGAATGCAAAGCCACTGCATTATTTTGAGCGAATTGGGCCGAAAATATATGTGACGGGTGGGTATGGGTAATACTCAAGGCGGAGAGGGGAAAGGGGAGTTGCGGGGCGGGAGTGGTGTGTCTCTGCATATATTGACGGACAAATGGATTAAAAGAAAAGATCAATTCCATGGTTTTGCATCAGACAAATCCTCTAGGATCAAATCACATAGAATTGATGTTTTGCTTTTCTTAATCTTCCACCTCTCAATACATCCCAATGTTTTCAACTTCGACGAGTTCCACTTGTCCTGGGTATTTCCTTCGGAATTCCTCACGGCTGTGTGGTTTATTTCAGCTGCACTCCATGGGTTCCAACAATGCATCGTGCTCTGCAAACCTCATGGTATTTCTCAATACAGTAAATGTATTACATATCCCCGATTCCCCAGGGGCCCTTGCAGCCACTGTGTACAATGCATAGCCATGCAAGATAGCTCAAGGGCAACGTGCTCGCCTTAGAAGCAAGACAACACGGAGTAACATAGGTTCGATCCCCGGGTCCGCGCTTAGAAACCTCAGGGTATTAAGCACATTATAAATAACCAATCATAAATTATCTGTGGAAGGAAGCCGGTGTATGTTGCATTTGCAAGTGCATTAGTCACTACGATGACTATTGCGCCACCTGCCCTGCCCTTCTGCTTTCCTGATTTGCAGTAGCTCCACATCCTTGCCCACCTTCTCCTGGACTGGAATGGCCATCATGGTGCATGCATGAGCAGTTGTCGCTCTTTTACAGCTTCCCGGGTACCTCTCTTAGACTGGCCTCCACTTTTCCTTTCGTCCATCTTTCATTGTATTTGTCTTTTTCGTTGTGAGGAGAGCAACGATGTCACACTAATTGAGGAGAACAACAATGACACGTCACACTAATTCCACATCATGTTGCTATCCTTCTTCAAATATTAGGGCTACCCAAGGTAGGATTGCTTATCGGTAGGTGCAGAGGTTCTGAGCATGGTTAAGGCACAACATCCGTCTTGAGCCAGTGTAGAGAATCATAGCCGCCTCCTCCATGAACATATATGGGCTACACACAGGGCCTGATTCAAAGAAGTGTTTTATAATCGTGCAATCCCATAGGAAAAAGTACTGTGAATCAGGCCCACAGTATTTCCTGGCATGCACCATCAATAGTAAGGGTACAATAAATGCACGGGGGGCTTAGTCGTAGGGCTTGTTTGTAAGTGAAAAACATGGCAAATTGCATGCCCAGTCAGGGGGGGAAGAGTTAGAGGTTATTGGTAGAGCCGAGGCAGGCGCTGTGACAGATCTAATAGGCACATCTGAGCTAAGCCTGCCAAAGCCCCATGGCAGATGCCTTGCCCTCCCACCGCCACAACACAACACCCATACAAGGCATTCCAATTTGGGTGGGAAGGGCACAGTGAGTTAAAATGTCATTTTCCCTGGATCACATAGTTAAGAGGTGAAGCAGAGATTTTAACCTAGTCAGCGCTTAGACGCTTGATCCCAAATCTTCTCTGCGCTAACAGATACAGACATGTGTTGCTGTTTAGCTTTAAAGAAATACAATAATGCTATGTTTCATGGAGATGGCTTTACAACAGTACACACGCCACATAATATACCAATCTGTCACATATGTATATCCCTTTGTTAAGCAAAATTATTGTGATTATTTTCCCTATTCTGAATGTTAGATTACAAATACCAGAATGCAAAGTAATGTCAGGCTAACAAATGTTCCAAAACGATTTCCAACTGTGCGTTCGAGACTGAGGAGTGCACAAAAAAAGTCTGGCTGACATGGTCACCGGCGTGTGGTCATCATTTCATGCAAGCATGCGGCTTGTAATTATTCATGATGTGAAAAAAATGTGAAGTTCCACGAAAAATGTGCATGTTGAGCTAGTAAACAGTTTAAAGGGGGGCATTTTGTGACTCAGCCTAATGGTCTTGGGAGGACATAGAGATTGGGTAGCTAGCTTGAGATGTGGTGGGGTCCTCTAGATATTATTACACGTACGCACCTCTTATCATCTAACATTCACACTTTTAAGAGGATTTGCCACAGATAATTGGTCAATTCTCTGCTCACTGCAGCAGGTGCATCTAATGAGCTCACCATTTAAATCTACTGCTGTTACCGGAGGTGTGTTCAAAAGGGTTTACAGCGAGGGTTGTATGGAGTAGGCTCGGAGCTCTTTACTGGGGGTGTGACAGGTTGTCAGGCAGACACCACCTAACCGCTGCTAGGCAAGAAATTCAATATATATATTGTTCCCACTAAGAGTGGGCGGGCCTCGGCTTAGGGTTTCAGTAGCTAATGGCTTAAGCCACATGGTCTGAGCAGCTGCACCCGCTTCTAGGCCCACCCTGATGGGTTTGGTTCTTGTGGGACCCAATGAAGGGAAAAGCACATTCCATGAAGAGGTTCTAGTCCCAGGATGTATTTCTCCCGTGTCTTTTTTGCATTGCCAATGGGGAAGTGATTGCTGTTTTTAGTGCCGCGGAGTGCTAGGCTCTACACGCACTTATGGACCCTTGGCCTAGAAGGATCAGTGCCTGGTGGGCATGGATGCCAGCTTGGCTCTGAATTCCATCAGGACTGGCTTCTTCTGACCCGAGCAGAGTTTGCCCATCCTTACTCTGGGCCCTCAATGGACCCTCTCAAGAGATGTTTCACCGCCCTTGTATTGAAGAAAACACAATGCTGTACTTGGGTAAGCTGTCTGCCATGACCTGCCCTGATTTGTTATCCCATTATTTTTCCACTTTTCATTTAAAAGGAACACGACAAAAACAACTTAAAAACCAATATATCGCTCGTAGGAAAAGATCTTTCCAAAAAAAAGAGTCCCATTTCTGCCAGGAGCACACAACATACATTGAATGGATGTTCCCGCCGACCCTCTTTCTTGGATTACTCAGAAATGAATAGCAATTTTACAGGATAATCTGACATTTTGTATTGCAATAGGGGCCAAAGGGGATTTGTCTTTTTTGACAGAGGAGTGGGGCGGGTCAAAATAAGATTGATGCGCGAAGGCAGGTAAAGAACGTTTAAGAGTTTGAGAGTAAGAGTCAGCGCTGACTTCTAGTCCTCCAATAATTGCCAGTATCGTTGTGTGCCAGTGACAAAGCAGATGCAGAAATGACACACGAGGAAGACTCAGAACGCCGCCAGAGGATCAAAATTACTCATGCAATTAATTTCAGGAAATATGTTTCGACATGTAAACCCCTTGGATGCCCTACCACCCTCTGGGGGCATCCATGCAGCCACCTAGATGTCCTACCCCCCTCTGGGGCATCCATGCAGCCACCTGGATGCCCTCACTCCCTCCGGGGGCATCCATGCAGCCACCTGGATGTCCTCCCTTCCTCTGGCACATCCATGCAGCCATCTGGATGCCCTGCCTCCGTCTGAGGGCATCCATGCAGCCACTTCGATGCCCTACCCCTTCTGGGGCATCCATGCAGCCACCTGGATGCCCTAACTCCCTCTGGGGGCATCCATGCTGCCACCTGGATGTCCTCCCTCCCTCTGGCGCATCCATGCAGCCATCTGGATGCCCTGCCTCCGTCTGAGGGCATCCATGCAGCCACTTCGATGCCCTACCCATTCTGGGGCATCCATGCAGCCACCTGGATGCCCTATCTCCCTCTGGGGGCATCCATGCAGCCACCTGGATGTCCTCCCTCCCTCTGGCGCATCCATGCAGCTATCTGGATGCCCTGCCTCCCTCTGAGGGCATCCATGCAGCCACCTGGATGCCCTACCCCCCTCTGGGGTCGTCCATGCAGCCACCTGGATGTCCTCACTCCCTCTGGGGGCATCCATGCAGCCACCTGGATGTCCTCCCTCCCTCTGAGGGCATCCATGCAGCCATCTCGATGCCTTGCCTCCCTCTGAGGGCATCCATGCAGCCACCTGGATGCCCTACCCCCCTCTGGGGGCATCCATGCAGCCACCTGGATGCCCTGCCCCCTCTGGGGGCATCCATGCAGCCCCCTGGATGCCCTCCCTCTGGGTCATCCATGCAGCCACCTGGATGCCCTGCCTCCCTCTGGCGCATCCATGCAGCCATCTGGATGCCCTGCCTCCTTCTGGGGGCATCCACGCAGCCACCTGGATGCACTAACCCCCTCTGGGGGCATCCATGGAGCCACCTGGATGCCCTCCCTCCCTCTGGGGCATCCATGCAGCCAGTACACCATGAGAGTTGGGCACCAGTGTGTGAGGGACCGTGAGGTGAAACAAATCAGCAATCGCTTGATGTCTAAGATGACCTGTTTAGTTGCTTCACACTCTTGGGGAGGTGGCGCAACATGGCACAACGTGTGTCCAGCTAATTCATGTGCATGATCATGACCCTGAGTGCGGCAGTTGTGTGCCTCTGGCGCTGGATACTAGCGCAGACTTGGTGCTTTTTTTGCGAATTAGGCCTATTAAGCGCAGTGCAAACAGTACTTTTGCAGAGCAAAGTGAATTTTCTCCACTCTGTGAATTAGACCTGGTGCAAAGTGTATTTTTGCAGTGCAAAGTGAATGTGCTGCATTCTGTGCATTAGGCCCGGTGCAAAGTGTATTTTTGCAGTGCTGTGCTATGCAAATTAGGCCTGGTGCAATGTGTATTTTTGCAGTGCAAAGTGAATTTGCTCCGCTCTGTGAATTAGGCCCGGTGCAAAGTGTACTTTTGCAGTGCAAAGTCACTTTGCTCGCTCTGTGAATTAGGCCCGGTGCAACGTGTATTTTTGCAATGCAAAGTCACTTTGCTCCGCTCTGTGAATTAGGCCCGGTGCAAAGTGACTTTGCTCCGTGCTAAAGGTTCTGTGAATTAGGCCCATAATCTAATAACCAACTCAGTGATGGCTGTGGAGTAAAAGCTTCATACAGGCAGACACTTACCATCACCCACTGCCCTGCCTATCATAGCACTTGAGGCATCTGCCATGCTTCTGCCAAGTTTACTACACACTGGTGGCCGTCCGCTTACTTAATTGCACTGTAAGTCCTGCACTAGCCGGGCCAAAGCTGAAGGAAAAAGGCTGGACCAAATTAAACCCCTTCCCAGAATGGCTTCATAGGACACCCACAAAGGAATAGTGCCTCCTTAAAGGTTTACACCTAACGCAAAAAAGTCTTACAAGGTTAAGGCTCCACAAACCAGAAAATAAACTACCGGTACACGTGACCCATAGTCATAACCCCTCAGGAATGCCCACGTTAAAGGTCGTGGATAGAAAAGCAGCCCCATGGGCCCTGAGGGTGCCCTAATGTGGAAACAGCCTACAAAGGAGAGATGGGGAGGATACTAGGCCAGTTCCAATAGGGGGGACGAGTTAAAGAAGGGGAGTCCCCATGAAACATGGCAACCTACCTGTGCTTCGCTATAGATTCTGGCCTTGGCCCCTCTCGACAGGATATGCTTTGAGACCAGCCCTAGCCATCACTATCCAAGGCTACACGGTCTCCATCTTTACCCTAGGAAATGCACTACTTGTGAGATACGGTTTCTGGTCTAGGACATTTTTAATTAGTCTGGTTCTTTGAGTCCATCCATTGTGCAATGAGGCTGATCCGTGCACTCGTTATCCTTTCCAGCAAAAATGGTGTCTAGTGACACCCCTGAACCTGCCTGTACCCCTACTCCCTTCTTAGCCCCCTCATCACCTAATGGATAGTGAACCCTTGCATTGACTGCATTTGGAAATTTGAATGAAAGCCATAACTTTAAATGACAATAACATCGGTCCTTTGTAAGCAGTAGCAATGTGTTGTGGATATAAAATGCTTACAGTGAATAGCCCGGGGGGATGCAGTGTCTGGAAAAATAATTATGATGGTTTTTTCTGTGCAAGCGACATCTTTATAAACACATTTATTGTTGCAATGCTAACAGCATGATAAGTGGAGCGGCCTTTCCAGCGCAGGACTCCGGCTGTTAAACTGCGAGTAACAACACATTGCTGTCTGTGAATATATCACTTTAAGTGTAAATGAGCACCATGCCCCTGCCTTTCTGGTCTTCTGCCCTGAATAGACTGCACCGCCTGACAAAGTTCCACAAGAAATGAGCGCACAAGGAGCTTTCCTAAACTGTGCCCGTCCCATTTACTCCCGGGAGGACAGCTCAGGGGCAACGTGCTCGCCTTGGAAGCAGGACGATCCAGAGCAACACAGGTTCTGTCTGCGCTTAGAAACCTCTGGGTATTAAGCGTGTTATAAATTACCTATCAAATCATCTCATATCCGTGCACCTGGAAAGGAACAGCTCTTCTGCGTGGCAATGGGTAACGCAGGGTTAGATACCCTTTCCCCTTGACCCCACAAACCACAGGCTGGTTTCCTCCCCGTGTGCCACTATCCACTGTAAGACCAGTCCGGGGTGATGGGTGCAGCTCTGTGGCACACAACGGCCTTGACTTTAAGTGTTTGACGTGTATGGCAGCATGACTACCCTGTCAATATAGGTCAGTGTACAGGGAAGTGCACAGGAGTCACTCAAAGGATAAGAGGAGGTCACGGGGCCTCGGTACTGACACATCTCACCACAGGCCAAAGTGTTGCCCCATACTCTTGTAAGTTGCTATATTTCTTTAGACAAACACCAAATGATGCCTTTTTTTTGTTTTACAAACAGTCACAACCCAACTGAGTTGCAGTTTGTTGACGTATTGTGCACCCTGTTTCCTAGTCTGTATATGTTTACTCAGGACCCGGGGCGTGTCCAGGGAGTGGCCTGATCATTTTGTGTGTGCGCGCTCGTACTTCATGCCACCCACTCATAGGTCAGTGCGCCACGTGGGCCACCCCAGTCAAAAGCGTCTGGACACGCCACTGCTCAGGAGAGCTCAAAATCGCCTCCTCCCCCTGCCATCGCATTAGGGGTGAGGGTACCAGTCCCACCCATGCAGAAAATGGGCAGCAAATGGTTACTGAGAGAGAGGCTCACCTTGCGAAATCACAGCAATTCAAAGATGACTAGGCAGGTCTAGCTGCAAGCCTTTGTATTTGCCAAGATACCCCCATTGTCCTACACCCATCCTGTGAGCGTCTCGCAGGTGAGTGGATGCTAATGGCCGGACCCTGGCATAGCATTTGACGGATAGTAATATGCTGGTGGAGCCTATGACATGTCAGGCCGCTTTACCTGTGCCTCTGGGACAAGAGGAACCCGCGAGACCTGGTCTGTCCCCTTCTGCATCCACTACTCGGTGGGGGTGCAGAAGGGGTCAGAGAGGGTTATCGCTTCCGCCACCCGTGTCCCCCGATTCCAAGGCCCCCCTGCATGTGAGACACAGACTTCTTCATCAGGTACCATGCTTGTCGAACCAAGATTAGTGAAACCTCCTCCAACCCAAAACAAAAGCCTAAAGAAACCTTTAATTCCCAAAGGCCTGTGAAACAAAGGATTTCACACTTTTTTTTAACGTTTCTTGATATTTTCATCTTTTATTAGAATTCTAATCTAGCAGAGTCTATCATAATGCTGTAAGCCAATGCTAAATCATCCATCTCATTGGTCATTATCAAATGAAATGACAGAAAAGTCTGACTATAAGAAAATGTGTGAAAGGGAAACCTAGTGGATATCCTTTTTTGCCACTCTGCACGCCCAAATGTCATAGAACATTCCTGCAATATTGGCCGTACCTTTGAAGGACTCGAGCCATGGTGGTGATTGCTGTTACCCTGGGATCAAATTAGCATGTCCTTACACCAGGGTTATGAAACCTGTGGCTCTCCAGAAGTGTTGGACTTCAACTCACATGATCCCTCCCCATTGATTATGCTGGCTAGGTCTGAAGGGATCTGTAGTCCAAAACATAGGGAGAGTCACAGGTTGCAGACCACTGTCTTCCACAATGCTTTCTTTAGCCAGTCCTACAGTTTGGGGGCCTTAGAGTACAGGCAATTAAGTTGGTGAATGCATTTGTTCTTTATTTGTGAATGCTTATCTCTGTTGTGGTGAACACCTAGCATGCAAGCATGTCCATGTTCTGTGTGTTTATTGTGAGAGTGCAGTATGACATCATTGTGTGTGGAATTTCAGGATTTCCTAAAGTTGACTATTATGTGGCTTGTGAGAGAGGTAGGGTAGAGACGAAGAGTGTAGAGAGAGAGAGAGCGCAGTGGCAACGTGGCGCCTTGGAAGCAAGCCGATGCATAGCAACACAGATTCGATCCCCGGGTCCGCGCTTAGAAACCTCTGGGTATTAAGCGCGTTATAAATAACCAATTACAATTACAATCTCCTTAACAGACCACAGCGGATCCTGCTCTCCGCTTATCTATCGGCTTCCAGTGTGAATGGCTGGCCACTTGTGCATCCTCATTTTACCACATCTCCACTCTGCTTAACAGCTCACGGAAGAACAAGGAGCGTGGTCTTCAACAGGGCCTTGGAGTCCTTCATCAGTCACCAAACTTCACATAAGCTTTTTGGTAAGGCTTCCACGTAGACCTCTTCAGGCAGACCCACTGATGCTTCATGACACTGCTATGAAGCATAGGGTCACCAGGGACCCACTGTTCCTGTCCTGGGTTTTGATTTTACTATAATGGAGCGAATGTGTTTCCCTGTCGCGAGGTCTGGAAGTGGCATGCAGCACAGCAGGTTTCTGCTGGTAAGTCCTGGCAGGCTCACCAGTAGTATACAGTGGTTGATCCTCTGCTGGGAATTAACTCATACCATGGGAGACCTTCCCTTTTCATTGTGTAGCTCTACTCCGACGGTCAGGGGTCCCCTGAGGGGCCAAAGCATCGCTCCTTTATTGTCCTTTGCCTCCCATATTTTGGCTACCTTTGGGGCTCATTAGATGGTTTGAAGGGCCCGATTGCTACGATTGTCTGTCCTGGTCCATGGGAAGCGAGACTGGTGACGTTGCCCCATCTTTCCTCACTGGATGTGGGAGAAGGAACAGGATGAATGCATTGGGTCCCCTTCACGCCCAGTGTGCCCAGGTGCTCCTTTTCTTTGTGATCGCCACATCTAAGCCTTATGCTCAAGCTTGGATCCGTGGTGGAGCATACAGCGAAAGCCACTTCCCCTTAGTCCGACAGGCAAAACGGATGCCTGTGGCACCCACATTCTATCCCTGCAAGGGTGCTGGTTTTCTCCTGGCTGCTATCAACCTCCCTTTACTTTGCAGGAGCAAGGTGTGAACAGGGCCTTAAACAGATCGGGTGTTTGCCCGGTCGACCAGCCATAACAAAGGCCTCCAGGGCTGCTCTCATGTTGGTTTAGGTTTGCCTCCATGCATGTGATCGCCCCCCTTCCCTCTGAAGCCAAGCCAATTCAACAGAGACAAAACAATTTTACAAAAAGCACACATTAGCATGACTAAAGGACTTGTGAGACTTTAAGAAACCCCTACCTCCGACAGTTATCATTGTAAACAGTAGTACTCTTCAACTAGTAACATGAGGAGCAGCTGCTGCTATGCAGAATTAATCTCCTCACCCCTCCCACACCTCCACCAGCGGCACACACAACTCACACCCAGCCCGACACCCACCTACAGCCCACCCTGACAGGTGAGTGGCCAGGAGGCGACACCTTCCAGTGTTTGTATCTGGTGAGGCGCAAAGCATTATGTGACCACAAGTGGGGTGTGATTTTATCTTGTGCTTGCTGGCCCCGGCACAGGAGGCCGTCTCATTGCTACACTGAAGACAAGGAAGTAGGTCTTATTTTGTAAACAAAGAGTATGTTTTTGCTGTGTCTGTGAGACCTTTTGAAAATTCTCCCACTTGGGGCCGGCAGGGAAGGAAGTTCAGAGAGAGCCGGACTCTGGTGGGGTGGGCGTTGAGCAGATGTAGCTATAAGGGAGGTTGGTTACTACTTTATGACAGCAAGAGGATGGCGGGTTGTGGCTGGTAGGGGTTGGAGGATGAATACTGATGGTAAGGGCCTCTGCTTGAGATGGACTAAATAAGAATTGGCTAGGGCCTCTACCTCAGGTGTCAACCTTCTTCTGGCTCGGGCAAGGGTTTGGGGGGAGGTGGGCTTAGCTGGATGGCACACCGCGAAGTTGGCTGTGCAAGCCGTTGCCTTGTTTGAGATTGGTGGGGGGTTGACACCTATCCTTTCACCTCTTCCCTTCCATAGATCATCCTTTGCTTACCCTTTGCACTGGTTTCATTTATCTCACCTCATACGTAAACACATAGACCTAGGGCATTGGTCTTCCGCCTTGGGGCAGCACACCTATATATATAGAGCTTTAAAAAGACATTGCTGATCCATTGGGATGACCACAGTATACTTTGGATAGCCCAGGCACATCTCGAGCCCCTCAGGCACCCAGACTTCACATATATATACTGTAGACCAATCTCCAGATATCGATCACCTGTGTGCACACCTACCCATGCTCCACACCAGCTTTCACTGCTCCACATCTTTCTCTTCTTAATTACACCCTTTTCCGGTCAATGCATCCTAAGCAGACTAACGTCCTGCCGTCCGTGGGTGGGACTTAATACATCTTAACTCAGACATGGCTTACAGGCTTTCAGAATATTACTGTGTTGAGCTGGCGCAGTGTAAAAAAAGCCTACTAATAATAATAATGTACACGGTCCATGTACCCTTGAAGGAAAGGTAGCTCACAGTGTTTGGTGCTTGTTGCTGAAATCTGTGCTGACACTGCAGGCAATACGCTGGAGACCAGGAAGGGCCAAATCTGTTTTTCTCTTAAGTGCAGAAAATGTACCCCATATAAATGGCTATAACAAAACAAAAGAGTTGATGGCTGAAAGGTTTCGAAAGAATCGTAACCTCTGACACTTCTCTGGGCAACCCTCCAGACCATCGTGTTTCACCCTGCAAAGCCATTACAGAAAGGGGCAAGACCATATGCAAATCAGACTTGGTCCCACCCCAAAATGAGCGGACCAGCCGGAATTGCTTAGTCATGTTCCTTCTGCATGAGAACACAGGCAAATCCAGTCATATCCTAGATGTTATGACTAATTAGAAAACTTTCAGCCATTACCTTTTGTTTTTTATCTATGTACGTGGTGGGTGTGCCCAGGCATGTGTCCTGGGCACAGAGATCCAAACTACACCCGCCTGATGATGCCCTATGAGGCTAAAACATGTTTGCGGATGCTTGCGGTTTCACGCAGAAGAGAAGGGACCAAGCAATCAGGCTCGACTGCCCCTTTTGGGGTTGCAACAAGCCTGATTTGCATATGGTCTTTCCCCAATGCCTTGGGAATCTGGGAAGGGATAGGAAGATGCTATTGCAGTAGATTTGGTGGAATGCAAAGCCACTGCATTATTTTGAGCGAATTGGGCCGAAAATATATGTGACGGGTGGGTATGGGTAATACTCAAGGCGGAGAGGGGAAAGGGGAGTTGCGGGGCGGGAGTGGTGTGTCTCTGCATATATTGACGGACAAATGGATTAAAAGAAAAGATCAATTCCATGGTTTTGCATCAGACAAATCCTCTAGGATCAAATCACATAGAATTGATGTTTTGCTTTTCTTAATCTTCCACCTCTCAATACATCCCAATGTTTTCAACTTCGACGAGTTCCACTTGTCCTGGGTATTTCCTTCGGAATTCCTCACGGCTGTGTGGTTTATTTCAGCTGCACTCCATGGGTTCCAACAATGCATCGTGCTCTGCAAACCTCATGGTATTTCTTGACAAACCGAAGAACGATTGTCTGGGGGCATGCCCAGAGCCGTGAGGTTACGATTCATTCAAAACCTTCCAGCCATCACCTCTTCTGTTTGGCTAAAATTAACACCAGTGTTGTGAGCAGAGCATGCAGCACCATATAAAACACACGTTTTTTCTAACCTACTAAAGCCCCTTTCTGCCCGTGTTGCTGATGGCCTCCCAGTTTGCCCCGGCAGCAGCTACTGGTTTATTGCACAGAAATAAGAACAGAAAGTGCAATTAATCAGATATACAAGAAATGTGTGGTTAGCGCGCACGCTGAAACCAGCTTCCCTCTCTTTCCATTCACATTCACACGCACAGTCATGGCGCGTTATCTTGTATGATAATAAGGAGCAATCACCTTGTTTGCAAGCATGTAGAAAATCAAGGTCACGCCGTAATGGAGGTGCAAGCATTCAAGTTAGAATCAAGGTGACCTACGGATGCGCTGCAAATAGAGCTGCAGACTTCAAGGCGCCGAGCGAATGCTGGTTCAACCTTGGGCCTCATCCAGGCAGGGGCGGAGCCAGCCACACATTTTGGCGGGTCTGGATGGCAGTTTTGAATACTGGTAGTGAGTGGAACCATTAAACCTATTGCACTGTTGATCCCCACCCTGATCCCAGGAGGATGAATAGACATTATGCCTTCCTTTAGCCCATTAGATGCATCTTTCACCCCAACTCACCAGGGGCACAGCCAGGCTTGTGTAACACGTGGGGCCTGGAGCTAATGTAGTAGGGCTCACTCTAAGGGGAGCAATGGGCTTGTTCTACACCCGGCCGAATCCGCAGGAGCTACTGAATGTAGCGAGAAAGAGCAAACCAATTAAGGTGGGTTTGGGGGGTCCCCCTCTACCGCCTGCGAAAATAGTCTAAATGAGGGGTTATAATGATGAATTTTACAGTATACTTTCTGTGCTACATTAGGTAAAAAAACCAGTTTACAATCGGTTTTGTAAGGTAAGACATGACAAAAGTCCTTTAAATGCCAAGTCATCAACAACGCACATGAGCATTTTCAAACACATTTTGATAATACCTTTGCCCACTTTATGTCAGTTATTTGCAAGTGAAAAAATAAATGTCATAATGATTGAGCGCAAAATTTTCCATTCTGGTGCATCTATATATGCCACCATTCCCACATCAGAAAATACCCATATTTGCTTTGCCCATGATGCGAGTAATGACACATAACAGAACATTGTAATGCTGGGCTCTGCCAAGATATGCTGTATCCCCATGTAAGAACATGCTCCTATTGGCTTTGTCTTAAAGCCAGTTAAACAAATAAACATGCCGTAATAAGAAGACATGTCCCTGCTGGTTAGCTCAGCGGGTGAGCCTTTTTTGCTGCTATTTGAGTGTGACCTGCAGTTCAGAAGTTCAAATCCTGGAAAGATCAACTCCGTTTTTCATCCTTCTGAGGTCGATAAATGAGTACCAACTTTAGTTTGGTGATTATTTTATATAAATATGTTCTCTGTACAGTGCTTTGGCAAACTGATCTAAAAATAGCAAATCATTATCATTACGCAAATCTCCCCATATAACAATACTCATCATGTTGCATTTGCCCCCTAACGCCAGTAAAAAATGACATGCCACATTAAGAAATCATTGCCTTGCAGGCTGCACAAATGCTGCCCTTTCCCGCTTATGCAAGAACACTTATGTTGCCTTTGACCTTAACACCAGTAAAACAATGCCATGTTATAGTAAGGAAACATGCCCTCCCCCATGTATGAACACTCATCATGTCATCTTTGTCCTTAATCGGAGTACAACACTCAATGCCACAGTTGGACCCAGCCAGCACCATTGCAGTACCCTCAGCCCGATACAACCTCTCCTTTGCATAATAACACTCAAGTTGGCTTTGCTTTGCCAGTGAAAGATGGCATGCTCCTGGCAAAACATGTTCATGCTCTTATGCCCCTGCCTGGGCACTAGCCACACAGAAACACTCACAAGGAGATACTGCATACACACACACACACAAACATGCACCCACACAGCTTCTGTCATGCACATGAGCACCCAGACCACTCACACGAACACCCATGTACACCATTCACACTGCATCCATTCATATGCATGCACTTAGACACCCGCTCGCATACACACACTTACACACTCACAATCATGCATGCATGCACGCATACATTCATACATGCATACAATCCTTGCATACACACATGCAAAAAATCGTTTTTTTCTTTCCTGTTTCCCTCTGGACCTGCCCCTGCCCTACCCTGTCTGAGCCTCTGCATCTCACAGGCTATTTCATTAAACAAAGGAACGCTAATCATTGGAGGCATGGGCCAACTAAAAGTTGAACCCAGCATTTAAGCCTGTAGCTTCCACATAGGGGGTCTATTGATGATGTCCTTTGCACATTTGCTGAGGCCGCAGTCACATTAATAATTGTTTTCTCACCTAAGAGAGTGGTGTATTTTCCTACTTTTGAAGTTGAAAAGTACGTGTAAAGGTTAAGTAAATGCACGGCTTTCCCGGGGTGGGAAATGTGACAGCTGCTTGTCGTTTGAGCCTGGGCTGGGCGTCACAGCAGAGTGATGCCTACTGCCTCAAAGTGGGAGGGCTGTAACCCTCCCAAGCACAAGCCTGGTGCCGCCCAAGCACCTAGGGCCCTGAGAGCATCACTTTCTGGCGAAGGCCTGTGTGCGGGCGAACGTGCAGGAGACAAGCATGCGCGCACGTGCAGGAGACAGACATGCGCGCAGCCTCGCAAAGCCGCTTCCATAAAGTTACACGCAGGGCTGTCTGGCTTACAGCGGGTCTGTCCGTTTCCTGAGAATCCGGCCACGAGCCAGAACCGGGATGGCAGTGCTGTCCTGCAATGCCAGAGATAGCCTCTGTCAGCAGCATGTGTTCCTGTATAAATGCAAAGGGACTGCTAATCAAGAGAACCAAACGGGAGAAATGAATGACCCGCGTAGTTATGTCAAAAGCAGCATGGAAGAAAAATGCTCTTTTGATCACAAAAGAAGGTACAGTGGTCAGATGTCCCATGACAGCAGAGTCAATGGGCAGCAAGCATCACTTGTTGACGGCTGCTCTGCTGCTTGCGTGGAAAGGGCGTGGGAACACTCTTTGGACTTCAACTTAAGTGGAGATTTGCTGTGCACGCCCATGCATGCCAAGCTCGTGCCAAGCACCTGGCATGATCTATCAAGTTCCTTATGAATGCAGACTCTGTACATCGCCCTGGAGCAGCAAAGCTACCATCAATGGGGTTGCAACCGGCAGCAATGCGTTGCAAAAAGAAATCCCTTGTCACTGATTATGGTGCAGTATGATAGATGACTTTTATTTCAGTAAATCGGTCCAAAAAAGTAATAAAAGCTACAGATATTTTATATAAATGTAATATTTTCAAATATAAATAAGCTATAGTGCATATATAATATTGCAAGGGCATACAGAAAATAATAAAACTCGAACAATGACATAAATACAGAGAAAAGTTAAAACAAGAGACTAAAATCAACCCCTTTTTTCCATCAAGAGAACCTTAAGAAGTTATTTAGTTTACAAAATAAGGTAAGTGTCTCTATTACTATGAAGACCTGAACCCTATCGTAGGGAGTTGGCAATTTCAGCTCCAAGGCATGGCATTGTCTTGCTGTCAGTGTGTTGGGTCTGTGTCAAGTTCATAGGTTGCAAGTCCGACAGATGCTAGACAGGGCACCAGAGACGGGGTCACAGGAGAAACAGCTCGAATATTGAGATGCTTCCAATTGGAGTCCCAGCACACGCTGCTCTACCCACCAAGCCCACAGCACACTTACTGTGATCATCTCAGCTGCGATTAATCATAATTTCTCGACCCAGCGCCTCTCGTTAGTAAGATTGACAGTCTGAAAAAATCACCCTGTGATATCACCCTCAATAGGAGGAGTATTATGTGGTAAGAGGCTTCTCCATCGAAATTCACTGACCAGGGTCTAACGCTCACAGTATGACAGCAGAGAAGGGAACATTTGCTTCTCTTCGCTGATGACTCCCTAGTGGGTTGCCCCCAGCTGATGCCTGCTTTGACTCCACAAATCACTGGGTTTGCCAAATCCCTAATTAAGAGCATTCAATGAATGGGATAGCGGGGGTAGGGATGTAGCCATGCTACCAGTACCTGTCACCATGCTTGCTGGTTCCATAAACTGGTGGGCGATTGCAGCGATCACAGCCCACGCTTCAAGTGCAATTACTGGCCCATTGATCTGGCCTGTTGGTGATGCACCCTTACATGTGGCCTATGTTTGTCTTCCCTCCACACTGGCATGGCCCGTGGGCATGGTAGCTGGGGTGTACGGTCAGAGGATATCATTAAACAAACAGAAACATCCCTAAGAAACGCACTGCCAAAATAATGTGGAATGAGCACAGGTTGTGCATTAGGAATTGCAACCCTAACTCAGCGGTGGCCAGACACTGGCAGGAGAAAAAGCACAACTTGTCACAAATTAGGTTTCAGATCATTGAAGTGTTTTAAAAACTGAATCCCCATGAGGATATGAACACTAAATTGGACAGAACAGAGACCTTCTGGATAGACCGTCTGGGCTCGCTCGCCCCCAATGGGATGAATGAAGAAATCAACTTTTTATGTTATGTCTAACCTAACTTTTTATGTTACTTCTAACCTTGCTCCAAGGGGGGATATTGACTTATGGTCTTGTGTACATTTGAGGACATTCACCATGTTCCAATACCATGATATCCTGATTCACCTACCCAGTATTGCTTGGTATGTATGTGTTAGTTTGCTATATATACTGTCACTAATAGCAGTTTATCAGGGTCTTATATTTAAAGACACTGACTATGTTTTTATACTTTGACGTTCTGTTTTTCTGTTCAGTAATACTATCACATTACCACATCACTAACAGTAGTGCTCCACATGTTCTATCACCATGATCCCCATTCATTTTTATTTTTCATTAGTACTTACGGATATTTGGATCTCTTGTTTTCTTTTGGTAGCCACGCCTCCTCTGGCCTTGTATTATCTACATTCTCCTGTCCATAGATTTACACCATACAATCGGCCTGTCTTTATTTAGAGATCATTATACTCCACAACATGGCCACACCAACGATAATTTCGGATTGGGGTACACTAGTGGGTTTATATTTATTTTTTATTTTATTTTCATTTTTTCCTTCACCAATTAATAATGTGGAATGAGCACAGGTTGTGCATTAGGAATTGCAACCCTAACTCAGCGGTGGCCAGACATTGGTAGGAGAAAAGGTACAATTTGTCACAAATTAGGTTTCAGATCATTGAAGTTGTTCAAAAACTGAATCCCCATGAGGATATGAACACAGAGTAATCGGTTCTTTGATTGGAGATTCGGTGGAGACTAATTCATCCCTAACATTCCTGCTCCTCTGGTATGAAAATGCCAGTGGTGTCTTGAACAAATGTTGCACTCTGAAGTCACATGTAAAGATCTCCCAGGTCTTCTTTATGATGTTCTTAATACGGTTACTTTGTATTGAAAACTTAGACACATATACTAATGGAGGTGCGTTTTTACCTTCCTTCTTCTGAGTAAATAAGCTGTCCCGATCGATAGACTCAATCCTAGTAGTGGCAACTTTTATGTCCGTGTTTTTGTACCCCATGCCATGAATTTCTTAACCATGTCTGATGTAATATTCAGGGTCACTCACTATACGTTTGATGCGTAGCATTTGACTAAAGGGCAGATTCTGAATAAGGCTTGGTTGATGGAAACTTAAGCGATGGAGGTGATTTTTCCTATCTGTGTCTTTGCGGTATAGGTGGGTACTGTAATCATTAGTATTTGTTCTGATATTGATGTCTAGGAAATGTATCTCAGTTTTAGAGATCTCATAAGTAAATGGAATCCTCGGGTGTATATCGTTAAGGTAGATGAAAAACTCCCACAGTTCAGATTCTGCGTGAGACCAGATACCAAAAATGTGATCTATATACCTGATCCAAAGATGGATGTTCTTGTTCCAAGTAGGGTCTGATAGTACATAATCTGTTTCAAACTTAAACATAAAACAATTTTCATAGGGAGGGGCCATGGTCACCCCCATGGATGTTCCGGAGACCAGTAAGTAGGAACGGTCTTTATATTGAAAGTATGAATTTACAGCAATGAATTGTAGTAAGTCAAAGATGAATTATTTCTGTGCTTTTATATCTGATTCTCTCAAAAGCATCCACTCGATTGCTTCAAGTCCCAGATCATGCAGTATAGAAGTATAAATACTTTTGACGTCTACTGTAAACAGGATATGATTAGGATCCTATCTGGTAGCTTTCGATAGTTGCAGAAAATGAGTGGTGTCTCTTATGTATCTATGGGTTTGTTGTATAAGAGGCTGAAGGAAGAAGTCTGCATACTTTCCTAAGGGCTGTACGACGCTGTCCATCCCAGCTACGATGGGTCTGCCTCGTGGCTTAGTGGGATTTTTGTGAATTTTTGGCAATCCTAGGGCGGGTATTCATGAGAAACGTATGTGTATGGTGATTAATCCACCCAAGTTCTTCCGCTTTGGTGAGTAATTCTCCCAAATTCCTTTTGATATCCTCTGTGGGATCTCCATCAAGGGGGGCATAAGTGTTAGTGTCCCTAAGCTGTCTCATACATTCCTCATCGTAGTCGCTTGTGTTAAGGATGACTAAAGCATTTATCTGCCAGGGGTGAATTGTGATTTCTTTGGGGCCATATAGATTGTTAATCACAGTCATCTCATGTGGTTTAAGGTTGCAGTGTTTAAGACGTTTATATCTGATCTGTTCCAAATATTTCATGACATGTCTGTGGAAGATCCCAACAGATGGTCTAGCTATGGGAGGCATAACATTGCTCTAAATTCCTTGGATTCAGGTTCATTGATGTTTTATATAAGCATTGGAAGCCCCCGCACATCCTCCATTGACTGAATGCATCAGTGTCTGCAACAGTCAATGGAGGATGTGCGGGGGCTTCCAATGCTTACACAAATAATACACAGGTTTATACTCGATTTTTATCTGGTTTCAACTCGTGGAACCGTGTTCCTTTGCACACAGCAGCTTCTCTTCCGAGGAGAATTGGAATTGATCGCTTTTGCCCAACCATTTCGGTATTTTGTTTAAATTTTCATTTTTTTTTTAAACGCCTTCAGTTTCAAATATCTCCATACTCACCAGCATGGTGTGGTACCAGGTAAAGGATACTCGCCCTTCATAAAATCTACTTGCCAATGCAAGTGGGCTAGATTTTGGGAGCCATGAATGGTGGAGGGCTGTTAGATGTTGGTTACTTATCTGTTTTGATGATGACTGGGGAAAACACATAATTCGATGAGACCATTGCCTGCATCATATAAATAGGGATTGAGAGTCTGGGTTCCAGCACAGTTTATAAGAATAATTTATTTTGGAGTTATAACTTTTATCATAGGATAACAGGAATAAAGTGACATAGTTTAACGTCAGCAATTACATGAGTAAACCTTACGTTATGAGAATCTTAGGTAGCTTGGTTTGTTTGCATGGATAAAACGAGGCAGAGAGAACGTTAGTTCACCGGCAAGTTAATTATAAAAAATAATTACACTGTTAACATACACACATGCAAACACACTCAACAGTGCACATCTAAATATGAAACTATCCAAAACAATTTACACAGTAAAACACACTAGGCACAGCAATGGCACACTCGCATTTACCCAACACATCAGCAAACACCACATGCCTGGCAAGCTGTTGGCTCATCAACACCAAATCAAAACACAGCACACTTGTATGCACATAGCTCTCAACCATTTGTGTCATAAAGGCGGGTGAAAAGACCCGAATTTATTTTTGGCGGGTGAAAGGCCCATTAAAACGAATGGGCGTGCAGGAGGCTTGGCGGGTGAGTCAGCTGTTTACAAGGCGGGTAACACCCGCCAAAAGCGTGTGAGTTGAGAGCTATGTATGCAACCAACACTGCAACAACGGTCACACAGAAGACAACATAACACTAATCAGTGCCACTGATACAGCATACAACCACCTCACATCCATCCACACCACTGCACCAAATCAAATGTAGAGGGCAACATGCTTGCACATCAACACCACCAACTCAAGTGAACATGACAGAGACACCATCACCAAACTCTCAAGCCACCAACGCTGGTCCAAAGGTCAAAAGAACTCAGTTCGTTGCTATTCATTCAACACTGCAGACAACACAAGTCACCCTTATAGCGCACTCTTGTGTAACCAAGACACCACCAGATGGCAATGCCGAGCCATTCAGCATAATAACACACCAGATCACACTACACAAACATTTGTCTCACTATCACACATCCAGCAGGACATGAAACCCAAAATTGTGAGCAAATTATTTCCTCAATTGGCATTAAAAATAATAAGAAAAGTTATTCTAAGATCACACATAGCACAAACACAATCAGTCCTCTCTCAAACACACACACACACATTAAGGCACCTTCATGAAGCCACTGCAGCGCCAGAAGCCTTACCAACGTGACTTTTTGCTCTCAGCACTCTCGGGAGGATAGCTGAGGGGCAACGTGCTCACCTTGGAAGCAAGACGACAGAGCGCAACACAGGTTCGATCCCTAGGTCCATGCTTAGAAAGCTCTGGGTATTAAGCGAGTTATAAATATCCTATCATATCATATCACAACCTACAACACATGACAGAACAGCTGGCTAAGGTTCAAACATCAACTCTAACAAAGGGCACATACTATTAATATTGGGAAATGTATCGCTGGAAACTTCGAGCACACACTAAACTTAACAGAAAGGCCCGCCCAGTCTACAAACCATGCACATAGTAACACTAACTAGGCGCACTGAACCTGCACAAAAATACACACTCAAATGCATACTATACAAGCATATACAAAACAAGCCATCTGATGCATAAATGACCATCCTTGCTGACAACTGTCATGCGAAAAAATTCACGACTAACAGGTAGTGACCACACATATCTGCCCTTCACCAGCCACCCTCTTACAAGCCACTCAGTCCAACACCCAAGACAAACCAATCTCCAGTCTGCATGAAACCCCAAATGGCAAAACACTACGAGGCCCTACTACGGGTAGATGCGTGCTGAGTAAACACCATATAGCGGTTCAATTACAACAGCCATAAAAAAATTATTTCGGAAATGCAACAAATTTTCCATAAAAACATAAATACATACACATAATTCAAAAGGTTCATAAATCCCCATAGCAGCAAAGACGATGACAAGCCACAAAGTGACTGTAGGGCCCCAATAGAGCAAACGTTCAAGTCATTAATAATGTATTCGCATTTAAGGCACCCCTAATGAAAAGTAAGAGGGTCCAACCCATTCTGGGCGAGTCAGCCCACAACAAAAAATATAGCGCTGGTCTAAACTGAGTGAATCACGCAGTATCGGACTGAAGGTCCTGCCGGGCAGAACGATAGAAAGAGGGCCACATCCTCTGATGGGGCTTCACGCAATAGGCGAGATTGATTGGCTGAATCCCGTGCCCAGAGAGCTATAACAGCTCAGAGAGGGAGGCAGTCAAAATCCGGTCTAGTCAACAGTGCCCTCTGACCGGGATATTCTGCCCACAATAGGTATTTCTGAATGCCCTGTCCCATGACAATATTATGCCTCCTGTTAAAGTAGGGGTGCACAACTTGTTTTGCTGGAGGGTCGAATGTACCACACAAGTCCCATACAGTGGGCCGAAGGATCGATGCGAAAGTGCGGGTGGTAGGGAAATCAGTTCACAATTGTGAGTTAAAAAAACATGGCTAAGATGCAATTTTAATATACTACATTTTACTGTAAGACGTTATCCCTACCCCTTTTAAAAATGCCCATATTGTGATGCAAAAACTGGACCACAGAGGCTTCACACACCTGATATGACAGACTTAGTGACTGGCTGACTGACTTTAGGCCAGGCAACACTTCATTCATGTGCCTTGGAGGGACAGGAATGATGCCCTAAAGGGCAGCATTTGGCACACGGGCCGCATGTTGTGCACCACTGTGCCAAAGGGCACAAACAACTCGTTGGATTCTCTTTTCTCTGTCCTAATTACTTTAGCTTTGGTTTCCAATGCTTTCGTCATTTTGAATGTTAAAATTCCAGGTGAGTTGACAAACCGGTCTGCATTAATTATCCCCAGCTCAGATTTTAAGCGTGAGAGCCAGGGAGTCCTAACAGATTTTGCATCAAACCAGCCTTATCATTGCTCCAGACTCGCAGTCAATGAAATAAGGACTTTATAGACAAGCTTTCGCTAATAAATACACAATCCAATTCTTTAGAAATTGTCTAGGATGGGTGCCCTGTACGCATTCTGGCCTGTAACAGCTAGGCATATCTCCTACACCTAAAAAGGGGGCATGGCATCCGTGTCCGTAGATAAGTGTAACAAGGAGAGATCCGTAGCAAAGGCCAGCTCTGAGAGGTCCCAAAGGAATCCTCACTGCAGAGGTGCGAGAAGTGCTCCAGCCATGCCGATCAGAGACCATGGTATCCAGACATTATAAAATGGGCCATGATTCACAATTTCCCAGACCAATTTTGAATAATCAGCACCCCCAGACCCCTGGTCACGCCAAGCAGCGTTCTCAATCTCAGTTTTCCTATGAGCAAGGTTTTTTTTTTTTTTTTTAATAAGAGGCCCTGGCCGCAATTGCTTCACTTTTAGATGCAGCTGGATTCTTGAGAGAGGATAATAGCCTAGGTTTGGCCTTTATACATGCTGAAGTAAACCAGCACCCATGATTCCTCATTCTCTTGTTTTGACCATTAATAGTACATTATGGGTCACATGACGAACGAACAGGGAAACCATCCAGCCACAGCAGGATTAATAGAATGGGTTGCCCTGCTCCAAAGAAGGAAAGCAAGAGGTTGAACTTGGGGCAACAGCAAGTACTTGCTTTCAATGAGAGCACTTCCGCTGAAGGCTCACTTCAGGTGTGGCTCTTGCAGGCTGAGGGAATGCTCTCAAGTCCAGGCAAGACCCTTTCTTAGAGCACTGAAGGATGAGGCGGGCTGAACTGGAATTCCCATATTGCAATGTGTGGGGCGCAGGAAGGTGTGGCTTCCTCCTGCGGAGGAAGGTTGGCAAACGATAGCCTTCCTAGGGATAGCACTAGTCACCTGCTCTGATCCTACCATTTGGAGGAATGCTGATCCGACCCTGCATAAACATAACCAGCTCTGTAACATCCCTTCAACTGCTCTACCCCTCCTTCCCTCCTGTCATACCATGGAAAAGAACCTTGAGCTCAGGTTATAGGCAAACTTCATCAACGTGCCAGGCACATTCTGGCAATAATGCAGGATGTCTCTACAATGCGTAGGCCTCTATCAAGTCACTACGGACCGCGGTCAGCAAGTACCAGCTGCAAAGGGAGAGCGGAGAGCTACGGGGTGCAGGTACCAGTTCACATCATGACTGCTTTGTATGTAGTTCCTATTTACAAGAAGGGCTTAAGATCAGACCTCTGGAACTACCGCCCAATTTCAATTCTGGACGCAGACAGTAAGGTATGTGCTACACTTCTACTGGGCCATTTCAATACATGTGTGAAATAGATAGAAAGATTACAGAAATGGCAAACCGGTTTCAGGAATCGCCGGGGACAACAGTGAATGGCTTCATTTTGAAGTGTCTTTAACTGTTGGGCTGGACGAAAAAGTATCAGTCAATTTTTCTGGTAACGATTGATCTCACTTCTGCTTTTGATACTGTGAATTCGGAACTCTTGTGGAAGAAGTTACAGGGCTGGGGAATCCCTTCTGGTCTATTGAGGCTTATAAGAGCATTACATGACAATTTCGGGATGTAGATAAGACTCAACCAGGAAGGATCGTTGTCCAGGAGGATTTGTGTGAACATGGGGGGTACGACAGGGCTGCATCGTCATTCCCACTCTTTTCAGTCTTTACATGTCAGAAATCTGGGAGCATCTCAGCATGGCAGCTTTTGCTTCCCCAAAACGAACACATCACATCTTAAAGTTACATGGTTAACCTATGCTGATGACTTCCTGATGTTTGACTGTACAGAACGGTGATTGCAGGACCTTCTTAAATCATTTAGTAATTATGCCAATAGGAATAGCTTGGAAATAAATGCTCAAAAAACTAAAATAATTCAGTGCACATAAGCAAAAAGGGAATCATCTTAGAAATGGCATGTTTGCATCAAACTATTGGAAAGAGTCAATAATTTTGTATACCTCGGATTTCCTGTTTTTCATAGACCAAATTCTCTAAGAGTCAAGGGATGGGTGAGGGCACGCATTATGGCTCTGAGTAACGAAATGAAACGCATTGACTTGAGATTTGGTAAGTTTTCTTCAAAACCTCTTATAAAATGTTATGAGGAGAAACTAGCCCCAAGGGATTTATATGGCATTAAGACTCTGTTCCTGTGGGATTTAAAAATCTTAAAGAGTTTGGAGGGTTGTATTTGGAGGGAAGTCTTAAATCTTCAAATGTCAACACCAATATCTGCTATCCAATACGAACTGGGCCTGTGTTTCCTGGAAAGCAGAGCCATATAGAGAATGTGTTCCTATTATTGACAAATCCTTGACCCTTCGAAAGATTCCCTTTTTTGTGATCTCCACCAGGTCAATACTGAAAAAAAGATTTGTCATGTAATGGATCTGATGGATTTTTGTAATAAAGGTCTTAGCAAAATTGGCTTATCAGGACATGATCTTATTGTAAATCCGGTCAATCTCAATAAAGTGCTATACAGGGATGACTGATTGAGTACAGTAGAGGAATTTTATTCATATAGGCCACTAGGCAATTTATTCAAGTATTTATTTATTTATGTATTGGGTATTTATAATGTGCCTATACACAGTGTGTTTTGAGGCGCAACAAGACAAGAGGGCGATGGCACAGGGAGGATCAAACAAAAATTATCCCACTAGGTCTTGTGACATTTGATTGTGCGAGTGCAGTAAAGAGAAGTGCAGAGGAGAGGGGGGTGCCGGTTAGGGCAGAAGGGCACATGAGAAAAAAGCGAGGGCCAGGGGAGGCCGGTGGACTAGAGCTAGGGGAGGCAGAGAGTGCAGGGGAAGGAAGGTCCACGATCTAAGTGTGAGGACAGGAGCTGAAGGGCTACAGGGGTGCAGGCTGAGCCAGGCTAGTGTGTGGAGAGTGGCCCGGAAGGGCAAGTGCAGATTGAGGGCGGGGACCATGGGAAGATCAAGTGCAGGGATAGACTGGACTAGTGGTGGCGCTCTGTGCCCTGTAAGACTCTGAAAGAACCAGGCAGCCAGTCAAGAAGGGGACATTCACAGGGGAGGGGAAGAGGGAAGGAAGAAGAGAAAAGGAAGGTCTTGAGAGGCTTCCAGAATTTAAGGAGATCCAGCTCAAGTCTGAGGGGGGCAGGGAGGCCATTCCAGAAGGAGGCACCTGCGGAAGAGAGAGATCTACCCCACACTCTCTTCTTTGAAAAGCTTCTCATCTGCATAGAGTTATATCTAGAAGATCGTAGGGCTCTAGCAGGGAGGTATTTAGGGAGAGAGAGTTGGATTTGGCGTGGTCCCAAGACCCAGCAAGCCATGTGGATGATGCAGAAGGTCTTGAACTTGATCCTCACAGGAACAAGGAGCCAGTGGAGAGATTTTAGGGTTGGAGAGATGCGGTCCCTGGGCTTGAGGCCAAGGATAAGTCTTGCAGACCTGTTCTGGATTAGTTGAAGGGGCGAAGGGAGGAGTAAGGCAGATTGAGGAAGAGGATGTTGCAGTAATCGAGCCTAGAGAGGACCAGAGCTCCGGAGATGAGTTGCTGGGGGAAGGTGAGGATAGGTAGAATACCCCTGGGGAAGTGCAGTTGAAAGTGGGCCTTCTTGGCAAGGTCTGTGATGTGAGGAGAGAAGGAGAGAGAGGAGTCGAAGATGACACCAAGGTTTTTTGCCTCACATGATTGTAAGGGGAGGGGCCCATGCAGTTTGACTACAAAAGACTGGGAACTTAAGCACCTTACCTCTTGAGAAATCTGAGCAGACATATTAGAAGAAAATTTCTAAGATTTAAGTGAAACGTGCGTCCATCGAGAGATGTTCTTGTTAATATATGATTTACTGAGGATGGTGGTGTTGTCGTTTTTAAAAATGCAACTCAGTAAGAAGGCTAGATATTAAATAGTGAAAGCAATCGTGCGTTAAATGGAATTGTGTGTTATCTTCTAATAAGATGTCTGAAGTAAATATCGGGGTTAAAAATTGCTTTTTTAAATGTATCGAATGACATTCTTTGTATAAATGTGATATGTGCGTATCTTTATAAATCCGATGTTTGTACTGTGTGTTTTGATAATGGTCACAAGTTGACTGTTTTAACTGTATGACCAATAAAATAGATTGTGAAAAATACTCATTTCAGCTGCCCTCTTTTGTGTTCTGGGTTGCTCCAGTGCCCTTGCATTGGCAGGTAAGGAATCCCACAGCTGGCACAGGGTGCATCCTAATACAGCTGTGATTCCCTCTGCATGTACTTCGCCCAATACAATGGCTACTATTCCTGCTGCGTGTGTGCGTACTACTACGCCTTCTACCGTTAATGCTCTTAATATTCTGTATGCTACGGCCGCTTCCCGGCTCGGGCTCCGAATGAAGAAGTGCATGGTGTGTACCAATTGGAAGCCCACGTGCCTCCCTCCAGCGTGAGCGCGCCCGTGGGAATGCCGCCGGGAGAGCTGGGCCACGGGGGCCGGCCAGGCTTCCAGCCACTGGCAGCGCTAGACATTCCGGCACAGGCAGGCCGGCAGGCAGCCAGCAACGACCTGCAATTCCACATACTAGCGCCGTCGCACGTGGCGAAGGCACTCCTGCCCTGGTAATGTGGTGGCACGCGCACAGTCGCCCACAGCAGACCACTGTGGAGGAAACAGTCGCATGTGCCATTTAAGGCCAGTGGTGTTTCAGATGGCACCGCGCATGAAGTGCTCCTGAGTCTAAGAAATGCCCCTCTGCCCTCCAGGGACAGCGGCCGGGTCCGGTGGGTGGACGGCATATGCTCCCTCTTAGTGGGCACTGAACTGCGCTTGACATTCCAATCCCGGAAGCGTGTGCAACCAATCGGATGCGCGGCCTCCTCCCGGCTGCTGTCGGAGCAGCGGGGCCAGGCAGGGATGCGCAGGCGGTGGCTGACATGTCGGAGCACTGGGTCCGGCTGCATGATCGCATTCTAATAATATCCTAATATTATTGCCATCGCAGTGCATGTGTCCATGTGTGTGTGTGTGGGGGAGGGGGGGTGGTTCTTCTTGCAACCTTTCGGGTTGCACCGTGATTCCATCCAACGGGAAGCTGACTTTCCTGATGGACGCGTATTGATTGACCTTGTAGTCTAAAGACCCCGCAGTGAGGCCTCGACTTTTAAGTCATTCTAAATGAATTAGCCCATGGTTGCACTCTCCACTCCCTCGGACCCTGAACTTTAACATGGAGTCTCGGATTTGAAAGTTTCATTAATTTCCTTGCAAAGTGAGAGCAGACACGTGTAGTTATTCACGCCAAACGGATGCTTCTAAGCGCTTCCAGGCTGAGAAATGAGTACATTATACGAAACGTTTCGTTAATCTCGACCTTGAATATGTTCTTATGCGATCACCAATTTAGGGGAAGGGAAACGAGACACAAGACGGTGTGCCCAGGTTCACATGTTGGGGTAGCTTAAAATCCAGGTCTTGGGGGTCCAGTCGAAGTCGGCAGCTGGACTCTGGACCGCCTATCAGAGGGGACGGTCAGCGCACTTTGCTAGCAATATATCGACCACACTCGGCAACTTATCAAAACACGTGCTGCTTCCCTGCTATCACAGCCCTGGCAATGCTCGCCACCAGGACGAACTAAGCACAGAGAGATGAGTGCGTCTCGTGTTTCAAAGAAGACCCCCCCCCCACCCCAGCAACATAAGATGTGTACCGGGGAGCCTGCATATTTCCAGCATCGAAGCACACAGGTAATACAACGTAAAAGTGGGAGGAGGTCTAGTCTAAAAACAGCCGAGAAATAACTTCGGGGATCAACTCCCAAATCGGGACCCAGCGCTGCGATGCCATGTCAATAACATGTAGCCCTATACAAGTATCACTAGGAACACAGCACCCTTCCAGTGCACACCCCCGTATTATCTGCAGCAATAACACTGCTAGTGAGACAGCCCCCCCCACCCGAAATTAATTTAAACGAATATTGCTGGAGTAATTATACTCCCTTTACTTCCATGTACAAACCCCAACCCTCCCCTGAACCCCTCTCGCTTCTTCCCAATGTGATGCAGGCCAGTACTCATGCAGTTCGCGAAGTGGATCCCAACAGCAGTCACTTCTGTGCGCAAGAAGAGTAAACCTCTGCACCTGCCACATGCACTGGTAAACAAACACCTCTGCAGACGTAATGTGTAATGTCTGCACGCGCGATGCATGCATTCCTCACAGGCCGTCGCGTTGTGTCCCAGTGCTGCCCCATAGTTGGGAATGGCTTCAAACTTCAAGAAAGCATGGCCCCGTGTACTCACTAGCCGTGCACAACAAGCACGTGTGCTGGACAGTCGCTCTCTGCAATCCAGGTACTGGCACACCACGGCTCCTCACTAATACCGTCACCAAATTCCCTCCCCCCGCCCCCCACAGAGAGGGGACGCCAGCGTGCAGACTCACCTTGAGGCTGCGGGTGGGGTTCACCACACACACCAGCTGCCCGGCCGCCGTGAACACCCTCTTGGCTTTGTAGTGGTGAAAGCGCAGGTGCACGAGATCCAGCACAGCCCCAAAGCACTGCGTGAAGAAAAGCATCACAACTTTTTGCCGGAGCCCCCGCCTCTCGCTCTCTCCAGGTGCCGGTGCCTTTTACTGGACAGGCTGTGTGCCAAGGCTGCACAAGGCAGCTCCAGGTCCGCAAGCCCCGACAGACCGCTTCTTCAGAAGGCTGCGACGCAGGGGGCTGCGGGATAAGCAGCGGCCCTGGGCATCCTTCTCCTCGCAGGCAGGTCTGGCGGCGCTCTGAAAGGGTTAACGCTCGCCACGGGATGGTCGTCAGCCCCTGAGCCCCAGCAGTGCAGCCTGGCTGCCAGCACTGCTCTCGCGCACAGCCTGGCATGCCTTCAGATCCATCATCACAACAGAGATGCTTAGGATGCTGCAGCAGCGCGCCGGCCAATCGGAAGCGCGCCAGCGGCCGGCTGAAGGCGCGGAAGCAGCCAATGGCGACGCCGGCTCTACCTCCCGCCTACCTGCATCCCTGATGAGCGGAGCCTGGTGGAGAATGTATTAGGGGACATTACCATACATCAGCGCGCGGCATTTATCGTGTGATTACAGCCGGCTCCACCGGCGCCGCGCGCAGGCCTCCGCGCCGGTCTTGGCTTAATGCCTCTATTTGTTAACGGCTTAATTTGAGACGAGGACGCTCTTTAACATGCAGTCAGCAAACTCCGTCATTAGACACTTCAACGGAGAAACCATTTAAAGCGGGCATTGAGGTGCGTAGATTTGCCTTTCATTGTTCAATCAAAAAGGCCTCAAAGAAGAAAAGTTTCTCCACGGTGTGAGTCCTGTAGAAAAGAACGCGCTTGCCCTGAAGAAAAACGCGCGTGCAGTTAATACGGTACATTTTAAAACGTTCAAAACGGTTTCTTGTCTCAGGTCAGGTCAGGTAGGAGTAGATGATTTCAGGGCTGTTTTTTTCCTTAGCCTTTCTGGACACGAGTGTCATGTTTCTCTTTTCTAGGAACCGTGTGGACTTCGCTGGCTGCTGCCCTAAGAAAAGGCTCGAGGACAAGTTCTCAGCACGTCTTTATTTATTTACCGACATCATCCAACTAACTTTCCCTGTCCCCACACGTCACTTTCCGCCCGCTCCCCAGGTCCTCCCCTCCCCCCGAACTACACGCCCCAACATGACATCACCCCCAATTTGAATACTTGCATGGTGTCATTATTCTATTTCTTCAATGAGCCTCTTTGGTCTTGTTCGTGCTCGCTGAGGCCTTGGGCATCTCCCTTCCACACTTTCGGGTTGGTCTTCATACACCAGCCTGATTGGCCCAGCCCATCAGAGTCTTCCCCATCACCTTGGCATGATTCATCTGATGAGTAGTTAGTTGTCTGCTCTTTCGCCCGAGTGCCGTATCCTTGGTATCTCAGTCATTGTCACTTTTTTATAGTGTGATGAGTTTCTTGTTACTTGTCTCTGCTCCCCTTCTGCAGTGATCATTGATCCTTTCCGTTCTGTTATGATGAGTGGATCCTCGTGGAATGCGGCCATGTGCTTGCTTGTTTGGGGTTGTTTAACTACCGCCATCTCCCCGACTTCCTGTAATGAGTCCTTGGCCCCTGTTCTAGCATCTGTGTGCTGCTTAATTTTTCTTTTAGCTTGTTCATCTCTTTCCTGCATGTCCTCATCCCCTGCGTAGCTGCTGCACTCGCTCTGATGTTGTGGTAGCCTCGTGCGAACGCTTCTCCCAAACATCACCTGCGCAGGGAATTCCCCAGTTCAACTGTGCGGGGTGTTCCTGTAGTCACACACCATTTGACATAGTACCTGTTCATACGGTTGCACAGTAAGATGTGTGACCTGGAGTGCTCTCTTTAGATTGCCATAAAATGTTCGATGATTCCGTTGGCCTGTGGCCGTAGAGGGGTTATCTTCCAATGTTGGCACCCCATGTATTTGCCAAATGTTTTAAAGCCTTGGCTCGTAAATGGGGGCCCATTGTCTGTCTTGACCTGTCGTGGTGTGCCATATGCTGTGAAGGAGGGTCCAGCGCTGGTATGACGTGATGTGCTGCCGTGGATGACACTAACTGGGCTTCTGGAAATCATGAGTATTCATCTATAATTGCGAGGACGTATTTCCCCCCCTTCAATAGGACCAAAGAAATCAGCTGCGACCACCTCCCAGGCACCCTTAGGGAGTTCCGACATGTTCAGTGTCACGGGGTGTCGGTTTGGTGTGATCAGACAACACGTGAGACACTCTTGCAGCAGTTCATCCACCATTGTGTCGAGTTTTGAGAACCACACCTTTTGTCTCAAAATCCTCTTGGTGGAGACAATTCCTCTGAGTCCCTCGTGTGCTATCCCTAGTACCTGTTTGTGCAATCGAGCAGGTATAACAATCCTGTTTCCCTTGAGCAGCAAGTTCTCTTCTGACAGCGCTAGCTTCTCCTTCACTTGTAGCATGCCCTCCACATCTTTCCTCACTTCCTCAGCCTCCAGGCTACCACTTTCCTTCGCCTTCCGCCATCTGCCCAATGGTATTCTCTCAGCCACTATTTGACATGCTTGGTCAGTGTCCACCTCCTGAATGAGTCTCTTGGGGTCAATGCCTTGTGGGATAGTCTGTTGGATCAGATATCTGATATATCTGTCTGCTACTGATGGGTCTGGTGCATTCTCAGATCTGGGGTGCCTCGATAAGAAGTCCGCCGGGTTTTCATCCTTCCCTGGCAAGTGAATTATATCGAATGCACAAACTTGCAATCGGAAACCCCACCTGGCGAAACCGGGTGGCATCTTCGCTTGGCGGTTTCCGTACATGAATAGCATAGCCTGGTGGTCCATGATGATCTTAAATGGCTTCCCGTACAGGAACAAATAGAAACGTTTGCAAGCCCATTTGACCGCCAGTCTTGCTTTTTCAGCCTGCGAGTAGGCCTGCTCTGTTTTGGATAAGCTCCTGCTCGTGTATGACACAATATGCCTTTGGGCTGAGTTTTCTTTGTCTTTTTGTGCAAGTATTGCCAGTAGTCCCACCAGGCTTGCTTCAACAGTCAGTTTGACTCTGGGTTGGCATCAAAGTACGCCATGTCCTCAGCTTGAGCAATATGACGTTGTAGGTCCTTGAAGGCCTGCTGACATTCTGTTGGCCATTTGAACGTTGCATTTTGTTTGGTGAGCGCATGCAGTGGCTCACTAATGGTGGCAAAGTCCTATATGTACCGCGTGCAATAGCTTGCAAGCCCCAGGAAGGACCTGAGCTTGGAGACGTTCGATGGAGGCGGTGTCTCATTGGGGGCCATTACCTTCTTCGGATATGGAGACATGCCGTACTCTGAAAATATGTGTAAAAAAAAAAAGGGTTCCTTTCCGGAACTCACATTTTTCCTTATTTAGCGTGAGGTTGGCCACTTGCAATGCCATGCACACCGGGATAATGTTGATTAGAGAGTCCCGCAGATGCCTTTCCTCACCCCCAGATTCATGTCAAGACGAAAGGTCAAAAGGTCTCGCAGCCACCTATCTTATTTCGGATGAATCCAGAGTGCACCCATGGATGACAAGTGCACTGAAAGGTATCCTCTCGGGTAGCCATACAGATAGAATACACTGCAACTCTTCCCAGGTATAGGAGAGGAGCCAGAGATCGTAGACAGAGACACCTATATGGACAACCTCGACTAAGCACGACAAAGCAACAGTGCTGATGTAATTAGTGACTCCACGATTTAGCAGCGTTAGACATGAAGCACACTTGCAGTCCTGCACTGCACCACACAAATACACACTTGTACACATGCAGAACATGCATGCACTGTTCTATAGCTAGAGGACAGATACATTTACATACTGTCAATGCTTTTATTATTTTTTCCATTAGCCAAATGCAGTAATGCAGAACCGCAAGGCACAAGAGATCCTGAGCAAGCTTGCAGATGCTTAACACGAATAACCCTTTGGGACTACAGGGATATATATGGAACCTGATAGAACCAAGTGTGGCTAACATGTGACGAACCTAGCATAATATGGACAATGTAGAAACCACATTATAAAGGTTAGGAGCAAGAAGCAGGCTCACAGCCAAGGTCAGATATACGTGGACACATTCCAATCTCAGGTGGCCAGAGAAACGGAATAAATCCTCATAATTGCAAGCTGAAGAGCTCAATATTATGGTCCCTAAATACGTTGTACTGCTGAACGAGATAATGGACAGTCATCCGCGATGGTAAAGGAGAGCTGATCGCAGCAAGCCAGACACAGGCTGCAATAAGTGTTGCGACGTGAGGAGCACATTCTCATCGGCAAAGGTGGTACACAAAAGTTACAATACAGACACATGAAACTCGATCGAGTCCCGGGCCTGGGGAGATCAGCTCTAACCAATCACAGTGATCATGAGAGACAAATTGATAGCAGTACATGAGAAATCAGTGATTGCGGTGGCAGAAGGGTGCAGGTTAACTACAGTGACAGACAAAGAACTATTCAGGGCCAGAGCATCAGATGGTGTTCGAGATGAGTGTGACTTATTGGCTGGACATACACTACACAGAGCTACCTCAGAGGATGGCAATGGTGCTGGAAGCATCACAATCCTTCTGCAAGGAGTATCTGGCCCAGGTACCCAGCATCCTATGGGCTAGAAGTCCCTATGATGTGGAGCTCCTGAAAGGAATAGGGGGAGTGAAGATAAAGCTGAAACCAGAACAATATCCACTTTCAAAGGAGGCAAATGAGGGCATTTATTAGACAATTGCAGTATTAGTGGAGCGAGGTATTCTAGTAACATCAGATTCACCATGCAACACAGCGGTGTACCCAGTTATAAAATCAAAAATGGGGTCATGGCGTTTAATCCAGGACCCAGGACTCCTTAACCACATTATCGAAGCAGAGTATCCTCTGGTTCCAAATCCAGCGACAATTTTGTGCAGTATTCCGGCGGAAGCTACTGCTTCACGGTCATAGACTTGAATAATGCATTTTTCTCAGTACATTTACACCAAACTCACAAGACTTGACTTCCTTTATGTGTAGAAACTGGAAGTAGAAACATACAAGACTTCCTCAAGGGTACTACTGCAAGTCACCCTCTATATTCAACAGGGTCCTCCAGATGGACAGTACAGATGGGGAGCACAGTTCTACAGTACGTAGACAACATTTTCATTTGCAGCACGACAGAAGACCAGTGTTGAGAGGGGTCAGTGCACATGCTGACAGTGTTAGCTGACAAGGTATACAAGGTGGACAAGGAAAAAACTGCAGTACTGTCAGAAAGAAGTGCTAAACATTGGACAGATAATTTCACAAAATGGGTGACAGATCACACCAAAAAGGGCAGATACTATACGTAAGACGGCCAAACCCAAGACAGTGAGAGAAATGCAGCAGTTTCTGGGGTTGTGCAATTAATGCAGGGCATGGGATTTCGCCTAGAGCACGTACACAAGGCCTTTATTGGGTGCACTGAGTGAAGCACAAAAGGGACACAAGACAGTAGCATGGATGACCGACATGACTGAGGCCTTTGGTGAGCTGAAAGAAACAATATGCACAGCTCCAGTGTTAGGAATCACAGACTATTTAAAGGAATTTTTTCTGTTCTCACACACTGATGGAGTAACAATGAAGGCAGTATGACACAGAAAACACGGATGGGCACTGTTAGGCAGAATCCCGTGCACTGCCCTTAGGGACCACTACACACAATTAAGACTACAGGTGGTGATACAAGTTTTACCTTTGGTACAAGCCTGAACTACTATGTCATAGTGGTAGCAGTGGCGGAGCAGCCAGGCTTATCTCAAGAGTATATGAGCAGTAGCAGAGATTACACAAAGGGACCACAATTACTGTGACTCAAGCAAACACTGACTCAAGGTTTCAGGTAGGAAAATATAAGTACATTTATTTTGAAACCATTCGTTAAAAACACAACACTTCTATTACACTTCAATAAAAACCACACGTTAAGTATACTACAACTAACCAATTCACTTTGTACAGTAAGTCTCAAGGTAAGTACCCTGTGTTGGCATGAACCAGTGTTAGGCATAAAAACACGTTGCAGCAGATACAATTGCGATCACTTTTTGACAGTTCGGTCTACTAAACAAACGCATATCCGTGACGTGAAATGCTACCGGGGAAAAAACACACTTAGCACTTGAGATACCCAGAGGGAGTAAGAGGCAAAAATCACAGGCAATATTTTGGTTAGGCAGGCAGAATCAAGAAACATTCAGAGACAGGAGTTCAAAAGTCAAAGGGTCGGAGCCAGGTTCGAAAGACAACGGGGCCAGTTGCCGAAGATTACACGGTCTAACAGTTCACGATTCAACAGAGCCAAAAGTACTTCGATATTGTCAATGTTCGGAAGCAAAAGTTATAAGAAGGAGGGAAGACAAGGTCAAGCCTTGGAAATGAAGAAAAGGGGATTCACCCAGTTTCCTCAACAGAACACAGTACCTTATTCCAATGGTGCAGCTGGTGCCCTGACAATTGTTCCTGTTGGTTTCTCCGTAGACCCACGATTCCTGGAGCTTTGTCGAGAAGGAGGACGTCTGAAGGGGGTCTGCACCACACAGGGATGAGGCCAGCAGCAGCAACACAGAATAAAAAGCGCACTCCTTAAAAACAGGAGAGGCTCTTCAGGTGGTTATCCGGACCACTACAGCAGTGTGCAGCGATTTTGACCACGGAAGAGGATCCTCTGGCTGTAGAAGATGAGCTGGTTATCACCACCAAGCTCAAGGGAAGAAGACTCCGGACTGGATCTTCTCTGAGTCATTGAAGGGCAGATAGCTCAGGACTGCAGCAGGGCTTCACCGGGACGGGGTAGTTGCAGCAGCCGTCGTTCTCTCCACTTCTCTTCGGTTCCTTGTAGTTCCAGTGGCGACTCTCTGACTTCTAGCCCAAGAGACCTGCCTTTTATGCGAAAAACCCCCATTCACGCAGGCTGGCTGTCAATCACCCAGCAGGGGGGTTGTCCAGCCCGGACAACTACCCTGGCCAATCATGACAAAGTGCGACTTGGGTTTCCTAGGATACCCTGTGCCGGGGGTGACTACACCCCTCCCTCACATTCAGCCCACCTAGACACCCAGGCGCCTTGAGGAGGGCTTCTGGGCAGATGCCTGCCAAAAGAAAGTGAACAAAAAAGGCGAACCTAGTTTGTCGCGCAAAGTAAAACACAAGAAGGACTTTAACAAAAATAAATGGCGAATAAACCCAACCGGAGCCAAAAGAAAGACGATTTGGTCAAGCAGGTTTATGTTCAAGGCTAACATAATAGCCAAGAACAGTACCACGTTTATCTAATATAATCGCCTTAGAAAAGTTAGGGTAGATACCACTGCCACCAGCCAAGTCTAAATGTTAAAAGAGCGAAAACAATGCTCTAGGACAGGGGTCTCCAACCTTTACGTTAGCTAGAGCTACTTGTAGTGGAGGCCAACAGTGGAGAGCTACTAGCGGGCGATATAAGGGTGGGGATATTTATAAACCTCAGAATTTTTACCAATATTATTTTGGCTCCATTATTTCCCCTCTTTAAACAGATGGAATAACAAATCCCTTCACGAATATATTAAGAACTTCAAAAACCTCTTTGTTGAATTATTATTTATTAGTAGCTGTCTCAAAAAGACAGATATTTGTTGGACTTCCACACAAATATCCTGTAATTTTTGTGCCCCTTCCTTTGCGTTTTATGCAGGCTTTCTACATGCTAGGCACACTATTATTTTCCAAATGTGCATTTCACACTTCCATAAAAAAAAAGCAATTTCCAAATTGAAAAATGCTGCTTGCGTTCACGAGTTTTCTTTGAAATGTTTTTTTTGTCAGACACCACACATACTCCGTTATTTGCTGGTATGATAGCTCAGCGGGTTGAGTGCTCGCTGCTGCGATGTGAGCGTGATCTGCAGGTCGCAGGTTAAAATCCCGGCAAGGCCAACTCATCCTTTCATCCTTCTGAGGTCGATAAATGAGTACCAATTTCAGTTGGGTGATATTGCATGTAAATATGTGCTCTGTAAAGCGCTTTGGATTAAGGCGCTATATAAATAACACATCATTATCATTATTTGTGTGCCCCTCTGTGTTTTAGCACAAGTTATATTTATAAAGATTTTAAATGCTTGTCAAACTGGTTGGTCACAAATAAATGCTTCTGTTATGCTGACAGCAGTTTTTAGAAAATTAAACTGTGGGTTCATGGGTGCCAACTTTTGATTTTCACTACAGGGGCAGAAATATCCCCACCTCATCCCTGAATATAAGCAAGCAACCTGCCCAACCCATACCCTGGCCAAACACATTGTATAGCACATTTTTTTATAAGGCATTGTAAAAAGTCATACGATTAACAACCTGTAGTTTTGAATATATAACATCTCAGCATCGGTCTGTCAACCTGCTGAGCTACCCTGGTAGGCTTCTACTGTACAGCGTGTCTATGGATCGCTTAATGTACTAAAAGTGGGTGTACCTGTGTCATGCAAGTGATTTAAAGTGGAAATGTACAATGTGGAATTTGGAAAGAAGCCACATAAAAGAAATTGCACCATTTTTTAAATATTATTTTGAACATTTCCAGTCGAGTGGCAGTGCTACTGTGATATTTATTTTGCGTGGTCACAATGATCCTGATCCTGCCCCAGCCCCTCCAACATCTCTGGCAAACAAGAGCAGCTTGCTTAAGCAAGACTGTCGTGGGGGCGCACAAGGCCAACTGTGGTACTACAGGCGGACTGCAGAAGCATAACGTGATACTGACAATTGTCAGTGGATTTCCAAGCAGCTCCATGTGGCACAGCAGTCAAGCTCCCCGCCCACAATTGGGAGGACCAGGGTTTGGATCAGGAACAAGGAAATACCTGCAAAACGCACCATTAAAAAATATAATTTAGGATAAATGTTTATTTTTCGGTATCTTCAGGCGGGCGACTGAAAAGGCTCAGGCGAGCTACTAGTCGCCCGCGATCGACTGTTTGGCGACCTCTGCTAGGAGGTACAGTTAAAAAGGGATACGAGTTAACCCTTTCCAGTACTCCATGGAAGATGGGGTGTACTGGATCTGTGGTAGATTGACTAAGTAAAGTTAATGGTAACTTTACCCTTTTCTGGGGGACAGTAGTCACCTCAGAAATGGAGTCGAGGGAAGTCTCAAAGACAACCCTGTGCCACGGCACTGAAGGTGCTGTGGGACACACACAAAGAAGGGGGCTACTGAAGTGGGGTACTTCAGAGTCCACAATCACAAAAACAGATGGAACCACATAGCAAAACACAGGTAGGAGTGGGCGAAAAGCTCTCACTCTTACCAGGTAGAAAAAAATAAACTCCAGAAGTCCAGCAAAGCTGCTGGGGGACTCACTAGGTGAGGGAAATTAGCCATAAATGAGAATTCTTCCTAACACTCGCCCCCCCAGACTAAGGGACAGGAGGATGTAATCCACTCCTGGATGTCCCTCATAACGCTAGTCGGTTACAAACATCCTAGAGAGACCATCAGCATTTTGGTGTTGACTTCCTGCTCTGTGCTCAATGGAAAAATCAAATCCTTGCAGGCAGATTGACCAGAGTCTCCAGATTCATCCTGTACCCTGAAAATTCCCAAAGCCACCAAAGTTGGATCGTAGAAAATAATGTCCACAGCAAACCAGTCATGTCTCCTTGCCATACCATATCCTAATGTTCCCAAGAATACGTTGGGGAGTCTACTTCTTCAGTTCTGGCAGGGTCACAGAGTACGTGGGTGCTTTGGGGCCAGAGCCTCCCCCCACGGGAAAGGCCAATTGCGTGAGAGTCCCCATATGTTACAATGGGACTTCTTTATTATTTTGCTGCCACCCCCCCTCCCCCGCAGTCCCTGCCAGGAAAGCCACAAGTATATGCTCCTGGTGCAATAGAGAAACCCCGAAGAGAACTATTGGCTTGTCAGCCAACCAGAAGTTTTGAAACATGGACTAAAAAAAGTTTCTCACAGAATAATATGGAATGTACCTACAGGTTGAGAAAGTGTTACATTTTGTTGTGTGAATTGTGACTAATATGGAAATGTTTTAAAAATTCTTCACTTTGTTATACGGTAAAGCATGAAGTAATGCAAACAAATGTGTTTAAGAATTTAAGTTTGGAGCATTGAACAATTTAGCCAAAGAATGGGGTACAACAGTTACCAACAAATACATATTGTTTAAATAATCAAAATTGCTGCAAATCATAATTGAATATAGTACTATACTAGTATTGCATAGTTGTATGCTCAAAAGTGTGCACAGAGCGTAGGTCATTTTTGCTAAAGTGATCCCAAAATTGTTTCATATACATTAGATTCTGTAGTCCAGAATCAGACTCTGTTAGCACCTAAAAGTTGAGAGTAACAGTTTTGAAAATCAAGTACCATAACGTAAAAGCCCATATAAACAAGGTGTGCTCCTCTACATCACTGCTATCACTGGTGCCAAGAGCAGCCACAAATGCCCAGTAATGCCCTCTAAGGCATGTACAGGTCTGATATGCTAGGCCCAGGCAGCATATGCGAGTCCCAGCTTCATGTGTGCAGGTGCTGTCATCATATGCCAATACCTCTCAGCAACTGCTCTCACCTGAACCTTCAAGGAGCGCAGAATACAGAATCATAATGGTATATCCCTTTGCCAAGCCACCATGCATCCATAGAAATTTGACTAATGACTGACAAGTCACCAACCAAGGCCAGACCCAAAGGGGCAAAGAAGGGGAGTGGGGGGAGCATTGCACAGGGGAAAAATCCCATAGCAGCAATCTCCAGGCTGTAACTGTTGACTAGATGTTGCCATCCCAGGCAGTGTGGAGGGCTGAAATGCATAGGTGAAGGCAGCTAGTAAACAATAGCAAGACGAAAGAGGTGATGGCTTGAAGGGTAGGTTTAGAATTAATCATAACCTCTGGCCTCGTTCTGGGCAACCCTCCAGACCATTGTTCTCCGCCTGCTAAGGGTGGGATCAAGCCTGATATGCATATGGTCTTCCCCCTTTTGTAATGGATTGGCAGGCGAAGAACGATGGTCTGGAGCGTGCCCAGAGCAATGACAGAGGTTAGGATTAATTCTAAACCATCCAGCCATCACCGCTTTTGTTTTGCTTAGTAAACAGTAGCGACATGACGTCATAGCAAATAGCGACCCCAAGAGCGTCGGAGAGGAGAGTTTGTTGACAAGAAGTAGAGGGCGGCAGTCGGAAGTAATAGCCAGTAATAGGTAAGACAAAGGTCATGAGCACAGAGAGAGAAGTGAGCAGAGAAGTCAGAGGAGGGAAGGAGCGGGAGCAGGACAGGAGTCAGGTTCTGCCATCAAATGCCTGAATCATGCCATCAAATGCCATTCAATAGTGATATGCATGATATGTTCTCCATGGGTAATCTGCAGCCTTCCATGGCCCGTTGTTGACAGCATATGCTAAACCTATTCTCAAATGCCTCCGAAATGGTTTCTAATGGCAGTTAATGCCTCATGGTCAATGTAAAGTCACCATTTGTATTCTGGAGTCTCATGTATCCAGAAGCTGACTTCTTGGGCGAAGCACAGCCTCACGCGCTTCAGGAACGCAGTCTAATAGAAGATAACACTTGGCATACGTGCCCTCCTACCCAACGGCCCTGCCTGCGCTCACCTGCTAATTTGATGCATGCTAACCAGGCTATTCAGTGCCATTTCTTCCTAGTTTCCCCTCTTGCCACACAAATCACATGGCAAACCCCTGCTGACATTGTACGGGTTGGAAGAGGTGTTCCCACCCATTGCACATGACCTAGTCCCACAGCAGCGATTACAAATCTAATTCGGACCTTAGCAGGGGACAAGGGATGAGGGTGCTGTAAAGCCGTCTTGATGGCTGGCAGCAGCATTCACTAGTAGACTATCCTTTGTATTGCAAAGCGCCATGCCCGGCGCTTCTGTTTGGCAACAGAGAACATGTGCATCATGCCCTCACCATGAACAGAGGTCCCAATAGCAAAGCATTGTAGCGTTTTTGGTGGTTCAGCCTTCATGTAGGTTTCTCAGAGAGATGAGGACTGTGCTATGCAGAGCGAACCAGCAAACACGGAAGCTCCTAATGCAGAGGCAAAGAAAGGGGAGGGACCGCAATTCATTGAGGACTGTGCTATGCAGAGCAAGCCAGCTAACACAGAGACTCCTAATGCAGAGGCAAAGAAAGGGGAGGGACTCCAATTCAGTGAGGACTGTGCTATGCAGAGCAAGCCAGCTAACAGAGAGGCTCATAATGCAGAGGCAAAGAAAGAGGAGGGACCGCAATTCATTGAGTACTGTGCTATGCAGAGCAAGCCAGCTAACACAGAGACTCCTAATGCAGAGGCAAAGAAAGGGGAGGGACTCCAATTCAGTGAGGACTGTGCTATGCAGAGCAAGCCAGCTAACACAAAGACTCCTAATGCAGAGGCAAAGAAAGAGGAGGGACCGCAATTCATTGAGGACTGTGCTATGCAGAGCAAGCCAGTTAACACAGCCGCTCCTAATGCAGAGGCAAAGAAAGGGGAGGGACTCCAATTCATTGAGGACTGTGCTATGCAGAGCAAGCCAGCTAACACAGAGGCTCCTAATGCAGAGACAAAGAAAGGGGAGGGACTCCAATTCATTGATGCCTCTGTGGCAGATACCACCGAGATCATTTTTTTCGACTAAACTGGAGACATTTCGCTGCGCTATGTAACAAATCTGAACAACTGGTACCTTCTCCCTAGAGGGGAGCCACCCCCTTTGAGGCTAGGGAGGTGAGCCTGTAACGCAAGACCCTCCCTAGGGGTCTTGGCAAGTGGGATCTCACTGGGAATGACTCCCCTCTTGGTACAAGGACTCCCATTCCATTATTATTATGGCATTTTCTGAGCATGGACCTGGCTTTGAAAAGCAGCAGCGCACTTTACAGAAGCATGCCATGGAGTGCTTTACAGAGGCATACAACAGTACAGATGCATAACAAAGCCCTTTTCAGATGTAACAACAGAACAGATATACAGCGCGGGTAGGATACAGAGGGGCACAGAGGAGGGGTACAGCTGTACAGAGAGGGTGGTGGTGAGGAGAGGGGCAGACTGCGTCTGGTGAGTCAGGTGGCACGGGTGGCGACATGATGCATTAGGTTATGACGAGGAGAGACTCCTTGGAGCGGTGCGTCTTGAGTTTTTTTCTGAATAGTGGGAGCGTGGGGGTGAGTCTGATGCTGACAGGGAAGAGGTTCCTTAGTCTTAGGGCGTAGACAGAGAAAGCTTGTTTTCTGGTCCTTTCTTTTTTGCAGCGGTGGATTTCAAGTCTGCATGTGTACTTGCTTCTGTTAGTGCACTGTCCGCAGGAGATGTTGAGTTTCTCCGCGAGGAATCTGGGTGAGTTGAGAGCAACTGCCTTATAGATGATGCAGCAAGACTGGAAGGAGATTTGTGTGTACAGTGGGAGCCAATGAAGGTCGATGAGGGCCGGGGTGATGTATCTGAATAAACCCTTGATGAGGTGTGCAGCCACGTGTAGGATACTTCTCAGGTGCACAACGGAGGATGACAGGAGGCCCTCGAGGAGGGCATTGCCCCCATCCAGGTGGGCTAGGACCAGTGCTTGTAACAGTGGATCTAAAGCTGTCCAGAGGGAGGAAGGGCTTGACCTTCCACAGGAGGTAGAGCTGATACCATGCTGTCTGAGTTTTCTAAGCTATGTGTGTCTTGAAGAGGAGCTGTTTTTGCATGTGGAACCCGAGAGACTTTGTGCAGGAGGTGAGCTCAAGTGTGAAGTTTCAGGGTTCATGGTTGATAGCCAGGTCTGTATGTTTGGGTGTTCGGTGTTGTTGGTGATGAGAAGGAATTTGGTCTGGTTGGGTTGAGCTTCAAGTATGCACTGGACATCCAAGATTGGATCAGCGAGAGGCAGGCTTTGACCCTGTGGATGTCCTTGATGGAGTCCATCTTGAGGCATAGCTGTGTGTCATCAGATTATTGGTGGATGTGGATGTTGTGTGTGACTAGGAGGGCTCCCAGCAGCTCCATGTATAGATTGAAGATCACTGGGGAGAGGACGGTACCTTACGGGACTTCGATGTGACGGCTAGCATTGGTGATCTAGAGGAGTCCATCGGAACAAACTGCAGGAAGCTGGTGAGGAAGCACTTGATTCAGCATAGGACAAGGTCGCTGATCCCCATGCATCGATTTAGGGTGTACATGAGCACCAGGTGGTCTACTGTGTCAAAAACAGCCAAGAGGTTGAATAAAACCAGGAAGCAGGTGTGGCCGTCATCAACAAAATTGAAGGCATGGTCAACCACCTGTATGGTTACCGTCTCCATGCTGCATCTGGGTTGCGAGATTGTCTGGGTTAGAGGGTATTGTTGGTGTCTATGTGTTGCTGCAGTTGCGCAGCTTCCACTTTCTCAATGATCTTACCTAGGAAGGGAATATGGGTGATTGGGCAATAGTTCTTTAGGTTGCCAGGATCCATAGTGGGTTTCTTTAGTAGAGGGAGGATTTGGCCTGTCTTTAGGGTCGATGAAAAGGTGCTTTGAGTTAGGGAGCTGTTGATGATCTCCAGGTAGGGAAAGAGAGCTTCTGTGGGAAGGGACTTGAGGGTGGATGCTGGAAGGATGTCGGCTGTTTATGATGTGCTTTTGAGGCCAGCCATGGTTTCTAACAGGATCTCTGTAGAGAGTGTCTTGAATGTTGTCCAGGGTGTGGATATTTCACAAGGAGGGACATGGGGTGGGTCTGTGGATGCAGAGCTTGTGTCTATGTGCAGGCGAATCTTGCTGATTTTGTCAATGAAGGTGTTTATGGCAGTGGATTTTCCAATGGAATGTGGTGTGGTAGGGTCAGATAGCGGGTTTACACAGTGCTTGACCACTTTGAAGAGGGCTCTGCTTTTGTTGTCAGCTTCTGCTATGGTGTTCTGATAGTAGAGAGCAACTCCCAGTCCAAATCACCTTGTCTGCATATATGGATGTGGGAAAGACTTTAATATCTCCTGCAATTACTATATTCTACAAATACCTTTCTTTACATGTACTGGCTACAGGCAATGCTAAAAACAGCCTGAATGCCATGGTCATCAAAGAAGGACACCATTCTGTTTATTCCTGTTATATGTATAAGAGAGAAAACTCTTACACAGGAAAGGGAACCGCTACACAGAGGCAAGCCTCAGCATCACTGTTGTCCTGGAGGGGCGGAATCATGCTGGGCTGCAGAGCCAGTGGCAGCGAGAAGGGAAAGCAAGCTGCGAGGCGAACGCCTGAGGTTTGGCATTCTACCCAACCGATGGACTGAGGTCAGAGAAGGAGCAGAGACGGGAATGCCCCATCTCATCTGGTGGCACAACCATGAACAAGCGGCAGTGGGCCGGTAGGGAAGTAACGGATGCTGAGATCAGATCATATGAGGGAGCCTGAGTCCCCAAGCTCTATTTACTTTGGACTGTAGCTATGTAGCGTGATATTGAGAGACCACCATTAACCTGAGGAGTTCCTCCCCCCAACCAAGGAGCCCCACAACAATTTGCCTATGACCTTTTTAAAGCTGGCCTTATAGACGACTCATATAGAGCCACATTAATTACCCCCCCCCCACCCCCCTTGCCAAGAGTGAGCCAAGAACCAAGCTGGGGTATAGAAAGAAGATACATTTATTTAAGTTATAAACTCAATGAATAATCATTTATTTTATCACGCATGCCACCTTCACTGGCATGGTAAGCAAAGCATCAATTACAAAACACACTTCTTGTGTGTTTACGTTTGTCTCACAAACATGGAACACAGGCTAAATAACCAGTCGTGTCCCATGAACCCCTTTTGTCCCATTAAAGAATACTTTGCAACATGACTAGAACATAAGAAGCATAGATTTGAATAAATGCATGTGGCAAATAGCACTCTGTTTCCTTTTCACCCCAAAGCAGTGCAAAATCCTTCTGCTAGCAGGGTCACCTACTCACTCGCAGGAGAGAGTGTATATTGTTCACTGGAAATTACACTGGTTTCACTTTGCAAAACACTTCTCCCCAAGCACCAAAACCTGTGCAGTAGTGATATGCAACACCCCTCTGTTTAAAGGCCATGTCTAGGGATTGGGGACAGTTTAGGAGTTTAGCTTGGGGCCAAGGGCACCCCTTTTGTTTCATACAATGTTGAAAGAGTGGCAACATTTGGGATTTTCATTTTAAGAAAGCCGGTTTTTGGGAATGGGTTTCAGTTGGGAATTTTGTCTTAGGGACAAGTATCTTTTGGTTAGAAAGGCAAGGTTTGAGAATGGAAAAAACACCTTTTTGTTTGAAAGGCAAGATTTGGGGATGGTGACAATTATCAATTTCATTTTGGTGGCAAGAATACCCCAATTACTTTAGGTAGCTATAACATTATTCCTGCTAGGAGACAGGGTGAAAGTTTTGAATTCTTCCAAGCACCCCCAGTGTAAATCTATTTGGGAGTTAATTAAATGAATATATTGTCAAATATGCTAAGGGTCTACACAATTATGTGCCTGACCCACTAATGGAAGGGAAATCACTAAAGAAAGGAAATGGGTTAATTAAATAGAACCTCATGCTGACATTTTGTTGGACAATTTACTTACTTTTGGAATTTCTGGGCTTGGCACTCATGAAGGTTGGGGAAAAGCAGGATCCTGGCCAACACTTCAGTCAATGGGACCCCACAACAATAATCTCTCTATGGCTCCAGGTACCTATCACAGCCTCTGATTTTGGTCTCCCCAAGTAATGGGAATCTCCAGCCCTCTTCCAATATTTCCACCAGGAATGTTTTTCAGCAGATCTCCTTCAGTGATTTTTAGCAGCTGTCCCCTATTCCATAGTGCAAGAACATTTTTTTTCTTTGAGCCCCTTCCATGGAAAATGAACATTAGGCAATGCTAATATATGATCTGCAATCCGGATTGGACATTTACACTTCTCACCATCCCTCAAGTCCACCCCTCTATAAGGATTGGTTCAGGAGTCTGGAACTGAAATATTGCAACTCCCCCTTTGAGATTCACATTGTTTCCCATTTCAATGTTTACCAAAAAGTCCCTACATTGCAACATTTTGTAATTTACCAATAAACTGCATGATATATAGATATTAATATTCCTCTCCTCATGATTCATCTGTGAACCTTACTTTCATTTTGGCACTTTATTGCACAGGTGCGCTATGATTATTTGCCATTTTCACAAAAAGTCTAATAGTTATGAACATGACATTTTATCTCCAGATAATGTTATGGCCCATCAGGATGCCAATTCTTAAATTCGGGACATTTTGAGGGCAGCCAGAAACACATTTTAGCATGCTATTGCAATTCTATAAGTCGCATGTAAATGCATTGCATTTCAACAAAATCGACTTTGAGATAATCTTCAAAATGACATATGAATTGACGCAGCGTGACTTATTGTTGCTGAGAAAGTCCATAGTTATGATAGTTCATTTAAACTAAGGAAAAATCTTCAGCATGCATGACAATCTTAACTCTAATTTCACCATGCAGATTTTATTTCTCTTGAACCTGCTGCAGCCTTTTAGGCTGAATGTTGGTTTAATGCCAGGGTAAAAGTCATTAGCGTTTTGTTCTTTAAATGTTGATGGGCTGAGTAGATCCTTTTCATGCAGCAGACAGTTCACCTCTGCCCTGTGAAGCAAATAGGCCATTCTGACATCTGGCATTGTGTCTTGTAATCTGAAGTTGACCACAATTCTGATCTAAAACTTTATATTTTCAAGCATTCTACCCATCCAAGGCTGGGTCTATGTTGACCTGTCCCTTTTGTAAATACTTTGGTGTACATCAGCTTCATAGAGATTTCCTTCCTGATAAGAAACCAGGCAGGCTTTGAGAATCTGCCCAACAACAAGAAACAGGTTCTGTCTCAGACCTAAATGAGATTTACATTTGACCTATGAAAACAAATGAGCCTCTTCATTTTGTGCCGGTATCTTGCATTTGAAGCATATTATACATTTTAATACATAGCATCTCACCAACACACACCAAGTCTTTTCCCTGACATATTTATTTTAGCAGGGGACATGTTTTTCTTTTTCATGTCTCGATTTAAAACTTCAAAATGCACATGCAAGCCATTTTAGTTTCAGTATTTGAAAACCATGCTTCTCATGTAGAAGAGGCCTTTGATTTTCCCTTCAAAATGTAAATTAAAGGCTGCTTTTTCAGTTCAACATTTCCCTTTGTATTGAAAGATAGGCATTTTGATTTCCAGTTCTTGGCCATTCACATAGCATTTCCATTTTATCACAACTCTTCCTTGTGTTACTTGCAGAATCACACACAGTCTGCATTACTAAGCCCATTTTCAGTGTGGACGTTTTTGAAGGCTGGCAGGTCATTTATCCAGTGGGTCATTCAGTGGGTCTTTCAATTATATTTATTTGGGCTGTGATTAAGAGAAAGCTGACGAGGTTATGAGAGGCAGTGAAGCCCGATGGAGAGCATATTGTTACAAGCTATGTGAATAAGGGCTGGAAAAGCTATTAAGGTTAAGGCAGAGAAATCTGAGTTTGCAGATACCCTATGAATGGTAGATTGATAAAAATACAAACTTTGTGAATAACAGCTAGGAAAGATATCAAAGTAACAGGAGCTTGACAAACCACAGTGTGCAAATACCCTATAAAAGGGGGATTGAGGAAGAGATAAGAATACTATGAATTAAGCCTGAGAAAGCAACTGAAGGTACAGAACTATGATAGGAAAGGGTTGCCAGCCACTCTATGTGAAACAACTTGGGTGAAAGAAAATAACTTGTATTAGGATAACAGAGCTTTGGGAAAAACCCAATGCCTCGTAGGAGGAAGTATTGTTTTTGTTTGTTTACAAAACATCCTAGAGGAATATTCACAGCAAGAGACAGGTTTCTTGATTAACAGGAGAGAATGAAACCCATACCTTGCTACAAAGACAAGGAAGAATATCCTGTTTTGGAAAACATAATGTTAAAACCCAAGAACAAACCAAGTATAAATTGGGCCAGGCAGATTCCCTGCTGATGCTATTGTACAAAGCCTCCCCTTTCTCTTTCAGTAAGATGTTTTTTATAAAGTGGTGGGGCCAGTCAGTTGGATAGAATTCAGAAGTGCACCTCTAGTTTTTATTTGACTAGGTAGGGAACTTCCATAATAGCGATAGGGATAGGCCTAGTTTGGCATTTTGGTTCTTTTCTTTTAATAAAACTCCTTGAAAATGACCTCTAATAATTCAAGTTCTTCTTCTGGTTCACCACAGTTCACAAGGCTACATCAAGGTCGACTCAGTCAGGACATTTTTATAAGGAGTAGGATGGTGGTATCTCTTCAATACCAAAAATGGTTCCAAGCAAGAGGAAACCTGTGAGGAAGGATAATGTCACCCCAGACATCCCCTCCATCTGTGGTATCTTGGGCTTCAACAGTGGCTCTGATAACTGAGAAAAATACTCCCTAATGTATCTGAGGAGCAGGATGGTGACTGACCTTCTGGCACTAATGAGGGTTCAATATGCTCTAGATCCTCCAGTGATTAACTGGTGTGAATTCCCTCCCCAGAGGTCATAAAGTGACTGGGTTTGATCCCTGCCTCTTATGGTTGTCGATGACAACGTTGATGGTGCTAACAATGATGGGGGCATGTGAGCATCTCTGTTTAAGACACTTTGCTGTTTCCAAAGTTTAATTCCTTTATGTTACACAGCCTCATTCTAGGGCATGGACTCCTCTGTTAATGGCTTTGGGCCTCATTCCAACCCTGGCGTTAACCAAGGCGCTATTAGCGCTTTGGTTGACGCCATTATTTTTCCGACTCCGCCATGGTGAATGGCAGAATTACCGCCCCATTCCAAGGTTGGCGGGGTCGGTAATTCCCCATTCACCATGGGCCCTTCCCCATTCCCATTTTTGCCCCATAGGGCTTAATGGGAATGGGGAAGGTGCTAATTACAGCACCGTACATTACGGTGCCGTAATTAGCTCCTAGGTCCCTTTGCGGGTTGGTTTCTTGACGCCTGCAAAAAGCAGGCGTTAAGTACCAACCCGCAAAGGGAACTCGGAATAGGGCGGTAAGGGTTTAACGGCACCGGTCTCGTTACCGGTGACCGTCAACCCTTACCGCCCAACTCGGAATGACCCCCTTTGTATGCAATTAATATCTCTAGAGTTAAGTTGAAATCCAGAACTCTGGGGAAGATGAAAAATTGAATTCCTGCACCAAAACCATCAGCTCCTCACCGCCTGCACTCTAGTGATGGAAAGTAAGATTGTGGTATTGTTTTCCAAATATGGAAAAGACCCAGCAAAGGGGTAGACAACCTAGTTTATCTCCCGGGATTGTGTCCTTCTGTTCTCTTGCTCTTTGTTAAAAATCCTGAACCTTGATGAAGATAACATTTTTGGACCAGAGATTGGACCCAGTTAGATCTGCAATTGGGACCAAAGGGCCATGTGCTTCCTTGATGATGCAATTGATCTGACCTCCAAAAAACACCACATGGGCACTCTCATAATTATAAGGCCAAATCCAAGCCAAGAGCAATGCTCCCTCTTCCACAGGGTGTTAGTTGTTTTGGGGACAGTTTTTCAAGGGAGTAGGCAATTACGTCAATGCATTTTATTTCCTGGATAAAGCACATTCCTCACTCAGGCATATTTATACCCTCTCCCAATAGGTTTCCCACAGGGCTGGATACGGTAAGGGCCATGCATCCAGCATAGTCGCTACAGATTCAGGTACTTAATGCAAGCAGTGGTGGCCTACCCAGCAGGAGTGCCAACCTCCTAAACTGTATTTCTTCCTGAAGCTGGGTCACCCCAACAGAGGTAGAGGTTTATGAGGAGGTGGCAACTGAAGAAACATTTCCCAGGTTATCAAAACTCAGTCTGTCTTTTGAGGGGGAAATATTGAACCCTTTATAAGAAATTGGTCTCATTCTATAGCTCTGGGTCATCCAGAAACTGCAACGTTTTCAGTTGGATTTCACAGGAGAGGCTACATTTAGTAAACCCTGGATGGTAGATTAAGTTCTTTCAGTAATGCAGTTTTCTGATTTCTCAGGAAATATAATGCCTGTTAGGGAATGGGGCTATCAAGCATGCACACTTCCTTTATCTCAGAGTGGGCGTCAAAATAGTTCTTGTGCAAAAATAGTCAATGGGATCTAGCCAGTGATCTCAAAAAGTTCTTTGTCTATCGTCATTTCAAGAAGAAAATTATTGCCTTGTTGAAAGAAGTACTTAGATGGGAAGACTTGCTGGTGCATTTGGACCTTAAAGATGCCTATGTGACAGATCTAATTTGGGCGGTGAAAGGAAAGATCTACACTTTCTCTGCAATTGGGGGAGGTTCAGGTTCATGTACCCCCTATTTGGTATGTCCTCAGTTCTGTAATGGTTCATTAAGCTATTAAAGAAAGCAGTGGCCTTCCTCAGGACCTGTGGGTAATAGGTGTGGGGGGGGGATGCCTTATTATTATTTATTTAGGCAATATTCTGATTATGGCACAGTCCCTGGAGCAAGCCATGGCTCACCTATGGGAGGTGGTTCATCATCTACATTGTTCAGAGTTCAGCATCAACTGGGAAAAGCCAAAAGGGACTGCTCTCCCATCAACAGCATCTCTTAGGTTTGTTGCGGACTGCAGGAGCTCGACCCCGAGACTCACATTGTCCATGGTCATGCCCATCAGGAAGGAGTTGGTTAGGATGATGGATATGCCTATGGTTTCTCTCAAGCATTTAGCTCAGGAAATAGGTCTTCTCTGATCGGCGATTCAGGTAGTTTTAACAGGTCGCTTGCATTCCAGGGTCCTGAAAATGGTTTTAGTCACAATATGCATGTAGATGTTGTGAGCAGAGATGTGAGACCAGAGTCTGCAGCTGGACCTTGTACATTCTCCCATGCTCACAGCAAAAAGCATGCTATGCCTCTCACCTCTAGTAAAGCCCCAGATGAGTGGTCCTCTCCAAAAGCGCACATATAAACTGTTACTGGAAGGACAGGGGGCTGGCCAGCCCCATGTTCCAAAGTAGGTGCAAGGTGATCCTTCAGTAGGAATGTTGTTAAGAAGGAAGAGCATTTGTGCTTCTGAAAAATACAGATTATTGTGTGAGCATGGTGTGTTGGGATTGAGTGTTCTGAAACCTCACACAACCATCTTCAATACTTTTCAATGCCACAAGTCTCAAAACACACAGCGTGTCCATGCCAATATGAACATTTAGAAGCCCAATGAAACAAGGGTGAGATCAATTGGGGTGATCAATACATACATTTACTTTGCACAAACGTTTAGCTTATTCTCGTGTTGTCCCTCTATCCACAATTACAAAGCTAGAGTTTCAGTGATGCGTTGGCAGTGTGAAGGAGTGGAACAGAAGAGCTATTTTCTATTCCTCACCAGATCTACACTTAGAGCCTGATGCAAGCCTGAGAATTTGGGGTCCATGTGTGGTTACATTTGGACTAGAGTTCCATGCTCTAAACAGGGGTTACTTTGGCACATAAACACTTTCGAGATCTTTGAGGTGTATTTTGTGGTACATAGTTTCACCATTATTTGCGGTGTGTCACCAGTCTTCTGATTGCCAATGTTTCAGCAACCCATTGTATCAACATGCTGGGAGGCATGAAGTCAAAATGTCTGTCTGATCTCTAGGAGCATTTTTATTATTTTTGTCTTGTTTTTCCAATGAATCTCAAGGAATACCTTTTGGGGACCAACAATTTGCTGGCAGGGCAGATTGATTCTCTCTGTATTCGGTCGGCAGGAGCGATTGGAGCCATTAGAGGGGGATCTTTCAAATACTGCATGTCCAAAGAGGTACATTTCAACTAGATGTGTCTGGGAGATAGAGTTCTCTTGGACTGAGTTTCCCTGTGCTCATGATGCACAGTATACACATGCATTCTTCTAGACCTTTGCAGGTGTACTTTACATTGTTTTGATAATTGCTCAGACACATCTACAAACACAACAACAGCCAGATTGTCTGGTTCTAATAAACCAGTTTTGCCTGACTCATGCATGGACAACACTGTTCTTGGCAATGTCAGTCGACTTTCCAGTGTGAATGTAATGGTCCCGGAAACGATTGCTGAATCATGTAGGAGATCACCCCCTAGCCCCTGATTCTGTCAGGTTCCTTCCAGCGAGCGCCATGGAGGAGATCAGTAGCAGATGGCCTAAATGGTCCTTTCCTTCTCAGCTTCCCAGTTCGCTTAGAAGGCAATGACTCCAGTGCAGTCAAGGCCTATGGGCCTGCCTGGAAGTCATGTGCTATGTGCTACCATGAATAGAGTTTGGTTCCCTTTCAATCAGTCATTGTTCAAATTGAACATTTATTTGCATCAATGGTTTGTAGATTGTTATGGGGTAACTGCTTTTAATTCGCCCATTGGCTCGGTACACGTCTCCGTGGGATGCCAGTGTGGTGCTTTCTATGTTTAAAGGTTGTCTTTGTAACGTTGATGGATCTCTGTGGAATAGTCAGCCAAGCTGTTGATGTTAATATTTGGGATGTCATTGAGGAGGGCTTCTGTCATCAGAGCTCTGGATATTTCAGTCAGGTGTTTTACGCCTGAGGGTGTCAGTTCTCTTGGACTGAGTGCCCCTGTGTTCATGATCATCCTTCCCTATGTGTTGTATGCTGTCTCAAAGAATATGAGTCCTGAACGGCAGACCTGCACATAGCGTGTGATCAATTGTTTATTTCTTTGCAAAAGCTCATTATCCAGTTTCCTCTCCCACTTTGGCTGGGTGGGTTATGATTCTGGCTGGGATTGATGTTTCAGGTTTTAGAGCACATTTGCCCGTGGGTGGCCATCTGGGGCCAGGTTAGAGAATATCATGTCTGCAGAGTGGTGTCTTGAGCATGGAACAATTTTCGTGGTATCAGGGCTTTGAAAATTGCAGAATACTAAACTTCTGTGCCATGCCATATAATTTCAATTGCTCCTAATACTTATGAAAAGGAGTTGTGATTCTATTATTGGCAGAGAGGCGAGTAGTAGCCCTCCTCTTCCACCCTCCCTCTGTACTTCGGTGTCTGCAGCCTTAGACGACTTTGATGGTCAGGCATTTCTTTTGAGGGTGAGGCAGATGGACAAGGCTGGCTAGACTGTATGATATGGGGCTGGCACGTGTAGTATTCTGCTTTGCAGGTTACTAGTCTTCTGTGTGTCTGAGTGTTGGAATGTTGGTGTGCATGCTCGGAATATTAGAGTGTTGGCCTCTGGTGGGTTCCACAGAGTGACAGTTAGTCTTGGAGCTGGCTTGGCGCTGGATGCTAGTGGTTTCACGCCTGGTACTTACATACTTGTACCTGGCACAGTAAAGGCACTTATCATACTCACTTGTACAGGCGTAGTACTTCCGAAGTGGAAAGGGCCCTACAACATATTGGTGATGAGGACTTGGAGCTGTGAGGGGCAGCAGCCTTGTGTCGCCACTGTCCCCCAAAGGACCATCCATCCAGGGCACCAGCCAGCGGGTCTGCTGTCTCTTTTCAGCACTGTTCGAGGGTCTCCATCAGGTGTGCTGTGAGTTGCTGGCAGGAGCGTGGGTCCAGGCACAACGGCCCCAGGAGGTGACAGGAGGTGGAGGGTGGCCGTGGTCCAGGCTGGGCAGTCGGCTGCAGGAGGTCGGCCAAGGGGGCTAGGAGCAGCCCGCTACGGACATATAGTCCCTTTGCACCCATCAGTGTGCGGCCGAGGCCAGCTGCTGCTGGCTAATTTGGGATAACACTGTGTTTGGTGCTGGCGCACCGGCAAGTGTATGACAGCCGTGCAGGGCCACTGGGTTGCGGGAGCTCTGGAGTGTGCCACATGGATCCAGTGGTGAAGGGTGCACAGCTGGGTATTTTCCATTTCCGGCCAGTAATGAAATGATGATGTTGCCGGCTGGTGCTGTTGCACCGTCAGGAGCCAGTGTTCCAATGTAAGAGGTGCAGGAGAGTGTCAATGTTCTGGGCAATGCCGCCGGGCAGCCCCAGGCAAGGCCAGGTAACTGCTGCCCCATGGCAGCAGGCCACTGGAGAGGGTCACCAGCGCTCCCCCAGGGCCCAGCTCCCCTCTCACCCAACACAGAGGGAGACACACAGACTCACCTCACCCTTCCACAACAACAAAGGGGCACTAAGCACCCAGGGGAACTAAGGGCAGCCGGGCAGGGGAAATAAAAAGAGAATCCCTCCCAGAGGCACAGACAGTCGGCTCGAGCGTCAGCCTGGGGGCTGGCTTCCAGCCCCCACTAATGACAGATAAGGACCCAGGGGCTACCCCTGGGTCCCATATAAGGAGCTGCTTGCAGCTCACAAAAACACAATTTGTGGACCATGCACAGTGACCCAAACAGCAATAGGGAGTTTGCTGTGTACTCAGCATCTTCCTCTCTTTTTCTTTCATAAGGTTTGCTGTGTACTCAGCATCTTTGTTTTTCCTCGTACTCTTCCTCGAGCATTGCCCTGTTTGTTTTCTATACGTGACAGCAGGAATTTTCAGTCAGAAACATGGGCCGGAAAGAGGAAAGATTACAGGAATCCAGCGGAAGGAAAACGGCCTGGCAATACAGGCAGCGGCGCCACCCGAGGTTGGCGAGCAGCGGCATGGAGGACAGATCGAGCAGTCTCTTGTTTCACGAGAGAGAGAAACAACACTGAAGGAGCCCGGCGCATGTGGCAGGCATCGAAGACTTTTGTATCCAAGTAAGTGAGCCCCAGGCCCCTGCGTCGCGTTTCCCACAGCAACGCATCTCCTCCACGACAGGCGTGCATTTTGTAATAAGTGAGAATCAGCAAAGCGCATTGTCAGTTTCACAAAATTGGAAGCAAGCCGGCACGGATCAACCGTTGAAGCTATACCAGACCTAATACAAACCAACCTCTTAAGAGATAAGTCAAGGCAGCAGTAGAGCATAAGATTTCGCGTTTTTTACCGAATTACTATTCGGAAAGTGATGCGACATTTTTTCTTACGGTCATTGCAAGTTACTCAAACGAAGAGTTGTGCACACGATACACTTATCATTTAATTTTTACAAAGCCAGGCACACGTAGGACACACCCGACATTACGATAGAAGTTATCCGCACGCATTTAGTGTCACGGTTTATTCAGTGCGGGGCAGACTATACAACATTAGCTCATCTGCACGCAGGGGAACAGGAGCGAAGCCAACTTTAAGGCATTTGGGAAAGATAATTTGCAGTTTAAAGGCAAGTCAATATGGCAGTTTTTTGAGCACAAGGCATGTTTACAAAATACATACACAAGAACAAGGGTTATTAATGCAAACCTGCAGAAACACCTTGGCCACAGACAGTACCCTGGCACGGGGCACAACAAACAGTTACCTAATACGGGTTACAGCAAAATTGTGTTTTTCTTGTGTACATACGTTTACCTGCACAGATGTCAGGCAGTTAATTTGAACAGCCTTATGTCCCAGCAGTAGTCTAAAACTGGGCATGCCATATAAGTTACCGGCTATAGCTAACAAGGTTTTGTTTATTTTCTAAAACAGGAGGAAGCATGGCACCCAAAAGAAAGCCACAGGAGCAAAAGAACTTGCCACACATACCAAAATCACCAATCCAGCAAGCTACAGTTGAGGCAGCAGAGCATTATGGATGGGAGTGGGTCAGAGAGCATTCATACGGGGTGCCAAAGGAGGGTTTTCAGTTGCACCAGGGGACAAAGACAGCCCCCCCGCCCAACAAAGAAAAGCAAGGCACCAGAAGTTCCTAGCAAAGGTAACACAAACAAAAGATTGTCAAAATTGTGTGATCATATGAAAGAGATGCAACAAATGATGCTGGAAATTAGGGAGAAGCAACAGGCTCGCAAAGAGCCAGAAGGGGCAGCAGGCAAAATCATACATGTGGAACCCACAATAATTATAAATCCTGTGACACCCATAGTGACACCAACACCAGTGACTGCACCCACAGTGCCACCAACACCACTTGCCACACCTATAGTACCACAAACACCAGGGGCTGCACTAACAGGGCCAGAACCAGCAGGGCTGCTGAAAGCATGGCCAATGCCCACACCAGCCAGCACAGGGCTAATAGACATAAACAGCAGCGCCAAAACAGATATTATGATATTCAGTAGTGCCCAGCTAGATTTAAAACTGAAATCCTTTGAAACAGAAATACTTAACAGGGACAAGAAACCTTGCGTGGAACATCAATATAACAATTAAAGAAGCCATATGGTTAAAATAATTCATTGAAATATTTTCACTTATAGAGGTTCAACGCAAAGGGAGGGATGCTTTCAGGGATCCCAAAAAGATCAAGGACAAAGCCATAGCCAGGAACGCCCAGGTAGAACAGAACTTGGACAACTGGTCAAAATCATTTGCCATCATAGCAACAATTTTTCTGGAATAATTCCCGCGGGATGAAATAAAGCTATGGGCATATGCCGATAAAATCAGAGAGGTCAAAGTCGCCCACAAGGGGAAGGGGTAGGCCTACAACATAAGATTCCGGAGGAATATGTAAGAAAGACCAGCAATAGAATGGGATGAAGTACAGAACGATCTATATATATATTGAATGTCGAACCTCCAACAGAGGAGGAAGTTGCTCAGACAACCGGTAAGACAAATAACAATTCACAAGGGGGAAATAGAAATGCTGAAAATGAAAAACATAGGAAGGGAGAGCAGCTCTTTCGGAAAAACCAGCCATGGGCGTCTAGGTTAAATACCTGCGGGCAGAGCAAAGCTCACCACGACCAAAAATCCACTATTCCATGCAGGAATTATGGGAAACATCAGTGCACATGGGGGAAGGAGTGCTGGTATAAGCACAACTGTTCCAACTGCAACGGGGATCACCCGGCATGCAACTGCATCAGATTAGCTACCAAAAACACACAAAAAGAAGATCAGTAATGAAACACTGCCCCCAGTCTTGGAACCAGGCAGAACCCCCATCAATCTCAAAAATATTAGCAAAGCATTAATGATTTATCCCGACAAAGAAATCAGCTCAGCAATCAAGCAGGGTTTCAAAGAAGCTTTCATTATCACTTTTATGAGAGAAGGGTCCCAGGAAATCCCCAAAAATTTGGTCTCAGCTAGGGACAACATAAAAGTAGTAAGAGCTAAAATAGAGAAAGAATTACGCCTGGGCAGGATTGCAGACCCCTGGGAAATAATGCCATTCACCACTAGGCAAGGTACCTAAAAAAAAGAACCTGGTAAGATGAGGCTAATACACCACTTGTCATGTCCCAGGGGCCACTCTCTCAATGTCGGCATGCCGCACACTGAATCAGCGGTTACCTACATGCATTTTCAGGAGGTGATAATACTAATACAGGATTGTGGCAGGAAGGCCCTTATGGAAAAACTGGACATTGAATCCACTTTCAGGTTACCTCCAGTCCACCCAAGCTCACAGCAATGGCTAGGTTTTACTTTCGATAAATAAAATGTATGTGGACAGACGCCTCCCAATGGGGTGCGCAGTATCCTGCACCCTATTTGAAAAATTCAGCTCTTTGTTCCAATGGGCATTTCAGAAACAAGTACCAGGTGTCAGAGTAGTGCATTACCTGGACGAGTTTATGGTAATGGGCCCAACAGATTCAGAAGAATGTAGCAGGGCATTGGCAGAGTTGGAAAGGAAGGCTGCACAATGGAGCATACCACTGGCAGCTGAGAAGACGAACAAGACATCCACAAACATTATCTTTTTAGGGATAGAGATAGACTCAACAGACGGCATATGCAGAATCCCAAAAATAAAAGTAGTAGAACCTTTAGAGAAAATCCAAGAGCTAAGCACAAAATACAAGGGCACAGTAAGAGAATTGCAATCACTGGCAGGGAGCCTCAATTTTGCGGCCAGTATCATCCTGCAAGGAAAAGATTTTTCAAGGAGCCTAGAGTTTAAAACCAGAGCATGCACCAAACCCCACCTGCACATCAGGCTAGGCAAAGAAGTGAAAGAGGATCTGAAAGTATGGGGGAATTTCCTCACAAATTTCAACAGGACAACACTTTGGTGGACGCCATTGAACACAGGGGCAAAAAGGGTCTTCTTCACTGATGCAGCAGGGAGCAAGGGGTTTGGGACCATAGTAGACACAGAATGGGTGGCCCGACAATGGCCCGAGTCATGGCACACAGCAGGATGGACAAAAAACATCACTCTTTTAGAAATATTTCCCATCTGGCTAACCATAGGCATATGGGGCAGGCAGCTGGCTAACACGGAACTCATGGTTTTGTGTGACAATATGGTAGTGATAGGAATTTTAAACAAAAGAACCACCAAATGCCATTTGGTGCTCAGATCACTACGAGCCATCACAAGGGTCACACTGCATGAAAATATTGTTGTCAAAGCAAAACACATTGTTGGAGCAGATAATAACATTGCAGATGCTTTATCTCTCTTTCAGTGGAGACGATTCCAGGAGCTAGCGCCACACACCCAGGAAAATATTACATCGATCCCAGCGGACTGCTGGGCGATAATGGGAAACTAGAGAGATCTGCATCAACGCCTGTGCCTGAGGGCCACGGCTGGGATGCACATCAACAACCAGGCACCTCAAAAACGGATGCCAACAGCATGCTGCCCACAGAAAACAAGAACTCTGCTAAGGGGTTCCTAGTAGAGATGGAGGAGAAAGCCTTGGCAAGCAGCACTACAGCTCAGTACAAGTGCTTGCAAATGGTTCTTAGAACAACAAGCTTAAACCATGTGGAGTTAATAACAACAAAAGATATAAAGTGGGCGCGCAATCAGGGTTTTAAAAAAGATTGGGCTAAAAGACATTTGGTAGCAATATCTTAGTTTTCAAAATGACGGCGTGACTCAGACCCCACGCAAAGCGCATTAATTTCATATGCAATGAAGGGCTGAGGAAAGATGGAGGACCCCAATTAGATACTCGCCACCCACTAGATTTTGATAAACTAGTAAAAATAACAAGCCTGTTAGACAGCCTATGCTCTCGCCCAAATGAAGCATTATTATTTAAAACGGCATTTTCTCTTGCATACTTTGGGGCTTTTTGAGTAGGAGAGCTCATAGCCTCCAGCACCAAAGCCAACAATGGTTTAGGCATCATGGAAACCAGGGTGAGAAAGGACAGCATCAACATTGAAATACAACGATCAAAAACAGGGGCCAAAAGGGTCATTAACAATTACTCCATTGACGATGCACCAAACTGCCTGGTGTGCATCACTAACCTAAATTACACACAACGACCCAAAGTGGGGGGGATTTCTAATCCACAGAGATACTGCAGCTTTATGCCACTACCAATTTAAAGGGGTCCTGATAAAAGCAATCAGCAAAGCAGGATGGAATCCAAAGGAGTTCGGCACCCACTCCTTTAGGATTGGGGCAGCAAGCTTAGCATGGCAAGGAAGTCTAGGCGCTCAGCAAGTAAAGAAATTAGGGGGGGTGGAAATCTGATTGTTACAAAATATATATCACACCAGAACTAATATTGTTTTCTTTTCTCCAGCCTCCCCCTATACCTGTTTCTTCTCTCCAGAAAAGTCTGCTGAGCAGGACGCGCCCCTAAAATCAGCCTGGATAGTCGGGCACTCTTTTGTATTTAGGACAGGGCATTGGGCAGAAGAAGCTAAAGACGGCCCAGCTTTCAGGAAACCGCTTGCATCCTGGTGGGGCTACAAAGGCCTCCACTGGACAGACATCCATGACAAGTTAGCTGACTTAGTCGCCTACAAAGACCTGCCGGAATTTTTGCTAATCCATTTAGGGGGAAATGATCTGGTAAGCATGGGGAGAAAAAATGTATTGAAGAAATATGCGCCTCACTATCAGGCATTTCTCACAACTGGAGGGACACGGAAATTTAGTTTTCAGCAATCCTGCCTAGAAAAATATGGCAGGGGGCCACCTGTTATAAATCTCTAGACAACTCCAGGAGAAAGTTGAACAGGGGGCTGGAAAAATGTTGTATAGCCAGGGGTCTGGGTTTTATAAAACACCCGGCCATAACACTAGGCGACCCCGATCCGTTTCACAAGGATGGCACCCATCAATCGGAGCATGGCATGGAACAATTTTACAGAGAAATCTCCAGTACTTTAGCTACCAGATGCTGCAAATAACCTAACTTTTGGGGGAACGCAGGCAGCCGAAAACCTGCTTGTGTGTGGCGGCACGGGCCAGAGGAGGTAACCTCAGGAGCCGGTGACCAAAAGTACTATATTGTTAAGATATGCGATTATTGTTTATGTTCCATAACCATATCCGTAACAATAAAAACCTATAGCCTGTTTATTGCCAACTTTGATGTTGTGGTGTAATAATTCATGGGGAAGGTAAGGGTCGGCGAGACATGACACACATACCCCAACACAACAAATGTAAGTTGCCTGCATATGGGCCCAGCAGTTATGGGCAATGCTGCCGGGCAGCCCCAGGCGAGGCCAGGTAACTGCTGCCCTGTGGCAGCAGGCCACAGGAGAGGAGCAGCAACCCTCCCCCAGGGCCCAGCTCTCCTCTCACCCAACACACTGGGAGACACTCTGACTCAGCGCTGCAAAGCGCAGGAAGGGTGAGGTGTGACTTAACACCTCACCCTTCCACAACAACAAAGGGGCGCTAAGCACCCAGGGGAACTAAGGGCAGCCAGGCAGGGGAAATACAAAGAGAAGCCCTGCCAGGGGCACAAACAGTCGACTCCAGCACCGGCCTGGAGGCTGGCTTCCAGCCCCCACTAATGACAGTCAAGGACCCAAAGGCTACCCCTGGGTCACTGTAGAAGGAGCTGTTTGCAGCTCACAAAAACACAATCTGTTTGTGGACCCTGCACGGGCACCCAAACAGCAATAGGGAGTTTGCTGTTTACTCAGCGTCTTCCTCTCTTTTTCTTTTGCGCAATCCCTCCCACCCTAGAAAAAAAGGGAGAAGAACAACGGAAGGGAAAACAGGACACTGTATGGTGGCCAAAACAAGTTGTGGGACAAAGAAGGCGGCACGGGCCAGATGGGGTAACCTCAGGACCCGGTGGCCAAAATTACTATATTATTACAATACAGCCTTTTTATTGCCAACACTTGACCAAATGTTGTGGTGTAACAATTCATGGGGAAGGTAAAGGTTGGCGAGACATGACACACACATCCCAACGCACCAAATGTATGTTGTCTGCATATGAGTCCAGCAATTATGCGAGAGAGCGCTGCTAACATGCCATTGGTTCGCGTTCCATCATTGGAGATGCATGAGAGGAGCAACGTCCTACGAGGCGAGGCAAGTACTTTTGTCAGTATCATGATTCCGGAAGGGGCACCCCATCCAGGAGCTTCACGGGCGCAGGTACCAGGGCAAAAAGTCTATGAAACATGGACTAGCGGCAAACGAAAGTTTCTTGCCAAGGACATCGTGGGTCATGCCAGGAAGGCCCGTGTCGGATCAATCAGCTGTGATATTTGTGATATGATCACAGCGAATGGGCGTTTTACCAAAGGTGGAGGATGTGTTCTGTATGCCTGCAGTAATTCGGCGAATTTCAGCTGTTGGATCTGGAACTATTTGAGTTGTTTGAGAAGTCCTTACGCATTTGTGACAAGGGGGATTACATTACGTTTTGGACTATGGTGAAGTGTTGTCTGGAAACATGTTTGGTTTATTGTGCTGCTTGTGTTTGTAGTTTCCTTTTAGTGTGGGTATTAGCATTCCCGGGAGTGTAGGGGAAGGGTGATGTTATGTTTGGAGGCTTGTTATTGCTGTCTGATGTTTCAATTTGGTTATGCATGGTGTGCTTGTGTTTGTTTTATGTTGGGGCCTCACGTACTGGTACGAGGGATCCCATGGCATGGGTGTTTCCCATTCTGTTTTGGTTATGAGGCTGTGGGGTTTTGGCTTCTGGGTCTCTGTTAGGGCCCAAGGGCTAAATCCAGCAGTGGTGGCTTGACACGTTGTGATGCAATTGAGTGTTTCTGACAATATACCCCTCAAGAGTACAAAAGGACAGATTGATGTGAGTATTGCCCGAAAATATTGGTACACCCTGGTACCCAGACTGCTGGCTGCAAGAGAAATTAATCGAGAATTAACATATGACTCAAGACAAGGACATCTCTAAGCAATGTGATGAGCAGATACTCACAAGCAAGAAAGGTAGACTGGGACTGACAACTTCCAAGCTAAATTGGTGAGTATCCTGAAACAAGAGAGGTGACTATTACCATGAGTACAGGATAGTAAGACAAAGAAAGAACCTGACAGTAGTGTGCTTACCAATAAGTGGTCTGAATGGATTCTGAAGAAGAAATTGTTCTACTGGAGTTGTAGTCCTGGGAACACAATCTCTTGTTTCCTATTCCCGCCGGCACGAAGACACCTAAAGCGTCTTTGATCCTTGCACAGTTGCGTTAATGTTCTTTGATCCTTGCGCCGATGCGCTAATGTCCTTGAAGTTCCTTAGAGTCCTTGAGCTGTAAGGTAAGAGTGACGATGGTTGGAGTTGAAGCAGTCCAGTAGCCGTTTTGTTTTGGCAATTGACAGGTAAGACGTGAGGAATGAGATGAATGCAGTCCGTGGATGTTCCGATGTGGTCCGTGGACATTCCAGGTTGTCAATAAGCAGGTAAGATGTGAAGGATGAGACGAATTCAGTCTGTGGACGTTCCGTGTTTGGCAGCAAGCAGGTAAGACGTACAAGGATGAGGCGAATGCAGTCCGTGGACGTTCCGGGTTTGGCAGCAAGCAGGTAAGACGTATAAGGACAAGGCAAATGCAGTCCGTGGACGTTCTGGGTTTGGCAGCAAGCAGGTAAGATGTAAAAGGATGAGGCAAATGCAGTCCGTGGACGTTCCGGGTTTGGCAGCAAGGAGGTAAGATGTGAAGGGATGAAGCGAAGGCAGTCCATGGGCGTTCCGAGACAGCAACAGATAAAGTAAGCAAAAGACAAGAACGAGGCAAGGAAGGTCACAAAGCAGGCCAGGAGTTCGAAGAGCTTGAAGACAGGGTAACAAGATGCGTAGCTTTGAAAATGACAAATTCAGAAGCTCCGGCATGTGCGGGGGCAGAGCTTAAGATAGATCAGCTGACCGCACGCACAACGCACCGTCGTGGGCATGAACACCTACGTGAATGCAAAGGGTGCCAGCGTCTCCAAGGCAACACATAGCGTTCTCTGAAGGGACGTGCAAACAATGATGAACCAGGGTTCCAAGGTGAACGTAAACTGTTATATCTAATGGGGATTCTGGAATGTTTCTTCCTGTGCTGGACCGATCTATGATCAGACAAAGGGGAATCCAATGGAACCCTGACAGTTTCCTCTCCTAAAGAAGGATCCCCGGAGCAAGATGCAAAGAACCTGGATAGAAGGAGAGGAGCATGCACATTTGACTCAGGTTCCCAAGTATGCTCTTCCGGACCGTAACCTTCCCGGACAATGAGAAAATAACGAACCCCACGTATCTTCTTTGTATCCAGAATAGCCTTAACGACATATTCCTCCACACCCTTGACGATTACAGGAGCAGTACGAGGAGGGAGGCGGGTACCCGCGGGGCATGGCTTCAAAAGAGAAACATAAAAAACCGGATGTATCTTCCACTGGGCAGGAAACTCTAAACGGACCACCAAAGGATTGAGCACTTCTTTAATAGGAAATGGACCCACAAAATGAGGCACCAAACACCTACGACCAGGCAAATGGAGGTTCTTAGAAGCCAACCAGACCAGCATACTGGGTTGATAATCAGGGGCAGGAGTCCGGTGCTTATCTGCATAGAGTTTAGCTTGCAGTTGCGTGGCCTACAAATGATCAGAGACTGTCTCCCTCAGGGAAATGAAGTCACAAATGCAACCCTGAGCTGCCGGATATTCAGAGGTAGGAATAACATCCCCAGGAATTGACCTGGGATGTAAACCATAAAGGGCAAAGAACGGAGTGATGCCAGTAGATGAATGGATAGAATTATTGTACGCATATTCTTCTGCTCCCAAAACATTTAACCATGACTATTGATGCTGAGCGATTAGACAGCGTAAGAATTGTTACATAGTGGCATTAGCCCTTTATGTCTGCCCATCTGTTTCAGGGTGATAGGCCGTGGAGTAGCGTGCATCTATCCCCAAGGCAGTGACTAGATGGCATCAGAAACGTGAGGTAAACTGTGAACCACGATCAGTGATGATGATCTCTGGTAGACCAAAATGACGGAAAACGTGCTGCAAGAACAATTCCGCTAGGACCGGAGCAGAAGGCATGCCTTGGCAAGGTACGAATAAGGCCATCTCAGAAAAGTAGTCTATGACAACCCATATGGTATCACAACCTCTGACAAGAGGTAATTCCACCACAAAGTCCATTGAAATCATTAGCCAAGGTTTCTTTGGGACCGGCATAGGATGAATCAATCCCATTGGTTTGGACACTGTACCTTTGCACTGAGCACAAATAGCACAATTCCTGATGTACTCCGACACATCCTTATTCATAGTAGGCCAGAATGCCCATCATTTTAATAACTCAAGAGTCTTGCGTCTCCCCGGATGAGCGGCAATTAAAGCATCATGAGACCACTGGAGAGCCAACAGACGGGTTTCAGGTGTAGGAAGATAAAGCTGCCCTTGTACATATGGCATTGAGTGGATGACTTCCATCTCATAGTCATGGAGTTCAGGAGGACTAGTCGCCATCCAGGCTTGAATCAAACCCTTCAAAGAGGAATCAACAGTACAAGAACAAATGACAAACGACGGCTGTAAAACCTTCCCTTCCCGGACAGGCGTCTGTCCATCTTCATTCAATCTGCATAAAGCATCTGGCTTAGAATGCATACTGCCGTGACGGTAAGTGATTTGGAAGTTTTACATAGAAAATATTTCATGCCAACAAGCGTGGCATGCGGTGGTACAGCATACTAACTTAAGAGCAAGAAGATTACGGTGGTCGGTGAAGACCTGTAGTGGTGTAATAGTTCCCAATAGATGGTGTCTCCACACCAGGAATGCATCACGTATTGCGAGGAGTTCACGTTCAGTGATCGTATAATTCATCTCATATTTAGTAGGTTTTCTAGAATGATAGGCCAGGGGATTTAGAAGACCTGTGTCCTCACATCTCTGGGACAGAATAGCACCAATAGATTGATCAGAGGCATCAGCCTCAACAACAAATGGACGTTTCTGGTCCGGATGCTGTAGCACCGGGGCTGAAGTAAACGTGGACTTAAGCATGTCAAATTCTTCTTGGGCTTGATCAGTCCATACAGAGCGAGTCTTGGAGCTGGTTATTGCAGTCAAGGGAGCTGCAATAGCAGAAAAGGAGTGGATGAACTGCATGTAAAAGTTTGCAAACCCTAAAAAGGACTGAAGGGATTTTGCATTCTTAGGGACAGGCCAGTCCAAGATCGCTTTAACCTTATTATTGCTCATTTTAACACCCTTACTGGTGATGTCATACACTAAGAATTCCACCTGATCAGCATGAAAAACACACTTCTCCAATTTGGCATAGAGGCTATTTTCACGCAGTCTCTGTAAAACAGTGGAGACGTGTTGAACGTGTTCTTCCTAGGTAGGGATTAGATGAGAATATCGTCAAGATAGACAACCATGAACCTATCCAGTGAATCCTTGAAAACATAATTGATGAAATACTGGAACGTAGCTGGGGCATTACATAAGCCGAATGGCATAACCAAGTATTCAAAAAGACTGTACTTTGTTTTAAAGGCTGTCTTCCATTCATCACCTTCTCTGATTCTCACCAGATTATAAGCTCCCCTTAAGTCAAGTTTGGTAAAAAACTTGGAAGAACCCAGTTGATCCAACAGGACTGAAATCAGAGGAATCGGATACTGATTCCGGAATGTGATTGCGTTCAGTTCTCTGTAGTCGATACATGGGCGTAGGTCTCCCTCTTTTTTGGGAACAAAGAAAAGAGGTGATGCTGCCGGAGACCTAGAGGGACGGATAAATCCTGTACTGAATGCTTGGTCTAAATACTCCTTTAACACTACGTCCTCCTTTTGCGTAAGTGAATAGATTCTACCAGAAGGAATACGGGCCTCTGCCAGAAGTTCAATTGGGCAATCATAAGGACGATGCGGAGGTAGCTTTTCTGCTGCCTTTTTATCAAAAACGCCCCTGAATCATATTCTTTAGCAAGGAGTACGGTAGTGATAGCCCCAATCGTAAATGCTGTATCCAGGAGCATGGAACTAGGAATTCTTGATTCAACCGTAGATACATGACAAGAGTTCTGACATTGGTCAAAGGTAAATTCTACAGAACGTGACACCCAATCGATGATGGGATTGTGTTTAGTTAACCAAGGTAGACCCAGAATCAGCTTGAGTTGGGGAGCTGATATGACATCAAAATGGATGACCTCTGAATGATTGTCACCAATTGATAACAAAACATCAATGGTTTGTTCCGTCACCAAACCAGAGATCAGAGATGTACCATACACTGCATTAACTAACTCTGGTGTTTTCTTTGAGAGCAACTGAATGGAATGATCACGTACGAATTGTGCGTCCACATAATTTCCAGTTGCACCTGAATCAAGAATGGGTTCAACAGACCAGGTACTCTCAGATGGCGAAGACAAGGTTGCCGAAACCGAGAAAGGAACCGAGGATCTGGGGTCCATGACAGCTTGACTCAACAAAGGGACCCCGTCTATTGTCGAGCTTTGGCGTTTCCCTCCTTCTTGGGTTTCTTGGGACAAAGTTTCAAAAAGTGTTCTGACGAACCACAGTAGAAGCATATGTTTTTGGCCCTTCGAAGCTCTCTTTCTGTGGGAATAAGTGGGCCTCGAACGGCACCTATTTGCATTGGCTCGGATGTTGAAACAGCTGTCAACACAGGTGGAACAGCTAGGGGTGTTCTTTGTTCGCCCTTTCGTTCTGCCTTGCGAGCGTCAATTTGCTACACAAGATCAACCAGTTCTGGGAAACCACTAGGCAAGACCGGTACCGTTGCTAAAACATCCTTCAAGCCTTCCGAAATACCTTTATAGAACAAGGCTGCTTTCTTTTCATCTGGCCAATCTGTTTCTGCAACTTTCTGGTTGGATTTAGCCAAATACTCCAAAAAGGAACTGTCTTTCTGTTGTAAAGAAAGCAATTCCAGGTCTGTCGCCTGTGATTTATATCTGGTATCAAAAACAAGGGTCATTGCCGTAATCAGTGCCTCAGAATCATAGAGTACCGGGCTACTTTGTTCCAGTAGGGCGTTGGCCCATACTGCAGTAGTACCCCCAAGATTAGACAGAACGAAGGCTGCCTTTGTAGTAGCATCCGGAAAGAAGGCAGGCCTACACAAAAAGTGTAAACGGCACTGATTAATGAATGTTCGAAAGGTCTTAGGATCCCCTAGGAACCTTTCTGGAGGAGCCAACGGGAACTGTGCAGCCATGTAGACAGGGCCTGACTCAGTTCTTGATTGAGCCCTTCCTGCAGCCGAATCCGCTCCAGGACTAGATGCTCCAGCTCCTGACTGCAAGCCAGCATGTAACTCATTGATACGATGTTGAGTAGCATCATGTGCTGCTGTCATGTTGGCCCTGAGGTCAGCCACCACCTTGGATAAAGCCGCCAAATGATCAGCGGCTTCTTCCATTTTAAAAGGCTTCTGAATATGTTAGGGCCCAAGGGATAAATCCAGCAGCGGTGGCTTGACACGTCGTGATGCAATTGAGTCTTCCTGACAATATACCCCTCAAGAGTACAAAAGGACAGATTAAGGTGAGTATTGCCTGAAAATATTGGTACACCCTGGTACCCAGACAGCTGGCTGCAAGAGAAATTAATTGAGTATTAACATATAACTCAAGACAAGGAAATCTCTAAGCAATGTGATGAGCAGATACTCACAAGCAAGAAAGGTAGACTGGGACTGACAAGTTCCAAGCTAAATTGGTGAGTATCCTGAAACAAGAGAGGTGACTATTACCATGAGTACAGGATAGTAAGACAAATAAAGAACCAGACAGTAGTGTGCTTACCAATAAGTGGTCTGAATGGATTCTGAAGAAGAAATTGTTGTACTGGAGTTGTAGTCCTGGGAACACAATGTCTTGTTTCCTATTCCCGCCGGCACAAGGACGCCTAAAGAGTCTTTGATCCTTGCGTGGTTGCGCTAATGTTCTTTGATCCTTGCACCAATGAGCTAATGTCCTTGAAGTTCCTTAGAGTCTTTGAGCTGTAAGGTAAGATCAGGAAGAAGTGACGATGGTTGGAGTTGAAGCAGTCCAGTAGCCGTTCTGTTTTGGCAATTGACAGGTAAGACGTGAGGAATGAGATGAATGCAGTCCGTGGACGTTCCGATGCGGTCTGTGGACGTTCCGGGTTGTCAATAAGCAGGTAAGACGTGAGGGATGAGACAAGTGTAGTCCATGGACGTTCCGGGTTTGGCAGCAAGCAGGTAAGAGGTACAAGGATGAGGCGAATGCAGTCCGTGGACGTTCCGGGTTTGGCAGCAAACAGGTAAGACGTACAAGGATGAGGCGAATGCAGTCCGTGGACGTTCCGGTTTTGGCAGCAAGCAGGTAAGACGTACAAGGATGAGGCGAATGCAGTCCGTGGACGTTCCGAGTCAGCAACCGATAAAGTAAGCAAAAGACAAGAACGAGGCAAGGAAGGTCACAAAGCAGGCCAGGAGTTCGAAGAGCTTGAAGACACGGTAACAAGATGCGTAGCTTTCAAAATTACAAATTCAGAAGCGCCGGCGTGCACGGGGGACGAGCTTAAGTACAGATCAGCTGACCGCACGCACAACGCACCACCGTAGGCATGAACGCCTACGTGAATGCAAAGGGCGCCAGCATCTCGAAGGCAACACATAGCGTTCTATGAAGGGACGCGCAAACAATGACGAACCAGGGTTCCAAGGCGAACGTAAACTGTTATATCTACTGGGGATTCAGGAATGTTTCTTCCTCTGTGGGACCGATCTATGATCAGACAAAGGGGAATCCAATGGTACTCTGACAGTCTCGGGGACCTGTGGGCTCATGGAACTTTGAGTGCGAGTTAGGACTTACGGATTGAGGCTGTACGGGGTCCGTTCTGTTGTAGACTATGGATGTGCATTATTGATATGATGTTTGGACATTATTCTTCTTTAACCTTTTTGTTTTCAGGTATTGTACTTGCTTGATTCATCCTCACCCTTGGTTTTGGTCATGCAGGGTGGGTTAATGCAGGGTCATTCATTGTTTTATGTTGTCCTATGCAGGGTGTGTTTTCCATGCTGCACATGTCATGGGTGCAGTTTGGTGTTGCAAGGTTTAGTTTAGCTTTACATGCTGCGGGGTCATGTGTGCAGTGAGGTGCAGCAGGGGCATGTGTGCAGCGAGATGCTGCGGGCTCATGTGTGCAGTGAAGTGCTGCAGGGTTTTTCTTTTGTCATGTTTTTGGGTTTGGATTTTGGTGCAGTTAGGTGTTGTGTTGTCTTGAGGGCAGCAAGGTGCTGCTTGTGGGATTAGGTGCTGCAGGGTTATTCTAGGGACAGGTTCTTTCCTGTCAGGAGTTTTGGAGTGCAGTTGTCAGCTGCAGGTGTGGTGGAGCATTTCTTTGGTGGGTTACAACAGGTTTTGGTGCATTTGTTTGCAGGGTGGTCAATCCGGTACTGTTTGTTCCCATGTGTTTTGGTTGTTAACTAGTTTGTTGGTTGTGGTTGTTCACCTCATTCTGCAGGTGAGGTGGTTGACCATTTGTACGGTGATTATTGTTGGTGTGATGGTTAGGGTGTCTACGGTGATATTTGCTGGTGTCTAGGTGACAGGGTTTCTTTTGCTGTTTATTGGTTGGTGGTTTACATTGCTTGTTGGTGGTGCGGGATTACATCCTGTTCTCAGGTCAGGCATGCCAGTACAGGGTTGCCTGATCTATTTTCCCCTACAGGTGTGTTTTGCCAGTTTCAGTGTATTGGGTATGGTCTTAGTTGGTGTATTAGGGATTTTTGCATGGTGTTTTGTCTGACAGGGTGACGGTTGTTGTGTTGTTGCTCAAGGATGAGCACTTTGGTTCACTCCTGGGTGTGCCAGACCTAGGACTTTGGGGTGGCAGTCCGGATTTAAAGGAGTTCTGTTTTCTTTAGTGGTCTCAGTGCTTTTATTTGTTGTTGCTCGGAGCACAGCAAGTCTGTGCCTGGGGGTGGTGGTTCTAGGGCCTTGGGCCCTAAAGTGACAGCAGAGGGTGGAAGGAGATTTGTGTTTAGGGTGGTTATCTTCCTGTCAGTTTGGTATGGCTTTTTTTTTGGCTGGTGCATTGTTCATTCCGCTGGGCCCTGTTGACTGCCACTGTTGGCATGTGTCGAGCTGTGTCAGTAGGGTTGTTGGTTGGTGTTTTGGGAGTTGTTTTTGATCGTAGGACTTTCTGTTCACCTTTGGGTGTGCACGATGCTGTGTGGATGTGGAGTAAGGTGATTTTGGCGTTATGTTTCAGGTTATTTTTCACAGGCCATGTTAAATTTCCTGGATAGGTGTCTGGTTCCTTTGGGTTACGGTGTGCATGGTTTCGGTCCAGTGTAAGTATTAGTTTGGCGTCAGGCGTTCCTAGTTTATTGGTTCCAAAGGCATACGGGAGAGGAGGTGTAGTATTCTGCTTTGCAGGTTACTAGTCTTCTGTGTGTCTGAGTGTTGGAATGTTGGTGTGCATGCTTGGAATATTAGAGTGTTGGCCTCTGGTGGGTTTTACAGAGTAACAGTTAGTCTTGCAGCTGCTTTGGTGCTGGATGCCAGTAGTTTCACACTTGGTACTTACATACTTGTACCTGGAACAATAAAGGCACTTCTCATACTCACATGTTCAGGCATAGTACTTCAGAACTGGGAAGGACCCTACAACATTACCCATAGTTGGTTTGACGGTTTCTCAAAAAATTGATCACCACGTCCGGAGGTGTCACATGCAAAAAGAGTAAACAATGCAGACTGCTGGCAGTTTTACACATTGGAAGATCTACGAATTGGTGCAGAAGAGTGACTCATGAGGCGACAGTGATCGTTGGAAATGTAGAGTGGGGATACAAAGTTTATGTTTGAATGTCTTACTGTTGAAATAAAATGTAAGGAAAGAGATAGAATAATACTCATCTCCGTGCCTATTAATAGAATCACGACTCCATGAATCCATTAGTAGTTGAAATGGCTAAGCAGGATTTTAGAAAAAAACAATATCATGGAATGCAAAGAATATTATCTTTTTATCCCTTATTGTTCAGATGAACAGCCGACACATGTTTCGACCAGCTTGGTCTTTATCAAGGCTGTATGTTATAATTATTTCAAATTAGTCAACTAAAGATGATGAAGGCAAATTAGCCAAAAAAGAAAACAAAGAGCACAAAACATAATTCATATGAATAGAACATTAAAATAAAACATACCACACAGTCATAATTCGAAAGAAAGAAAGATACAGTTTCAAATCCTTATCGATCTTAGTATCATCATAAACGATTGTGTATCACATCAGTTAAATAATGGAGTCCCAAGACCAATTATAAATATACACACTATATGTATATATCAAACACCAGAGAAATACAATAGGCCAGTGTGCAATCCAGTGTCCAGACACATTGATAGTTCACCATGTTAGTGCTAGGTGAGTAATTCCAATTAATAGTCACAAGATCATTGTAGCGATATTAGTTCCTTGGGTTTATTCTTTTCCCAAATGCATGCTACTACATTAATATCAAAAATGACCAAAAGCTGCTTGGCTTACCCTGAATTGGATTACGTTAAACTCAATCTGAAAGCCAAACACAAGTACATTGGATATTTTTATTGCCTGATTCTGACAGTAAGTGTGGTTGAAAAGTCCAATGTAAGTAATAATGTAACGTAATCCAATTCAGGGTAAACAAAGCTGCTTTTGGTCATTTTTGATATTAATGTAGTAGCATGCATTTGGGAAAAGAATGGACACAAGGGACTATTATCACTAAAATGATCTTATGACTATTAATTGGAATTACTCACCAAGCACTAAAATGGTGAACTATCAATGGGCCTCATTACGACCCTGGCGCTAAGGGATTACCGGTACCGGTAAGGGTACTGGTACTGGTATTCCCTTAGCACCTGATTACGAGGTCCCTTTGCGGGTTCCTACCTTAAAGGCTGGTTTTACCAGCCGGTAAGGAATGGAGCCGCAAAGGGAACTTGGTGCTAATTACGGTACCGCAATTTGCGGTACCGTAATTACCACCTTCCCCATTATGCCCTATGGGGCAAAAATGGGAATGGGGAAGGGCCATGTTGAAATGGGGAAGTACCGCCCCGCCAACCTTGGAATGGGGTGGTACTTCCCCATTTCACCATGGCGGACTTGTTACAATACCGGCAGCCTCCATGGTGCTAATAGCGCCATGGTTTAGCGCCGGTGTTGTAATGAGGGCCAATGTGTCTGGACACTGGATTGCGCACTGGCCTATAGTATTTCTCTGGTGTTTGATATATACATATAGGGGGTCATTACGACCCTGGCATTAAGGGTTTAACGGCGCCGTAAAAGGTATCGGCGCCGTTAAACCCTTAACGCCTGATTACGAGGTCCCTTTGCGGGACCCGACCTTAACGGCTGGTCTGACCAGCCGTTAAAGTAGGGTGCCGCAAAGGGACCTCGGTGCTAATTACGGTACCACAATTTGCGGTACCGTACTTAGCGCCTTCCCCAGTCCCGTTGAGTCCTATGGGGCGAAAATGGGAATGGGGAAGGGCCATGGTGAAATGGGGAAATACCGCCCCGCCAACCTTGGAATGGGGCGGTATTTCCCCATTTCACCATGGCGGACTCGTTACAACCCCAGCACCAACCATGGTGCTAATAGCGCCATGGTTTAGCGCCGGGGTTGTAATGAGGCCATAGTTTGTATATTTACAATTGGTCTTGGGACTCCATTGTTTAACTGATGTGATACACAATCGTTTACGATGATACTAAGATCGATAAGGATTTGAAATTGTACCTTTCTTTCTTTCTTTTGAATTATGACTATGCGTTTTGCTTACTCCAATGACAACATCCTGTCTGGTATGTTTTATTTTAATTTTCTATTCATATGAATTATGTTTTTTGCTCTTTGTTTTCTTTGTTGGCTAATTTGCCTTCATCATCTTGTGTTGACTAATTTGGAATAATTATAACATACAGGCCCTCATTAGGACCCTGGCGTTAAGGGTTTAACGGCGCCGTAAAAGGTGACGGCGCCGTTAAACCCTTAACGCCTTACTACGAGATCCCTTTGCGGGGCCCGACCTTAACGGCTGGTGTAGACCAGCCGTTAAAGTAGGGGCCCGCAAAGGGACTCTCAAGGTAAGTACGGTACCGCAATTTGCAGTACCGTACTTACCGCCTTCCCCATTCCCATTATGCCCTATGGGGCAAAAATGGGAATGGGAAAGGGCCATGGTGGCATGGGAAATTACTGCCCCGCCAACCTTGGAATGGCGGACCCCGGCATAGCACCGTGCTAATAGCACCATGGTTTTCTGCCGGAGTCCTAATGAGGGCCACAGCCTTGATAACGACCAAGCTGGTCGAAACAGTTGTCGTCTGTTCTTCTGAACAATAAGGAATAAAAAGACAATATTCTTCGCATTCCATGATATTGTTTTTTTTCAAAATACTGCTTAGCCATTTCAACTACTAATGGATTCATTTTGATTTTTATAAAACTACTTCAAAGAAATCTTTTTGAACCAAGCGCGAATATAGTCTCATGACAATCACTGTGGCATTCAAAATTACACCTGATTAATTGAGAGATATGCTTATAGTATTGCACTGATATTACTATGTATAGAACAGTGCACCTCCAGCCGAACGTACATATCACAATACACCTCAGAGATCTATGACATATACAATATGATATTGCAGGCTGAATGCTTTAAGCAGTCACAGAACGTAAAGGGGACTTAGAATATCCTTTAAAATATCCTTTAAAATGAACCTAATATGGGGCACACCAAATACAATATGTTCTCCTCTTGACGTCGTGAAGAGGTGCATGAAAAGTTGGAAATCCTTGGCGTGTTTCACAGACTGCCTTTTATTTTTGAGAGTTTGAGGACTCTTTTCCTTCACAGCAGAGGATGGCACACTGAGGGCTTGGGCCATATCTGTGAACTTTGCTCCCTGTCAGTAAGTGTTCACTGACACCACATCTGAAGGATTGCTATATAATCGGACCATTGTGATATCACAATTACAATATTACAATATTATTGGCCAGGTGTGATGTCACAACAAGAAGATTGGAATATTATTGTCGAAGTGTGTTAATACTAGAGAATTATAAAAAAAATGTAGCAAGTTGTGATGTCTGAATTAGAGGATCCTTAAGGTATTAAGCCCTGCGTTCGGACACAAACACGTCCACTTATGGCCCACAGCCCAAAGCCAGGTAGGTAAATGGATTGTAGTGAAGGCCTAACTAAGGCTCAGGACCGTTAACATCCAGGTCTGGCCAGAACAAAGTGCTTAAAGCTGTCAGCAACTCGTGCCATTATCGAGGATATTAATCGTTTTTTTTCTAAATGAGAGAAAGGTTTTCTGTGTCAATTTCCCATTAAAAACAAGACGGGCTGGTGGGAAATGTTAAAGACAGCTAATTCCTTTGCTATTTCCATGGAGACGACGTTGACCGCCAGGACGTGCTGGGACAGGTAAGTGTGGGATTTGCTGGATTCGGGATTCTGAGGGGTTGTGGGGCGAGAGGGGGAAATGCAGGTCCAGGGCACCGAGCACAGGACAATGGCAGTCCCTCTACAGAGGCCCAGGTGGGCAGGATGGAATGTGGGCACTTACTGGCAAATTCCACTTGCTTTCCTGGTTTCTCTTTGGCTGGCGCCTCCCCCGCGTTTGGTAGGATGTATTCGGTCTATCCAAACGCCACGTCTAGAGGGTACAGATGCGACTTTCCAATTGTGATGTCATATCTTGAGCGTTGTAAGGAAAGCAGGTGGCATTTGAGTAGAAGCACATCGATTTGTGCTTAGTCTTTTATAGGTATTTGCAAAGGATCCTTGTTTCATAGGGAATCAACCTGTACTTCTTCCAAAGAGGCGTGGCTACTACATTAGATATGTGTTTCCTTTAGAGTTCATGTTACTCCAGAAGCCCCTCTCCCAACTATTCTAGTCAAACACATTCCTAACGAAGAAACGTATTGCAACAAAGCAATCAATGGCAACAAAAGAATGCTCATTTAAAACAGCCAAACGATGATCAGATGTGAAAAGTAATAATAATCAAATATATTCAAAGAAGCAGAGCCAATTCTCTGGAAATAACAACATGCACAGCACGTCAACGCAGGGAAAGCGCGCGACACAGAGGGAAAATGCCTTGTTATAAATTAACAGAGTAATCACTCATTTGCATATTGCCAAGCAGCAAATTGCTAATTAACCACTGGGCTGTTCGAGGCATTCAAAAAGGGATTACAAGTGCACATTCCGAATCATTGACTCCTCTGTGTTGGGGATAATGCCGCACTAATGTGGGCCTGCCACATGCCTGCCGCAGCCAGACTCGACTGGAGCGGCAGCTTACTGAACAGGTGGTCGTTTTAGGGCCTATGCAAAAAAGAGGTAACACTGTCCAAACTCAGCTCACTTTCTGGGCCTTCCAACAAAAAGGGAAATGCAACAGTGTTCGGGTGCTCAGAGAAAGAGGTGTTCTGTTGACTGATGTACATTGGGTCATTAATGCACTTGTAAAGTGCATTGTGGCCAGATGTTCCCTTGGTCAATATGACACAATCAACAATGGACTAAGAGATAGAACAAAAGTAGCCACTTTGATGAGACAGCTCTAGCGCACAATCAGCTCTAACCTGGCCAGGCACCTCACAGACCATTACCCTAACAGAACTAGAAATACAATCAATATTGCTTAACCAATAAGTTATCCCAAACTTTGTAAACTCACCGGTAATAAAGCTTGGCATTTACAATAGCTTTAATGGAAGTTTCAGCCATAACGTTTTACAATCCCCCGTTCCAAACGGATACCCGTCTGGCCAATGCGGTTCTGTCTGGGTGGTGAAGGAAGGCTCCCATCATTATGAGAGATTCATGATGCGTGTGACACATTGATGACTGAGGGGACGGCGAACTGAGTGTGAATGCTATGGTTGTTCAGAACTGATGCATATTAGCTTGCACACGCACAGAAAGATAAGGTCACATTGTTATTAATGCATGTGGAATGCATGAATATCAATATAAGTGACTATTCACAATGAGTCAGAACTCAGTGGTTAGGGCTTTCTTGCAAAATGCACTTTGACTTCTAAACAGATGGTAGAAGGAAGGTAAATTAGTAATCCCAACGTTTGTGTCATCAGCTGCAGAAGTAGCCTTGAGTTTTATGGTCTGACAAGTCTTGTAGATAGTCGATATAATCTGCTGCTGTTTAAGAGCGTGACCAAGATAGTTTTGTTATTTATTCTGGTCAGTAGTAAAACATGGCATAAGCACCTAAAGTTAGTTTCCAATCGTGCAATAAAATGGGAGCCTTGGAGATAGGAATGTTTCAAGAAAACAGTGACCTGGGAAATGAGATAGCATCACGAATGAAGGGAAATCATTCACCCAGCCTCCTCATTAAGCGGGAAACACCCATACGAAGACCATGTGAAATCATACTTAAAGTTAAAGGTCTTAGACCAGTTATTGCTAGCAAATAATTATGTTTTCAATACAAATGTTTAACCATGTACTGACGTCAGGACCTACTACAACAAATCCAAAGAAGAGTTGTGTTTTGAATATGATCTGAAGATAATAATGAAGATAAGACTGACCAATGAAAATGGAAGAATTGGGGATAGATAGTTTGTCCTATCATATTTGGGGTGTGTGTGTTAATAAAAAGTATCTGAGAGTGTTTGTACTTGTTGCAAAAAGTATATGAACTGCCAACTGATGTTGTATTGTTGAGACTTGAGTTAGTTTGGACCTGCAGCACCATCTACTTGCTCCCCGGAGCTTTCGTACAATAAACTTGCTTTATGTACAACTGTGTACTTGCTTCTTAATTGGTGGGCATGTCTTGGGGCAAGGTGATTAAAGGTCCACCCCTGCAATTTGGTGAGCCAATCAGGAGCCCAGGCATTCCGAAACATTGGGGGTCTTCTGTCCACACCTCTCAGTTGCAGCATCTCACAACAGAGACCAGTCTTCCATGCACAGTGAAAAAGAGTTCTGTGGACGCCATATTGCTTAATGGTTTGTCTGCTCCCCAGAGACATGGTGCTGCCGCCTAGCAGTGCTGTATGATTTGATGAAGCACCAAATCGGAGCACCTCGGGTTCACGGTTGCGTGTGTAAAGCAAGAGGGGAAATAGTAGAAAAGGGGTTGTTTACTTGACTCAGGGGGTGGGTTTTGATTTTTTTTATGTTGTTTTTTGGGGGTAAGGATTGATTTGGAGTGGTGGTGTGAAATTAGTTGAGATTACATGGTTTGGAAAAGTGGATGTTTTTTGATAGAGTGGTTGAACTGTTCTGTGTTTTAAGTCCTTTTATTTACCTAGTTTGTTATTTTAGAAGTATGAGGGGGTATCTTACCCCGCACACCCAGTGTGAAGCTTGTCCTGATACCCTTTAGTTTGCTTGTCTGGATGGCAGGAGCCCTCAACTGAAGGTGGAGTGGTATCTTAGGGTAAGTCCAACTGTAGATACCTTTCTGAAGTAGGCCTTGACATTCTTTTGTAATTGCTGTGCGGGCAGAGCCCCTCATCTCGATTTTCTTGGTTAGTCGAAGTAGCAAAGGGAAACTTCTGGCAGTTGGGAAAAGACGTTTTTCTAGTAGAGAAAATCGTATGAGTGATGAAGAGAGGGAGGTAGTGGTAAACGCTGCACCCATTCTGTGCTCAGTTGGTGCGGATATCTCATAGATATTGGCCGGTGGAGTGTTTCATCTGAGCCATCTCTATATGGGTGCTATCCTTTATCTCCCACAGAGGGGTAGACAGGCCTTGAGTTCGTGCCACCATTTTCCCCAGCAACTACTCCAGTGGTTGATGGAGAGACACAGGCAACGCCTCCATCAGTAACGATTTCTAAGAACTGGGATTTTGAGGAAATGGAAGGATACCTAGGGCTGCAAAGAGGTTGACAACACAGAGCAGGAAGGGGATAACTCCACCATCTGCTAGGTTAGTAGATAGATTATGGTTGAAGGAGCAAGAAAGAGTGAGGTGGATAGTTAGAAGTGTGGAGGAAGGTTTGAAAATGAGAGAGAAAGAAGAGGTTAGGCTTCTTCAAGCTAGGATAAAGGATAGGCTGCAAAGAGTGGTAGAGGCACAAGAGTGGGAAGAAATGAAGGAAGGGCTAATGCTAGTGTAGGAAGAGGTAGTGCTGCTATGGCCGCAAAGAGATGAAGAGCGGAAGGAAGTGAGAAAACAGGTAAGGGACATAGAAGGAGGAAGGTGGAGACATGGGCAGGCTTTTGTTGGATTGGACGAATTGATTATCAGAACGGTTGAGGTGGACATGGAGAATAGGTATGCTGCCATGGGTACAGGGGCTGAGCAGGCAGGAGAGGAGAAAGCATGCTATGTTAGTGCTGATTATGCTTGTGTGTCTGTAGAAGGGGTAGGGGATGTAGCAGTCAGAGAAGACGACGAAGAAGGAGAGTAATGGGATGTCAAACAAGGAGAGCAGGGTGTAGGCACCCTACCTTCGACTCCAGTAGCAGTGATATAAAGCACATCATAGAACTATAAAACACACCAGGGTATCCGCATGGCTGTAGTAAAGGGTAGGTGTGAGATGAGGGAAGCCCCAGCAAAAATAGGTATAACTCAGTTTCTGTCACTCCAGAAGAGTCTAGGAAGGGCGTACTACGTCCGAGTAATTTCTTGAAGACACTCCCTTTGCTCACTGGATTTATGCATTGCAGAAGCATACTGCCGGTGTTATGTTGGCCATAGGGGTCATGAAGAGCTTATTCACGGCCCTAATGGGGGAGCGGTCAGATGAGCTTTAGAAGAGATCAGTGTATCCAGGAGTTCAGTTGGAAACAAATACCCATGATGGGTCATCTTTTAATGATCTTAGGGTACAGGTATTGGGGCCATCCAGATTATGTATCCTGATTCGCCTGATATCAATTTGAAGTGGAGGACAGAAAGGGGAAAAACATGGGCCAAGAATGTGGTGATATTTTACCACATGCTGGAGAAAGGGCTTCCCAAGGAAGTCCAGCACAATGTAGATAAATTAGGAGGGATGGAGGCCAAGAATTGGCCAGAAATTCAGGCACACACTGTGCATTGGAATGTAGAGCAGGCACGAAAATCAGAGGCTAAGCTTGTTCAAAAGAAATTGGCAACAATTTGATTAGAAGGGGCAGAAATTACAAATTCTATGGAGGGACAGCAGGGGCATCCATGACAACAGGGACATAGTGACCTGGGTATGACGCAGGGGTTGGGTGGCCGGGTATAGTTCCGGTCCAAGGCCAATGAGAGGGTTTTTGAGGGGCAGAGGAGGGTTTCCACGGGAAAGTGGGTCATTTGGTGGGTTCAAAGGAATGTGTCCCCGGTTTTGTGGGCAAACAGGCAATAACTATGGAGGATTTTATGGGATTCAGTTGGGGCACGTGTCACAGGATTGTCATGAACGGCAGTGACATGGGAGCTCAACAGATGCAGGCCATCACGCTGCCATATGTCCCAAGATTTGGGGCTGCACAGACCTTTGGGATCCCACCGACCATGCCAGCACAAGCATCAGGGCAGACATGGAATAAGTATCCTTTACCCCAAGGGACAGTTGCGCACTACACTGGAGTGAGTGTTTTTGGGATAAATCCTTTTTTTCTCTCCTAGGTGCTAATATGTACCAGGTGTAGGACAGCCCACAGGGATCTCTTGTGTGTCCAGTCCTGTCCATTATCACCGATCCGGAAGAGGAACCCTGGATAGGTTTGCAGGTAGGTGATCAAATGTTTTCATTCATAGTTAACACAGGAGTTACCAAGTTTTGTATTAAGGAAGGTAAGTTCCCCTTGTCAGGCAAAACAATAGACACAGGGATTCTCTGGGGCCGTCCTGTCGGTTCCTTATACTGAGATCTTTGTATCAAGGTAGGTAATCAAAATGCATCCGCCCCTTTGTACCCCAGCAAATCCTTTGGGAAGGGACATCCAGAGCAAGTTGAGGATATAGATTGCTTTCATGGAAAAAGGTATTGCATACTCAACCCCAGGGTTGTATTCATTATGGGAAGCAGCACATTTTCAGACCTATTTTAGTGACAGTGCAATTAAGGGGGCTCCTTTGCATACAGCATTTTTTCTTTATGGGTTGATGGTTTTGATGAGTTGGGAAATGTCAGTGAGAGCTACCACAGTTCAAAGTACACCCCAGCCAGTCACAATGAAACTAATGGGTTATCAAGATGACAGAGAAATGTATTTAGGAGGTCTGACAGGTCGCCTTGTCTAGAGGGCTGTGGTGCTATCCCAATGGATTGAAGCGTTAACCTTGCCAGCAGAGATAGGTCTGGTGAAGTTCGCTGCCCACACTAACCACACTAATTCAACAGCTTTTGAAAATGATGTCGCAGAGAAGGTGGCAAACGAAGCAGTGTATTTTCCTTTCACAAATTCCCAGGAAAAGTATACCATGTCCCAGTAGGTACAGTTACCAGCCCAGTACAACGCAGTTCCAGTGCTCCAAATAATAGAAATATAAGGAAAAGCCCGTATAGAGGAACAGGAGCTCTGAAAAAACAGAAGATGTGTTCTCTCACCCAAAGATTTGCTTTGGGAACAGGAAGCATGGTGAAGGTAATAGTAGAGCTGCTTCTTTTGGCCCTAGAGCAACTACATTACCAATTGCATACTTTTCAACAACAAATCGCAGCAGAGCTCGAGGAGGATTGGTCTATCCCTAACTTACAAGAACAGGTAGGTAGATTTGTAGGGAATTGTGTAGTGTGCAAGGAGTTCAATCTCAGAAATATCATGAGGTTGGTGAGGGGGGTCTTGCTCAGCCTGTCTGGTCCATTCAAGGAGCTCCTTATCTATTTCATGGACGTGATAACGAGGTGCAGTAATTTCAGAAACCTAAATAATTGCCATGGCTTGTCCATTCTCCTGGTGGCTTGAAGTTGTTCTCTGTGTATGAAGAATTGTAAGATTATATCTTCTCATGTTGTGTCTACTCACCAAAGGATAACGGGAGAAAATGGCGAGACTACCGATGATCAGTACATGACACAGCTTTTCCCCGGGAACCTCATCTGTATCCACACCTTTGTGCATCGCTGGAACAAGCAGCATTTCCATGAGGCACATAAAGTAGTCTACGCATCTCCAACTGCCATGACGGTGGAGGGCAATAAGAGTTGGATCCACCTGAAAGACACTCTAAGGGATAACGGAAGCCCTCCACCTGCATGGAAGCAGGAGCGGGCAGAGAAGTAAGTATGCCCTAAGGATTCACTGTTTGTTTTAGTGCAAAGGGGGGTGTGGATGGAGATTAAATAAGCTTTGTGTAAAAAAAGGAATGTTTAAGGTTGTAAATTGTGTAACAATGTCAATTTATGTGGTTTTCATAGATCTTGGGTCATCATGTCTAGTATAAAAATGGGAAATTAAAAATTGTCTAGCTTTATGTGGTCCAAGGAGGAAATACTAGGATTAAAAAGAAATGTCAATAGAAGTATTTATGATAATGTCAATGATGAATTTGATCCTATAATGAATGCACATGGTCTCACAGTGAATAACCTATGCTATAGCCATATGAGGAGGGTGGGGAGAGAGATCCGTAGGATATTGCTGCATCTGCTCTCTCATCCCCCATGCTTCTGGGTTTCCTAGGGTATTTATCCAGAGGGAGGTAAAGGTAACAGACGCACTATGCCTGGTGCAACTAGCCTTGTGCAGGGTTCGAGGGCAGTCAATAATGTTCAAATGGCCGAACAGGCAGAGCACAAAAATATTAGGTATACTCAAAGAATTCAAGTGATCTTGGAAGGAGCTATTTTTTCTAAAAATTGAAGCAAACAATGGGTGAAGAGTTGCAGAGCCTGTGGAATGAGGGGATTCTCTGAAGAAAGGGTGGAACAAATAAAGAGTGTGGGGCAGGTTGTTTATCAATTTAGAATATATAGGGTTGTCTAAGCCTTGCCTCTTTGCCTCGTGCAAGTCCATTGTGGATCATCAATGGCGCCTGCTGTAGAGGAGCAGACAGATATGTCACTGTGAAGCTCTGCCTCCTCACGTCCATCATGTTGGAACAACAGTGAAAGTGTCATATGTATGGCACCAAGCATTATTCTGATGCTGCATCGAGTGTACGAGAGACATTATGCACTCAGATAACTGTATCGAATGTACCCGCCTACTGAGACAGTAGATGAATGTCAAAATACTGCAATGAACATTGAAGAACTGTAAAGAAAATCTGATAGCTGCAGAGTGACGTCTTGAAGTAAAGACACATGGACGCATTGAAACGATCTGTGAATATTCAAAAAAATAAAAGATGTAACTGAAGCAACAAGAGAAAAATGTGATCATGGCTGAAGAACTCATGAGTATCAAATAAATAAGTGAAAAGAGGAGAAGTACATGCATATATACCTGGACATGCAAGGTAGAGAAGACATTTAGAAGCTTGCTGCAATGTAACCTATTATGAGACTATGGGCCTCATTACGACCCAGGCATTAAGGGTTAACACCGTCGTTAACCCTTAACGCCTATTCTGATTTTAAAGGCTGCTTTTAGCAGCCGTTAAAATCCATGGCGCTAACCTGCCATGATGCTAATTACGCCACCGTAATTTACGGTGGCGTAATTAGCGCCTTCCCCACTCCCATTATGCCCTATGGGGCAAAAATGGGAATGGGGAAGGGAAAATGGGAACTGGGGATTTACCGCTCCACTCACCTTGGAATGGGGCGGTAAATCCGCCACCCACCATGGTGTAAACGTAGTTTACACCGTGGTGGTAAAGTTGGCGCAATTAGCGCCTGGGTTGTAATGACCCCCTATGTGACTAAAGTGGCCATGATGGAGAGATGGACGTCAACCTCGTTTTGAATCTAACTGAGCTACGTCAAAAACAGACCAAGGCTGCAGCAATGGGAGATGCTGGAAAAATAGCTTTGTGTTAAGGATGGAGATGAGCCTCTTGGCTTGGGATCAAGGATGCTACTTCAAGGAATAATTTCAAGGCACAAGTGGAGTCAAAAGGATAAGCCTTGTATGTAAGACATATTTCTCTTGGATTAAGTAAAGAAGAAAACATCTGCAAGGCCCAAGTATTGGACAATTAAAAATGCAGAAAGTCTAAGCAAGGTGGAGTGAGCAAGTCTCTAAAGGCCAGTGGAAGTAATAGCGCGTAGTACAATTAAATCAAATAATAGTAAACAAGAGGTTGAAATTGACAAATGTGTGGTCTGCTCACAGGGTGAAAACAAGGGACATTCATTAAGCTCAGGATTAAGTTATACCAACACTCACTTAATGATCCCAGAGCAAAGAACAGGCTGCAAGGTAATCTACAAAGGTGAAACGTTGGTTAAGGGATACGACCGATGAGAGATGATGGACTAATTGGAGCATGTGGGTAGTAGTCTGACATTGGTCTCTGCACCTGGGTTTTGTTTTGCTTACGTGCTGCTAACGAGCCGAAAGTCGAAGGTTGGGAGAGAATGCCAACCAATCATATGGGTCCATGTAGCAACCTGCTTTACAAAGTAACACAGGCCAATGCGCTACTATATTCTGTTATAATCAGTATTTAAAGTATTTAGAGGCAGTACAAGGCATGCCTACTAGATAAGGGGCACCCAAATGAAGTTATTAACACTTACATATACTATAGATACATATGTTCCATTAACCAATCCCTCCCTTCAATAGGTTTTAGGTTTGCCACATAGGATGGCATCATAGCTAATCCATATTGAGGTATAAAGCCTTTCTGTATTTGCAAATCAAGTGTGAGTGTGTGGACTACTTCTTGTGGTTCGCCAGATCACCCTACTTTATTTTAAACAGACAATAAAGCAGTACTTTGCCATATTCTTTGGGTCTGTCTAGTTATTTGAGCCTGGGATCATTTAGTATAGTAATTCCATTCAGAGCATAATAAATGCTTCAAGGTTGTATTGAACACTGCTATGATCAAAGTTCCAGTTTATGTGAGGGATTAGGTCCTTTGTAAGAACTTACTCCGTCTTAAGCCGCTCTAGTGCAGGTGAGTGTGGTTGCTGTAAGGAGCAGATAGTATTATCCTGTACACTCGCAGACCCTTGGTTTGGTTTGTTTTTCCATCTCACGCAGCAGTTCCATGGTGTTGTGCTGCTGGTGGGGGTGTGTTGGTACTTGCTACCCCTGAAGATGCTCATTAAGGACTGTTTTCTCTTCAATCTATTGGTGGGGCTGCTGGTAGCTGTAGTTCCCTAGAACAAATAGAGTAAAACTGGCCACCATCTGATAATAGAATTATGGGGTGATTAAGAGTGGTACAGTTTTCAATCGCACTGGCATATAGAGAAGGGGCAAAAACTGTGGCCCTCCCACTTTCCATTGTAAAGACGGTCATATTTCCAGACATGCTACATAAATAGATACACTACTGTGCAGGGAACAAAGAGATTTATTAACCCCCCTAACATGTGGGGGATAAAGGTTAGGAAAACAGCCCTGCTCTTGGGCTGACTGAAAAAGTTCTCAACTTCACCTTGACTTAAACAAGCTTTATAGCCACAAACCACATAATTAAATTAACACATATCAGTTACATTGTGGGCAGGTAAAAACAAATAGATTGGTCAGGCCCTTATAGATAAAATACATTGGCCCTCATTACGACCCTGGCGGAAAGGGGTTTACGCCGGCGTAAAGCATGGCGTACCTTTCCGCCTGACTACAAGTTCCCGTAGCGCCATGGTGATTTTTACGCCTGCTTTTTGCAGGCGGAAAAATCCATGGCGCTACGGGACTTGTTGTTAATTACGCCACCGTAATTTACGGTGGCGTAATTAACGCCTTCCCCACTCCCATTATACCCTATGGGGCAAAAATGGGAATGGGAAGGGTAAATGGGGATTGGGGATTTACCGCCCCGCCAAGGTCGGAATGGGGCGGTAAGTCCGCCAACCACCATGGCGGAGTTGGCAGCTTAGCGCCATGGACCATGGTGCAAATTGCACCATGGTTCTCCACCAGGGTCGTAATGAGGGCCATTGTCCTCTTCCTATTGTATTGTATTGTATTGTATTGTATTGTATTGTATTGTATTTGGTTATTTATATAGCACTCTTTCCCAACTTATGTGTCCTCAATGTGCTTTTTCCTCGGTTGGAACGCCCTTGGTGACCATAGTCGATGTGGCTGGAAATTCTAGGGAGTTTAGCTTTGTAAATGCATGTGTGCATGTTGCCGTTCTAAGACTTGGGTGGCTGGCAAGGCTCGACTATGCAGCCCAAGAGAGGTCAGACACATGGGTGCATGCTGTTGAGGGTTTAGAGATAGATTGCTGTTGTTGAGAGAGTCTATGTGAGGCCAGCTATACTGGTTTCCTTTCGGGTGGTGGTCGCTGTATGCTAGTGGCAGAGGTGTTGATGTACGTCATGTGTTTCATTCTGTTTGTTTGTTTTTTGTTGAATTTCTAATGCACACCAGACCCGGAGGTAGCAGGGCGCTGCAAGGTTATGCACGGCTTACACGGTTATATAATGACAAACAATATAAATTGACACATGATATACAAAATGTGTAGGGCTCAGAATGTGCAAGTAGTAGATTTCAAAAAAAGTTATTTACATCATAGTGTACAGTAGTATACAATAGTTTACAATGTTGGGAGGTGGGGCTCAGAATTTACAAGTAGTAGATTTCAAAAAGTTATTTACATCATAGTATACAATAGTTTACAATATTGGAGGTAAAGTGTACTAATGTGCAGTAATTTCAGTGGGGACTAGTCTTCGGTCAGATTGAGGTGGGTGATGAAGTTCTTTCTGAAATGTGGGTAGGGCTGGTCAGCTCTCAACTCGCGTGGCAAGGAATTACAAAGTTTAGCGGCCTTCACAGGGAAGCTATAGCCACCAATCTTGGAAGATTTGAATCTTGGTACCACCAGGCAATTAGTATTGACAGCTCTGGTGGACCTGCTGGAGGTTCTTCTTGAGAATTTAATGATTAGGTAGCTGGGGGCAGCATTGTGTAGTGCTTTGTGTGTCAGGGAGGCGATTTTTAGTTGTATTTTGTTATGGGTGGAAAGCCAATTATATTGGCGTCTGATTACGGTCATGTGCACTCTTTTGTTGATGCCTAGTGCGGCTCTAAGAGCGTTGTTTTGTAATATTTGTAGTTTTTGATATTGGCTTTGTTAGCACTACTGTAGAGAGCATTGCAGCAGTCTAATCAGGAGAGAATTAATGCTCTGGCCAGTATAATGTCGTTCGAGAGGAAGGGCTTGCCAGCTCTGATAAGTTTGGACGTGTAGGCTGTAGTGGAGGCCAAGGATTTCAGTTTATTAAAAGACATAGTACTGTCCTGATAGAAACCTAGGGTTTTTACCTCCTTTGAGACTGTGGTATTGTTGCCATCAATGATGAAAGAAGCGTATTCATGACCTAGTTTGGAGATGTTGGATGCGGTAGCAAATGAATTATCAGCTCTGTCTTGTCATCATTCATGGCCATCCATGCCTGAATGATGAGGTAGATCCTATTCACCAACGCCAAGTCCTTGCCATGATCCCCGGAAAGTGGGAGGAGAATCTGTATATCATCTGCATAGTTAGTGTAGCTGATACCTAGAAGGTTCAAATCATTGAACAATGGTTTGGTGAATAGGTTGTACAGATTTGGGGACACCCATGAGCCCTGAGGGACCCCACACACGATTGGGGCGGGATCAGCCGCCGCTGATGGGGAGAAGACTCTGATGGTTCTGTCGCTCAGGAATGATTCTATCCACTTGACAGCATCTGTGGAGAAGTGGGCTGCTGAGTCAAGGTGCCTGCAGAGGACCTTATGATCCACCAGATCGAATGCAGCTGAGAGATCAAGTAGCAGCAATAGTGCTGTCTTCCCTTTGTCTCTGAGCTCATCGATCTGTGTTTTCAAATCTATCAATGCAGTTTCCATCCCATGTAATGGGCGGAATCCTGATTGTCTGACTCCTGAGAGTTTATGTAGCTCAAAGTATTTTTGGATCTGCGAGTAAGCAACTTTGTCCAAAACTTTAAGTAAAACTGGTACCGTTGTGCTAAGGCGGTAGTTTGTGGCAATGAGTGGGTCTAGAGTTTGCTTCTTCAGAAGTGGGAGAACCCAGGATTGTTTGAGGTTGGCTGGAACGGTGCCAGAGGCAAATGAAGCGTTGATCAGCTTGGAAATGAATGGAGAGAGGTCTCTCGCGGCATCTTTTATAATGTGTGCTGGGCAGACATCTCCTTTACAGTTAGAAGGTTTAAGTGATAGGATAGATTTTTCAACTTCTAGGATGGAAGTTTTGTTGAAACGGAATCTGTTATTTTGATCAAAGGTTTTTTTATTCAGTGGCAGAGAGTTAGTTGACTCTGGTAGGTTCACAGCATCTTTTTTATTTTTTATTTTGATTTGTAAGGTGTTTATTTTGTTGGATCTCTGAACACCAGGTCTTGTTTTTGATACAGATATCAGGTGTGGAGATAGGGGACTCTAGTTGTCTTAGTATTGTAAATAGTTCTTTCATACTGGAGTTGGAGTTGGCAATAGGTTCATTGTATGAGTTTCGTTTTTCCAGACAGATTTCATTTTTGTAGTGTAATGCTGTGGAAGTTAGCTTCTTTTTATTCTCACTGGAAGGGCAGAGCCGACAGGCGGTTTCACATTTCTTTTTAGTAGTCGTAAGTCCTTTAGTTGTGGAGTGAACCACTTGTTAAGGTGTGCTTTGGCTTTACTTGGTCTCAATTTGAGAGGGGCAACTTTGTCCAGTGTGCAGAGCATAATCTTAATATATTCCTGCACCAAGGTGCTTGGGTCGAGATTATTCGACAGAGAATTTAGGGTAGGTAGAATATTAGGAATCACACTGTCCACTGTGATGTTCTTTTTCATTCTGGTTAGACATGGTGGCTCTACTTGAGGAGCTATGATTATTGGTCTGGTGGTGGATAGAATCATGGACACGAGGGAGTGGTCAGTCCATGATAGGGGGAAATGGAAGTAATGGTAGCTGTGCAATTATCGTCAGCTACCCAGTCCAGAGTTCTTCCCTTCATATGGGTGGGTTTATTTACTTTTTGCGTTATTCCTAATGCATTAAGGGAGTTGGCAATTTGTGGGGCCTGTTTATCCAATGGATCGTTAAAACCTAAATTAAAGTCGCCAAGGAGCAATACTTGGGAAGTATGTTTGAGATTACTGGCAAGTATATTATGCAGGTCCTCCTCAAATGTTCCAATGGCCCAGGAGGTCTGTATATTACATGTATGGTGAGTGATTAGGAGTTGTTTACGGCAGTTTGATAGAGAGGAATTCGCAGGAATGCAAAGTTTGGGGAGAGGCTATTCTCATAGATAAGCTCTCTCTGGATATGATAGCTATTCCGCCGCCTCAGGATCCATCTCTGTCTTGTCTGGAGATGGTGTATCCTTCCGGGATGGCTAGCATGAGTGCGGGTCCTGCAGCATTGTGTAGCCAGGATTCCGTTATGGCTAGGTAATCCAGGTTGTCTTTTGTGATTAAGTCGGCTATGTCAATAGCATGTGCCACCAGAGACCTAGCATTAAGGAGAGCACCTTTGAGGGGCTGATTGTCTATTTTGACTGCAGTTGAACGTGGAGCAAGACTGGTATTGGCCGTAGCCTTGGAGAGGGGTGTAGTAGTCTGAATAGCAGTGGCAGAGAGGACGGATGGGGAGGTAGGCCATTTAGCAGTATTGGAAGTCGAGGTGCGGTAACAGTTAGTTTTCTTGTTGGTAGTGTCATGACCCTCGCCCAAAACCCCCTCTGGCAAACCCATTGGCCAGGTGGAGTCAGGACTCAGGCCTCTAGTGCCTGGCATCCTCTTCAAAAGCCCTCATGGGGTCAGTCCTGGTGCCTATGGCGCCAGGCTCATACACCATGAAAAACAATGTGCTTGGGAACTACTTTATTGTATTGTCAGCCAAAATGGAGGCATCCACATAGCTTGGTTCCTAAGAAACAAGCTATGCGGTCTAGTGTTTTGGGTGTGGTAGCCTAAGGACTACTTTACCTGGACTATTTTATTGGGGCTATTTAAACCACACCCGAGCAAGACAACACGCTTCATGTTACTTTGAAGCTTGCAACGTGACGCTCACCGTGCCCAACTATTCCCTCGAACCTTGGAGAAGCAGAACCTGCAAAGAGTCAAAAGGAACATCATTAGCAGCAGCATCTTACCTGCAGTCTTCATCTTTAAACACTCGCTAATGCGAGTGAGCTAATGAGAACAGCTTCCTCAAATCTGCACGCCTCCCGGACAGAACGACCTGAAAGGGGAAGATAGAGGCAACATTAAAGAAAGCAGTAGAGACAGTTTACAAATTACAAACTGCTCAAAAGGCTTACCTGGCTGGTCGCCTCTCGGCTGGCACCACTCCAGACATTCCACTCGCGCTGAAGAACACTGCAACCTACAAGGAAGGAAAACACAGGTTAGCAAAGGCAAGACTTCGCAATGCTGCGCATAGCGCTTACTTACCGCATCATAGTGCTCTTAATGCACCATCATTTACCAACGGGGCTCAACCAAGCCAGTTCGCCGCGCTGAAGCTCCGCATACCTCAGGGAGAAAAAAAGAGACATTTTAAACAAAGAAAGGCATGCAGGATAGCAACCAAACTAAAAAACACCAATAAGACCTACCTGAACAATATCAAATGGGCCGGCGTCAGTGAAGTAACGGGACCGCACTCGCCCTTGAAAGACAACGCTCCCCTGCAAAGAAGGCAGGACGGAGAGCACGCCTAATTCTACCACAAGGCAGAACCTTCCCCGCAGACCACATCAGGGCAAAGCTGAGAAGCTTACCAGCGAGTAACCCGGTTGGGTGGCGTCCCTGTGGATACCAGGTGAGCGTAACAGGTAGGAGGTAAGGAACTGGTCAGAGGCTCGTATAATTTAGGAAGTCTGGCGCGCAGTTTGAGATTTCTTATGGTCGTAGTACATGGGGCCATGGTGTAGTCTCCAGAAAACTTGCAAGGGGTATGATTGGAGAGGGCAAGGCTACTAGGGTTAGGAATAATGAATAGCAGGTTCAATGGGTGTGATCTGTTCTCTTCTAGTATGGTTCCGTTAAAATGGACTGCGATGCTGATGGCAAGGAGTTGTAAGGCAACTAGTATCAGGATGAATTGAGAGATGCTATGGCCTAACATGTTTAGCAGTAAGTCAGGATGTGATATAATTTGTTTGGCAGGCTTAAACACAGTATGCCAGGTAAACAGGGTGTCATAGGATCCATTAAATCACAATAGGCAGATTCGATTTTTGCTAGGTGGGCCTAAAATACAATGTGCAGAGAAAGCAAGGTGCCATAAAAACACAGTAAGTCGCAATAGGCAAATTCGAATTTTTGCTAGGTGGGCCTAAAACATAGTGTACAGAGGAAGCAAGGTGCTGTAAAAACAAAGTAAATCAAAATAGACAAAATCGATTTTTGCTGGGTGGGCCAGGGCACAGTAGGTAAGCAAAGTGCCATAGAGCACCACCAATTGCAGTGGGCGGATTCGAATTTTGTTATTGGTTATGTCACGTGTCACTTGGTCTTAGGCAGTTGTATCACTAGGAGTTTATAGCAGGCTACTGTGAGAACAAGCCATCACTGTGTCCAGGATGCAGGTGTCTGGATATCCCCATGGGCAGGACACATGGAGCAGTAAAGCATACGAGCCTGAATAAGGCATTGAATTAGGTTTAGTGCAGCAACATGCTAAGGCAGTGGTGTAGCGGTGGCTTAGGAAAAGGGTACATACAAGGTGAGTAACATGAAAAAGTGACACATGGGGACCTAGTAAGTCAGAGGTCAATGTAACACAGTGAGTGGGAGAACATGTATGGCATACTGAAGGATTGCTGACCTTGTAAAAATAGAACCATGGCGAGAACGGACAGTGTTATGCACACAGATAAATACTGGCTGTTGAACTATTATTAGACACGTTAGTATCACAACATGTTGCTTATGGTCGTTGATGCAGAGGAGTAAGATCAACCAAAGGCAGGCAATATCATAGTAGATTAATAGGTAGGTGCTTGGCAGGCAGTATAGATACAGCAGGATATTAACACATTGTCATGCATGATTAAGGACATTTGGCCGAATATGTCGCAGAGGCAAGTAAACGTTGACTTGGTGAGTGTGGAAGAGAAATCACGACTCAAGTATGCCGTTGACTTGATCGAAGTGGCAGAGTGTTTACTTTGGGGGTGCACGCAGAGGGTCAAAGCGGGTATGTGGTTGCAGTAACGCAGTATGGGCTGTGTTAGCAAGAGAATAGAATGTCTGATCCAGTAAGTAATCCTGTAAAGGCACAGCTCATAACAGGGCAAGGGGGTAAGTAATGTCACTGATCGCGTAGCGGCGATCCAGGCAGACGTGTAACTCGCTTACCGTCATAGGGTACTGCACGTGCAGAATAATTGTCCTGAGCGTGTTAGTTCGTACACCACAGTGAAGATGCAAGTATATGGATACCTCAGCGATGTATGGTCGTGCGAGGTGACAAATTGGGCAGCATTTTTGGCCCTGGACACTGGAAGCCTCTGGTCAGGAGCCTTCGTGAGTGCCTTGGGGGAGTGCTGGCTTCACATGCCGGCGCTCTCTGATAGGGCACTGAAATACTATGGTGACCAATGGATGCAGGTGACGTCAGGGGCCTGGGCCCAGGCAGGTTAGTTGAAGTCCAAAGCCAAGTGCAATTCCTGGTATGACTCCAACCTAGCTACACTTAAACGTAGGTGTAGGGCGGCTGAGAGAAAATGGAGGAATTCCTGCTCATCCTCTGACAAACTGGCCTGTCGCCTTCTCCAAAGGCAATACCATCTCTCTGTCCATACCAAGAAGAGAGTCCACATTCAAGCCCATGTCTCTGCGGCATCTAACAGCTCGGCCGAACTCTTTACAATTTGTAAGGAGCTGGCCAACCCTGCTGCAGTCTCTTCTCCTCCCCTTGCCTCTCAGGCTCTTTGCAATGCCCTGGCCTCACACTTTATCTCAAAAACCCAGGACATCCTGTCCACACTCTCTTCCACCCCCTCTCGCCTCCCCTCTCCGTCGGTACTCACTGACCCTCCTCCAGCCACCCCCCACCCTCCTTTTCTTCCTTTCCTCTCTTCTCCCCTGATGAGGTCGCTAGACAAGTCCAATTTATCAAAGCCTTGTCAAAACAGGTTCATCCCTGTTCCTCTAAAACTCTCAAGGACCACATTGATACCCTCGCTCCAGCCCTTGCCGACTTCTGCAACCACTCCTTTGCCTCAGGATCCTTCCCCTCCCCTCTTAAGCACTCCCTTGTGCATCCTCTCCTCAAGAAACCCACAGCGGATCCTTCTTGTCCGGCCAACCATCGCCCAATTTCCATTACCCCCTTCTTAGGCAAACTCCTTAAAAAGCTGGCCATCTCTCAGCTAAACCTTCATTCTGATTCTGTTGGCTGTCTCCATGACCATCAGTCTGGCTTCAGATCTGGAAGAAGCACAGAAACTGCTCTCCTGAACATCCGTGAAGATCTGCTTTCCAACCTTGACTCTAGCATTACCTCTGTTCTCATCCTCCTTGATCTCTCCTCTGCCTTCGACGCGGTCAACCATACCATCCTGCTCAACCGTCTCTGGGATAACTTGGGCATCACCGATCAGGCTCTGGCCTGGCTGACTTCTTTCCTCTCTGATCGACCCTCCCAGGTCCAACTTGGATCCTTCCTATCATCTGTCTTCCTCTCCACTTGTGGTGTTCCCCAGGGGTCTAACCTCTCGCCCTGGCCTTTCAACCAATACCTGGCAACTCTCGCCCGCTGTATTGCCATTTTCTGCTCAAACTTCCAGTTCTACACAGACGACACTCAATTCATTTTCAGGCTGTCCTCGGCCACCTCCTCCACCTCTCTCATCACTGATTGCCTAACTGCCATCCAAGATTGGTGTGCCACCAACGATCTTGGTCTTAATGCCAGCAAGACAGAGATCCTCCTCATTGGCACACCATCACCTTCCTTTCCCATCACTCTCTGGCCGGCCTCCCTTGGCCCTCCTCCTATCCCCACCTGCAAGGCCAAGAACCTTGGTGTCACCTTTGATTCCACACTCTCCTTCTCCGCCCACATCGCTGATTTATCAAAAAAGTCAAACATCCTACTGCACCTCCTCAGAGGTATTCTTCCTTTCCTCTCATTCCCCCAGAATCTCACTGTCTCCCAAGCTCTGGTTCTCTCTTAGTTGGACTATTGCAACAGCCTCTTTCTTAATCTACCTGCTTCTACTCTCCAGCCTTTACAACTATCCAGAACTGGACTGCAAGACTTGTCCTTGGCCTCAAGCCCAGGGATCGTATCTCTCCAGCTCTCAAATCTCTCCATTGGCTCCCAGTGGATGCAAGAATTAAATTCAAAACCCACTGCATTGTCCACAAGGCTTTCTGGGGCCTGGGTCCAACATACCTTCAGCTACCCCTCCGCAAATATCTCCCATCTCGAGCACTCTGCTCCTCTACCTCTAACTCCCTCAGGGTCAGTTGTTTCTGAAAGAAACAAAGCTGGGGGTAGATCTCTGTCTTCGGCTGGGGCCTCCCTCTGGAACAGCCTCCCTGCCACTCTAAAACTTGAGGAGAACCATCTCCGGTTCCGGAAGCACCTCAAAACCTTCCTCTTTGCTTCTGCCTTCTCCTCTCCCCCCCCTGTTGATTCTACTCTCCCTCGACACCATGCACCTGGCCACCCTCTGTCCTCCGGGCCCAGGCACCTACTCATTTTACCACCCTCACGCACTGCCTCCGGGCCACCCCCTGCACTGGGGTCTGTATCTGTACCCATACAGTCCTCCCCTTTTCTTCCTGCACTTTCAGACCTACATGGCCTGCTGCCATAAACCGAGCACTTGCCACTTGCTGGCTGCACTCCCATTGTTTGTTGCCTTTTTATTTATTATTTTATTATTATTTTTGTTTTTTCTTCTCGCTCTGCACTCTCCTTTTGTTCCCCCTTCCATGCACTTCTCCCCCTTATCCCTCTACCCTGCACTTGCACGTTCTCAATGTCACTGGGCCTAGTAAGATTGTTGTTTTTGTTCTCCCCTGTTCCCCTTCCCTTGCCTTGTCGCGCTCTGAAACACTTGTGTATTAGCGCGATAGGAATAAAATATCAATATCAATATGGAGGCGGCCATCTTGGAGGGTAAAAAACCTTGTGGTTTGTTGGACAATTTCGGCGAGGAATGGCGTTCTTGAATCAATGTTGGGGGTTGGACACCCAGCAAGATAATTGGAAAGAATTATAACGCGGAGCTACAGGCTCGACGCGCACACGGGCAGCGAAGATGCAGGCATTCTGGAGGTTGATTGTATTAAGCCTCTGGCTTACCTGACGATCACGGAGGGCAGATTGATGCGTGGGGGCGGTCTCCTTCTCTGCAGCGCCCGAAAGTGGAGCAAGCTCCAGCTCAGCGATGTAGATGAATGAACAGGCTCAGGTCAGGAGCCTTAGTGAGTGCCTTGGGGGAGTGCCGGTTTAGCCTGCCGGTGCTCTCTGATAGGGAGCTGAAATACTACGGTGACCAATGGTTGCAGGCGACGTCGGGGGTCTGGGGCCAGGCAGGTTAGTTGAATATGGCGGCGGCCATCTTGGAGGGTAAAAAACCTTGTGGTGTTTTGGACAATTTCAGCGAGGAATGGCGTTCTTGAATCAATGTTGGGGGTTAGACACCCAGTAAGATAATTGGAAAGAATTATAATGCAGAGCTACGGGCTCGACGCGCACACAGGCAGCGAAGATGCAGGCATGCCGGAGGTTGATTGTATGAAGCCTCTGGCTTACCTGAAGATCAGAGGGTAGATTGATGCATGGGGCTATCTGCTTATCTGCAGCGCCCGAAAGTGGCACGAGCTCCAGCTCAGCGATGTAGATGAATGAACAGGCTCAGGTCAGGAGCTTTAGTGAATGCCTTGGGGGAGTGCCGGCACTCTCTGATAGGGCACTGAAATACTACGGTGACCAATGGATGCAGGCGACGCCAGGGGCCTGTGGCCAGGCAGGTTAGTTGAATATGGCGGCGGCCATCTTGGAGGGTAAAAAACCTTGTGGTTTGTTGGGCAATTTTGGCAAGGAATGGCGCTCTTGCATCAATGTTGGGGGTTGGATACCCAGCAAGATAATTGGAAAAAATTATAACACAGAGCTACGGGCTCGATGCGCACACGGGCAGTGAAGATGCGGGCATGCCGGAGGTTGATTATATTAAGCCCCTGGCTTACCTGAAGATCACAGAGGGCAGATTGATGCATGGGGGCGGTCTGCTTCTATGCAGTGCCCGAAAGTGGCGCGAGCTCCAGCTCGGCGATGTAGATGAATGTAGTCTGGACGGCTATGTGTGAACTAGACCAGATGTGCTTTTCCGTAGCCGTATTCAAACATGCGTGGATGCTTGGCCATGCCTGCAGCCTGTGTCCACACTAGTGGTGTGAGAATACGTACCGTAGGCTGCGAGATTTCTCAGTTGGGGCAATATATGTCCAGGTCTAGAATCGAGAGTCCTATACCAATGGGCCTAGCTTTCATCCTGTAGCAGGTATCTGCATATCATAAACAAAGATGGAGGCTACACCGCGATTTGAGGATCCTATATAGTGGGAGAAAGGCCTATGTTTCATAGTGCAGTATGTTTAGGCATATGGCAAACCAAGACGGGGTCTACTCCGAGATCTGAGAATGCTGTACAGTGGGAGAGAGGTCTAGGTCTAAAATGCAGTAACACACTTCCTCCAATGAGAACCCACACCGCCCATTTCTTACATCAAAGTTAGCTGGAAAAATAAAGGTTTTAACTAGATTTCCTTTGCCTGAAAATAGAGCGAGAGGGTGCCAGGTACTGAAGGTCAGCTTGAACAAAGCCATTGTCTCACTGCATTCTGATTAGCTATCCTGTCCTTCCTATCTGACCCATTAATTTGTGCCAAGTCTTAGTTATAGAAAACCCTTGCAAGATACTGCTAAAATCTGGTTTTCCTGCTATTGAATTCTATTTTATACCATATTTCACTGCCAGTCTGCACTTGGTGTTCAGAGCAAAACTTCTCCCCAGTCTCTTTGGCAACCTTGGTTGAGGCCTTAATTTCAGTGTCTGAGCTCTGCACAGATCAGTTAATTTAATTATTCAGCATTTTACATTCTACTGGAACTGGAAGCTCTCATGTATTAAAACAGCTAACTGCAGCGTCCATTTTAACAAAGATGTCTGCCAGCTAATCTGACATTTCTAAGAAAGTGAGCTACATTTACAGATAGTGTTGAATTAAACGTATACATTGCTTATGTTGTGTTCTTCGTGTAAATGTAATATTCTTCATGTCTAAATGCATTCTTTGACCTAGTGTCTGTGTTTCCTCATGACAAGTACATATGTATGTTTCTATCGTCTGTCTGGTCCTTCTTGCCATCTTTAGTTCACATCATATTTATAATTTGCTGCACCTGCTTATCATATGGGCGGTATGGTTGCTTCCTAGAGCAACAATTCTCACCTTTACAATATTGGACCGGGAGAGGGGCAAGAACTGTAGGTGACATGCTCATCTGACCATCAACAGGGGGAGGGGTATTCCCCTGCCCCTCAATACCATCTTTCCCCTGTGATGTAGGATTGGCTCTGGCTTTCACCTTTGTGGGCCTAACACCCCAGGCTGTGGGGGTTCCCCTTCCTTCTTGACAGGGTAGCCTGTCACAGTACCCACTACTGTAAAAATGCAGAACACACTGGAGTGCCATCTCTTGCCCTACCCAGTTCACTGCACTCTCCATTCCTAAAAAGCAGCAATCTGTAAGCCCCCAGGCCCTGTGGCAGCGCACCTACCTAACTGCTTGAGCTCACTGTGCTCTCTCCTGCAGCCTCTCCCCGTTCATGCCAGCCAAATGCAGTCTCCTACAGTGCCTAAAAAGGTGTCAACCTACTAATACAGAGGCAAAATAGAAATGTATAGTTGCATGTTATGACGAATCACGTGCTTAACATTTTAAAATATTGTGTATTAAAATAAATGTACTGTTATTCTAGGGATTTATTTTAACAATTTTACAATCCTGACCAAATTTAATTAATGTTTTGAAAACATTCTGTAAATCTTTGCTTTAGACCTTTTTCGAGATTTTATTAACTATCCAGATTTTTTAAACTGCCATGTGTGAGGAGTCAGAAATGCGAGGCAGACAAGTAGATAGAGTGTTCTCACAAGTAGTCATTTTTATTAAATAATAAGGCCTCTCTTTCCCTAACTAACAAAGGATGTCCCTTCCTGTCAAACTAAGACTAAAGGAACACACTCTAATATCAAAAGGTTTCTGTCCCTCACACTTATACATACAACATGATCATACAGGTATCATATGGCCAGTCAAACTCAACAAAATAACAGCTATATTCAAACCAATTTTGTAAACATGTATCCTTGTAACCTGGGTCAGATGCTCTTCCCCAAGATTAGTGCAGGATTTGCCAGACCAAAGTTCCAATCAAGAAAGTTATTTTCATTAGCCAAGTTCTGCTTCAAATGCAATGAAAAGTTATCTTCACTCCAGAGGTCTTTCACTTGGCACTTGTATTTGTTAAACAAGATTCATCACTTTTCAGACACATGCTTGTTCAAGTGTCCACAAGCTCTTAATTAATAAACCAAAATACTTTGTCTTCACACTTCTAATCATTATTTAATATAACTTCTCTTCTTTGAAGAACAGCCACTTTCACATTTCTTCTTCATACACAATAAAGGTTTGTCAGGATGATTTTACCATAGTTCATCATAACACATTAGTGGACTTGTCACTTTCTTTCCACCACATTGCAGTGCTTCAATTTCTTCTTCCTGGTCCACTAACCTGCCAAGACTTATCACTAATAATCCCTTTCCAGGTATACTCGCCTGCTAGGATAAAACTCCTATCACTATTACAAGTACTTTGTGGAGAGGCTTGCTTCAAAACTCTAGGAAAGTCTTTAACTTTCAACAATATTGAGATTCACAACTTCTTTCATAAGGGTACAAGAAATATCGAAACTGTTCAACTGCTTTGTTAGCCACATGCAATGCAGGTTATATCCCTCTCCACCTTGATGGTTGCTACAAGGAGGGCTTCTCTCCTGCCACCTTTGATTTCCTTCTAATTTACCAGTTAACTGCTGGTAATGTCTCTTGTTCAAGTTCACTCTCTTTAGGAAAGCTGGTTCCCGTTTTATTTATAATTGTCCTTCTTTGGCTTAGGCCATGTTGGTTGTCATCTTCTTCGAATATTGCCCCGTGTTTACTTTGGTAAGCATGGTTATAATCTTTCTTCATTCGGTCTCTCTCAATATCATTCTTACTCCAAAAATGCTTTAGTTTACGTGTTCGGTATTCAAAAGGCTTATTTCCAGTCAGCTGTATATGCCGCAGCACCCCAGGGTTAGCTAGCACAGGCCCATTCACTGGTCTTTCTCTGCGCGTCCGTTCAACCCGCTGCTGCTTCAACTCCTCTCATCAGGACTTGGGCTTCTGACAACTCCGTTCACACTCCAAGTACTCATGCTTCACTCCTCGCAACTCCAGTACTTGCCAGCCACTGGGGCATGGTACAGAATTAGTAGAGCTCCTCTCTCCCATGGAACAGCCAGTAACCGCACTGGTTCCCGCTGCGTAATCCCTGCACTTACATTTCTTAACTCCTATGACTCTCTCGGCACTGCAACCTGCTGGTAACACAGCAGCAGTCCTGCGTCTGCTTTCTGCTTCTGCTGCTCCCACTACTGCTGCCTTCTTCTTCTAATGGTCTGCACATAAAGGGGCTTTAAATATTAGTACTTCTAAGCTGCACACTACAGTTCTGCACTTCTGAGCCTCTCTTCCTCGTCTCAGTACCTAGAGCATTATGGAACTTGAAGTCCCTAATTGTTTGAATAATTTTAACGTTATTTAATTCACTCTGTTTAAAGGCTTTATAAAATATAACTTCAGGAGACGGTTTTAAAGGAATTACTTGTTGGTTCTTGGTTTTATGGCTTGCACCCAAGGGGGAATCACAACTATCAGAAGTGATGGCATTTATTCTCTGATTCTTACATATATCATCCCCATGTTGACCAGAAGGGTTTTCACCACTGATACTTTGGATGATTTTGGGAAGAGAAACCTTACTATGACAGGAAACTTCACCCTCCAAAGCATATAAATATTGTGTCTCTCCTAATGGAGTCACTCTAGCCCTTGGTGGCCTTCTCCTCCCAGGTGATACACCCAGCTAATACCACCCCCAAGGTTAGGATTAGGTAGTCTATGCATTCCCCTGGTCATCTGGGAGTAGACTGTAGGCTGGGATTATTTGAGGACTCTGCAGGATTCATCACACATGTCACAAACAATTCCAATGTACGACTTTACCTGTATGCTGCTTTCCCTTTCTCCCCAATCCTAAACCTATACATAACCCTCTCAAAAGGCTCTTCTTTCCAAATGGATTTAAATTCTGTTTTTTCATTTCTTCCCTTTGCCCTCCAACTGTAATTCTAACCCTACCAAATTCTGCATTTCATTTTAATTTACTTGCCTACCTTTCAACTATCATTGTATTTGTAAAAGATTTTCATTATAGTAATGTATCATCTGTGTACTTTCTTATGCTTGTAACTTATTCAATTGGGCACAATTGTCTTTTTACGCATTTTGTTATACATAAATTGTCATAATTGGAATTGACCGTAGTCAATTTGGCCACAAATCAGTTTTTACTTCAGCAAAACAACCCAAATGTGGTCGTAGACTTACCTTTTGCTGGTCTCCACCCAACTTACCTTTTTGTTGGTCGCTGCCACTTGTCCTGTACACCTGCAGCATCAGTTCCATCCCTCTAACAAGGGTCGGATCTGACACTGCCAGGTCCCTTTTCCTTTTTTGTTCACTTTTTTTTGGGTGTCACGCTTCCATTGTCAAGGGAGCGGGGGTCAACCCTGCTCCCCCAAAACCCAGAAATACCAAACATGGGAGCGGAAGACACCCCCACAACCCCTGCTCCTCATGTTCGGTATTTTTCTGCTTCGTTTTCTTTATTACAGGCCGAATTCAGCAAAATGGTCCATAAAAGTTTTTCATTTTCATTCAATTTGGGTGTTTTTTTCTGTAGTTGTTATACTAATACTAGTATTACTACGATTATTAGAGGTAGGAGTGGCAACAATAGTAGTGGGAGTGGATGTACCAATAGTAGCAGAAGTAGTTCCCTTACTACAAGAGTTTTATTATCAGTGGCATTATTACTGGTAGCAGAGGTAGTAGCAGTGCTGGTATTCCAACTACTACTGTTGATGGAAGTAGCAGTAGAAGTACTGATTGTAGTAGTAGAAGGAGTAGTGGTAGCCACAGGATTAGTATTCATAGCACTACTGCTGCAATCATGTAGAAAGAGGCACTGGCGAAACACACATTGAACAGTTCAAATATGTTTTTTTTAAGTGAACCCTTGGTGTAATGAAATTATTAATTTCAGAAGGTCCTGATCAATACCCCATTTTTGATGCTTTTCCAATAAAGGTTTTCAATAAAAATGATCAAAGACAGCTAAGAAATTAACATGGGTTACAGATAGTGAGGATTGGCTAGATCCAAATACCTGTTACTCCAGTAGATGATTTAACTACAAACTATTAATAGATGTCCCCATGCACTTATGAAAACCATTCTGAAATGTTGTAATTCATCCTGATTTAATTGCCCAGTTCTCTAGATCAGGGTCTACTCTTAAGAATATATTAGCTACGCTTTCAGGTCCTGGCCCCCTTGATGGTTTGAGTAGATATGTTAATCCTACGATTTTAGATTAAAATAGTCCCTGTTGGCTTCTGTAGATCTAATGTTACTGTAGTGGTTGGAACGAGTTAACAGAGAAATATATATTGTTATATGGTTACTTTTATTAAGTAATATTAATATATAAATATAGGAGTCAGATTGGATATAAGGCCCCACCAGCTGATAGCTGCAGTGCATCAGTTGTCATTTCAAACTACGTTCACATTCTCCTGCACTGTCCTCGCGCATCACGGAATGCAGGAGCTGATGCAGCCACAAGACTCGGCTCGGGCAGTAGAGAAAGAAGCTTTGTATGTTACACATCTCCCTTCGTTAGTCTTCCGCTGACCAACCAGTGTTCACATCGAAATTTTTCCACACATTTTGTGCTCCCATACAAAATCCTTAGTAAAGTCAGGTCTACAAATGATCCTTCCTCTCCTTGATTTGTGAGAAAAATCTGATTTAGGTTTTGGCAAGGAAATTTTTGAAACCTCATTTCCTCTCACAACTTCTTTGGTATACTTCTCATTCTCTCTTGTGTTCTCACCACTTCCTTTCATTCCTTTCACTACTTCTTTGTTACACCTTTCATTCCTAGTTGTATTCTCACCACTTCCCGCATTTTCTTCACCTCTAGTGACAAGTTTACTCGGTGCACCCGCTCTATGTGGATTCATCACACGCATCCTCCTCATATTCCAGATTCTCCCATGCTCAACTTTCACTGCGTTTTTAAAAACTTCAACAACTCCCACAGGTTTTGACCACTTACATGATCCATCTCTCAGTACAGGTGGAAATGTAATCTGTACTAAACCTCCCACTGTTGGAAACTCTTTTCCTTTCGTACTATATAGGGAGCTGTCATGAGCTTGTTTGTTTTTAAACTGGGTGTTCCTAATATTTTCACACACATCGCCATAATCTTTTTTTTTACAACAGTTGCTCTCTCCATCCAGGATGGGGTTAATTTAGTGTTCGCTTTCCGTCCTCTACTTAACTCAAATGAGGACAATCCCGTCGTACAATGTGGGGTGAAACGGTGAGCAATGATTTTCGTTTTAACCGCTTCCTCCCATTTTAATCCATTTGCCCAAGCCCACCGAATGGCATCCTTGAGTACCTTGTTAAAGCGCTCAACCACTCCATTCGTCTGTGGGTGGTAAATGGCACTTCTTTTGTGCACAATGGAGTTCTTCTCAAAGAAATTTTGCATTTCTTTTGAACGAAATTGAACACCATTATCCGTCATGATACTTTTTGCAGTCATACACTGCTTAATCAAAACATCCACCCACCTGGTCAAAAGGTCAATGCCTACCAGACTAAATTGTTGTTTGCCATAACTATAAATTGGGCCTAATATGTCTACACCCAAATCATCCCAAACTTTCTCTGGGTTATTCGTCACCACCATAGGATACTTCACACTCATGCACATTCTATCGCTTTCATAACAAAAGACAAAAGACAAAGGATACAGTTTCGGATGAATCTCTCAATTTGCAGGTCACATCCTGGCCACCAGTAATCATCACGTGTTCTTTGTTTCATCTTCACTATCCCTTCATGACCTTCGTGACCCATCTCAACAATTCTTTGCCGTAATCCCATGGGTGGGATGATTCTTTCACCTCTCCTGACTCTGTCATTCTCCACATTTAGTTCTTCAGCAACTGTCCAGTAATCCATAAGATTAGGTTCTTCGAATTTTGTTTTCCTTAACATGTTTTCACTCTGAATTGCTTGTTTCAATCTCACTATCATAATATCTTGTCTTTCTGCTTCATCCCACTCTTCTTTTGTTATAGACAGGGTTTCTATATTTAGGACAACCTCCAAATCAGTTTCTTTTCCATCATCTGCCTCAGAAATGTTAGTGAGATGCGATAAGCAATCAGCAGCACAATTTCTTACACCTGGTACATATCGTGCCGTGCAATTGTACTCCTGTAAGAGTATTGCATCTCATTATACGATTAGACACCTTGTCTAACCCTTTATTCATGATGACATTACTCAGCAGTTTGTGATCTGTGCAAAATTCTACTTCAACACCCCAGATAAACTTTCTGAACTTTTCTGCTGCCCATTTGATGGCTAATGTCTCTTTTTGTACAGCTGCATATGATTTTTCTGCACCCTTTAAATGTCTAGATGCAAAGGCAATTAAGACTTCTTTTCCATCAATCTCCTGGGTGACGACTGCCCCAAGACCTAGATTGCTGGCATCCATAGTAATTATATTTTTCATTCCAGTTCTAAAATTCTTCAATGACGCTGCTCTGCTCAGTGCTCAATTGATTAATTCAAATTCCTCCTCACATTCAACATTCCAATTGAATGTCTTATTCTTTAAAAGTTCACGAAGTGGAATAGTGTGGATGGCGAAGTCTCGTATGAATTTCGAATAGTATTCTGCCATCCCAATAAAAGTACGTACTTCCTCCTTAGACTTAGGTCTTAGCATGTTCTTTATAGCATCAGCTAATTGCTTTTTTGGTCGTATCCCCTCAGCTGATATTATGTATCCCATCTCGTCACCACTTGTAGTGGTTGGAATGAGGTAACGGAGAAATATATATTGTTATATGGTTACTTCTATTAAGTAATATGAATATATATATATATAGGAGTCAGATTGGATATAAGGTGCCCCACTGCTGATAGCTTCACTGCATCAGTTGTAATTTCAAACTACGTTCGCATTTTCCTGCGCTGTCCTCGCGCATCACAGACTGCAGGAGCTGATGCAGCCATGAGCCTCGGCTTGTGGCTGTAGAGAAAGAAGCTGTGTATGTTACATTTACTTTCAAAGTAACTTCACCAATCCACTTCTGCCGCTGGGTTCCTCTGTAACAATTCCTGTGGCACTGCCTAATCACTAATCAGTTTCCAAAATGTGTTTATGGTGTTTTTCTTTGCTATCTCAAGCATTTTGATCCCCCTTGCATTTGTGGAGATAATTGTATCTGTATTTGTATTTTGTTTATTTATATAGCGCACCGAACCCTTAGGTATCTGGGCGCATTTCTTTACATTACTTACAGTTACACATGTACGCAAATTACATAAAGTTGAAACAGTAGAAGTATTAATTGAAGTGCATCACAGGTAGGTACATACATGAGCAGGATAACAGGACATACAACATTATTTTGTCTCCTGCGTGAGAAGCCACGTTTTTACATTTTTCCTGAAGTTAATGTAAGAAGGTTCTGCTCTTAGGGCTAACGCCAGAGTGTTCTATAGTTTTGCTGCTCAAACCAGGAAATTGCTGCCCCCTGCCTTCTGAAGCTTAAACCTAGGGATCTGAAGGCAGTGTAGTTGTGAGGATCTAGTTGGTCGGTCTGAGCTGTTTAGTCAGAATTTGTCAACCATGTATTTGGGTGCTACGCTCAAGAGACATTTTTGAGTAAGTGACAGGGTTTTGAACGCAATTCTGTGATTGACTGATAGCCAGTGCACATTTCGTCTCAGCTCTGAAATGTGGTGAGATCTGGGGATATTCATCGCAGATCTAAGCGCATTGTTTTGGAGTATTTGCAACTTCTTTAGGTTAGTCTGGTTGGTTCCTAAGTACAGAGCATTGCAATAGTCTAATTTGGATAGAATGAGCGCCCTAGCTATTGAGGTGCAGTTAGCCATGGACGAGAAGGGTCTGCAGGCATTAATTAATTTGCAGGTACAGGCAGTGGCTGACGCTGTTCATTGATTTGTCTTGTCATTGAAGAGTCTAGGTAAGTGCCTAGTGTGTATAAAATTTTATCCAATTTGTATGTTTTTTCTTGATTTATTTTATTAAAGTAATGCACTTATACTGATCTTTGTCTTTAAAATCCTTCACATATCGTATCTCTTTGCATGTCTTTATTTCTTTCCTGTATAACAGGAACTTATGGTTTGGTTTGAAATATATCTCTAACCGGGATGATTTTAAGGTACATGTTTTATTAGTTAATTGAATAATAAAGTCTGAAAATGATGTGGGTTCAACCAGGGTATTTTGCAGTACTTGTAATCATACTCTCTTATATATTCACGTATAATTGTGATAGTTACATATATATTCTAGGGCATTCAACTTCATCTATTTAAGTTCCTATTAACCTGTGCAGATCCCATAACTAGTTGTTTAAACTCTACGATATGGATTTTTTAATGTTAACTTCAAGGTGACCTGATCACTGGCCTTGTTTGGCTCTACTCTTTCTGTAATTTTCGAAGATACCAAAATATAATCTATGGTGGAGGTCCCCAGAAACTGATGCTCTTGTTTTTCACGCATTCAGTATAACACGTCGCAAATGTAGTAAACTTTAAACACAAACACAGATATCGCGTTCCTCTCCTGCTGCGATTATTATGGAAGACCCAGTAACTTCAACCCACGAATGAAGGACTAAAATGAACCATAGATTCCACGTCTCTGCTCCAGGTAGGGGCATATATTTGTTTACCAATAGTCATTTTTCATTTATATGTGATCCCAGCCATCCGCCTTACCCCAATGGTAAGGACATTATACAAATGACTCATGTTCGTAAACCATACACCTTAGGTTTTCTACTAATCACAGTCACCAGGCCACTTTTTGGTGTGCCTTTCTACCACTAGTTGGCCTTTCTTTGCGAAACACATACAACCATCAAACAAAATATCTTCCAAAAACCACACTTCCTGTAACTGGATCATTTCATTCATTTCAATCCTCCTAGTTATTTCCTGATTATTCAGAAAGCCGTTAAAGCCGCTGGTCTTCCACCAGAGTAATTGGATAAAGTCTGCTAAGGTGTTAGGGTCGCTGCTAATGTTTTGGCTGTAGAATACCAGTCAGCAAACACCAATCATGATTTACTGAGTCACTAGTAAAATATATCCCCATTGCACTTGAACTAGCCTACTGCTACAATTAGAATTATTCACGCCTGTATTAGTGGTACTAGAGATATAACCAGAAATAGCAGTAGCAGTACTGCCAGCAGCACATCTGACACCCCTGCTAGCAAGTAGGGTATTAGCATAATTGACCTAAAAATATTTGACCTAAAACATTTGATCAGATTTTTTTTTTACGGGTGGGTAAGGGTAAAGATTAGGTTGAGGGGAAGTGGAGGGATTGCAGGGCCCCTCCTCCCGCATTTTCGACCGAAAAAAAGGTCAAATAAATTCAATCAAATGTGATTAGGTCAAATGTTTTAGGTAAAATCACCCAAACCAGCAGTAGTACTTGTGGTAGAGAGATTTAGAAAGACAAATTCAGGACAAGGACTCATTATACAAAGAAAATAGCAGGACTGGACCAACACTTTCCAAATTAAGTGGGGCATGTTGGCATGTATAGATATGGTACCTACATTTCTACATATTCTCTTTCTCTTCATTTCTCTTAAAAAACTGTCCATCAACAGACTGGGCAACTTTGCCCTTCGTGCACAGGATAGTTAATATTTTCATTTGTTGGCAGTGATGAACAGCTGCTACACGGGTCTTCTACAGAAAGTGTATATATTGTCTGAATGTGGTGCAAACAATGGATATTTCAAACCTGCTCATATGGAACATGGGACAATTCTGCTTATATCTACAGCACCCCAGGCTGTCAAGAGTGGATATCAAAACTAGCGTGCACTGGGCTGGCACCGGAAGTAGGCTCCAATATCTCCATCTCAGGAAGGGATTGCAGCCACCATTCATCCACCCTGGTTTTGTTCCCCCTCCCTCGCTGCCATTTTGTTAAAGTGTAGTTTTCGTATCCCGGAATGGGTTGTAGAGATGGGCTAAATTCTGCAAATCCGTTCTGCTGCATGACATTTTGTGGAAATTCATGTGAAATTCTACCATTTAACCTAATTTTGCCCTGCCTGAAATTCACACTTCTCATGCAAATCATTTGTAATTTCATGGCAATTTTGCAGACGAAACTGCAAGATTCGGATCATTTTAGCGATGAGAAACATTCACGCAGCAGTAATTGATGCACAATCTTTTTCTGTGAAACAGCAAAGGCAAAATATAAGTCAAAATGTGCACATTTCACTACTCTGGCCAAAATGTTGCTCACCCATAACGGTAGGGTGTCGTTTTTCCTGTTAGCCCTTCCCAGGGCTGTTGCTAGTTCGTGAAAAGATCTGGGGACTTGTCGGGACTAAGGGCTAGCTAGCCTTTTTGCTTGTAGCGCCTGGGCTTTGAAGTGGGAAAATGAGAAAATACCCTCCCCCCATTCTCATCCAGACTCTGGCCTAGGGGATCACGGCCCAAGCACCCCCCACGAGAGGATTTCGACCCATTCACTTCCTTACCAGACAACAAGGTATCATGTGTCCATGGCCTACATACACGAGGAGCATGCCCAATACCACGCCCTGGGCAAGCCGACGCCTGCGACAACAACCACAAAACACCAACATTGTTAGAGATGCCATGACGACATAGCCAACAGACAAGAATCCACGTGCCACCACGCACACTGGTCACTCACACACCAACCCACATGAAGAACATACTCAGTGCTATGACGCAGCGGACTGACACACACACCGATGCCCATCGTTGTTATTTTTCACATAGGCCTTCTACAGCACCGCAGAAACACAAGGCGCCTGAAGAGCTCGTGTATACATGCTTGCAGACGCTTTCTCGCTACCTATTCCTATGAGGACACCCTGTCGCCCTCACGACCCCATATTATGGATTATATGCCGCCACCCAGAAACTAGGCCCGGGTAGGCCGCAAGCAAGAGTCCCCAGGCAGGAGCCTCTCAGACGAAAATCCTCCCAAGACGAAAAAGCAAAGTGCTGACCACGCAGAACGAGCCCCAACGAGAGCCCACAGCCAAGGCTGCAATGTTGCAACCCACATGCCGCGCTCCCAGCGCCAAGGTTACACCTGCCACCGCCAAGCGCCCCTCAGAGCCGAAATACAAATCAAATGCTCATAATTCTGCTCCAGCCGCGGTCTCTCCACACGTGACCAAGCCAAACTGACAAAATGCCAAGATCACAAGACAGAGAGTCGCCGAAGTCCCACGTCTGGGACACAGGCTGCAATAATGAAGCGACAAGTTGGACACCTAAAGCGATGGGAAAGATATGCACATTAGCCACGAGCCAGACCTGTCCATTGTCCACCTCTAACACATAGTTGCACATTGTTGCCAGCACCAGGTACATAGCGAGCTGGGAACGGCGATGGTCCCAGGCTTGGGGCTCGCAAGGGAGCCATGAGGGGCTCATCACTGATGCCATTTTAGTTTGCCAATCACCAAGTATCCCCTTGTAACAGTTTTGGTGTAACAACTCTTAGGGACAACCCAAGTGTACCACCTGACCTGTCCTATCTAATCATCCTCCCTCCTATTGGTAACTATACTAATCCTACCACTCGGGGAGCCAACCTGAAGTGGCATTAGGTTTTGTGACAATTTTTCCAGGTGACGCAAGTAGCGCGTCGTACTACGGTAAAAAGGGCCTGCGAGCCCCACTAACACGGAGAGTCTCACCAGATGCATATGAGCTGAGAACTATCCCTGCCATTACTATAATAAACAGCAGTAATTACTTTGCTCTTGTGTGTGCCTCATACTCTTTTTGGGATGTGGAGGAGTTGGGGCCTCCCCAGCCCTGGAGGTCCGCGGACGGCTCTGCCGGCACCCGGGAAATAATAATTAGGCATTTATATAGCGCTACAAACCCTCAGGTATCTGAGCGCTGCTTATTATTACCCACGGTGTGTGGTGCTCATTTATCGACCTCGGAAGGATGAAAGGCTGAGTTTGGCCCCGCCGGGATTCGAACCTGCGTTAACAGGCTCTGCACGGGTGTCAAAGCGAGCGCTCTACTCGCTGTGCCACTTGACCGGCTAATCACCCTGACAAGTTGGAGGCACTGCTGAGATCTGTTTGAGATCTACGTAACCTAACAGCAATTACCAGGCCTCTTGCAATGAGGCAACCCGGCAGCGCGGCCCCCTCTGTCTACTACAGGACCATTGCGGAACTGCAAGAAGACCGGACGATCATCTCGTGTTCATCCAGGGGTGGTCAGGGACAGGAGGTACGAAAGGGTAGGGGCAAAGGGGGAGAGGTGGCCGCGCATGGAGAAAGCCGGCCGTGCTCGAACAGGGAGGACCAAGGGGGGAGGTGGCCGCGCACAGAGAACGCCGGCCGTGCTCGACAAAGGGGTTGCACCAGAAGAGGAAGGGGGCTGAGCAGACAGTGGAGACGGGAGGTAGGAGGAACTGAGTTGAAAGTGTGCCAAGTACAGGCGGCACAGAGAAGTGGGGCAGCCAAAGGCGCGCCACACAGGACACATGCGCCACGGCTGAAAGGGGCCATAGTTGTAACATCGGGCAGAAAGAACAGCAAAAGCAAAGTATTGTAAGATTAAAATTGCTTTTCCTTTCAGCGGAAAGTCGAAAGTCTCCAGCTTACGGGGCCAGGTAAAAGGTTGACTTTGAGAAAAGTAAAATTGTAACATGGCAACATACTATGGATCAGGGGCAGGAGCAGGGTGGCGATACATGGGGAGCGCTTTAACTACACCACTCCAGCATATCTGCACAACATTGTCACCACACAAGGAGAAAATAATAAAGTGCAGTATTGAGTGGACACAAGAAACAGACAACAAAATAAGGGTACCATGGCCGCCCAACGGCAGCTTCGACAGGTTTACCCAACACTACTTGCTGACATACCTACACAACACACACAAAGGGAAAAAGTTAGCCAACCATTTAGAGGTTTTCGATCTGTGGAAGATGTTCCAGGGAAGTACACCAGGAGCCCCGGGAATGTTCGCGGTACAGGGGGTAAAGGAGGAGAAGGGGATAAGGGAGGAAAAGGGGGTAAAAGAAGAGAAGATGAAAGGAGGGGGTGGGGGTACGGCAACCAAAAACCCACCCAGCACTGAAGGAAGTGAGGAGGAGGCAGAAGGATCAATTGTGGTAGCAGAGGCAAAAGTTAAAAAAGAAGGGGCAGAGGACATGAAGATGGCTAAGGTAGTGAAGAAGGAGGAAGGGGGGGTTGTATCCAATAACATAACTTAGAGAAGCCGCCCGACAGCAACTAACGGCTGCTGAGGGGTACTCCAACCCCGCATACAGCCCTCCACCATACGCACCCACAGATGATTATCAAAAGAGGGTGGGGACAACAGGCAAAGTAGATTCAACCACAGCGCCGGCCGGAATGGGGGGAAAAAGGAGGCGCCCTGGGAAATATTGCAAATATAGGCCCAGATGAGTGGATAGCAGCACAGGTACTTCTGAAACTCAGGGGGATGCTAACAGAGGAAGAGGAAGGCGCAGTGAGAAAGGTAAACGAGGAAAAGATGGATCACACACTAACAAGGCATGAGGTAAGTAAAGGGAGAGAAGGACGACTTTCACAAGAAGAGGAAAAGATGTTGGAGGAAAGGTTGGCAGAATTGAGGAACGTACGAAGCGCACTGATTAGGCAGTTTGAGAAGGAAACACGGGCAAGACAGGAGGAACAGAAGGCACATAAGGAAGAGATGGCAAGAATGAAGGAACAGACAGAAGAAAAGAAGAAGGAAGAAGAACGCATAAGGGCAATAGCAGAAAGAGTGGCACAGGGAAATGAGAAGGAAGGAGGAGGAGAGGGAAGAGAATGGTAGGGAAATGGGATTGTGAAAAAAGAAGATTATACCAGAAAGTGCCCGGAAATATGAAGAAGGGAAGGTTATAGAAAGCATACTAAAAAAGGAAGGGGAAATATGGGGGATAAAAGAATACGAGGAAAGGATATTGGCAAAGGTTTGTGCAGACGTATTGGAAGAACTCCACAGGAAATGAGCGGAAATAGGTGGCGAGGTAGTGGAGAAGAAGACTAAAGAAAGAGGAGAGAGGAAAGTGGAACATGGAGCAAAAAAGTATACACACCAGGACAAGGAGTTGGCAACAACATCAACACAGGGGGCTGCGGTCAAGGGAGGTGAGTACACAGACGTGGACTTAATAGATTTAAGGACAGTGAGAGTGGGGGGGAAACGCACAGAGTGGGGATTGACATTCCCGGATGGATTTTGCAGCGAGGAAGATTCGTGGGACAGTGGAAGAGATGGAAATAAGGAGAGTTTAGAAAAATTATACATAATGCGCACTAACTGCGAGTCACCATGGGCATGTGAGACACGGGGAAAACAAAACACAGGCAAAACAAAAATAAGAGAAGCAAATAGGACAACACCACGCCCACTAACACCAACCCCTGTACACACCCCATATGTCGCCGACTTAGGGACTTCCTAGGGCGCAGGAAGAAAGAGCGAGCAAACACGCACATGATGGGGCAAGAGGGTAACAGAAGGAGAAGGAAGGACGTAGGAGGTGATAGAATAAACTACTGTAACATTGATAGCATTGACGAGTTACTAGATATGGAGGAAAATGACGAATATACCAACATAACCCCACACAGGCGGACACAGGGGGAGGTGAGGGAGTACAATTTAATGCCACTACTAGAGAGAGGAGGAGCCATACCAAATTATGTCCCCTGGAAGCATGCTGATAAAGAAAATATAAAATGCAGGCTTCCATCTCTAAGTGGAGGAGCTGGGAAGTTGATAAATGAGATGGAGAAACAAACTGCAGGGCAAAAACTAGCAGTGGAGGATGTGAAGGGGCTGCTAATATCAATACTGGGAGATGCTGCAGATGACATTTGGAAAAGGGCAGGGTTTCCAGGGGTAACAATAAGCGACACATCACATGATGGAGCACCATTCGCCAACTGCAGACATGCGCTGTGGCAGGCATTGAGAGTACAATACCCAGACACATCAGACATAGGAACCATAACCTGACGCAAGATACGTGAGAATGAAGATCCTGTTGATTACATCCAGGAGATTCAGGAGAAGTGGCTCTTGGAAACGCAGGAACCGTGGGACAAAACACTAGCAATTTTCTACCACATACTAATCCAAGGGCTCCCGGAGCAAGTACAAAGGCAGCTGAAGAAGCTAGTGGGGATGGAAGCAAAAACATGGCCAGAAATACAACTGACAATAGTGCACCACTGCAGGATGTGGCAGGAAAAAATGAAACAAAAAGAAGAAGATAGAAAGACAGAGGAAGCGAAATTGGTCCAAAAGAAGTCTAAATATGCCATGGAAGAAGCACTGATAACAGCGCCCACACCCATGCAGACCACAGTGACACAAGACACATCACAACAACAGGTATTACCAATGCAGCAAGCACAGATAATGACACAAGAGATGACTCCACGCCCACCATACACAGCGCACGCTGGGGGAAGTTATATGCAAATGGGAAACGGGTACTCAAATAACTACAGAGGGAGGGGCGGAAAAATGAGAGGGAGGGGCTATGGCCCACCAATACGACAATAACTAGGGGGAGGGTTCAGGGTTACACTCAACAAGGACAGCAGGGGTACCAAGACAACATGGGGGAACTTCAATGGCAAGCACGGGAACCACCGACATGCTGGATAAGTGGGATGGTGGGACACATGTCACGCACATGCAGAATGAGGCCAGCACAGGCAGCTTGGGGAGAGCAAGGACAGCAAGGGCCTATGGGGGACAACAAGTTTACCAACAACAGAAAGAGACACAGCAACCACTACCACTACAACAAGCGTACACCCAACAACCACAAATGTCACAACAACAGGCACTGTAAACACAACAGCAACCACAGCTACACATGCAAACATACACACAACCACAGCAGCAGACAATTGCAAAACAACAACAACAGGTCCAAACGGTACAGCAGCACACACAAATACAGGACAAAGCAATAACACCAACTGGCACACCTTTAACAAAGACCAAGCTGTGGAAGGTGACAATATTGGGTCACAACCTTTACACGGGGAATGGACAGTCACTATACCCACAATAGGACAGCCCACAGATATCTCTGATGTGTCCCATCCTATCAGTAACACCTAACCCTGCAGAGGAACCACGCATACAGGTGGCGAAAGGTGACAAACATGTTTCCTTCCTAGTTGACACAGGGGCCACTAGGTCATGCATAAGAGAGGGAAAGGTTTAACTGTCAGGTGAAGCTATGAACACTCAAGGATTCTCTGGGGCTCGAGGGTTGGTTCCCTTCACTGATAACATCTCCTTATCTGTAGGAGATCAAGATATGTCTCTCCCACTGCTATACTCAAAACAATCACCAGTAAACATACTAGGTAGAGACATCATGAGCAGATTGAACATGACTGTCTCCTTTACTGAAAAAGACATAATATGCTCCACACCAGGCATCAGGATGCTCACAGCACGACAAATACTGCAGGCCTATTGCGGCAAAACAGTAGCAAGGGCAGAACCAGTAGATGGAGACATCTTCCAATATGGGACAGACATGGCAATAGCATGGCTACCAGAAATTGAAGGGAAAATTTGGAGGAGACCAGCAGCTTACCTTTTTAGACCCAAAACAGCAGCCAGCAAGAAGAAAGGGACAAGCATATCAATGAGCATTGAGAGCATTGTAGCCAGACTACATTGCAGTACATGACCAAGACAGGGAAGGGAGAGCATGGAGAGTGGTAATAGCACTAGCAGAGGGGTGCCGACTAACCCAAGTATCCGATGAGGAGCTCTTCTCGGATGATAATGGTGAGGGGGAGATGGTGTTTGAAATGAGCGTTCACATCCGGGTGACAGTGACATACAAAGAAGTAGCACAAAAGATGGCACTGGTGCTAGAGGCACCAGATACTACAGCGGTGCCATTTTACGAGGAGGATCTGGCAATAGGACCAGCATCTCTATGGACCACCAGTCCATATGACGTGGGCTGCATCAAAAACATTGGTGGAGTGAAAATAAAATTGAAAAAAGGAGCAATGCTGCCAAGAATAAAGCAATACCCACTATCAAAAGAGGCCGATGAGGGGATATATGAAACAATAACAGCACTAATAAACAGAGGTACACTAGTACCATTAGAGTCTCCATGCAACACTGCTGTGTACCCAGTGTGCAACGCTAAGGGAGGGTCTTGGCATTTCATCCAGGATTTAAGACCCCTCAACCACATTGTAGAAGCAGAATACCCTATAGCGGCCAACCCAGCTATATATATATAACCCCACTATACTTTAATACCAGCAGAGGCGTCGCAATTTACTGTGATTGACCTCAAAAACGCATTTTCTCAATACCTCTGCACCCTGACTCACAAGATTTGACAAGCTTCACATACCGCAACACAAAATGGAAACACATCAGGCTGCCCCAAGGGTACTGCAAGTCACCATCCATCTTTAACAGGGTGATACAAATGGATTTGGGTAACATTGACATTGAAAGCACAGTGCTGCAATATGTAGATGACATCACCATCTGCAGCACCACGGAAGAGAAGTGCAGGAAAGACTCTGTGAAAATGCTCACGGTGTTAGTAGAAAAAGGGTACAAGGTGGACAAGGAAAAACTGCAGTACTGCCAAGAACAAGTGCTCTACATAGGCCACCTCATTTCACAAAATGGAAGAAACATTGCACCACAAAGGGAACAGGCCCTAAAAAACACACCGCAGCCACAGACGGTGAGAGAACTGCAGCAGTTGTGGGGCCTATGCAACTACTGCAGGGCATGGGTTTTTGACTATAGCTCATACATAGAGCCACTGCTTTAGGCCCTCAGAGAAGCACAAAGGGGGGAGAAGAAATTGAAATGGACCAGAGAAATGACAGAGGCATTTGAGGAACTAAAACATGCCATATCCACAGCACCAGTACTGGCCACCCCAAATTATGAGGAGCTATTTTTCATCTTTTCACATTGTAGCTCAGCAGTAATGAGGGCAGTACTGACACAAAAAACTAGCATGGGATACAAACCAGTAGCATTCTACAGTGGACACCTGGACCCTGTAATGTTAGACCACTTCCCGTGCGAGCAGAGTTTGGCTGCCGCAGCTTTTGTGGTAGAAAAATCATCCTCAATAACAATGGGCTGCCTAACCACACTGTACGTGGAACATGTCCTTTTTGCAATACTGAACAAACCAAAATCAACCTTGACCACTCAAAGGGAATCAGGGTACGAAGTAATTTTGTCCAGGCCAGAGTTAACAATTGTGAGGTGCAGCAACGTGAACCCATCTAGGTTTATAGCAGAGGTAGTAGAAGATGGCAACTACACTCATGACTGCCCAGAGGCCATTGAAATTTACTCCAGCACGAGAAAAGTTGAGGAAAATATTAAGAAGATATTGTACATTGATGGGTCCTCAACAATTGACCAGAGTGATGGGGTACGTACAACAGGAGCAGCAGTGGTGAGACTAAGAGAGGATTGGACATATGTCCCAGTGAAATCCGTACAGTTACCATAACACTACTCAGCCCAAGCAGCAGAATTAGTGGCCCTAATTTTAGCACTGAAGGAAAGCAATGACAAAAGAGTAACCATATATTCTGACAGCGCATACGTCACATCAACTGTACATTCTGGATTAATTAAGTGGCAGCGAAGAGGGTTCAGAAGAGCAGACGGTACCCCAGTGCAACATGCCCTAGTACTTGCTGAACTAATTGAAGTAATTGAAGAACCCAAAGAAATAGCCTTGGTGAAGTGTCAGGCCCATACAAACGGGGATGATCCCATTACCAAAGGTAATGAAACAGCAGACGCACATGCTAAACATGCTCTGTATTTCGGCGAAATCTGGACCCCCCCAGAGAAAGAAAAAGATAAGGGGAGGGCGGTGGCAAGACAGATGTTGATGAAGGATGGGTACACACACATCCGTGAAAATCAAATAATGGAATTACAGGCAGCAGCACCCATGGCAGAGAAGGAGCTATGGGTCAAAAGAGGATGCACAATGTCCCCCACAGATGCATTATGGCAACAGAATAATACAGACAAAATAGTGATGCCCCTAACCCTATTGAAAACAGCCTTGGCCCAACAACATCATCCCACTCACACAGGAAAAGAGGTGACTGCATCATGAATAAAAGAGGCGTCGTTCTGTCCCGAGCTAAATTCACATGTCGCAAACTTCATAAGCAATTGTCTCACTTGTCAACAATTTACAGCCGGTCACACTCTGCAAGTGATCAAAGGTATTATACCCCAGCCGGAACGACCCTTCCTGCACCTACATATTGACTACGTTGACATGATCAATGTATGTCAAGGATACAGATACATGATTGTGATAGTGTGTCCATTCTCAAGGTAGATTGAGGCTGGTCCATGCTCCCATGCAGACGCCATCAGAGTGGCGAAGTTCCTGGTGAGGGATGTGTTCCCGAGTTGGGGAGTATTCAAAGTGTTCCGGTCTGATAATGCCAATGAAATGTTCCAACAAATAACCGCTCTCCTGGGCATAAAGCATAAGTTTGCATGCGCGTACCACCCACAGGCAAATGACGTCTGTGAATGCCTCAACGGCCTCCTAAAAAAAGAGATGGCAAAAATTCAGCAAACAACCAAGAAACGTTGGCTCTACTGCCTCCCCTTAGCCCTATTCAAGTTAAGAAACAGGCCAAGGTCGGACCACCACCTCACACCCCACGAGGTGGTGATCGGACGCCAAAGGCACCTTCCACTCACACCACCAACAAGAGCTATAACAGATTGTCATGCATCACATAATATCTTTGGTGAAGAAATGTACGAACATGTCTCTTCTTTGGTTACTAGTGTCACCTTTATCTCTCAACAGATCAATCGGACGCGGGGCGGGTCGAAGAACACCAACCAAGAAGGAGAAAGAAAGGAAGAACAGGAACAACCAACCCAGTGGACAGTAAAGGAGGGCGACAGCGTCCTCTTGCGCAACTTCAACCGCCGGTGGAACAGCCCCAGGTTTACTGGGCACCATCAAGTGGAGAAAACAACTCCTAGAGCTGTTAAGCTCCGAGATAAAAACATCTGGACTCACCTAACTGACCTCAAGCCCTACAAAGATCAGACCCGCCCTTGCGTCGATGACAGGGCCTACGCAGCAGCAACAGCAACCAAGGACAACGACAACACAGCCTGAACACCAAACCCCCTTAAGGACACAAGTGAACAATCACCAAAAGCCCACCCATGGTCACTAAAACAAACACTGTTCCAACAAGCCCCAACTGGACAAGCCCCGCCCTCCCAGCCACTACCTAAATAAAGAACATTGTCAAAATAGCTGCCATTTTATACCACACTGTGTAAACACATGCATGTTCTCTTCTCTTTTTGTCTCACACATGCAGGTACCACACAGTACTGTTTTATATAGAGGGAATTGGATAAAGGTACTAACGCATACATCTTTTGCCTAGGGGTAAATGCTACCCACGGATGACAATACCCCAGAAGCACAGTCACACCAATTTGTATACGCTATAAAAAGACCAAAATATCTTAAGAAAAGAAGAATATGTGTGTATTACAACACGTTCATTTTGATCATAGAGCAATCCTTCCCACATCTCCACGAGCACTTACCAGCCCTAAGAGATAGTACACTAAGGAAAGCATGGGAACAGCTTTTCGCCTGGCCATTAAACGACTACATGATAGGGAGAGCTTGAATAAACAAACTAACAAAATGAATGCTTACTTTTAGAAATTTTCAGGCAGGCATCTATATCATCAAAAATAACAAGCTGCAGGACCGCAGCAAAGGTAAGAGAACAATGCCAGTGATATTAGCAATTGTAATGAAGATTATAGGACTATTATTTATCACTGGTCTACTTGCTGCCACTGTATGGCAGGCACAATATGCTTCTTATGTCATGGCTGCACCTCCTACTAATCAACCCCCCACCATGGCTGCAACAGGTACGGTGTTAGGCGGTACAAGTAACCCAAGAGAAAAAGGGAAGAGGATTAAGCGTAGTACCTCTATTGATAACAACGGGGTAGACACATATCACACAGAATCCGCACACATCTCAAATAACGTGTGGTACCAGCACATGTCCGAAATTGGTAAGGGGACAACTAAGGACAACTGCTATGTGTGCTCATTGATCCCATACACCATGAGCGCATCAAGAACATTTGTGGTGACTGAGGTACCAGCAATATCAGTGGAATGCCTGCTATACCTGGCCCTGTTCCAAACAAAAGGACGATTGCAAGGGAGACTTGCAACGCTGAAATGGAAAACGAGGGACACATACCCGTATGAAAATAACTTCATCAAGACACTACCCACGTACGACAACTACTGGCAGCATACACAAGGGCTCAAATATGTGATGGATGGACCTGATAAAGGGGAAACGAAGGAATTAACATTGAATTACCTACCATGTGAATGGCATGCAAAAGAAGTTCCTGGGATGCCAGGGTGCTGGGAAAGACCACTGATATTAATATATGGAAAGGTGTACACGAAAGAAGGATGGACAGATGGGGTTGTGGAAAGCAATATGGTAACATTGACAAAAGCAACAGTGGTAATAGTAACTGAAGAGAACAATAAATGTTACAACGGATGGACAAGGAGCGCAGCACTAGTAACATGGCTAGAGAAGGACGAGGACCCAATAACAATACTCCCGCTAACTTCACCTGCACTATGTTATCAACACGATGGGGATGTTGATGTTGGAAGAAATAGCAACTGCAAAAGAACAGTAATGATAGCTGATGGGGTGCCGGTACAGCAGTTCTAATGGACCACTAATGGGCCTGCAGAGCAAGAGCATACCACAGCTTGCCTCCATCATGGAATGGAATATGCACTATGGTACACATCAACGTACCATCCCTGGTAGTACCGCAGAAACATGTCAACCTGGGGAAATTCCCTAAAATGGACGAAAGAAACAAAAGAAAGAAAAGATCAGTGAAGATAGGAGGAGGGCGGGAAAAGAACAGCACGACAATACTGTCAAGAGTAAAACGACAAGGAGAACCACTGACGGGGAACTACCTGTGGGGAAGATCGGAAACAGCTCTTAGTGACATCCCACCGGAACACAGACTGTTCAGCAGAGCAGCAATGTTCTTTTCCTCCGTAATACATCCAGGAATGCAAGGGTATGCAAATGCGAAGTGGCTCCAGATCACCAGATGGGAACTAATGATGACAATTAACTCCACTGTCAAGGGATTCAACGCAATAAAAGAAGAACTAAGGGCAGTACGAATGGTAGCACTCCACAATAGACATGTGCTCGATCTACTAACAGCAATGGAAGGAGGAGTTTGTGCAAAAATTGGGAGCTTGTGTTGCACTTTTGACTCTGCCGATGACACAGACAATGGCACGCTTTCTGAGTCAGTGTCACAACTTGCCAAGATGCACGCCAAGATGGAAGAGGAAGCAAAGGGAGTGAAGAGAGATGGTAGCTGGTTTTCGTACTTATGGTCATGGATGCCATCATGGCTGTCAGATGGCCTTAAAATTATAGCTGGATGGATAATATTGGGAATGGCCGCCCTGTTAGGACTGAGATTGTGGAAAGCAGCACGCACAACTGATGAAATTATGGAAATGATCAGCACGCACGCCCTGATGCCAGCTGAAGACGACAAACACACAGACATCATCATAAAGGAACGAGAAAGGTTACGGAAGCAGATAATGGAAGCAGACATATATCCGCCATCAGTGAAGGTAGAAAACCCCAGGAAGCCGAAGACTTACGTTGGGAAGTGGGTTTATTGTAAGCCTGGCGGTAGATGCGTATACATGTACTGGTCATTTGAATACCACAAGAACCAGTATGGAAACCTGGCAGGAATAACGAAAGTATGGAGAGTGAGAGGAGACAAGAGAGCGGATAATTTTGTGTTCGACAAGTCGACCAGAGGGGGGACTAAAGTGGGAAAATGGGAAAATACCCTTCCCCCATTCTCATCCAGACCCTGGTCTAGGGGATCACGGCCCAAGCACCCCCCACGAGAGGAGTTCGACCCATTCACTTCCTTACCAGACAACAAGGTATCATTTGTCCACGGCCTACATACACGAGGATTATGCCCAATACCACGCCCTGGTCAAGCTGATGCCTGCGACATGGACCAGCTCGACTAGACAACAACCACAAAACACCAACATCGTTAGAGATGCCATGACGACATAGCCAACAGACAAGAACACACGTGCCACCATGCACACTGGTCACTCACACACCAACCCACACGAAGAACATACTCAGTGCTATGGCGTAGCGGACTGACACACCCACAGACGCCCATTGTTGTTATTTTTCACATAGGCCTTCTACAGCACCGCAGAGACACAAGACGCCTGAAGAGCTTGTGTATACATGCTTGCAGACGCTTTCTCGCTACCTATTCCTATGAAGACACCCTGTCGCCCTCACGATCCCATATTATGGATTATATACCGCCACCCAGAAACTAGGCCCGAGTAGGCTGCAAGCAAGAGTCCCCAGGCAGGAGCCTCAGAGACAAAAATCCTCCCAAGACGAAAAAGCAAAGTGCTGACCACATAGAACGAGCCCACAGCCAAGGCCACAATGTTGCAACCCACATGCCCAGCTCCCAGCGCCAAGGTTACATCTACCACCGCCAAGTGCCCCTCAGAGCCGAAATACAAATCAAATGCTCATAATTCTGTACCAGCCACGGTCTCTCTACACGTGACCAAGCCGAACTGACAAAATGTCAAGCTCACAAGACAGAGAGTCGCTGACACAGGCTGCAACAACCAAGCGACAAGTTGGACACCTAAGGCGATGGGAAAGACATGCACATTAGCCTCTAGCCAGACCTGTCCATTGTCCACCTCTAACACATAGTTGCACATTGTTGCCAGCACCAGGTACATCGCGAGCTGGGAATGGCGATGTGCCCAGGCTTGGGGGCTCGCGAGGGAGCCAATCATAATACGAGGGGCTCCTCACTGACGCCATTTTAGTTAGCCAATCACCAAGTGTCCCCGTGTAACAGTTTCAGTGTAGCAACTCTTAGGGACAACCCAAGTGTACCACCTGACCTGTCCTTATCCAATCATTCTCCTTCCTATAGGTAACCACACTAACCCTACCACTCGGGGAGCCAACCCGAAGTGGCGTTAGGTTTTGTGACAATTTTCCCAGGTGACGCAAGTAGCACGTCATACTACGGTAAAAAGGGCATGCGAGCCCCACTAGCACGGAGAGTCTCACCGGATACATACGAGCTGAGAACTATCCCTGCCGTTACTATAATAAACAGCAGTAATTACTTTGCTCTTGTGTGTGCCTCATACTCCTTTTGGGACGCGGGAGGAGTTGGGGCCTCCCCAGCCCCGGAGGTCCGCGGAGGGCTCTGCCGGCCCCCGGGAAATCACCCCAACAGCTTCTATCCGGTCTACAACCAAAAGACCTGGGTCTATATCCCCCCCCAGATCCTCCGAGCAAAGCTTCTGGCCCTTACATTTCCTTGACCACATAACCATCAGGATAGGTCCCAATAGCTCTCGTCAGAATTCCAAATTTGGCGCATCATAATCTCGCTCAGTCAGACAGCCAACAGTGCAAAGAGGCACACAGCTGTCAAGTGCCCCCATGTCAATCATGACACGTTAAACAAGTCAAGATTTTGCAAATTGCATAACAAGACTTAAAGGTGCATAGTTCCAATGGTAACATTTTAATTACGAAGTCCAGCATGCAATTTTCAAAATCAACTACTAATGCCTGAGCCGTTGCGTACATGCCAACATCCCTCATTCCAAGTTGGAAGTCCAGTCCTGGTTGTAACTTGGCATTCTGGGACTTGTAGTTATTGCTTCATGGTGGCGAAATCCAGAACTAAAAGTCCCAGTATGCCAAGTTAAAACCTGGACTGGACTAGAATCTCCTCACTGGAATGGGGCATGTTGACATGAATGCAGTTGGTGAGGTGATTTTCCAGTTCTTGCAACATGCTGTCATTGGCCTACTGGTACAAGGGCAAAAGAACTTAAACATGAGTGTGAATGGAGAAGTGATGTTAGGTAAGTGATTTTACTTGCGCTTCGGAGGGCTTTAGAATTTGAATAATTAGAAATTGATTTGCATGCAGGGTACTGTTGTGCATCTGATCAAAAGACAACATGTACTTCTGCCAATTAACCAAGTTCATCCCATGGGACAAGATATGTGTAGACTGATGTCGTTTAGTCGAGGGTATGATCATGGTTGCTATTGAGACTGGCCTTTGCACCTTTCGTCACTCTTATCACATATTGGTTTATACTGCCTGCCTTAGTTAAACAGCCGGTCCGACAGCACAGTGAGTAGAGCGCTCGATTTAACATACGCACAGAGCCTGCTGACGCAGGTGTGAATCCTGGCAGGGGCAAACTCAGCCTTTCATCCTTCTGAGGTCGATAAATGAGGACCACACACAGTGGGTAATAATAATAAGCAGTGCTCAGATACCTGAGGGTTCGTAGCGCTATATAAATGCTAAATTATTATTATTATGAATGTAATGGTTTAAAATGTTTTAATAGCTGGATTCATTGTTGCTCCAATTACTAAATACATTTCTGATGGTGATATAGAGCTCCAGAAAGGTATACAACACGCATGTATATTTTCATGTTTTCCGGGTCGACTCTGACTTTCATTATTACAAAGCTGATGAAATGCTGTAATATTTAGCAGGGCAACATTAAGATCTGTTATTTATAATGCTCTGATGCTATGATGGAGTGAAGTGTACTTCTTTCATAGATGCCAACGTGACTCGTGCCATTCAGAAGATACCCACCCAGTTATGTCTCTTTCCTTGCATTTTGGGACTCGTAGTTTTGATTTCAAGATATAAATCCATGAGCAAGACTCCAAAGGAAAGAAAAACAGAACATAGGAGCATCTAGTATATAATGGTCCTGTCAGGTTTGGAGGCCAGGTTTGAACCAAAGAGGCCCTTTAGTTCTTACTCCCCTCGTTTACCACAACTTTCAAAAACCAGTGCTGGAAATTGAAATTATTAACGGTGGGGTCCCACCAGCAACGGGGTTTGGTGAGGGGCGGTTGGTGCTGTGAGGTGGGGGAGGATAAATAAATATTTTCATTTCAGGAGATGTCATTACCACCTGCAAAATAACCCAAGAGAGGATGAGCATTACCTATAGTTTTGCAAGCAAAGGTTAAAAGGTGCACAACTTTGAAACCTGAAAGCTTTACTCAGATATGTTCTGCTTAGTTAACTGCTAACAGGCATATTGCTAGGTATCCGGACCAGACACTCAAGAGTTCTCGTGGTTAAGTCTTTCGGATTTCCCAGATCCGAGATCCAGGACGACATCTTTTGCCGGATCCTTGATATGGGAAAATCCGGCCCAACGACTAATGCTGGGGATGAAATGAATCCCACCTCCACAAAAAAAACAGATCGGTGTTCAAGAAAGCCCACCTACGCCTCGCTGCATACTTAGGGCTTTGCAGGGACTGTCCTGAAATTGGGCCCTCTGTCCGGAGAGTTTTTTTAAAATTTCAAAATCCCATCCCGGTTTTGGGGAAAAGGAGGGTGACAGTGTTGGTTTTTAAATAAAAATTATTAGATTTTGTCTTCTGAAGACAGGCTCGAACCCTCAGCATCCCAGGTACCAGCAGTATGCAGGGCTTGTGCCACAGAGACAGGAAGAGAAACAGGTAAATAGCAATGGGCCTCATTACGAGTCAGGCGTTAAGGGGTTAACGGCGCCGTAAACGGCGCCGACCCTTAACGCCTGATTCCGAGGTCCCTTTGCGCCATGGTGAGTTTAACGCCTGCTTTTTGCAGGCGTTAAAATCCATGGTACTAAGGGACCACGGTGCTAATTACGCCACCGTAATTTACGGTGACGTAATTAGCGCCTTCCCCACTTCCATTATGCCCTATGGGGCAAAAATGGGAATGGGGAAGGGTAAATGGGAAATGGGGATATACCGCCCCACTCACCTTGGAATGGGGCGGTAAATCCGCCATCCACTATGGTGTAAACATAGTTTACACCATGGTGGTAAGGGTACGACCCAGGCGGTAACTTACCGCCTGGGTCGTAATGAGGCCCAATGCATGTAATCTCAAACAGGAGCTTTCTCATTTACGAGCCTTTTTTAAATTAAAGTGTGTTTTATTGAGATGCTCCATTTTTCACAATAAATGCCAATACCAAATCATTTTCATTGTGTACATATAACATTAAAATACATCATTCAATCAGTATTACTTAAAATATATCATTCTTATTTCCGTGCTTTCATCATCAGTCAAAACCAGGTTCGGACTGGCCCATAGGGCAATAGGTCCATGGCTGAATTTGGGGCAGTTTGATGAATTACTTCACTATGCGGCTAGTAGTTTTGACCAGTGATGCTGAATAAATAATCTTTACAATGCACAATTTGCATCACACTTTATAGAAAAATTCCCCCTTGGTTACTTTTAAACAGTGTCACAAAAGGAATAAACAGCCATTTGCAACTGTGAGCCACTTTTTCATTGGCGCCGGAGACAATTTTATGGCCCAGTCCAACCCTGGTCAAAACCCCGCACAATTTTTAGGCGGAGGGAGTGGGATAAGGGAGGGATGATGTGAAGGTCAGGTTATGGGGGGAGATTAGATAGAGATGCGTTGGTTAGTCCTTCTTTTATGTTTTTGGATGTCCCAGGCTTTTATCTTGAAAATCTGGTCAACCTGTGCATGCCACACCTGTGGGGCGTTGTTGCTGCATGCCCTTAACAGCCAATAGTGGCAGTTCACGTGTAGGATGTTTTCAGTTGGAGCTGCCTCAATGTAGCTGAGGATTTGCTTTCGCTCTGCAGGTATAATAAACTCTGGTCATTTTCCGGCAGCTGCTCCTGCAGGCAGGCCATTGCGCATGTCTGTGTTCACGGCGCGCTCTTGCAAAGTGCCACTGCGTCGGAGCGTAGCCGCGCTTACGGCACGTGTAGAAAGACTTCCCTGCCTCTGCTTGTTACTAAATCAAAACCCGCTAATTGAATCAGCGCGCCAGCCTTTCTCTTCGGAGCGGACTGCTTAGAATTCTGTGTAGAACACTTCCCACTTATCGAGTTTCTTAATTCTATTCCACACTTGAAAGCACACCAAACAAATAAGAGTAAGTATTCATTTAAAAACGAGCCCAGCGCGAGACAGATGAGCAGTGTTCGGCAATGGCGGGCCGCACACTGCCAGGCTGACTCCCTGTAATGATGGCGACGTGTATAAATGTCACTGCCAAATACGAGGGCGCTCGGACAGAGTTACCAAACTTGCTAGAGTGTACACTCATTTGCCTCAGGGCTTGGTGCGCTCATTTGGAGATACTGAGTCATGCTCGAACTGGCTTGTAGGGCAATAGGCCAATGCCCGAAGTGCCACCCCATTATTCTAGGATGGCTCCTTTTTTTTTGACAGAATGTCGAATTTATTTGGCCGGAGCGGTCCAGTTTCATAAGTTACTTCACTAGTTTTAACAAATGTTACTAATCAAATATGGTGTCAAATGCATTATTTCCAACATATTTTACCGCAAACAAGCCCATGGAAAGTACTCAGCCTATTCTGGATAGTGAGGAGTTGTAATGTGGAATGGTGGGCCACTTTTTCATTATTATTATTATTTTTAAAGTATTTATTGAGCGCAGACCTAGCTTCGAGAAGCAACGGAGCACTTTACAATCATTGGGGGAAGAACATGGAGAGGGGAGCAGCTAAACAAGGGATTGGGGAGCTAACAACGGGGTGGAGCAGGGTTTCAGTGGGCAATTTGTCAGTGAGGGATCTACAGGCAGCCAGGGGAGGAATCAGTGGGGATCAGATCCCTGAATCTCAGGTAGTGTGGGGAATGGAGTATGTGTGGACCTTGGCGTTAGGGAGGAGATATTCCTTGTAGAGGAGGGACCCGAGCTCCTTCCTGAACTGCAGAACCAAGGGCTGAGTCTGATGTTGACAGAGTCTGTGGGTCTGTCTTCTGGTTCTTTCCTTCCTGCGCCGGCAAAGTTGAAGTCTGCACATGTGCTTACTTAGGGTGGATCAAAGCTTGGGCATGTCAGGTTGACAACCTTGTAGATGATGCAGCAGGATTTGAAGAGGATGCAGGCGTGCAGCGGGAGCCAGTGCAGTTTGATGAGGGTTAGGGTAATGTGGGTGAATTTGTAGTGTCCTTTGAAGAATTGTCATGCAGCATTCAGGACACATCTCAGTATTTGTATTTTGTTTATTTATAGAGCGCACCAAGCCCTGAGGCATCTGGGCGCATTCCTTACATAAGAATAGTTCACATGTTACAATAAGTTACAAGAGGCTATATATACGGTGAGGGGTTACAGTAATACTTACATTGAGTTACAGGAGGTGACATGAAGTGAATAAGGTTACAAGTGGTTACATAAAATGGGTTGCAGTAATACATACATTAAGTTACAAGAGGTAACATGTTACATAAGATGCAGATTACATGGGTGAGTACAGGTTGATGAATATACGAGAAGACAGTCATCAGGACAACGGGATGTTAATTCTCTTGCGTGGAGAGACAGATGTTTGCGTTTTCTCTAAGTGTGGGAAAGGATGGTTCAGATCTAAGCGTTAATGGTAGGGAGTTCCACAGCTTAGCTGCTAATAGCGGGAAGCTACTACCTCCTGCCTTCTGTAGTTTGTATTGTGGGATCTTGAGACAATGTGACTGTGCAGCTCTGGTGGGGTGCTCCGAGGTATTTCGAGAGATGTTGTTGGTAAGTTAGCTGGGTGCTTTATTAGTGAGACACTTGTGTGTCAAGGAAATGGTTTTGAGGGCAATTCTTTGTTTGATCGAGAGCCAGTTCAGGTTCCGTCTTGATGAGGAGATGTGTTCTGACCTGGCAATGTTCAGTGCCTATCTGATGGCATTGTTTTGTACTGCCTGCATCTTTTTCCGGTTTTGTTGGTTAGTTCCCAGATAGAGCATATTGCAATACTCTAGCTTAGATAAGACTAGTGCTCTGGCTAGGGTTATGCGGTTGGCAGTCGTGAGATATGGTTTGCAGGCTGTGATTAATTTACAGGTGTAGGCCGTTGAGGAAGCTCTCGCTTTGGTTTGTCTATAAAGGTTCAGAGTAGAGTCAATGCAAATGCCTAAGGTTTTTACAACCTTTCAGACATTGATGTTGTTACCATCAATGTTAAATGAATTGAACTGATCGTCAAGGTTATTAAGTTTGGATGGTGAGCCCTGGATGAGTAATTCCGTCTTGTCATCATTTAGACAAAGACCATGCTTGGCCATCGAGGCTTGGATGATGCTGTAAATGTCATTCAGTGCTTTAAAGTTGGTAGCATATTCACTGGTAAGAGGGATGAGTATTTGGGTGTCATCGACATAATTGGTGTAGGTGACACCCAAATAGTCAAGATCATCCAAGAGTGCTTTCGAGAACACATCATAAAGCGTGGGGGAGACACACGATCCTTGAGGGTCTCCACATGTGACTGGTGATGGTTGTGCAGAGGCCTAGGGTGTGAAGACCATCATTGTTCTGTTGTTGAGGAATGATTGAATCCAGCTTTTAGCTTTGTCCGAGAAGTGTGCTGCTGAGGAGAGGTGGTTGCAGAGGACCTTGTGGTTGACTAAGTCAAATGCAACTGACAAGTCTAATAGTAGAAGGATGGCTAGTTTGCCTTTGTCCTTGAGGTTTTCATTTTGGGTCTTTAGATCGATCAGCGCAGTTTCGGTCCCATGCTTGGGTCTGGAGCCAGATTGCCTAAGTGCAAGGAGGTTGTTTACTTCTATATGTTCTCGGATCTGCAGGTAAGCTTCTATTTCCAGTATTTTCAAAAGAAACGGCACAGTGGTGATGGGTTTATAGTTCGTTGGGGTATTGGGGTCGAGAGTTGTTTATTTTTAGAAGTGGGAGGACCCAGGCATCTTTTATGTTGTTCGGAACTATGCTTGTTTCAAAGGAGGCATTGATGATGGATGTGATAAAAGGCGCCAGGTCCTTGGCTGCTTCTTTGATGACTGGAGCAGGGCAAATGTCGGCCTGACATTTTGAGGGTTTTAATTTAGAGAAAAAGTCCTCAACGTCTTTGTTTGTTTGTTTTAATATTTGTAATGCGCGACCGACCCGAGGGTATCAGGGCGCAATAGGCATCAGGAGGGTTGTTCAGCTTAGCTTACAATGCTGTGCAAGAGCATACATGTAGTACAGAAAGTAATAGGTCATATGTACAAAGAATACAGGCATGATGAATATAGAATGCAGGCATGATGTAGACAGGTTACATTATGGTAAAACACCATAGACAGTAGACGTTATATATATTATATACAGAGTAGCTAAGCAGGGGAGGATTAGAGTGCCGGTCAGTGGTTGTTTTCCTTGAGCCAGTGAATGAGATTAGACCTGAAGCGTGGGTAGGTTAAGTCTTCCCTCAGAGGTGGAGGGGGGGGGAGTTCCAGTATTGGGCAGCTTTGACCGGGAAGCTACTTCCACCATTCTTAGTGCATTTGAATCTGGGCATCATTAGGAGGTTTGCGTTGGCAGATCTCGTAAGGCGGTTGGAAGGTTGTCTCGTCAATCTGACTATGAGGTAATGTGGGGCAGCATAGTGGAGACATTTATGTGTCAGGGAGGCAGTTTTGAGGAAGATTTTGTCTTTTGTGTAGAGCCAGTTATTGGATCTTCTAAGGTCAGAGATGTGGGCTTTCTTAGGGAAGTTTAAGGCAGCTCTCAGAGCATTATTTTGTAAGATCTGGATCTTATTGGTAATGTATTTGTTACTCCCCATGTATAGGGCATTACAATAGTCCAGCTTGGACAAAACAAGGGCTCTTGCCAGGGGGATGCAATTGTTCGAGGAAAGGAAAGGCTTAACTGCTCTGATTAGTTTACAAGTGTAAGCGGTGGATGAGGCCATAGAGTTGACTTGTTTTTTGAAGGTAAGTGTGGAGTCCAAGTAGAAACCAAGGGTTTTGACCTCCTTGGCCACTTTAATATTATTATTGTCTATTTCGAAATTGGAGTAGTTATGGCCTAGTTTGATGAGGTGCGCAGGGGTGCCGAGGATGAGATGTTCTGTTTTGTCATCATTCAGGCATAAATCGTGAGAAGCCATCCATGCCTGGATGATGAGGTACTCTCTATTCACAAAGGCCAAATCCTTGTTGTAATCGCCCGTCAACGGGATGAGGATCTGTGTATCATCAGCATAGTTAATGTAGGTGATACCCAGGCCATCTAGATCATCAAAAAGGGGCTTCATGAAAATATTGTACAGGGTGGGTGACACACAGGAACCCTGGGGCCCACCGCAGGTGATGGGTATGGGGTCAGCGGTTGCTAATGGTGAGAAGACACGCATTGTTCTATTGTAGAGGAAGGATTTGATTGTGCCTATCGCTTCTTGTGAGAAGTGAGCGGCAGAGTCCAGGTGATTGCAAAGGATCTTGTGGTCCACCAAGTCGAACGCCGCAGGGGGATCAAGCAGCAGCAGTAGGGCTACCTTACCATTGTCTCTCAGTGCATCTATTTGTGCCTTAAGACCGATGGGCGCAGTTTCAGTTCCATGTTGAGGTCTGAAACCTGATTGCCGTGCACCTAAGAGGTGATTACATTCCCGGTATTGTTGGATTTGGGTGTAAGCCATTTTGTCTAGGATTTTAAGCAGGAACGGGACTGCGGTAATTGGGTGATAGTTAGTGGGAATGGACGGGTCGAGAATTTGTTTTTTGAGTAGAGGGAGGACCCAGAACTGTTTCAAGATGTTAGGGATGGTGCCGGTGGAGAAGGAGGCATTTATGAGTTTGGAGATGAATGGGCAGAGGTCACGTGCAGCATCTTTAATAATTTGGGCTGGGCAAGGGTCTCCGTGGCAGTTGGAGGTTTAAGGGCAAGGATAGCTTTTTCAACTTCTAGGATGGATAATTTATTGAAGTTGAAGCAGGGTATATTGTGTGGTGTGTTGGGTGTCAGCTGTGGCCAAGGGGTTATATTAGTCTTAGGGGTCTGGAGGAGTATTTCTTTTTTGTTGTTAATATGAGGTTGGAGGGTTGTTATCTTGCTATATAGGGCAGAATGAATACTAGTGCACCAGTGTTTGTCCTTGAGACATGTGTCTGGGGCTTGGATATCTCTTTGAGTATGGTGAGCAGCTCTTTAGTGCTTGAGTTGGCTAGGGTAATGCACAGATTGAATGACGTTTTTTTGGCGAGGATGAGCTCTCTTTTATAAAGTATGGATATTTTACTAAGGCTGTTTCTGTTTGTGTCGGAGGGGTCTAGTCTCCAGATTTGTTCACTTTTACGGTTGTCTAGTCTGATTGCTTTCAAGTGGGGAGTGAACCAGGTATTTACGTGATTTTTAGGTTTACTCTTTCTAAGTTTAAGTGGTGCTATGGCGTCTAAGGTGGATAGCATTATTTTGTTCTACTCTTCTACCAAGGTGAAAGGGTCTGAGTGGTCAGGAAGTGAATTCAGAGTAGGAAGAATCAGGGGAATGCGGTTTTCAGCTGTGATGTTTCTTTTGTTTCTAGTGGGAATGGCAGGGGCTTGGCTGGTGGCAGTAGGGGGGAGTGTGGTCTCTAGGGCAAAGGCGATCAAGTGGTGGTCGGACCAGGGCTGTGGTGTTGTGGAGGTGATGGATACCTGGCAGTTGAACTCTGCAATCTAATCGAGGGTCCTACCTTTAGTGTCGGTTGAGCCTGTAACTTTTTGATTGAACCGTAGTTCCTTGAGGGAGTCGTTGATATGCGTGGCATTATGGTCTGAAGGGTCATTGTATCCTAAGTTAAGGTCTCCTAGGAGAAGGCATTGAGAGGAGTTGTTAAGGTTGTCAGATAAGATGTTGGTGAGGTATTCTTCGAAGGAGCCTAACGGGGCAGAAGGTCTGTGTATGAGGAAAATAGATACTGACTGGGTGTCGGAAATAGTCAGTTTGGCTGTGAGGGATTCACATGAGTCCACGACCATTTGTGACTTGGTGAGTCTTAAGGCTAGACTTGTTTTGGCGATTGTAGCAAGGCCTCGCCTGAGGATTTCATACGATCTATTCTGAGGAGGGTGTAATCCTCGGTTATGGCTAGCATGATCGCTGGGCCTGCTGCTGAATGAAGCCAAGATTCAGTGATGGCGAGGAAGTCCATTTTTTCTGACTGGAGTGAGTCTGCTATTTCTGTGGCATGGGCTACCATCGAACGGGCATTTATTAGTGCACCTTTTATACTAGTCAGATTAGATTCCAGTGGTGGTAGCTGGGTGTTAGGGTGGTCTTTGGGGTGGATATTGGTGTTTCGAAAGAGCCGGCTGTTGAGCTGAAGGGGGTGCCGGGTATTGGCTTTGTGTTTAGAGATTGTGTTATTGGGTTGAGGGCTATTTAGAGTCATAGTTGTGTTTTTAGTAAGGGGGTGTGATGGTTTAGCCAGGGGTTCATACATTTTAGGAAGTCTAGCGCGCAGTTTGAGGTTTCTCTGGGCGGGACTGCAAGGTTTAGTGTCCAGGGTCATCTGACTCGGGCATTTGTTCTAGAGGGATGCAGGAACTGCTAAGGGCGGCATGTGTGCCATGGTGGGGTTAAGTTTGCTGATTAAGTTTAGTATAGTCCTCAGTAGGATGGTGTAGATAGTAGGGAGATACAAGAGCCATGGGTAAGGTGGCTAGAGGATGGCGAAGAGTAGCATGGGTAAGAGGAGGGTGCCTATATAGGTGATGCGAAGAGGTGAATGCAGTAGTTGGTGGGGCTATTAGCTAGGCTAGTGTCCAGAGACAACCAGCTGAGGCAAATGGGCAATAGGCGCAATCAGGCTATTGGGGCAAAGTGCATAAGCAGTTGACTAGGCCGTAGGTGGTCGGCACAATCAGGCAGTTAAGGTAAAATGCATAGGCAGTTGACTAAGGCAGTAGGCAATTGACTAAGGCAGCAGGCGGCCAAAACAATCAGGCAGTTAAGGTACAAAGCATAGGCAGTTGACTAAGGCAGTAGGAAGTTGACTAAGGCAGCAGGCGGCCAACACAATCAGGCAGTTAAGGTACAAAGCATAGGCAGTTGACTAAGGCAGTAGGAAGTTGACTAAGGCAGCAGGCGGCCAACACAATCAGACAGTTAAGGTAAAATGCATAGGTAGTTGACTAAGGCAGCAGGCGGCCAACACAATCAGGCAGTTAAGGTAAAATGCATAGGCAGTTGACTAAGGCAGCAGGCGGCCAACACAATCAGGCAGTTAAGTTAAAATGCATAGGCAGTTGACTAAGGCAGTAGGCAGTTGACTAAGGCAGTAGGCGGCCAACACAATCAGGCAGTTAAGGTAAGATACAATGGAATTTTACTAAGGCAGTAGGCAGTTGACTAAGGTAGCAGGCAGCCAACACAATCAGGCAGTTAAGGTAAAATGCATAGGCAGTTGACTAAGGCAGCAGGCGGCCAACACAATCAGGCAGTTAAGGTAAAATGCATAGGCAGTTCACTAAGGCAGCAGGCGGCCAACACAATCAGGTGGTTGGTAGGGCCACAGGCTGAAGCAGTAGGCAAAGTGAATGGGTAATACATAGGTGTCAATCAAAGCTAAATGGGCATGGTAATGACGTAATTAATGAGGATAGGAGGTTACAATGGGCAGACACAATTTACCGGTATATGTGCAGTATCATTATGTAAGTCTGGAGGTTATCAGAGGTGCATAGCAGCTATGGGAACATGCAGTAATGGGATAATGTTCGTGAGGCAAGTCATAGAAATACTGTTGTGCAAAAGTTCACCGGAGCGTAGCCTGTAGCTTGTGGTACCTGAGTTCAGCACTAGAGTACTGTGGCGGTAAGGCAGTTGCTACTGCAGCATAGGTGCGATCGCGCGTGTGATGGCGGGCAGTAGAGGGCAGTAGAAGACGTGCACCTAGGCTGAGATGTGAAGACGTGAGCAGAGGCAGGGCACCGAACGCCGGCTGCGCTCGGTCAGCTCTGTCAGCTGGCCTTCTTCCTGGGCCTTACTCCGCCGGCCGGCTTCCGCCTGCCGGTGATTGGCCTGCAGTGAAAAGGAAGGCTGGGCCAATCGGCAAGGACCTGGAGGCCTTGTGCCTGTCAGACAAGGTCAGGCAGATCGATTGAGAGGGGGGAGAAGTTGAATGTTTTATGATTGGCCATGGGGGGAATTGGTTTAGTCGGCTGGGTGATGTCTGGTGGTAGGCTTAGTTTCTTAGCTTCAATTTTCTCTTGTAGCATTGTGGTTTTTCCTAATAAGGCTTTCTGGATGTCAGCACACCAGGTAGTATCTTTTGTGCAAGTATCAGGTGGTGAGGTGTTTCAAGCTCTTTGTGGATGGTGAAGAGTTCTTTCATGCTAGATTTGGCATTTATGATGCGATTGTTGTATGTGTCTTTTTTTTGCCTGTAGAATAGTCCCTTTATCATTGGGAAAAGCCAGTATAAAGTTGTTTTTGTTGGTGACTGTAGGGAGGCTCTTCCATACAATTTCAGCATTTCTTTAACTTTGTTTAGGGACCTGAGGTGAGGAGTGAACCACAAGTTAAGGTGGGCCAAGGGTTTAGCTTTGTGTGGTTTTAGTGGAGCTAATGTGTTGATAGCCTTGAGTAATGTGTGGTTATAATTGTCTACCATGACAGTAGGATCAGAGTATACGTGAGGATGGGCTGTAGCAGTGGAAGTAATTTCTCAGCTATTATATTGCAGTTATTTCTTGTGCATAAGGGAGGGGCAACGTTTTACTGGTTGGGCTGATTGGTTTCCTTCAAGGTGAATGTGATAAAATGATGGTCCGTCCAAGCGCAGGGTATGTTGGCAAGTGTATTAATTTCACAATTGATGTTGACCATCCAACCTAACGTCCTTCCTTTGTTATGCGTTGGTTCCGTGATGCATTGATTGTAGCATGGTTCAGAAATCGAGTTTGCAATGTTTAATGCCTTATGATCTTTAGGGTCTTTGAAACCCAGGTTGAGGTCACCCAGCAAGATAATTTGGGAGCCTGGCTTAGTATTGAGGTAAGGATAAGAGTGATGTCCTCTTTGAATGTGCAGGGGGGCCCTGGCGGTCTATAGACTAGGTGTATAGTGATAGTGCGGGTTGCTGAGATAGGTAGTTTAATGGATAATAGTTCAGCTGATTTGGTGGGGTTTGCCGGGCATGAGTCTGATGCCTAGGGTTGTTTTGGCGATGAATGCAATACCTCCACCTTTAGTAAGGTTGGAATCTCTGTCCTGATGGATGATAGAATCGTTTTCAGTTATGGCTAAGGAAAGAAATGGCCCAGCAGCCGTATGGAGCCAGGTCTCAGTGATTGCGAGAAAGTCAAGGTCATTGGATGTTATGATATCTGCAATATCTAGGGCATGGGCTGGTAGGGATCTCGCATTAATGAGTCCACCCTTGATAAGGGAAGCAGGGTTATTTGGAGTGCAATTTCTGTGAGAGGAGTTTTTTGGGTTGAGATGATGTCGTGTACTTGGACTGTACTATGGATTGGCGCTGTGGCGATGGTTTATCAAGCGGAGGAGACTGTGTGGGCCTGAATCTAGAGCCTCGTCTGGCGTTCCTGTTTTGGAGTGAACACGATTGGTTGGGGATGGGTTTAGTTGGAAATTCTTTTATCCATTGGTCGGGGGAGAGGTGGTAGTGGTTGCTGGGCGAGGATTGGGCACAGGGACGCCATTTAAGGATTGGCAGGGGTCGCACTTGTGACCCTTCGGTCTCCTTTGCTACCCCAAAAAAATATTTAAAAATAAAACGTTTTTTCTTTTTTACAATTTGAAGCCAATTCCATGTGTCGATTTGAACGATTTGACTATTTGTCTTTCTGGAATTCCTTACCATAATTGCTAGACTCATTAAATGTTTATTTTTGTTTACGATATCACTGTAATGTGATATACATTTCATACAAGAATGGATCACCATATTTGTTTTTACACTTGTTAAGTGCACCTAACGCAGGGGCATATGTAGCGTTAATATCAGTTTGTATAGTCCCATATTACTAAATTACTGTGAATGCAAGCAGACCTCCAAGGTCAAATGATAAGGATGTGTTATTGTATAGCACTTATGCTTAAGGGCTTTATATAGAACAAATGTGCATATAATATCATCCAACCTGTGTTGGCACTCACCTATCGACCTCACAAGAATGAAAGGCTCAGTTGAGCTTGCTAGGAATCGAACCTGCAACCTGCAGATCACACTCACATCGCAGCAGCGAACAGTCAACCCACTGAGCTATCTTATCGGCTATAGTAAAATTAGCAATTACTGCCTGAATGTTCTCAAAGTCAGAAAGCAAATTACACTATGTAGTGGATACAATTCAACTGGTAACTGTGAACAGCAGGCCAGTTCATCTGCAGGTCTGGTGCAAATTTGGCCACATGTCAAGCTTGCGTGGATCTACTTTTCAGGCTTCATACGTTGGCAAAATACATACCATTGGGAGGGTTCATAACTGCGTATTTAAGTATTTAGAGTAGCGCAGGGAAAGCAGAGCACTTACACAGCATCTTGTACTCTGGGCATTCATTACCTCATACATGCAGACAAACATCCTGAACAGCATACCATGGAGATAGGAAAGATAGCTACATTCCAACAAAGCATTTATTGTGACGCAATGAAATCAAGTGCCACTTTATGTGCTATGGTCAAATATTTCTACACTGTACACAAGCTTTTAGGCACAAGGATTTTGTGAAGTGACCGAGGACACCTAGATGGAATGTCTTGTGATGATCGAAACAGAGGCAACGGCAGAAAAAAACAGGCTATAACTGCAACCTGCAAAAGCAAAATACATAGTCCGAAATGAATGCTTATTCTACTCCAAATGCTTTTTGGAAGTTTTTCTCTGCATCATGATTTTGCAGTGTTTAAGAACAGACTTAATCAATGACTCAACCCCTGATATGTGCCTACAATAAACCTTTAATGAGTCTATCAATTATTGTATAGAATTCCAGAAAGACACATTATTTACTATTCCTATTCTTTCTTATTTAGGGTCACTGTTACAGTTGTGAAACACCCTGTTTTTTTTTTAAGAGGCATGAACAAGTAAGCCAGCCACTCCAGAAACAAAGAGCCATGTGGTGCTGGCCACAGCCCCGGAGTTCCATTTGTAAATAAATAAATAAATAAATAAATAATACAGATTTTTTTTAGATGGGTATCAAAGGAGACCACAGGGGTCGGAGTTGCGACCGCTGGCGACCCCCAAATGACGTCCCTGTTTATATGTATTTCTGATATCTTGCATGGATTACTAGCTTTAATATACTATAAAACGTGCATGTCTTAGTGTGTCCAGTAGGTGGGAAAGTGAAGACGTTCATCAGTGCCTGATGGGGAGCCTCCTTCCGTGGGTCCTTCTTTACTCGCAACCACTCGTCACCAAATGTCTCCTTCCAGCCCCCTAGGCCAGAAGAAGCAAAAGAGTCATTGGACCAGAAGAAGGAAAAGAGCCCCTGCAGCGGTAAGTACTTGTTTCTTTTCTTTACTAGAATATTAGGCTTTCCAACTGAGTTTTCAAGCCGCCTCATTCAGTTTCCCTGCATTCAACCCCTAACCTCACGCTGCGCTCCTGTGTCGCTCACGCAACACCACGAGCCAGCCCAGTGCCACGCATAATGCACTGCCTTCCGTGCGGCACCCAGCCCAACCCGTGACCCTGCATGAGAGCACTGCGCATGTCCCTGTCACCACAAAATACGGTTGCCTAGCTTTCCAAAGCAAGCTCTTAACATCCTTGCATTCAGGACTTTGTCTATAACTGCTGTCGTGTTTAATTAATGTAGCGAAGTATATGTACTGTCTGTAGAACTGACTTCCTAGACATAGAAGTTAACATTGCAGGGCTAACTGCAGTTGGTATGATCAAAAATAATGTACTTATAATGATGATTCATGATAGTGTTACACCATGGACATAGACAAAATGCACCATGAACGATTTTGTACATTTTTTAAATATGTTAAAGAGATATATTGTAATATATGGTTTGGTATTTTAAAAAAATAGCAAGGGTGGTTTAGCATTTGTACATAATTGTTCGAATTACACCATTATAAATGAAGGCAATAAAAAGTTAGCTTTGTATATTTTATGTTCCCTATTATCGTTTTTAATGTACCAGGGCCCAGTTGTATGACTACACTCAGGGCGGACACACGTGCACTCACACACATCTAGAGAGAGCGAGAGAGTGACACACCTAGTTAGATATTATATGTTCAGCAATATCTACTGTATAGCGCCGTGATACAATGCGGCCCTCCCCTCGGACAGCACGAAGCAGAGGCAGAGCAATGTCAGGTTCCCAGCGGTCAATCTATTCTCGTTCCTTTGTAAAAGTTGCTGCAGAACGTCAAAGATTAATTCTAAAATTGGTGCTCACATTGATTAAATTAAGTGCTCATTTAGTTGCTCATTTACATATTTACATATAGTCTGTGGCCATTCATCAAAGTGACAATGATAATTAATGTAATGTTTTAAATGCACAGTATCACTCCTTTAAAGACGCGTTGTGTCTGAGCTGAAAAAGACCTGACCTTCAAGTTCCATTTGAGATCTGCATTCAGAGGTCCGTCCTCTCTTCCTTCTGTGTTAGATACAGGTTATATTTCAAAGGCGTATACCGGGTCCGTGCAGATGGCTCACTATTTATGCTCTTGCCTCAGGTTCGGAGACATCCTCCAGTTTGCAAGTTCGAATCCCATGTGAGTACCGTTCAATTCGGACATAAATGTGTTATTACAGCACTTAGAACTGAGAGGAATCTGATTAGAACACACACTATTATATGCTATTGGGGGTATGCCACTGTTTGGTTACTGGGCCTTACATGTTGCTTATATTATGTTAATAGTTTAACTGACCACACCAGCTCAATTGAATGTTTAGCATTTGTTTTTTATTATGTATTTTTGATAACAATGAATTATGTATCTTTTATATATTTTATCGTGTTTTATATGTTGTTCAATGTCATGTGAAAAGCTCTCTCTTAGCTAAGCCCATTAAATGTAAATTAAAAAAATATAATACTTTTAAATAAATAATGTAATCGTTTTTTTATGTGGTGCCACACATCCCTGTTGTGAACTACCAGTGCTGATGCTTGTGCTGCAAATGGTGTAGTGTGCCTCCACCATGCTCTGCAAAGGAATGGAAAAAGGGCATCAGAGAAGGGAGTGGGTGAAGGGGGAGCAGAGTCAAACTAACAGAACAGGTGTGCACCGGTAAAAGCGGTGATGGAAGGTATGGATGGAGATTGTGATAGTATATCATTGTGCTCCCCTTTGAAACTCACTACATATTGTCCTCGTCTTTTAGGTGCCTATTGTACCACCGGTAAGTTACCCCTCCCCCTACAAACATCCCAACAAGCCTTATAAGTCCATTCTGCATGCCCTTCCCCCGTTCAATCCTTTCATTACCCCTGATAAACACAGTAATAGGTTCTTTCTTGTTCTATGGATTCACGGCTCTCCCATTCTATAGTACTGGGTGCAAACAAGGACTGTGTTAGCATGTTCCAAGACACTATATCGTCACTGAGTTTGATAAAGTCCCGGCTAGTTGCCTTTTGCCACACTGTTGTTTTTTCCATAGTCCATATCTGTAAACCTCTCAACCACAACTCGACAACAGGGCCTTTTCGGGGATTTCTGGGCCATCGCTATCCTGTGCTTGGCCATAACATAGGCTACGTCATTCATCTTACTTATGTATCGTCTATTTTTGAAGCGCGGGAAAGTTCCCAACAGACAGGCTGCGGGGGGATTGGACATTCGCAATAACTTCTCCCTTACCCATTCTATTCACAATTTCCCGCCAGTATTGTTGTTTTCCCGGACAGGCCCAGAAGATATATAATATCCCTGCATTCTCCTCGTTACATTTGGCCCAGTAATTTTTTGTGTGCACCATTACAGCTGGAAATCTTTCGAGGCGTTATATGAGATCTATGTGTTATATACAGTTGAATAAGGTGCAGTTTGGCATATTTAGAGACTTGTTTGTGGTACCTGAGAACATTCCACCATTTTACATCTGTAAAGGGCTCTCCAGAATCTTTCTCCCATTTCTGTCCTATTTGCAATGCACTTGAGAAATGATTAGAAAGGAGTGTGTTGTACAATCTAGACACTGTATACCCTCCCTCTGAGATGTCGAAATACAGTTTCCACCGCATCATGTGTGACTCCCTGTCCACAGAATGTTGCCCATCGTCGCTTTAGTGTGTTTATTATGGTTTGATGTAGTAGCTACTGTCCTTCATGTATGCATGTGTGTTCTCCTAGTGCCTGGAAGTCCATTAGTGTGTCATCTTGCAACAGGTCTCCTATCGTGACCACCCCGAAGGGTTCTCAGTGTTTTTGTGTACCAAATTGTAATTCCCGTCCATCTGACAGCAGAGCAGCTAAGGGAATCTCTGGTGAAATTGGGTCTCTGAACCCAAGTATCTTACAGGCCTTATGCAATAGCTGTTTCCCCAATGTCATCAGGTATGGTTGTTGTCCAGGGTGGGGGGTTAGTTAGTACCCACAGAATCTATTTTAAATAAAACTGTTTTATTGCAGGTTGCAGCAGGGATGTGTCAAGCTGGCCTGTTCGCCAGCCAACCCACCACAAACTGTAGCTGGCCTGCCAGGAAATAAAGCTCAAACTGCAGTATTATGATCCCTCCCTCCTCATGAGCTCTTTGGTGTGTGCTCAAAGCCAACCTACATCGTTTGTTCTGCCATAAATATCGCCTACCCGGCTCCAACTGTGTTTTTATTTGGGAAACGATGCAAGGCTCAGTTGTCAAATGTGTCTATTATAACAGTGCAGGGGTTGGTTTGGCTGGATATTTTATTCCAGATCCCTACCAAAGCGAAATCTGTAAAAGAAGTACTAAAGCTCATCAGTAAGTGGTTGCATGATGGATTTAGGTTGTGCTCCAGCGTACCCTTGAAGTGTGGAGGTTTGTTTGCCTGTTCGATGCTACCGAACCTGCCAGACCCCAGATGGAAACATCTAGATTGCCCAGCCAGCTGCCAGAAGTGATTGAGGCCAAAGCGGACTGTATGAAAGGTGAATGTGGTGGCTATGCAAAGGGGGCCTACCTGACATCTGGCGATGCATGAGATGTGTTGGTCAGAAAACAAGAAGCACAAATAAGACTGCAGAGCAAGGTGTCTTGGCAACGCGATAGAAGACATGAAGTGGAAGCAAAAATGAGGTTGTCTTCAATGGTAAGTCCATGATAAAAAGCTGGGGAAATTCAGATAGGTCTGGCTTTGCAAATCTGGAGTCTGTGCTTTCTTTGTACTGTGGGGCCTTCAGAAAATGTTCTGGCTTAGTAAATCTAGAGGGTAAGATGTATAGCCTTTGGTAATGGTTGTTTAGTAATTTCCCCTGAGATCTCTCTTATACTTTATTAAAATATTTGTTTACAATATTATGGCGGTAATCCCTTTCTTTAAAATTGTATATTGTTTTCGTGGTTTCTTGTCCTCATTGCAATTAAATTTCACAGATAGGTTGTCGCAATATGGGATATTTTGCACTAATTTCTTCGGCTGGCCACTGCTGGCAGGCATGGTTGCATTTGAGTCTGTCTCTTTACACTCTACATCTGTGTGTGATACTCAATGTCTTGTAGCCACATTATAATGAAGTAACTGTATTCTTGTGTAACTCTATTGCATTTTTAACTTGTGTTCTGGTTAAAATATGTGAAAGACACATTGATGAAGTAATAAAGATTGGTTTTCCAAGTGGTAAGGTGAGAGTGGTTGATCATGGAAATAAACACACTCACTGGGCCTCATCACAAGAAGGGCGGAATGGGATTAACAGCACCGGTAATGGTGCCGGCGCTGTTAATCCCATTCCGCCCTATTATGAGGTTCCCTAGCGGGACCCGTTCTGGACGTCTGGTTTTACCAAACGTCCATAGCGGGTCTCGCGAGGGGGCCAGGGCACGTTATTAACAGGCCCGTTGTTAGCTCCCTCCCCATTCCCATTGAGCCCTATGGGGGCTCGAATGGGAATGGGGAAGGACCGAGCCCGGGTTCCCTGAAGGAGGAAATAACGGGCCCTCCAAAGCCGGAATGGCCCGATTTTTCCCCATTCAGGGAACCCGGACACGATTTTGGATGCAGCCTTGCCTCCAAAGTCGTAACGAGGCCCACTGTTTCGATCCTGCAATAGCCAGAGGAAAAGGGTGGCTGAGAAAGGTGATTAGAGTTTTTAACAGATCCGATCCTTAGTCATCATCAGAAAAGTATCGAAACATTAATATAGTGAAGCAGTCCTATAAAGATTGGCTGTGAGGTAACCGCCATGTGCTGCCAGTGGGATGCAGAAAGCATGTTGTACACCTTGAGAAATAAAATTAAACAGGCATTTTGGAAACTCCTAAATGACCTCGAGAATGTTCAGTCATTCAGAGAGTTGAATCCTGCATCAGAGCAGGATTGGGCCTGTCACTATCAAAAGCTATTTGGATTACCTGCGGGGCAAGCTCCAATTTAGAAACATTTAAGCAATATGACCCGAGCGGCGGGGGCATTACCGACTTGGGTAATGCCCTGGGCCCATAGTTATAGGCCAGAGCGAAGCGTTATGTGTGTGACCGGGGCACTAAAAGCATTTTTTTCTGTCCCGAAATGCTGCAGCATTTCGGGACAGAAAAAAAATGAAACGACCAAGAAAATGGCCGTCATGGAAAGGGAAAATGGAGTCCGTTTTCCCTTTCCATGGCGGCCATCGGGAGTGGACGTGCTTGGAACACAAGTGTTCCCAGGGCGTCCGCTCCTGAAAAAAAATGAAAAAAAGAAGGAGAAGGTAAGTGGGGTTGGAAGGGTGGAATGGAGGGAGGTTAAGAAAAAAAAAAAAAACCTACCTGCGTCCCCGTTGGGGGACGATGGAAGCCTCCAGCCGTGTGGAGGCACGGAGCGGGGATGGCCCGCTCCAAGTCTCCACACAGCTGGAGCTTGCTATCGTTCCCCAGCGGGGACACAGGAGCAAAAAGGTAAGTGGGGTGGGAAGGGCAGGGAGGAGGGAGGGAGGGAGGGGAAGGGAAAAAAAAGAAAAAGCTTACCCGAGTCCCCGGCGGGGATGAAGGCAGCCTCTCAGCCGTGGGGAGGCTCGGAGCGGGGATGGGCCACTTCGAGCCTCCTCATTGGCTGAGGGGCTGCCATGCCCCCCAAGGCGGCTGGAATCCCGGCCGAGAATCAAAGGATTCTCGGCCGGGTAAGGACCCGGTGAGAGCCAATAAGAAAGCTTGTTGCATTCTGCTTGACTCTCGCTGGGTACTAATAAATGAAATAGCACAGCCTCATAATATTTGGAACCTGCCTGTAAACTGTGAGTTGATTGCTGAAGTAATAAAGAAGATCAATACTTCCAGGCCCACCGGAGCAATTAAATTGTCCAATCTATTATTTAAGGGGCACCTTGTGGCATCTGTTAGTAGTCTGTCTAGCTTTGCTCCAACGTTGCCAGAAATATTTTAGACTGCTTTTAGCAGAATATACAATTATATCAACTGAAGATTTATGGAGGATATTGTTTAACTCTAATATTATGTGTATTAGAATTGCTACTGTACAATTTCAGAGTCCTGGTGTTTAACGGAATCAAAAGCCAGATAAAGTTGACTGACACTAATGAAATAGATGAAATTAACTAGTTTTATCTTTAGTAAGTCTATTAGATTTTATACCTTGTTTTTTAACTTTATGTAAATGTCTATTTTTATGTAAATATATGTAATTACTTATTGCGTATTGTATTGAGATACTATATCATATAATATAATAGGTTTTTAATTGTATAAGATACACAACTAGCTTGGAGTAGTATATTATTATATTGTTAATCACAAATGTATACTTTCTTTTGTTTCCTATATACACTCTGTAACTATGTATAAAGCTTACATTGAAAGGTTGATGATTCAGCCAAAACAATAAAAGAAAATAAAAAAATAACAAATAAGGGGAACCCAGCGCTATGGGCTAACATCTTGGCTAAACTATTAGAAACCATTGCTGTCTCCTATATATGTCCTAAAACATGGTCAACCGCACATATTCTACTGATATATAGAAAGGGTTCTCGACAAAATCTGAGAAATTATAGACCAACCAGGATACTTGATGCCGACAGCAAGGTCTTTGCAGCCTTGCTGTTGGAGGATCTAGATGATAGACAAACGTCAACAGGTAGAATTCAGAAATGGCAGACACGGTTCCATAAACATCTGGGAACATCCCTGAATGGTTTAATCCTAAAGAGTATAATGAGCCAAACTTGGTCGAATAAATCTGGCTGACTTTTTGGCAACCATTGATTTATCGGCTGCATTCGATGTGGCTGATTGAAGATTACTCTGGGTAAAAATAAGAAGTTGAGTCATTCCAGAGGGACTCCTGTGATTAATGATTGGGTTATTTACGGAGTCCAGCATCCAAATTAGACTCCTGCAAAGTTCCAACTTTAAGATGAGTGAGGCAGGGATACGTTTTGTGGCCCTGCCTGTTTAACCTCTATATGTCAGATGTGGGTGCCAGCCTGTACCCAGTAGAATTTGCCACCCCAAAAATGTGTGACTTAAAACCAGTGTGGATGGTGTATGCAGACAATTGTCTTATGTTTGACTGTACACAGGTTGGGCTGCAATGTTTGCTGATTGCTTTTGCTGATTTTGGTGCTACCCACAGATTAAAGGTTACCCAGACAAAACTAAAATCTTACATTGTACTGATGAAAAGAAAAACTCAAATTTTAGATGGCGAATTGATTGAAAGGTGACTGAGCAGGTTGATAGTTTCATATATTTGAGATGTCCAATTGCTGTGAAACCTCAGAAAGGTCATCTTCAAGCTTGGCTGAGTAATCAAGTAGTTGCCCTTTCTAATCAGCTTTGCATGGTCGATAGCAAGTATGGAAAGTTCTCCATGCTTCCTGATGCTAGATTTTAAGAGGGGAAGATAGTCTGAAAGATAATATATAGTGTTGAGAACTTGCCTCCCTATGTTTTCAATGTTTTACCTGTCCTGGATGGGCTGATATGGGAAAAAGCACGTAAATGACAGCTTCACACCGTGCATATTAACAAGCCACAAGTCTTTGTCAAACAATAACAAGGAAATAACATTATCACACCATTTTTTTCTGTTATCTGTCTTTAAATCTTGAAAATGTAGTTGCAAAACTCTGAACATTTCTTGGTATCCCATTACTTTGTGCTCCTAACATATGATGATATAGCTGCACTGGCAATAAAGTTATGAAAACATTTTGCTTAACATAGTTCTACAAGGACTTGTGTTTGTCTAGAATGTTAAGTTATGTGGTGTCTACCTTTAACATTTAACATGCACCGGTACTAACGAAAGTTGAGAAGGTAGAACTTAAATTGCAAAAGGGGCCCACATCACAGCTTCCCCAAGTGTGTGATCCTGGGAAAATCATTTCCTCAGAATTATTATCTACCACAATTGAAAGTGATACCATTCCTAATCTGCCATAGTGTTACTCTATTATAATAACAGGAGCCATTCCTTTGTATATTACACATCAAAAAGTTGTTAGTCTTTTAATTGGCAACAAGTGCATCCCATGATGCACTCGACTATCAGAGAGTGATATCACTTCCTGGAATGAACGTGTGAGGCAATGTTGTCATCCACAGCAATAGTCTAATCTAATTTCACTACTTTTACACTGCGTACAAGTTGACACACACATTACGAATAAAATCCCATTGGATCATCAATCCTTCAGAAATATTAAGATATCTAGACATAATGTCAATGCATATGCAAAATAGCAGAACCCATGAATTTTGACAGCACTGGGTCTTGCTAATCCTAGAGCCGGCCCAGTGCAGCAGGATATGATGGGCTGCTCCAGCAAGCTGCATACAAATCAAACCTCCATTAGCTCCCAACACACATCAGGTAAAGAAAGTTCCCCAGACATTTAATGTGGGATGCTGCATTGAGCAGATCGCAGTTAGTGATCAAAGTGCTTAGGCCACACCTGGAGAAGTCCAGCCTCCTGTTAGACCAAGTAAGTAGATAATCACAGACAGGGGCCATTGTGGGATGAATATCCCGAGAGTTTACTCAACTCTTTTGCCACCGTCAAGCTTGCAGAACTCTCATTCGTGATCTCATGGAGGGGCCGGGAGCGTTGGGCTCAATGGCAGAGGCAAACCTGTCAGCACAGTGGTGCAGGAAAGGACAGAGTGGTTTGGTGATGCATTTCCACTCCCCACAGTAGTGACAAGGATGGGAAATGTGGGGTTTAATGAAAGGCCCAAACAAACATAACTGAAATGCCCACTGAAAAAATGGCATGCCAGACTTCAAAAACCTTCACACAAAAAATGGGCCCATTACGGCAGACTGTGTGGGTTTCTGCAAGTAACACAAGGAAGAGCTATGTGAATGGCCAAGCATTGGAAATTGAAAGGCCTATCTTTCATTACAAAAAAAAAGGTCAAACGGAAAAGCAGCATTTTTCTGTGAAACTGCCACCCATCAAAAGGCTGTGCATTACAACAACTCAGACCCACTTTTCAGCACAAAAACACAGAGCAGATTATTATAAATATATTTTATGAACAACTAAAATAAATAGCCCTGTACTTTCAGCTGTCACATTTAAAAACCCATGCTGTGTGCAAAGAAATAAGTAATCCACTGATGCAAAAGCAAAGTGAACAATGATCAGTAAAATACACAGTGGGCCTCATTACGACCCTGCCGGCCTGCCGGTCCGGAAAGAGCGGTGGTGGTAAAACCAGCACCACCGTTCTTTCTGGACCGGCTGATTCAGAGTCCTGCGGGTGGGAGGTGTCACTCCTACCAGGTCTGTCCTGGCCAGTTTAACACCACCCGCCTGCAGGCAGACATGGAAACACTGGCTCTGTCATAGTCAGAACCAGTGTTTCCATGGTCCCCATCCCCATGGGGTCCTATGGGACTTCATGGGAATGAGGATTTACAGAATTCCACCTCCGGAATTACCTGGTCACTGGGGTTGTAATGCCCCAGTGATTCTGGCAATCATGGAGGTGGAATGGTAATACGGGTCGGGCGGTAGCCTGCCGTTTTTTCCGGCACGGCTACCGCCAGACTCGTAATGAGGCCCATCATTTCAAAGAATAAAGGCTGAGGTTTGAAAATGCAACATGTAAGTTAATTTGAGCCAAGGGCAATATGTGGGTCTCTGGGCAGAATTCACACAAATGGCTTCACCCACTGCAGGCCTGTTGGCCTTTGTATCTGGAGAGGGAATTCAGTTGAAGCTTCTGCATACCAGTTATTTACAACTGCAAAAAAGGTAACTGTCAGCCATGAATGGCAAAAAAACAGAAAGAATGTGAAGGCGTTGAGATCAACATTGTGATCAAATTCAGATAACAAGACAAAGTGCCAGATGTCAGCATGGCCTCATGACAGCACAGGGCCGGCCTGGCTCCTTATCTGCAATAGGATATCTCTGTGTGGCCGATGCATCCCAACTATTTACTACCAGCAGCCCATTAACTTTCAAAGTACAAAAGGCTAGAGGAGTTATAGCAGACAGTGTCATCATTGCTGCCTAACAGACTCTGGGCCTCAATACGAGGTAGGAGGTAGCCATGGCACTATTAGTGCCATGGCTGCCTCCAAAACCCTTCCGACTCCGGCCTGGTGAATGGAGTAATTACCGGTCCATTCCGAGGTCGGAGGGACCGGTAATTCGCCATTCACCAGGGCCATTCCCCATTCCCATTTGAGCCCCCATAGGGCTCAATAGGAAGGGGGGAGGTGGCATTAACCATATTGCAAATTGCGGTACCGTTATTGACCCCGGTGTGCCTTTACGGGTGCCGTCCTTAACGCCTGCAAAGACCAGGCGTTGAAGAAGGACCTGTAAAGGGAACTCGTAGTAGGGCGGTAAGGGATTACCAGAACCGGTGTCCTTACCGGTGGCGGTAATCCCTTACCGCCCACCTCGTAATGAGGCCCTGTGTGTCAAGTGGGTTCCAAGAAATTAACTCCTCATAGCTAGAGTGAAACTAGCTGTTGATTTAATGAGAGAGAATATGTAGCATGTATTTTGCTATTGAATGGCCACAGGTGGTGTCATCTGAAAACTCATTTCAAGGCGTTTTGGTAGAGGCAATTTGCATAAAAGTCAGAATTTCAGAACTCTGGTACCTAGCCAAAAAGTGATCACAGCTCCACAGAAAGTGGAAAGAAGCTTAAACCTGGGACAATAGTGGCTAAATGTATCACACAACTGGTGGTAAAGTTTGATCATAATCACTGCTTTTGTTTACATGTAAATGAGAAAAAACACCAAATGTGCAGGCAACATGGTGCAAACACAGCTGTGATTTTATTAAATCCCCCATGATTAGCTGAAGCGGAATATATATATATCATGGTAGTTATTAGTAAATTATGAAGTTTTGCCATGCAGGTACTTTTTGCCTAAAAATTGACACAGGAACAAAAAGTGCTTTTAAAATGGGAGTTGCTATATTTCTGTTCTAGGCTTCTGAACCAATCCTTAGACAGGGTCTGGACCTGGGGGTCAGAGAGAAATGTCAATGTCCAATACTGGTTGCGTGATCATAAATTAGCACCTGTGTCAGTATGCAGATCTATTTTATCCCCGGCATTCCCTTCCATAGTGGGTTCTCTTCCATTAGTGGATGAGGGGAATATTGTGCAGACCCTTAGCATATTTGACTGCATATTAATTCAATTAACTTTCAAATAAATAAACACACAGGGTGGAGCTTGAAAGAATTTGAAACTTTCACCCTCCCTCCTAATGGTAAAATACAAGATAGTAATTTAAAGTAATTTGGGTGCCTTTATTTTCCTGTTCACCCTGGTAATGATGAGAAGGGGTGTCCCTTCCTTAATCAAAAATTCCCAACAGAACCCATACCCCAAACTAGTGTTTAAATAAACACTAACAGAAATGTGAAGCTTATTTCCTAGCATTGTGTCACATTATTACAATTGTAATTCAACATACAACAGGATTCATGGTAACAGTGTTTTCACTGTTTATTTAGCCTACGTTCCATGTTTGTGAGACAAACGTATGTGTAGAAAAGTATGTTTTTTTATTGAAGCTGTGTTTTCTGCCACAAAGAAGGTGGTGGCTGTGATTGAACAAATTATTATTAATTTTGAGCTTATAATTAAAATAAATATATATTTTCTTTCTATACCCCGTCTTGGTTCTTGGCTCACTCTGGGCACAGGGTGGAGCTTGAAAGAATTTGAAACTTTCACCCTCCCTCCCAATGGGAAAATACAAGATAGTCATTTAAAGTAATTGGGGTGCCTTTACTTTCCTGTTCACCCTGGACTTCTCTAATAACGAGAAGGGGTGTCCCTTCCTAAATCAAAAATTCCCAACAGAACCCATTCCCCAAACTAGTGTTTAAATAAACACTAACAGTAATGTGAAGCTTATTTCCTAGCATTGTGTCAAATTATTACAATTGTAATTCAAAATACAACAGGATTCATGGTAACAGTGTTTGACTGTTTATTTAGCCTATGTTGCATGTTTGTGAGACAAAAGTATGTGTAGAAAAGTATGTTTTTTTATTGAAGCTGTGTTTTCTGCCACAAAGAAGGTGGTGGCTGTGATTGAACAAATTTTTATTAATTTTGAGCTTATAATTAAAATAAATATATATTTTATTTCTATACCCCGTCCTGGTTCTTGGCTCACTGTGGGCACAAGGGGTGGGGGAGATTTGTGTTACTCTATATGAGTATTCAGTAAGGCCAGCGCTAAAAATACATGAGCGAGTTTTGAAGGAACTTCCCAGGTTAAGAGTGGTCTCTTAATATATAACGTGACAGAAAGTCCAGCTAATGGGTTTGTACTAGTTATGAAGAATGCTATTCTTTGTCCTAATGCTTACCTTTTGTCATTTGCTTCTTGGATTGTTTTAAAGTTTTGCTTTCTCTAATGAAGACTCTCTGTTACGTGGCTTGTAACGAAAGGATGCCCTTGAGTTTTGGAAACATGAGATTTGGGTAACATTTGGCAATTTCTTTTTTCTTAAAAAGGAAAAGTATGAGACATATCCTTCTCATAACTCACTGTAACACATTATTTACCTTTTTCCGTTGAACATCAAACATGTCACAATTAACATGTTCCCATTACAATTTATGTCATTCCTTCAATCCTTCCTTTTGACCAAATTGTAGAAACATATGAAGAGGCAGGTGTGGGTGGTGGGGAAGCTTGGAAAAGGAGAGACAGGCTTCACATCTACCACTGAACATTCTGAAGGATGACGAAAACATTGATCAGGGCTCTTACCAATTGGAATATAAACATCATCAATTATAAAGGAGCTATTAATACACCCATCTTGTTATGACTTGAAGTTATTACCTGGCAGTGAATTAACACCTGAAAACAAATGGAACATTATTTGCATAGGCAGCAAGCCAACACTTGCCTACCTTTCATGTTTGAGTGCCTGGGCCACGCTCATCAATGGCATCCTTCCATATATCTGCTTCACCTTTGCACATATTGGGGCCTACATTGTTTCAATTTTTTTGTCCGCTCAGAGAAGTGAAACACAGGGAAATAACGTGGAATGATTTGCTGAGGATCACACAGTGTATTCAAGCAGGGAAGCTGTGGTTTATATTTTAGCTCTACAGGTCACAGTCAGCCCTTTTTTCACAAGACAGCATTCTCCTCCAGGGACACTTCATGGAACAGAAACTATTCATTTATAGATAGTTGTAGGTGGAAAACGTTGACCAATATGCATCCATCTGAGTGATGTCTCATTGGACCCTCATTTTGTTTTTATTAGATTACTATTTGCTGAAAGGTGAACATTCTATGTTTGCCTTTGTTGCAATAGTTTCCCCTGCTGACAATTTGAAAGAAGGGTACTTGATATCCAGGTTTGATAGAACACTAAGGTGCTCATTTTCTATAAATGTGTAATTTGATGGCGGGGGGGCGTTACATTTACACTGTAATTCAAGTCAATCTTTATTATTTTTGGATTCCTCCATTAATAAGACTGTTAAAATATAAAACTAAGTACAAACACCATCATAAATCAATATAACAAACCTTATATTCCTTATTTAAAATACTCACCCTCCTATCAAGTGCTATAAAGACATAATTATATAGATTACACAAAAATCCTTCATCATTGCAGTCCATAATTAGAAGAATTGCATCTCAATAACATCTAATATTTTTGCTTTAAAATAATGATTTAAAAAACATTTATGAAAATCCAAATAACATGGACATAAAAGTAAATAATTATCCAAATCCTCAACCCTGTTCTGATTACAGAGACAGTTCCTCAATGTTACCTTAGGATTCCACCTCATCTTACCTCTCAAGGATAATAAATTCAGCCTCGTCAAAATGATAAGCCTTCTACAGGGCCCAGATCCAAATGAACGAATCTCACCACCCCATGAGTAAAGTCCAGTGAAGCAGTAAAGAGAGCAAGCAGAGGCAGTGAACGTGCCAGGCCAAGATTCCTCTCCAAATCCCACCTCCTTGCTTACTGTTTTACCACATTAACAATGTTCAATGATGTGTGATAAGCAGGACAATCCTTGTGTGGAACATTGTACCTAGTCAGTATCTTAAATCCCTTGTTATACCACTGATATTATCTCCTGATTTCCCCTACAACCTTCTTTAAATTGGGATTAGATGGTTGTTCCATGCAGATTATTTTTAAATAGCTAACAAACCTTGATTGGGCCTCTGCCTCAAATAATGAAATCCCCATTTCCAACCGCAAAGCACCATTTGACGTCCTTTGTGGGAGTCCCACTAATTGTTTGAAGATTTTGTTCTAAAGTGTTTCCAAAACAGTACAATTGGCAAAGCCCCAGATCTCACTCCCACAGGTCATCAAAGTGCAGACCGAGGCTTTATATACCAGCAAAAATGTATCAAGCATTTGTCCACAATACATATGGTAAAATCTTAAAAGGCTGCCTAACCTAGCTGCAGCCTTCTCTGCAATTGATGCAGTATGCCTTACCATTGCCCTTTCTTGGTGAACAATATACTCAGATAACAGTAAGATTTCACTACCTCAATCAATTCTCCACCAAGAGACCAGGTAAATCAAGCTTTTCCCTTACTGAAGACAAGAATGTTGGTCTTTGATCTATTTAGTTTCAAGCCATGGAAGGAGAAATATATCTCAGCATACAAAGGCTCTGCTGAAGACCCCGAGGGTTAGATTAATCAAAGCAGTATCATCCAGATACATTAAAAAGCCAAAATTGAAACCATTCAAAGAGGGGGCAATCACCCTGTTTCCCAGATTAAGTGGATTAAAATCAGACACCTACAAAATAAAAAGTATTGGAGCCAGGGGGCAACCTTGCTTCACGCCTTTATTAATTGGAAATATTTTCAACAGAACGCCATTGGAAGGGACACACACAGATGCATGTGTGCCCCTATAGCAAAGTTGCACAAGATTTAAAAGACCAGAAGGCATGTTTAAAGAAGCCAATTTCCCCCATGACCTATGCCTGGGGATAGAATCAAAGGGCTTCTCTAAATCAAGAACGGCCCCATATAGCATCACCCCTCTGATCGTACAATATTTATTTATCAAAGTGGAAAGCACCAGGGAGTGATCTAATGTAGAATAACCTTCCCTGAATCCTGCCTGTGATGACTTCAGGAAATTCAAGGAGTCTGCCCACTCTTCCACTCTAACAAGTAAGCACTTTGCAAATACCGTCGCTGGGATATCAATCAAAGAGATAGGTCCATAGCAATTAGGGTCTGCGTGCCCCCCCTTCATGAATACTAGGACCACAATATTCTGAGCCCAAGTATGAGGGTATTCGCCCAGATGGGCAAACTGCATTAAAATCATAAACAAAATCCGGGCCCACCAATCTGAAAACCCCCCAATAATGCATTCCATCCAGACCAGCTGCTTTTACCAGAGTTAAGGATTGTATTATCATGTCTATCCCTCTAACACTAAAATGTATTCCATCATAGAAAGGGCCAAATCTGTTAATTGTCTTACCCATGCTAATGGTGTCATCATTGAACACCTTCTGAAAGTGAGAGCACCATTTTTTTCTGGCTGAGATGAATCCTGTCCTGTTCGCCTGCAAGACCTCAAAGCCACTGCCTACTGTCTTCCAGAACTGCCTGCTATTATTTGTCAAGACTGCCTGTTCTAATAAATCCCACTTTTTCACAATATATGAAGGATTTTTCCTTTCTCAACAGTTTTTTGTAATCCCTTTTGACATTATTCAACATGTCCAAATGCTTTAGTTTCTCTCTGTTCAGGATGTATATTCTTTTCTTGAATGCCCTTCACTCAAAATCATACCATGGTGCATCCATTAGTTGAAGACTACACCCGGCTGGGACATTCCAATGAAGATATGGTCTGGACTATCATTCAACAACTGACCCCACAGAAAAGAGGTGACATAAACAAATGCCTAACTAAATTATAACAGCGATGGGTACATAAATTGAACACAGTCAATAATGGACTGAATGTGACAGTCGAATGGAAACACTTCTGGAACTAGTACAATCTGGAGTTTGGCACAGACCGGACTTATATTCGGAAGATGAATCCTGAAATACAACAAGGAAGTGCAACAACGTGGGGTAAAAAAGTGGGATCAGAAACTGTAGTCTCTCAATTTCAACCAATGGCTGGAATAGAACCCCCCATTTTGTCCCCAGAAGCATTAACGACATGTTTTTTTTTTTGGGGGGGATATGTACAACACTTGATAACCCTGATTTAACAACATGTTTTTTGTTTTTTTGGGATTATTATAACACTTGATAACCCTGATTTGGTCACAAAAACTATTTGCAGCACCAACGCACTCTAGCACTAATCTGAGTCCAGGTCTGGCAATAGAGTATACCAAGATGAATCTGAGTGGTAACTGACTGTACGGACATACAAATGTCCCAGTGTGTTTAACTTTGTTCCTTCTACTCTGAGACAATGGCGATTACACATTATATGATATGACAGAAACATGTAATATATGACAAAACAAAAACATTTAACTGAACGAATGTGGTTACAATGAATGTTCCATTGTTGTTTAGGATATCATGCACTTTGTTTCATCTTGTACGCATTTAAAACATTATGATGTCTGCATCTACCATTTTGTAATTCACATATATATATGGCTTAAATAATCATGCATCATCACATGACCATAAAATGGACTAATGTGCAATATACGACTTAATAGAAATGTTCAATCGACCATAGGCCGTTATGACCAAGGTATCATCGGTGTGTTAGACATTATGCACTTATTTCTATTGTATTTTTATGCTTTATGTATTCGATACATTAGGTTGATTACATTTACCATTCAATAATTCCATTCCGATTGATGGTACTTATACAGATTCTTGCAATCATGCACCATGATCTAAAGATGATCCTCATGAACGTTCCGACAATAGGTTGATCCCCTTACATTCAGATCATATGCTTTGAACTGGGACAATGCTATTATGCTTTTGATGGAGGGTGAGACACGATCCCAGCTGCCTACGCCAAACCATCTCCTCACACTAACTTGTTGTTGGAGGTGGTACCCGTATACACATACACCCTCGTACACAGAGCACATGTCGAAATGTGATTGGGCACTTTTTCAGTTATGACGCAAAAGGGCGTAGACTTCCGTGCTAAGCACTTTTGTTCTGAAGCAATTTCCTAGTTAATGGCGGCTTTGGCGTATCCGACAGTCTGCCATTCGCTTTGTCTACCCTGCAGACGCCAGACGTGCATCGCTGGCACTGGGACTTGCATAGTAAGTACAAACGCTGTTTTAGTAAAAATTGTGTTTGTGCAGCATCTTGAGCCACCACTTTGTGATCGATTAGACAGCACCGGCACATCCACATGGGATCCTCGTTGTTTTTGGCTCACCTAGAGAGACACTGCATCTCATTCCGTATTGCCACGGCAAATGTAGCATTGCACGTGGGTCTGATTAGTTCACAGAATAGCATTACACGTTTGCAAGCACCCAGGAAAAGGTGCACACAAAGTGGGAGGACTACAACTGGGACACTGCATGGCACGGCACTGTATATAGATGCCCACCCATTAAACGGCAGAGACCACACATAAATTCCTCGTGTTAAAATCATTACCGTATGAGAGCATGGCTGACACATGATATGTATCCGTCTGTTTATTTTTAGTTGGAAAACAATCCAGCCCTACAACGCTTTTCTGCACATGAGGTAAGAGCTCTACCTGCTAAATGATAGAAGGTTTGTCACCTTCCCTGCACTCTAACCGGGTGCATTTTGTTTCCTTTGGTTCTTCTTAGGTGGATAGGAGTCCTGGCAGTCATCATTCATTTGGGGGCACTTAGGCGAAATTTAGTGCAGCAAATATTAACTGACGGCGAGCATTACGTCAGTGTTACAGCATTCATTGTCGTGATTTTTAGCTCCTATGAGCGTCCAATTAGATTGGTTGAAAACATGTACTTAAACCTCTCAAGATCACACCTTGGTCTAACTCACACATCCGCTGTCATTATTCTCTGACAGATACCCTATGGATACAGATAATACATCATCCCCCCATCCTGAAGAAGGCCAATTCCACTCAAGCTCTGTGGGATGTTTTAACTCACTCATCCAAGCCCTAGAACAGAACTGTGCATTACTGGTAGCAGAAACATCAGAATGGCCACTGGAAAGCATGCTGCTCGCCAGAGATCATCCAAAAATGCATAGTAAAAATCTGAAAGATAGGCTGCCATCCACTTTTGCCTATTTTAGTGAGCACAGGAGGTCACTGCCTAAAACCACCATTGGGATACCCACACAGTAGCCTGAAACCACTTGGAAATAGCAATACTGATTGCCAAAAGCAACCCAGAGCTGTTTGGGGAATTCATTTTCTTGATCGTCAGAATTGCTAAAATCATGGCTCACGAAGCCACCAAAAGGACACAACTTCTTGTTGGGTGTTCTACATTACCCAAAATCCCATGTTAAAGACATTTGATTTAAAGACAGCTGTCAAAAATGGGTGCAATACTGGTGCTCGACACTGACAGGTGCTGGCGATTCCTAATCCTGACAGGAGAGCTGTCTTGCAGAAGCTAAATAAGCCAAAGCAGAGAGGCCTATCAAAATGCCACATAGAGTGCCACACATTGATTTAATGTGGAAAAAGACTTGGTTTAAAGAGATATTGCTTATTTTAAAGTTTATAATGTTATATTTGTTTTACAAGGAACTCTATTGAAATTGACTAGAAGGCAATCTGATTTAGCTAAGACTTCAAAAGGCTTGTTTTTCTATGAGAACTCTTCACACCTACCCTTCTCAGGCCTCTACACCAGAAGGCAGGAAATCGCATGGTCCTGTTAATCAGATGGAGCGTGACACCCTGGACTGATGCTCTGCTGGCAGGAAAAACAAGACAATAGACTTTTTCTATTGAATAGAATATGCTGATTTTGGGTGTAACTGTCAACACTGCTCTGGGGAAAACAAGACATGTGACCTCTGAGTCAGAGCCAAGCTTCTGGGGGCGGAGATAAACCAATGGGTGAATTCAATTGAGAGCAAATATATGTTTTATAAAATTGCAATTTACAAAGTGTTACAAGCTGACAGAAATGTACAACTTTGAGAGTCTTAAAATGAAAAATGCACTCACAGTTCAAGACTAAGTTGGACGCCGTGGGATGTTCTGAGGCCAAGCCCCGTAATTATTAATATTGTGGAAGCAGCGTTTATGCTAGAAAGCTAAGAATATGCTCAGAGAGGGTGTATACCTCTGTGTAAGATTTGGTGCAAAACCAATATTGCAAAACCCACTAAAATCGCGAATAAGTTGTCATTTCTGAACCAAAGCTCTTAGAAAGATCAGGGTTGAACAGAGACCTGTCTTAATTAATCTGTGATGTGTACATGTATTCTCAACAACTTGTGTATCTGGGAAACATGTTTGGTTATGAAAAATTGTTTCTCTAAGTAAAAGCAAAGGGGGGGGACTTCAGCCATGCCATAAACATAGCGTCACTCTGACTCATTCTGACTCATTACTCCTTTCTCCAGTCAGAGGACAGTAATTCCTTTAGCCTATCAGGATCCTCAGAGGGTTGGGCATAGAAAGTCAGAAAGTCAGCCTCCACACCTCCACAAACACATAAAAAGAACCACTGAGACCCAGATAGACACACTGACTTTCCACTTCAACTGATTTCTTGCGAAGCACTTTGCCGGAAGACTCCAGATCCAGATAGTATTCAGACAGAGACTCCAGATAGATCATGAGACAAGACTTTAGAACCAAGCTCTAGAACCTGAAGCAGAGGCCTAATACACAAGCTGAATCCTTCTCAGCAGGCCTCAGAATCCAGCAACCTAACCAAACTATTCAACAGCCTTGCCATGCTGTTTGCGACTGGCTAGAACCCTGTGCCAGAACCAGATCCAGACCCAGAAAGCAGCGCTGTATCCAAAACCCGCTTGATCCAGTCCAAGAGGCCAGACCAGACCGCTGTGACGTGATGGGAGCAGAACCTAGAGGGTCTGAGACCATCTGGTGGCGAGTGAAGTCCAAACCTGACCAGGTCTGTAACGAGGCCCATTTCCCTTCCAGTCCAAAACTAGGAGTGAGTATCCAGCCTAGAACTGTACAGAACCAATCTCTAAGTCTAAAGTAATCTTATCCCATCCATTTCAACCTGTCCAGAACTGCATTAATAGAATCGTGTGTCCATTTTGTTGATTTCAAATCTGTAAAACGCGCATCTCTCATTCTGAAATCTTGGCTTTATTTCTGAAAATCTACCTCCACAAAAATGTCCGTATCTTTTCAACCACACATCCTAGAAGCGAAATCTAACTGTAATTTTAAAGCTATGATCCTCAGCTTTCCAACAAACCCAAAACGACATTCCAATTCCTTATGGTTATTCCATAATCGCGATATAAGCACGCAGAAAAAGTGCAGCAAATTTAGAAATTAGCTCCATTTGACCACCTGTCAAAAATGCTGTCTTTTGCTTGCAACTACTGAATTTTGTTTTCAATCTGATAATCATTCATGAATCATTGCTAGTGTTGACCTGAACCAATCCAAAGTAGTTATCACTTATCCTGAATCTCCTTTAGCAAATTAAAATCATTTTTAGCATATTTTTCACTTCATTGCCATTGCATTCAAAGCATTGTGGCCTGTGTTTTAAAATCATCCCTGTTTCTCTAAGCTTGCTGGGGGAACTGGAACTGAACTGCATTTGATTGTATTCTAGAAACCTGTGTGCTCTCCTTTCCATCTCTTCATATTGCATAAGGGGGGGGTGAGTAGTCACAAGGGAAAAGTGATCATATTATCTGGTGATTGAAATCATATCAAGTTTATCCTGTGTTGCATTCTTTCATATCTTGCATTTCCTTGAAACCATACAAAGTATTCTCTGCTAACTTATCCTTTCTATACCAACTCCTCATTAAGAGAGTATGCTATTGTAATATTACCCATTGTTGACCACTATTATATCCATAAGTGTGCTATCAGATATTAATTTATTCATAAAAGTGTGATATATCTTGTTTAATTCTTCAAATAAATCTTTTAATTTGCACAACCAACCTATTTCTTGGCTCAGTGAGGTCAGGAGGATTCAAAGAGAGGGGCATTATATAAGGGTTCATCATCCAGATTTAAGAACTTGACATAGAAATACATAAATAAGGGCCTCCATTGGGCATCCCAGACTAGGCATTGACTTAGTTGGATTGCTGGATTGAAGTTATGTACAGAGTGGGGGCTTGTCCGGGATTCTGTATTAGGTCTACCACTTGTGCAGCTTAATACAGTGTGCTAACTGATAGGATATATAAATCATGTTGGATCATCAAGATGTGTTACGCTGTAAAAGCACCCCTCAAAAGGGAACACTCTCAGGAAACGGTATGTTTTGCAAAATAAAAAAAAACAAAATTCTGTAAGTCAGGAAGGAAATCAATTTCCAGAATGACGACGCTGGTAGACATGAAGATAGCGAGAGAGCACCCCTTACATAAGCTTTTTGTGAGAGGTGAGTGGGCTGAACAGGACCAGAATGTGTGGTTGCAGGCAATCACACAACAGGTCACTGCAACTAGGTTAGATATCTGGAGAGATCAGGGCCCCTTACACATGGCCCTGAGTGAACTATTCATGGCCCCTAAGGCCAAAGATGAGCACAACAAGATTGTCAGGATAGCGGCATAGTTATATTTATATATGGGAGCCATACAGGACAAATGTGCTGAAGGCCAAGATCTGGAAAATAGGCAACTGATGGCATTAGAGAAGGCCCAATCTGACCTGGACTCTTCTGAGCAGAGGCTGCACAGGAGCCAGGAGTCAGAAAATGATAGTAGACAGTATATCATTAAAATAAAGGAGGATATGGATATCCTGCAACAGGAAAAGGCAGACCAGGATACCAGAATTTTGGTTTTGCAGAAGGAGCATCAAGAAGGTTTGGACTCCCTACTGCAGAGACAGAAAAAGCTGGAGCAACAGATAGATTTCAACAGGGCATGCACAAAGCAGGTAGCCACCCTGCAAAGCAAATTGGATAAAGAAAAAAAGAGGAGAGCAATAAATTGATTTTGAAAGACCTGGATACCCAGGCGGAGTTTGATGAAGAATGCCAGAAAGCTGGTACCCTTCAAAGGTAGAGGGACGACCTGGCGGCACAGATGCAGGCTCTTACTCAGGAAAGGGATACCTTAGTTCAGGACGTCTACCACTTAAAAAAGAAAATGGAAGAAAATCACCTACCCTCCAGGGACTGGGTGACCTCCAAAAAGAGCACCAGAACTTGTTAGAGCACACCAGGAGGGTGGAAGATGCTCTGGCAAGAAAGGAGCAGGCCGGTAGGGATGGGACTCAGGAGGTAACCCTCCTGCAGCAAAGACTGGCCCAGTACTCCAAGACTAACCAAGCACAGAGAGAGAATGAGGCTCTCTGCCAGCACAATGATAGGCTCCAGCAACAGGTAGCCATGCAGTAGAGACTGATAGAGTCTAGTAAGGCCTTGATTGAGGAACTGAAAGCACAGGCTCTTGCATTGCAACAGGGAGAAGGGGTTGATAGAGTTGAGGTTCGCTGGGAAAGGGAAACACCTGAGCATAACCTCAGGAGCCCTAGTACAAGAGGCCTCCATCTCTCCCAGTCCCTGGACTCTGCCACCCCCAGGTCCCTTGGCGCACATGAGCCCAGGGCCACGGGGATGGCAGATTACTAGCCAGTCAGAAATATGGGGCTCATAGGCCAGTACCCCCCAGGAATGGATGGGCGGCCATCCGGGTACAGTGCAATTTAGTGGGGAACCCCAGGAGAATAGGCCCTCTAAGGGCATTCTGAAAACCTCTGCCCAGTTAGGTCAATGGGGGGGTACCCATCAAATCCGGGCAGCAAGGAGGAATCTGAAGAATCCCCTGAGCATCACAGGGCACAGGAGACCAGGTCCCCATATTCTGCCAGCCATTCCCAGGCTCGCAGAATCCGGGAAAACCTGGAAGAGCAGACGGGCACCTCTAGGAGCAGTGCCTCTGAGTCAGAGGGATGAATGGACCAGGGTTACCCGAACCAAGAAGGCCAATAAGGCAAAAAGGGCCTTGCTTAAGGACCCCTTAAAACAGATCAAAGCAATAAGGAGCGTCATCACTCCTTACCATAAGAACTCCAAGTATTCTGTTTCAGCAAATGATGGAGACTTTCCATTTGAAAGACAGCAGTAGCTGCATTCAGTACGTAAAATGGACATTCTCCCCAGAATACTCCAGTTTCTTTGCGGGGCTGGAGGACCAGAATCATTCAAGATGGTCCACATATAGGGCGGCCATCTTGAAACACTTTTCTGTTCACCGAAATACCCAAGAGGGTCGCAAGGCAGCCTACAATTTGCAATGTGGGGAGGATCAGGCCCCACAAGAATTTGTGCAGGAGTTGAAGTGTGCCTTTGCGCAGACTACCAAAAGGGTGCGCACGGATAGCAAAGAATTTGTTAACACTTTTTTCCATGCCTTGCCCAAATACATCATGGCCCAGTTAGTGAGAGATTTTCATGAGAAAAGGTCACTAGACTGGGTCATTGAACAGGCCACCCGATTGAGGTGCAGAAGCCCATAGAAAATAAAAGTAATGCTCAGAAAAGCCCCAAACCGACCAGCACCCCTGATGCTGCCAAAGTGGCAGAGGTAAAGGTTTCCCCCATTTTGGATTTGGAGATGGGGGGGCCTAAAAACTTGCCTGCACAGAATAATTCCAGGGGGATCCAGCCAAGCACCTAACCCAGGGAACCTCCCTCCTAACTTCCCCCAGGAGGGCAGAAATTCACCAAACCCAGGTATCCAGAAATTTTTCCCCAGGTATCCACCCAATTTCCAACCCCAAAATCATCCATCCTTCTTTCCCCACTTCCCTGAGCCCAGACCACCTAATCCGGGAGAGGGGAGGCCAAGGGTGGAGAGGTACCCAAATCTTCCCAACCCGGGGTACTACCAGAGAATGGATAGCTACCCTTCCTGGGATCAGACCTGGGGAGAAAACAGAACCCCGTATCAACCTGAGCGGGTTTCACAGTTAGAGTGTCAGGTCCAAAATATGGCACAGGATCTGGGTCGCATGCTGAGTGCTCAGCAGAACCCCCAGATGAGCATGCCGGTGCAGAATGCCCCAAATTCTGGACCTGGTGCTCCAGAAAAATGACGGGGCAGCACCCCGATAACCCACCGGTTCCCAGGGAGGAGGCACAAGGGGACAGGGGTGTAAAGCCTCGGAGGAAGCTTCCTTCCCCACTTGTAAACAGCCCCTGGAAACCCAGGAACCAGAAACAAAATCTCTTACCCCTGAAAGTCTGCCACACAAGGAGCACAGAGGAGGTAGGAGAAACAAAGAACCCAAACAGACCCACTTTGTGGAGGAGGTACAGATCTTCCAATTTGAGGGAGAGGGATCCTCAGAGGATCCTGGGAAAAGGATCTTATCCTTCAGAGATGGGGGAACTCCTTCCAAAGAAAAATGGGTCCCAAGGGATTCACATCCAGACTGGGTAGATGTGGGGACTGAGCTAGCGCCGCCCATCATCCCATCTCAGAACCAACAGCATCAAAATCCCCTAGTTCATACCCTTCCTGGTGACTGCATCCAAAAAGGGGGGGGGCAGCATGGAAGTGGAACCAGGGGAACCCAGAACTTTTCCTATTTCTAGTTGCCAACTTTTTCTTTCAGATTCCCAGGACTCTCCACAGAATTCTGCCCAAAACTCTTTCAATGTCCAAAACCAGAAAATTAGCCCACCGGTTGTCCAAAAACCAGAAAATTAGCCCACCGGTTGTCCAAAAATGTGTATTATCTGTGCCCTCTTGAGGAGAAGGAGGGAAGATACTATGCCCCGGTACAAGTACAGGGGCAGGGTACAATTTTGGCACTGGTGGACACTGGATCCCAAGCTACCCTTCTGTCCAGAAGGGCCTTTGATGAACTAAATTCAGGAAGGGGGGAGAACTACCAAATTCCTCTCACCTCTCTTCCTGGGCAACTTCAGAACTTTGACGGGAAGAAAATTCCCATCGAGGGGACTGCGGATTTGAACAGTAAAATTGGGCGACACAAGGTGAAACACCCGGTCATAGTAGTGACTCCAGAGGGCACCCCTTGTTTACTAGGGAATGACCTCCTGAGAAGGTTGTCACCCCTAATAGATTGTGTAAACAAGGTCCTCTGGACCCAGACTAGCCGACCAATAAAACTGAAACACAGTGTCAACCATGTTAGTTTAAACGGCACATGCCACATGGTTGAACAAAAATCTGACCAAGTAAAATTTCACTTCCAGAACAATCAAATTCCAGACGTGACAGTAATAGCAGTAGGACAACAGACTGGTGATGGGGGGTCCTCTCTATTTCTGAAAATCAACCTTCTTTCCAGTTTAAAGTGGTATTCCACACTGGAAGGAAACACTCTGAAATTCTTTACCAATCCACAATCAGACATTCCCACTCCTAAAGTCCAGAGAGATGTGAAATCAGCTCAGAGACTGGCTGATGTTCAGCAAATTGGAGAGCAGTTGTTCATCCCTGTTCAGTTAAATGAAGGAAAGCACTCTGTTCTTGCCTGAGTGTGTGTGAACAATGGTAAGAGCTTCATCAGCGAAGCCATGTTCCACCAACTCCCAAAAGATCGAGCCATTCCCACATTCAAACTGATAGACAAATGGGAAACGGATCTGGAAACACCCAATTCCAAACATCTACTGCCAAGCAGGTGTATGCTCTAAATCTCCATTGGCAACAAGAGCATAGTCCATAATTGTTGGGTTGTGCGAGACGTCACTGCCGCCTTTTGCTTAGGCAGTGACATTCTCAATCGCTTTGCCATTAGTTTGGACCTAATAAACTTCAAAGCTTGGTCCCGATTAGCGGATAATCCCATGGTTTTTGATGACCAAGACAAAGCATTTAGGTCAGCTCAATTGCTACCTTATGCAGTTGAAATCCAGATAGGAGAGGAAGTCACCATCCCAGAAAGGACCCGACAATTCTCCCTGGAAGTGAAAGTTAAAAGAGGACAAAAATTGAAAAACCCTGATGTTTATATTAATCTAAATGCTTCTCTCCAACAGCAAGGGTTGGGGGTAAACCCAACACCATTAGTCAATATAGAACATGACACCATTCCAATAGAGGTGGATAACAGCGACTTAAAGAGTATCACTCTAGCCGCAGGCACCATTATTGGAATGGTGGTTGATGACCGACATTTTTCCATTGATTTAGGAAATTAACTGTTAGGACCAATCCCCAAGGACTGTTTTGACAGTGACACTGATGACCATACAACACCAGACAGGAACTTTACCCGGCATGGGGGGAACTTCCTGGTGTACACTTCCTGCCCCTATGGTAAGGAAGTTGTGACTTGTGACTTCAGAGGGGATGAGGTGATTTTCCAGGTCCATGAGTGCTGCCTTTCCCACCTGGAGCCACCAGTCCAAATCAGCACTCTGACCAGGGACTTCTCCAGCCAGCTGGAGAAGGCTGCTGAGATAGCGAAACCGGAAGTTTTTCCAGGCTTCAGGCAGATGGTTGAAGAGAGAGTCAACCTAGCTGATGCCTGTGTGACTCTAGAGCAGAAGCAAAAGTTGAAACAAGTTTTCTTGGATTTTCAAGATCTCATTGTGGTGGACTCATATGACTGTGGTCGCACCAACATCCACACAACAATTCCCACTGACCCTGGCATGACTCCAGTGTTTGTGAAACAATATCGCTTGCCTCTCGCATCAATGGAGTCCCTTACTGAAATAATTAAGACCTTGAGTCCCGGGGGATAATCCGTCCAGTACACAGCACCTTCAATAATCCGGTGCTGGGAATATTGAAGCCAAACGGCCAGTGGAGACTCTGCGCCGACCTTAGGGAGCTCAACAAACGGGTCCATACTTCCCGATGGCCTCTTCCCTACATTGACCAAGGGCTGGCCCAGATCCAGGGGTCACAGGTATTCACTGCAATAGACCTGACCAATGGATACTGGACTGTGCCTGTCAGTACGGAGGACCAATACAAACTGGCTTTTACCTTTGGGGGCCAGCAGTACACCTGGACCCGGACTCCCTTAGGATACCTCGACTCTGGCAATGAATTCAACATTTTCCTACACAAGGCCATGCCCGACCTGGGTGCGAGGGGTAACTTGGATTATGTAGATGATGTCCTCATCAAAAGTTCAACTGTGGAGGAACACATAGCGGAGATCCGTTATGTTCTGACACAGTTGAGGGCCGCCTGAGCAAAACTTTCCTTTCAGAAAGCACAGTGGTGTAGAACCCGTGTTAATTTATTGGGGCATGAGATTACTCATCAGGGTCTCTGTCCCCAGGAAAAGAAAGTGGAAGCACTTCAGAAACTGAAAGACCCCACAACTCTGCGGGAACTAAGGAGCCTCCCTGGACTGACTAATTACAGCAGAAAGTTCATTGAGGGCTACGCAGAGATCACTAGACCCCTGATTCATCTCTTGAAGGGGGTCAAGTGGAAATGGGGTCCAGAACAAGCCGAGGCAGTAAGACAACTCAAAAGAAGCCTCTCACAAGCGCCCTGCCTAGCTTACTCTGTCAGAAACAAGGAGTTTTTCTTGGAGACAGGGTTCTCTAATACATGCTTGACTGCAGTATTATATCAAAAGCATGACAAGGTCAATAAAGTAATCTCCTATGCAAGTAAAACTTTATCCTCTGTGGAGGAATAATTCAACGATTGTGAGAAGACACTCCTGGCAACGGTGTGGGCATTGAAGAATTACCGCCCGTTTATCCAGGGGGAACACATCATAGTGGAACTAGCCTCTGCAATATACCCAAAGTGACAGAATCTGGGACGGAAATGTGAGTAATCCCCAAATTACTTCGTGGATTCTGTCAATTCAAGGCTTTCCTGTGGAGGTCAGATATGGCCAAAACAAGAAGAGTCCCCTCGCGCAAGGTCTAGCTGACTTGCATGATTGTGCCAGAGAAAACTGTCTCGAGGACGAAAGTCTAAAAATCAAGGACAACATGGAGGCATACCTTAATTCCCCACACAAAGTCTTTGAAGAAGGGAATGCCCACTGTCTATGTGGATGGATGCTCTTACCATGTTGACAACAACGGGGAACCCTCCGCTGGGTGCAAGATTGGTCCCCAAAGTAGTCACGTGGCAGAGTTGATGGCTATGCATCAAGCCATCCTCACTGCTGTCCAACATCAACTCCAAGAACTGGTCATAATCACAGATTCGGATTATGTACGGAAAGGGTTCGTTGAGCACCTGGTTAATTGGAAAACCAGAGGCATGTTATGTGCTAATAACAAGCCCTTGAAACACGGGAAGTTAATTCAAAACAATGATGATCTGGTCACCATGAATGGGATGACCATCTACTGGAAGAAGATCAAGGGTCATTCCAAAGTAGAGGGACCAGACAAAACTGGAAATGACTTAGCTGATCAGCTGGCCAAAACCGGGGCCATCCAAGGGGATCTAATAGAAATTGAGTCCCTGTTGGGGGAAATCCAGGTCACTGCTATCACTAGGTCTCAGACAAATGCTCACAATGAGCTTTCAACTGCACAATGGAGTAAGGAGACCCCAGATGCTGATTTGATTACGGCTCAGAAGGGGGATCCAATAATTGGTACATTTTACCAACACATTGAGGACCCTGAGAACTTTCCCCTGACGGATACCAATTACATTGGGAAAGAGGACCTCAGAGTGTTGATGAAATGTCCAAAAACGTTCAGAATCCAAGACGGTTTGTTGGCAAGGAAATCCCAAGCTGGTCATGATCAGTGAGTGGTTTCTACCTCATTCCGAAGCCTGATGTTAAGTCACGCCCATGATGCGGCCACCGCCGGTCATAGGGGGGTTTCAGACAACACTTCAAATCTTAAGAGAGGTTGCATACTGGCCACACATGGGGCAGGACCTCGACCAATACTTGAAGGGGTGTCTTGTGTGTGCACAATTTCAGCCAACATCCCTCACACACTGTGCGCCTCTCCAAAAGAGGGGGATGACACTGCCATGGTCAGATTTGCAAGTCGACTGCATAGGGCCCGTGATTCGCTCCTCTACGGGGAATAAGTACATATTGACGGTGACATGCTTATTTACTAAATGGGTGGAATGTCTCCCGGCCCCAAACTGCAAGGCAGAAACAGCAGCTGCCCAGTTGATCAATCACATCTTTTCGCGTTTTGGACTATCCCAAAGGATTGAGTCAGACAGAGGTAGCCATTTCACCAGCGAAGTAATGACAAAGATGTGGGAGAAACTGGGCGTTAAAAGGAAGCTACACATTGCTTACCGGCCAGCCTCTTCTGGTGTTGTAGAACGTTACAGCAAAACCATTGTGAGCATCTTAAAAAAGTTTGTGGCAGATTCTGGGCCAAGTTGGGATATTCGATTACCTCTCGTCCTAATGGCCATCAGATCCACCCCTTCAACTGCAACTAAAATGTGACCGTTTGAGCTGATGACTGGACGCAGGATGGTGCTTCCCAGCATCTCCTCTACAGGACCCAAGAGCAGACACTGATCAATGCCTCTGCAACTCATGAGTATGTTGAAAATTTAGGAAAACACTTTCAACATGCTTTTGCCTATGCACAGCGAAATCTAGAGAGATCAGGCGATAGCATGAAGACCCACTATGACCTGAAGACCACCAGAAAGGAATACAATTTAGGAGACCGGGTTTATCTGTACAATTTCCAAAGGAACCAGGCCAAACAGCGGAGGTTTCTGCCTACCTGGAAGGGACCTTTTGAAATTGTAGACAAGATCTCACCAGTCGCGTACAAGATCCGCATCCCCAAAGCTAGTTTGGTGGAGGGGGAAGACAAGTGGGTCCATATTAATCAGCTAAAGTTTTGCCATACCAGGCACACTCTGCAGCAACTGGAGCAGTCCTCTGGAACCCCAGAGGGGGCCTCTCCAGAACAATAACATTTCCAACCCTAAAATATCCCACACATAGTCCATAAAATATTATGATAAGAATGCAAATGTCTCCTGATTTATAAAATGTGCATGTTCACCCCACTACATTAATAGTGGTGGGGAAATGTCTACGAATATGTTTCTGCTGCTTTGCTTTGTCATCCTAGGAGAGATAAACCATGGAGACTGACCAAGGAGGATGACCCGGGGACCAGGAGCAAAAGATCCGAGGGGCCCGTGGTATCGCTCAATACTCCCATCAGGACTGGCGAGGAGAACCGATCGATCCACCCCTGATGGAGAAAAAAATGCTGAACTTGCCACCTATGGAATCTGGAGAGATGATGCGGACATCCCAGTCTTGCGAAGTTCCATCGATGAAAGTTCAGAAGGGCCATTTATAGAGGGGGGATTGTGGGATGTTTTAACCCACTCATCTAAGCCCTACAAAAGAACTGTGCATTACTGGTAGCAGAAACATCAGAATGGCCACTGGAAAGCATGCTGCTCGCCAGAGATCATCCAAAAATGCACAGTAAAAATCTGAAAGATAGGCTGCCATCCACTCTTGCCTATCTTAGTGAGCAGAGGAGGTCACTGCCTAAAACCACCATTGGGATACCCACACAGTAGCCTGAAGCCACTTGGAAATAGCAATACTGATTGCCAAAAGCAACCCAGAGCTGTTTGGGAATTCATTTTCTTGATCGTCAAAATTGCTAAAATCATGGCTCACAAAACCACCAAAAGGATACAACTTCTTGTTGGGTGTTCTACATTACTCTACTGCACGAATCCACACCAGTACAATGTCAGCAAGAATCATGTGTTATTAGGACAAATCCCATGTTAAAGACATTTGATTTAAAGACAGCTGTCAAAAATGGGTGCAATACTGGTGCTCGCCACTGACAGGTGCTGGCTATTCCTAATCCTGACAGGAGAGCTGTCTTGCAGAAGCTAAATAAGCCAAAGCAGAGAAGTCTATCAAAATGCCATATAGAGTGCCACACATTGATTCAATGTTGAAAAAGACTTGGCTTAGAGAGATATTGCTTATTTTAAAGTTTATAATGTTATATTTTTTTACAGGGAACTCTATTGAAATTGACTAGAAGGCAATCTGATTTAGCTAAGACTTCAAAAGGTTTGCTTTTCTATGAGAACTCTTCACACCTACTCTTCTCAGGCCTCTACACCAGAAGGCAGGAAATCGCATGGTCCTGATAATCAGATGGAGAGTGGCACCCTGGACTGATGCTTTTCTGGCAGGAAAAACAAGACAATAGACTTTTTCAATTGAATAGAATATGCTGATTTTGGGTGTAACTGTCAACACTGCTCTGGGAAAAACAAGACATGTGACCTCTGAGTCAGAGCCAAGCTTCTGGGGGCGGAGATAAACCAATGGGTGAATTCAATTGAGAGCAAATATATGTTTTATAAAATTGCAATTTACAAAGGGTTCCAAACTGACATAAATGTACAACTTTGAGAGTCTTGAAATGAAAAATGCACTCACAGTTCAAGACTAAGTTGATGTTCTGAGGCCAAGCCCCGTAATTATTAATATTGTGGATGCAGCGTTTATGCTAGAAACCTAAGAACTTCCAGTAATATGCTCAGAGAGGGTGTGTACCTCTGTGTAAGATTTGGTGCAAAACCAATATTGCAAAACCCACTAAAGTCGCGAATAAGTTGTCATTTCTGAACTCAAGCTCTTAGAAAGATCAGGGTTGAACAGAGTCCTGTCTTAATTAATCTGTGATGTGTACATGTATTCTCAACAACTTGTGTATCTGGGAAACATGTTTGGTTATGAAAAATGGTTTCTCTAAGTAAAAGCAAAGGGGAGGGACTTCAGCCAAGCCATAAACATAGCATCACTCTGACTCATTCTGACTCACTACTCCTTTCTCCAGTCAGAGGACAGTAATTCATTTAACCTCTCAGGATCCTCAGAGGGTTGGACATAGAAAGTCAGCCTCAACACCCCCTTTGGAAACACATAAAAAGAACCACTGAGACCGAGAGAGACACACTCACTTTCCACTTCAACTGATTTCTTGAAAAGCACTTTGCCGGAAGACTCCAGATAGTATTCAGACAGAGACTCTAGATAGATCCAGAGACAAGACTCTAGAACCAAGCTCTAGAACCTGAAGCAGAGGCCTAATCCACAAGCTGAATCCTTCTCAGCAGGCCTCAGAATCCAGCAACCTAACCAAACTATTCAACAGCCTTACTGTGCTGTTTGCGACTCGCTAGAACCCTGTGCCAGAACCAGATCCAGACCCAGAAAGCAGCGCTGTATCCAGAACCTGCTTGATCCAGTCCAAGAGGCCAGACCACCGTGCCGTGCTTTGAGCAGAACCTGGAGGGCCTGAGACCATCTGGTGGCGAGTGAAGTCCTAACCTCACCAGATCTGTGACGAGGCACATTTCCCTTCCAGTCCAAAACTAGGAGTGAGTATCCAGCCTAGAACTGTACAGAACCAATCTCTCAGTCTATGGTAATCTTATCCCATCCATTTCAACCTGTCCAGAACTACATTAATAGAATTGTGTGTCCATTTTGTTGATTTCAAATCTGTAAAACACACATCTGTCATTAACTGTCATTTTAAAGCTAATATCCTCAGCTTTCCAACAAACCCAACTACTTATGGTTTTCCCATAATCGCGATATATGCACGCGGAAAAAGTGCAGCGAATTGAAAAATTAGCTCCATTTTACCACCTCTCAAAATTGCTGTCTTTTGCTTGCAACTGCTGAGTTTCATTTTCAATCTGATAATCATTCATGAATCATTGCTAGTGTTGTCCTGAACCAATCCAAAGTAGTTATCACTTATCTTGAATCTCCTTTTGCAAATTAAAATCATTTTTAGCATATTTTTCACTTCATTGCCATCGCATTCAAAGCATTGTAGCCTGTGTTTTAGAATCATCCCTGTTTCTCTAAGCTTGCTGGGGGGAACTGGAACTGAACTGCATTTGATTGTATTCTGGAAACCTGTGTGCTATCCTTTCCATCTCTTCATATTGCATAAGGTCGGGAGTGAGTAGTCACAAGGGAAAAGTGATCATATTATCTTGTGTTTGAAATCGTATCAAGTTTATCCTGTGTTGCATTCATTCATATCTTGCATTTCCTTGAAACCATACAAAGTATTCTCTGCTACCTTATCCTTTCTATACCAACTCCTCATTGATTAAGAGAGTGTGCTATTGTAATATTACCCATTGTTGACCACTATTATATCCATAAGTGTGCTATCAGATATTAATTTATTCATAAAAGTGTGATATATATCTTGTTTAATTCTTAAAATAAATCTTTTAATTTGCACAACAAACCTATTTCTTGGCTCAGTGAGGTCAGGGGGATTCAAAGAGATGGGCGTTATATAAGGGTTCATCATCCAGATTTAAGCACTTGACATAAAAATATATAAATAAGGGCTTCCATTGGGCATCCCAGACTAGGCATTGACTCAGTTGGATTGCTGGATTGAAGTCACTCACAGCTCCAACAATTAGCTTTGCCTGGATGAAACATTATAGTGTTGACAACCTCCTTTTGTGATGTTCAGTGCTTAATGTCACACTGTTGTTTCTGTACTCCAGAAATGCACAAGGCTCTGGATAGCCCATGTTGTTGTAAATGTATTGTTAAAAATGAAGGAAAACATGTTTTGTATTATTTAAATCTTGTTTTAGTTGATTGGATGGTACATATTTGAACTACTAATTTGGAATTAACACAGTGTCCTTTTTGGGTTGTATTTTTATCTTTTAAAAAAATTGATATGTTTAATAAACAACCGATGGTAAAAGACTTTGTTGACCGAATATTGAAAGTTTGCATCCTATGTTCATGTATGACCACATCAAAGGACTGCAAGTGTGATCTCTCACCATGATTGTTCTTGATTATTTAATAGTATCCCTCTAGCACTAAAATGTATTCCGTCATAGAAAGGGCCAAATCTATTCATCGTCTTACCCATGCTTATGGTGTCATCATTGAACACCTTCTGAAAGTGAGAGCACCATTTTTTTCTGGCTGAGATGAATCCTGTCCTGCTCGCCTGCATGACCTCAAAGCCACTGCCTACCATCTGCCAGAACTGTTTGCTATTATTTGTTAAGACTGCCTGTTCTGATAAATCCCACTTTTTCACAATATATTATGTTTTTTCCTTTCTCAACAGTTTTTTGTAATCCCTTTTGAGATTATTCAACATATCGAAATGCTTTAGTTTCTCTCTATCCAGGGTGTATATTCTTTTCTTGAATGCCCTACACTCAAAATCATACCATGGCGGATCCCTTGGTCTGTGGTTTTTCAATGTTGTATTCAATGTTGTATTCAGATAATGAGAAGTGCTCATTCAGTGTGTTGATTCAATGAATTTATCATACAGATGGACTGTACCCCTACCAAAAAAAGCATCAGTCAAAATAAGGTTGTTAATGTTACTAGTCATTGGGGCATGGATATATTCACTGAATTTTACCATATTGAGACTTTTCATTCTCTTCATATATCAAGACAGGTCTGATTCTGTCATATCCCGAAACTTTATTACTGTAACTAGCAGCAGATGGTCGCTCTACACCCTGCAATCTCAAAACTGGCTATTTTGGGAAATAGGTGACAGTCCACAATGCAGTAATCAATAGTGGAAGCATAGCTGCCCCTCAAAAAAGTGGAAAAGGGGGGCGGTCACCCGCCATCCTACAATTTAAATCAAATAGAGCGTATTCCCTACAAATAGCTCTCATAACATTTCCCCGTCTATTGGACATAATGGAAAAGGGCATACAGCTTGGGATCCTGCACACTTTCTCCGAGATTCTGGTTTATGCATCTGACTTGGATGGAATGCCTAGTTTAGTATTAAAATCACCCACAATGATAACATATTCCCTAGGATTAGATATTAGGGATCTCTCAAAAGAATCAACCAGTAATTTGTCCCTAGCCTTGCTAACTCTAAGAGGCAGGTAAACATTTAAAACCATACAATTTTGTTCAGAACCCCATCCCCTAAATGAGAAAGTCATAAGAATATACTGTTTGTTCAGGAGTTGCTCTATTTCAAATGGCAGCTCTGAGCGAAACCATGTAGATAGGCCTCCCCCATAGAGCTTTTCCTGGCGGGCGGCAAAAAACATGTATAACCTGGCAGAGTAACAGGCCCCAGTTTCCTGGAAGCAGACAATGTCATAAGAATGAATAAAAACTAACCAATGTGCATCAAGTAGATTATCGCTTAGACCAGTGATATTCCAGGAAATAATACTTAGACCCTGAAACCTTGTGGGTTACCGCTGAGTAGGCGGGACTGAAGCCTGCTTTGAAGGGCTCATCGTATTACCATGCGAGTGGCGAAAGGGGTCTAGTAGTGTACTGGAGGGATATCAAGAATGGATGTATTTGAAGAGGGGGTAGTCAGGCTGCTTGTCCGTCTAAGATCTGGCAGATTAATGGAAGTCAAGACATCATGCCAGTCATCATGCCGATGGCACTGCTTTGATTTGACGTCCAAGAACACCTCAATGCCACTTCCCAAAAGTGCTTCGCTGCACTTTATTATAAACATCCTTAAAGAAGGGTTATTAAAACCAAAACACACGCTACAGCTTCCACAGTACATGCAATGCAACACAATTCGAACTGAGGTCAAAACCTTAAATGATATGTAAGAGACCCCCAAAATGCTGCGCAGCGCACTGATGAGTGAGCGTTTATCAGTTTTTAATACCATGATTTTTACCGTTAAAAGTGCAGATCAGGTTAAGTGCCCTTCAATCTTCCAGCGGATCAGGAGGGCAACAGGCATTGTTTTTACATTTAATCTGTGATTTTGTTTTCTGAGGAAGGTGCCATAGATCCACTTAGAACCAGCCGTGGAGCAGAAAGCACCCGAGGGGTACAAATCAATGAGCCCTTCCTCTCAACCACAGGCGGTTTGTCCTTTTCCATCCCCATCAACTCAGACGGTGTGAATTGTGAGTCCAAACAGTTTCCAACTGACAGGGATGGATATGGTTTGTTTCACCTAAAAAACCTGACCTACTGCCCACGTGACCACATTTATTTTACCTACTGCAGAGGAAGGCCCCCTGCATTCCCCCCTATAGCAGGGATGAGCCTCGCACCACCCCGGACTTCCCCCGACCTCAACCTATTCCCTTAACCCACCACACATCTATTTTTTTATTAAAGTGTACCGTTTGACCTACCGAATTAGCTCAAAAAGATGCAGTCAAAAGGGAGTAGGTCAAGTTGGTATTAGGTCAACTATGCCAATACCGACACGGACCGATCAGCTTGCTCATAGTAGGTATGTAAGTTAGCTGTGGGCACAGTCATAAAGAACGTGCTGTCTGGGGACAAGGACCCCAATACTACCAGGTTGCTACTGACTGCTTGCCTCGCTCTCAGATTCAGAGGTGAGCTTGCACCACTATGGGCCCTGCCAGCCCCATGTATTTTACCACCATTTGCGGGCAACCTTCTATCCACAGATCTTCTTTCACTTGATCATCAGGTTGAGAGCTTCCAAGATCCCCCTGTTTGCTAGGCCCAAAGGGATGAGCTCTGTCGATCTTATAGTGTGTAATGAACTTAACGCTGGAACAGGTATTAGCCTAGTTTCAGAAAGGGGGGTGAGGATTTGTCCACATTTTTAGGGAGAATATTCAAAGCTTTCTCCACAACCCTCAGAGAGTGGTCTACCACATTAACACCCTTGCCATTGCTTGTGGGGTTGGCAGAGGCTAATTCTCTTTATGTTGTCAGAATTCCATCACATTTTTCTTCCCCAAGGGCAATACGAGCCAGAATAATATCTGCAAAATGAATATCCACTGACAAGGCAGAAGGAACAAATGGTGATGGGCCACAAGCAGGGCTCCTAAAAATGCCACAAGCTTCCTCCATTAAGAAACTCTGGTCTTGTAAGTTTGACCTTGATCCAGATGAGGGCAGATGAATATCTCTCAGAAGGTCTTGTGTTCTAGAGGTTGTCACTCTCAATGGGGAGGTACAGGCCAACCCAGACTTCCAGCCCTCCAACCACTCCTGATTTGCTCCAACCTCAGTAATCACTGAGGCGATTTCCGGTGTACTTGGATAAAGTGTACAGCCTTCTAATCTGGCACTCTCATCCAAATGTATTAAATTATCTTATCACCTTGTCTACTCGCTCCCTGACCAGACAGACCAGACAGCAATTCCAGGTCAGGCATGATTAATGATGTAGGTAATGAGGCGGGCAAAGTCAGTGGCTCAATGGACTCATTTAAACTGTCTACAGTCACTATATCCGTCTTCCCAAAAGATTCCCATTGAGGTACTTCACTTGAGAACTCCAAACATCTCTTATTAGTCATGCGGTCTATAGATCTCTCCATTATCTCCTAAACCCATCTGTCGGAGGAAGCGGAAACAGCCATGGGATAAGCCCCTCTATCCACAAGTGCTGTGCTAAGCAGTGCTGATGAGGCTCCTGAGTTCTCTTTGTCATTTTTCAAATCAATGTTTGCAAGGTCCCCTTCAAATAAGCATCTACATTTGTCTCCATGATGGAACTGGTGAGGAAACCCACCACAAATTCCGCAGCCATGTTCACAATCATAGCTAAAACTGAAGATGAGTGTTGGTCATCAGGTTGAAGTTGATATTTCTGTTAGAGTGATAAGAGCATAAAATGTGAAGGACTCTCCAGTTGCTGGAGGCCTATAGCCTTAAGCTCCACCCCACAAACTGTAGCTGATGGCTCTGAAGGGGGTTGAGGGGTATGCTGGTCAGAAACTAGTCCTAACCACTCTGGTAATATTATGGAGTCCACAGCATGCTGGCTTCTGGGGGGCCACTCAATTGAGGGCTGCAGGAGGCCTCTTGTAACCAGGGTAGTCACTGGTTTAATAAATCTCCCCTGTTTAGAGGTCTGTCTCCCACTCCCACTCCCAATCCTGGGCATTATTACAGACTTACGGTTTTCCTATAGTTTTTCAAGCTTACCACAACTCAAATCACACTACCAAGCAAGCTCACTGTGCTATCTAAGACTGCTTTGAAGCACACTGGGGATTGTATGTTTGGTAAATGTGAATTCACTATGCCATGTTACATGTTCCTTATGCTCCTTAAACCATGTGAGCCGTTGGATCTACAATATCAGCACCCACTGATGCTATGGGGGAGAGTTCTCCTCCCTAACCCTCCATGTCCCCTACCTCCACAGCACACCACTCCACTGTACTTCACTTCCTCCACTGTAGATCTACACAAAATAATGCGGGGCACTCCCTTTAGTTCTCCTAAATAAGTCAGCCAAGAAGGTCTTCCAGCAATAGCAGTGTAAAGTACAAAGTCCCCTCTCAGCCAAAATTTAGGAATACTTTGGGCAGTGTTCAAAGTGGAAGTCTTGAGTTGGCTATCCCTGACCTGTTCCCCACTTTGTATATTTTCTCACTCTGTGTTAAATCCCTGAATAAGAGTTTAGTTCTCAAAGATGTAGTGTTGGCCTTCATTCAAACCCCTGCCATCCCCATGATAGCTGAAAACGGGCTTCCCTGGTTGAGTGGAATTCAGTTTAGGCCAAATAAAAGTCTCCCTGATGCCTCAGTCTACCTTTCTTAGGTTGTGTGGGTGCGGGCCAGCAAAAGTGAAATTTGTCTGGCTTCCAGATGTATGAACGCGCCATAGATGGTTAAGTACTAGGCCATTTACCAGAAAGCACATGGAAACCTTTGCAACTAACTGGGGAGAATATCCTCATTGCTGGCTGTGCTCATGACCCCTGGTCCTCATAAATGTGCAAATCCTGCTTCTTGCTTTTGATCTGGAGGGAACAGCTGGATCGACATGCACTGAGCCCTGAATGCTCCCTTAAAAGCTCATGTACTGTGATACACACCAGAACATAACTAGTAGCCCCTGGAGCCCCAGCTGGAAGCTCAATCACATTGATCCTGCTGTTCATCATTGCTGCTCCATTATGGGACAACCTGTTATTGACCCCTACTGCTGTCCTTCCTAGAGTGACCCTCCTGCAATTTGTCCTGGAGCCTTTGGCCTGACTGGAGCATTCTGTGACCTTTTTCAAGGGTCACTATTGTGCTTGATTGCTGCTGCTGCAGTTCAGTCGAGCTTTTAATGGTTTGCCTTAAAGTGGTCTTCCAACATCTCCAACAGTGATTTATTTTGTGAAGTCATCTCCAGGTGCTCTGTTTGCAAATCCTGCTACATGAACCAGCACCTCAACCAAACAAAATCCCTTCAATACAACAGACCTCGGGAACCAGTACTCCTGTGCTTCCTAAACCTCTTACATCAGTATTAAACAGATCCTAGAGGACCTATGACTTTTTTTGTTCTGTCATTGGTCCTGTTCTAATTGGTCTTGTGGCTTTGCCTGCAATCCTTTAGTCGAGGGCCCGAGACTGCAACATTAATTTCCACAGGGCTTGGCTCCATCTCTGCAATCCTCCAAAACATTGAATCTTCTGATAGGATCCCTGTTGTTGCGATCCTCAAGGCTGCCTTTATGGAGCCCTCCCTCCCTGTAGTAAAGCTTACTTGTATTTTTAAGACAGCCAGGAGCTGACTACTGACTGTGCCCTTTTAAACTCTACAGACACACATTTTGACTGGGTGATTAATATTTGTTTAGATTAGGTTTGGGGATTTTAGGGACACTTTACTGTTTTTAAGTAGATACTTTCTATTGCTTATCTTTACATTTATTGTGTTTGTGTAAATTTTACTTTATGACCAGCACAATCCCCTCCTAATGGAGCAGCCAGCGTGGTCAGTCGTATTACCATTATGAAAATCAGGACTAACTTTTTTTTTTATTTCTTTTTTGTTTTCTTTTAACAACAACAAAACACATAACATACAAACAACCTTAACATAAATGGCTTATTGGCTCATTGTATGGATCTTGCCCTTCCGTTGTAGTTTCATAGTTCCCACAACAACCTTGTTAGTTCAGTCCAGACCTCCCGTTGGGTCGAACACCAGGTCTGGTACGTATAATGTTCTATTCTTGGGCTTCGTGCTTGGCCTTTCTATTTCGTCTATGGACCCTCTGTTTCCGAGGGATCTTCGGAGTTTCCCTCCTCCGGGTGGCCAAAGAGGTCTTGTATTAGTGTGTTACATGCAGTCAACTTGTGCGCAGTTTCACCTTCCCCTCTTATCACTGCTCTCGTCTACACCACTGGCTCTGGCTTCTGAAGGTCTGCCCACCATGCTTCTACGCGTGGGCCCTCCCTTGACTTCCATGTCATTGCTATCCTTCTCTTGGCCAGTATACTTATTAAATCTTTCATCTTCGCCAGATGCAATTCGTTTTTACCCCTTCTCGAGAAGAGGCCCAGTAGGTACTTTTCGGGCTATTCCGCCTGGATTTGAAGTCTGCGTCCTGCTATCTTAAGTCTAATCCCGTCCTAGTACTCTTGTATCACTGGGCAGGACCAGAACATGTGTACCATGTCCCCTTCTTCCGATGAGCAGCAGGGGCACCCGCTCTGGCCTCCCATCTGGACTTTATCCATCTTTTTGGGTGTGAAATATGCTCTGTGTGTTACGTATAGATGCGCCTGCCTAAATCTTGCATTTCTGGATACCTTTTTTGGGTATCGTAGGGCCCTGGTCCATTCTTGATCGCTGAGGGGTCTCCCCAACTCCTCCTCCCAACGCTGCCTCGTGTGTTGCTCCTGTGGGTTTTTAACTTTCAATAGCTGTTCATATAACCTGGAGGTTGTGTGCGTTCCCTCTGCAATGTCATACCATACGTCCAATGCTGTTTCCTCATCCTGGTCTTCCCAATCTGGCCATGTTCTCGTAATGTTTCTCAGCATGCTGGTATATAGGATGAATTGACCCACATGTATTTCATATTCGTCTACCATTTCGTGGAAGTCCGCTCACCTTCCCTCCCTCCTCAGGTCTCCGATTTGTGCTACACTTTTAGCCTCCCAATGTGCTCGATATGTTGCTAATGTATTTGTGTTCCCTCCCTGAAGGCCCGCTAGAGGGATTTGCGTCAACTGCAGATCTTTTACCCCTTGGAGTTTCCACACTCTTTTCCATAAGTCCACCTCAATGTTGAGCATGTTCGGCAGGGTTCTGAGCCGGGGTCTGTCGAGCCATAGTATTTCCCTTAGATAATATTGTTTCAGTGCTGGCTGGAAAATGTGTGTGTCTATTGTTTCATCTTCCCCCAGCCATTTTACTGCAAATTGTAGCTGCCCCGCTAAGTAGTACCTCTCGAAGTCTGGTAGTCTGATACCCCCCTCTTTGTAGTCCTTCTGCAGGGTCCTTATTGCGATCCTATTTCTCCCTCCCCCCCATAGGAATGAACGCGTTATCGTGTTTAGTTTAGTGAAAAAGGCCCTGGGTATGCTGTATGGGATGTTCGTGAGGAAGTATAATAGACGGGGCAGCACCACCATTTTCAGGAGGGCTGATCTTCCCATCATTCCCAGTGGGAGTGTCCCCAGAAGGTCATTGACCGCCGTGTCCTTTCTAGAGCGACGGGTGTGTTGGATGTATGGGTATCAGCGGTGTCATGATGTATCCCTATACCCAAATATTTGAAGGTGCCAAGGAGAAGAGGAGGGACTTCTCTTTATTAATCGCTATGCCCGAAAGCCTGGTGTACGCCCCGATCGCTTCTAGGAGGCAGGGTAGGTTTGTGGTTGGTTTGCTTACGAATAGGAGCATATCATCCACGTATAGCGAGATTTGGTGGAGTACCCCATCTATGTCCAGTCCGGTGTCTCTATATTCTGCTCTAAGGAATACCGCAAATGGCTATAGGGCCAGGATATATAACATTGGCGATAGCGGGCACCCCTGATTGGTTCCCCTATGTATCTTCCACTCCTTGGAAATTAATCGTCCAGTTTTCACCCTTGCTCTGGGTTCCTTAAATAATAACCTGATCCATTGGAGGTACCCATCCCCGATACCAAAATGGGCGAGTACACCCACTAGCCATTCCCAACGCACAGAGTCGAAAGCTTTGACAGCGTCCAAAGACACTATTACGCTGTCGTCTTGTAGTTGATTTGTCTCATCTATCACGTGGTGAAGTCTGCGGAGGTTCCAGGACGAGTTCCTTCCCGGAACGTAGCCCGGTTGGTCCAGGTGAATCAGCATGGGTATTACCTGTTTTAAGCGGTTGACTAGGACTGCCGTTAGTATTTTAGTGTCCTGATTAATAAGGGATATCGGCCTATAGGAGGCATATTTCCTGGGGGGCTTCCCTGGTTTGAGGATCGGGACAATTATTTATTCCGACAGGCTGGTCGGGAGACGCATGGTCTCATATGCATCTTGGAATGTCTCTAGTAGTTTCGGGGCAATGGCGCTCTTGTACGTCTTGTAGAACTCTCCCGGAAGCCCATCCGGGCCCGGGGTTTGGCCGGTGGGACGTTCTGTGATCACAGTCTCTATTTCCTCCACCGTGAGGGGTGCATCCATTAGCTGGACCTGTTCTTCCTCCAGCCTCAGCAACCCTATTTCTACCAGTGCATCTGCTATGTCCTCCGGGTCTATTTCTGGATTTGGGGCGTACAGTTGCTCATAGAAATGCACAAACATAGCTTTAATGTGCTCTTGGTGCCTAATCTCTGTCCCGGTGTGGTCTTCTAGCACCATTATGGGATCTTTTTTACTCTCCTGTCTGGTGAGCCAGGCCAGGAGCCTACTAGGTTTATCCCCTTCCGCGTGTAACCGCTGTAGGTACCTCCCATAGTTTAGCCTCCCTAGTTTTTCCCAGAGCAACATACATTTAATTCGAAGCTCTATCAGCTCTCCCGGTTCCTCCCCCTCTAGCCCCACCCGTTGTTCTCTCAATTTTATCACCCTCTCAAGTTCATTTAACTCCCTCATGGCCGCCCCGTCAATCCTCCTGTTTTGCCTATTGCCGCTCCCCTTATTACCACCTTAAATGCGTCCCATAATACGGCGCCACTCTCAACACTGCCCTCGTTCTGCTCAAAATAATCATCGATCACCTCCTGGAGGTGTTCCTCAAACTCACCCTCTCTCAGGGCCTCTGCTCGAAGTCGCCATGTTGGGATAGGGGCTTTCCTATTGGTGTGTGCCCATGTCGCCACTATTGGGGCATGATCAGAAAGTGTGCGTGCTTTAATGGTGATTCCCGTGATATCTTGTAGTGATTCCCTGGCCGCGAATATATAGTCTATACGTGTGAATGTTCCGTGTGGTGCGCCATAGTGTGTATAACCCCTCCCTTCTCCATGTACCTGCCTCCATACGTCCGCTAGCTGTAGCTGCTCCAGGATCCTATGCAGTTCTTTGGCTGGGGGCGCCCGCTTCTTGTGTTTATTATCAGACCTGTCGAGGAGGGGATTCAAGGTGCAGTTGAAGTCACCGGCCCAGATGAACGTAGCCTCCCTATATTGCGCTAACTTGGATGCTAGCTTTTTGAAGAAGTCTGTTGCATCATTATTCGGTGCGTAGGTGTTGACCAGGCACGCCTCTTTGTTTTCTAGCATGCCATGCACTAATACCAGCCGTCCCTCTGTGTCGATCTCCTGCTTGAGTAGCTGGAACGGGACCCCCGGGGCAATCCATATTAGTACTCCTTGTGCGTAATTTGAATATGTGGCGCTGTATATCTGTCCTCCCCATTTCTTATCCACCTTGGCGTGTCTGTCTCTTGTGAGGTGTGTCTCCTGCAACATCGCTATCTTAATTTTCATCCGGTTTAGCCAGGCATAAACCCTAAGTCTCTTGACATACGCATTGAGTCCTCTCACATTCCAGGTAGCTATTGTCAATTCGTCTGGTCCCATGATCTTCTCTGTTTGCCTGGCTTCATTATCCCACTGCCGTGTCCTTGCACCCTGCCCTTTGGTCTCCTCGTACCTATCTCCCTCGGTGTCCTGGTCCTGGATCCTTGCCTCTTGATGCAGCCACTGCTGCTGTCACAGGGTTCTGCCCCATGTTACTCCGGTCGCTTATTGTCTGTATTATTTTAATGTCCTTTGCAATTGTCCTTCCGTAGTTTGTGCCGTGTGCCGCCCATTCACTCCAATCAACGTCCTTAACTTCAACAGAAACTGGAAAACTAACGCCCAGCCACCCTCCCCCTGCTCGGGCTCCGCCGCTTCTCTCGTCATGCTCCTGTGAGAGGGGCAGACTCGCCGCAGCGTGATGCCTTAAAACTGACATCCAAACTAGTAGTTCATTCTCACTCAGCCAACACAGCTAAAGTGGGGCTGATTGCTCCTCTCTCCTTTCTTCTAGCTTCTTTTAACTTATGTAATGCTTATTTTCTTTGTTCCAGGTTGCCTTTGTTACTCCTCATCGGGGTCTATTTCCGGGATTGCTAGCGTTTCTCTGCCTCAGCTGAGGGATGCCTTGTGAGTCCATCCAACTGTGGGCCTCTTCGGTGGAATCGAAAAAACATGTCTTGCCTTGATGTATCACCTTGAGTTTAGCGGGGAACAGGAGCATGTTTCTCAACCCCGCGATCCCTGAGGCGTTCTTTTGTTGGGCCGAACTGTGCCCGTTGCCTCTGAACCATGGCCGTATAGTCCGGATACATTGTGATCTTGGAGTTTCTGATGATCCCCCCCTCCTTGAGAATGCTAGTATTTTCTCCCTGTCTTTGTAGTTCATGATCCTAGCAATCATCGCTCTCGGGCGGGGGCAACCGGCTGGGGTCTTCCGGTCAGGGCTCTGTGTGCCCTTTCTACTACAAAGCCCTGGGATAGTGCACCCGCTGCGACCTCCTGGAGGAGCATGTTTTCCATGTACTCGGTGGGGTCTTTGCCTTCCTCACCTTCCGGAATTCCAATTATGCGGATGTTGTTCCTCCGCGCTCTCCCCTCTGCATCTTCCGCTCTCCTGTCAAGAACCTTGATTCTCTGTAATAGCTCCGACATCTGTGTCTGCGTTACAGCAACCCATGCCGTATTTTGCTGCACCTGCTGTTCCGTCGCTGTCACTCTCTCTGGTAAAGTTCCTTGCGTCCTGGCGGAGGAGGCCCACATCTACCATTACTGTATCCAGTTTATTTTCTAGAGATGCTTTCAGAGCCCCCATTGCTGTGTCCATTTTGTTTTCGAGGGATGCTTTCATGGAGGCGATTGCCTCCAGTATCGTGCCTCCGTTAGCGGCTTCCGCTGGGTGTGGGGTGTCATCTGTGGCTGCTGCCTTGTCCGCTGACGGCGACAGTTTGTGTCCAGATGCCTTTGTAAAGGTTTCCATGATTACTTGCTTGGTTTTTCCTTCAGTTTTCTTGTTTGGCATCGCGGGGGGTACCTTCCTGTGCCTGTGTTGCCAGTACCAGTCTTGTCTGTGTCCCACGTGCCATAGCCCCTATTTCTTCCCCCGCCCTGCTCTTCCTGCTCCTCAGTGTTTGCGGGTCTCTCCAACATATGTTTCTCAGGCACCTTCCACCTTCTAATAGGGTTATTACACTCTTCCGGCAGGGCGTTGGGCCCTCGGTGCTCCCAGCGCTTTTTGCTGTCAGATGTCGCCTGTGGGATGTCGCCTCGGGCTCAGGCCTTTCCCGTGCCTGCTGCGTGTTTCCCCGTGTTGCCTGCGTTGCGTATGAGCGCTCCGGGAGTCACCTCCCCGTATCAGGGGGTAGGTTCGCCCCTATGTCGGTGTTCGCCGGCACTGGGGTTCGGCTTCAGAATTGATACAGGGGTTTTCTTTCCTTCAGCCTCACTGCCTTCTCTGTGGTGCGGCTTTGTGTGCCTCTGACCCCCTCACTGGGTTTCACGGGCGGGGTTGGGAGCCTTTGGCGGTCTTCTGGAACCAATTTATGCTAGTTTTATCGGATTTTGTCAGGATCGCTCTGGAGCTCCTCAGTGGCACATCTCACTACATCGGCTGCTTAGCCACGCCCCCCGAAAATCAGGACTAACTTAAGGGACACCCTGAGCATACACAATTGGTTGGTCTTCTCAAGTTATCAGCACAGAATTTGTAGAAAATATCTCTAACAATAGTCATCTTTCCAGGGGAGCTCCTGGATGATGTCACATGTAACTTGTGTATCCACTCTCTTACCTCTACATTTCAACATCTGCATGACACCGCTATTAGACAGTATCAACAGATCTCGTATCTCCTGCTACTACTACGCGGCTGACCCACAATAAATAAACATTATGAACCACCCATCACAAAACGCTCCAGACAAATTATTTCCTTGCACAGGCTGGACGAATGGATGACATCAAACAAATTAAATCTCAACCCTATTAAAACAGAATAAATTTTCTCCAATTCTAAAGGTTTTAACTTCACCAGAATCCCTTGGTCTGATGAGATGGGCTCTTGCACAATCCTGTCGGCCACAGTAAGGAATCTAGAAACCACAATGGACAAGACCCTCCCTCTTGATGTGCAGATATGAGCCATCATCAGAAGCTGTTTTCCCAGCTATGCATGCTACCCTGCATCTTACCTTAATTAATTAAGGTTGAATGTTAACATTCACCCACATGGCATGGCCAAACTGTCATTAATATTTCAAAGAGTGGAAAAAAATGTGATGGCAAGACTGCTTCACTGAATTAAGCAATTTAAATGTATCACACCAGCACGGATCAAAAAAAGGATGAATTTCAAATAAGTGTGCATCACCCATTGCACATACCAAGGAGTGGCCCCCACTTCTTCAGAAGTAAGTTACAACACTATACACCCTCCAGAATAATGCTGCACTACTAGTAGACCCCAAACTCAATAAGAAACATCAAGGAGGAGTTCTGGCCACAAAGCTTGGAACACCTTATCCAAACCTCTCCACCTGGAAATGAACCACCTGAATTCAGGAAACAGCTCAAGACTTGGATTTTCAAGCAACCACTTTGCGAGAAATTAAAGATAATTGCAAGCAACTAAACACTGTTCACTAGAACCTTGTGATACTTTAAGACAAAAAGCAATTGGGAAACTCTTCTCACTACCGTGTGTGGGATTGCTATTTGATTGATATATCCTCTACTGCATGGCACTGGTCGGCACCTAAATCTCAGAGAAATCTACAACCAAGAGCCAGTAAGCGACAACACCCTAATTCCCTCCACCGCTTCTTCTCTTCCCATCTTTCAACTTACTCCGTACTACTAAAATCTTACACTCCCCACACTCCTTCAGACAACTGACCAGGTCTAGTGTACTTAACAAACTCTGACCCTATTCATCTTCTATCAACAACCATTCTGTCCATTTCTGCACTCCGCAACCTGAGGGCTGCCCATACGGCTAACCTGCCCAGTCTGTAGCAACCACAAACAAAAAAGATATTGTCATATTGGCGCCCAGGCAACAGGCTCTTCTGACCTGCAGCCATCAACACCACAGGGTTCTGCATCTGCATTCCCACTATCCAACTAACACACCCCGCCACACATTCTTACAAAGCCATATGCAGCGAGATCAACGTGTGTATTTGTATTTTATTGTATTTATTAAGCGCTTTACACCAAAGTGTTTATCAAAAGGTATCCAACAACGGTACAACTCAAGTGCAAGTCAGTAACATGAAAAAATCAGTGGGACAGCAGGTTGTCCTTAAAACGTAAGCAGAAGTGAGGATAGGAAGAATACGATTGAAGAGGGAGGGGAAGTGCATTCCACTGTTGTGGGCACGAGGAGGGAAGGAGCAGAAGTGAGGATGAGCACACTGGAAACAAGGGACTGATAGAAGAATAAGAGACCGGAGTGGAGAGAGTGGGGGTAGAATAGAACAAAATTGAAGCAGAAGCATTTGAATACAAGGAAGAGTAAATTAGAGGAGATGTGATTCAAAAGAGAGACATTGTAGAAACATGAGTGAAGGGCAAATAGAATTGCGGGGTGAAAGAGAGAAAGGTAGACATATTAATGAGTTGCAGATGGAAAGGAGGGGGGTGAGGTGGGTAGCAGGTAGACCGAGAAGCGGGCTGGAACAATAGAACAGAGGAGAACAAATAAGAGAAGAGATGAAAGTTTTGGCACCATGTAGAAAAAGGAAAGAATGTGCTATCCGAAAGTTGAAAAGGTGCAAACGACCGGACCGAGCAGTAGTGGAAATATGGGAAAAAAGCATAAGGGAAGAGTCAAAGATTACCCCAAAATATCAGGTAGACGGGGAGATTGCAAGGGAGTAGGGGGAAAGAAATAGAAGGAGGGGGAAAGGGCAAAGGAATGGTGTTAGCAAGAAAAAAGAGAACATCAGTCTTGTTGGGGTTGAGGTGATGATAACGGGCAAGCATCCAAGACCGAATGGCCAGCATTCAGAAGGTAAGAACGTAGTGGATAGCGCGGGGAAATGAAGAGGAAGACAGACTTGTGAATCATCAATATAAACACGCAGAGAGACCAAAATACGAGATAATAGAAGCAAGTGCAATAGTATAGACAGAAAAAAAGGACCCAGAACGGAGCCCGAGGGACACATTATTGTCAGAAGGACTATATGAGACCTTTTTACATTACAAGTGTTTTTGTAGATTGTACTGTCACCCTTGGGGGGGTATATAAGCAATGCTAACAGATGTTGATTGTTAACCAACTAAACGATACTTATTATTTAGCTACGAGAAGGATAAAGGCCTGAGTGAACCGGCATGGATTCGGACTTGTGATAATGACGCCTAACAGAAATTCCTGCGTGGAGACATTCGTCCCCTTATTACTGGACAGCCTGATGACGATCTGGGTCATTTTTTACATTTCTTTGGTAATACATTTATAGCCGATTTTATTGGATGCGTGACTTGCACATATGTTGTCTCTTTGGGCTTCATTAGTCCACGTGTTTCCTTGTTCCTGAATTTGTCATTTCACTCTTGCTTTGAATCGGGTGTCAGGTGAATGTGTAAATAGCATCCTTACTCATTGAACTGTTGATGTGCTTTTTAAGGTAGTCTGCCCTGGCCATTGGGATGATGTTATCCCTCCTGTCAGGTTATTTGTTTCTCTTATTTATACTCGATGTAAAGGGGGAAACACGTACGTATTTTCTCTGTGGTTAGTATATATTGCGTGCTATAATGGGTATAGATATTTTGTGATTGGTACTGGTAAAAGATGTTGATTACATTCAGTCGCCTTCATTCCTATAGATGATAATTCCTGTAAATTATTTTTTATGTACACATCCTATTTTCCAAGGTATAAGAATTTGCAAAACATCACAGTCCTTAATGGACATTTCTAAAATTGGTTGTGTTGTTCTGCATTCATATAGACCATACTAACTGAATTATTGGGGAGAGAAATTGCATACATTTTGCCCACTGCCATTTTTGCTTGTAGACCCCATTGCAACGTTTTAGATATACTTTTTATAATACATGTCAGCCAGCAATATCTGTTAAAAACCTGAAAATAACTTTCGTATTACAGGCTAGTTGTGGCACCACAAACAGGGAACTGGGGTTGCAGCTGTGGCCCCTGAGGCCCAGCTCGCTACCCTTCTCCCTTGCAACCCCTAAAAAAAAAAAAGATGTGTTTGTTTTTTAAATGGAAGCTCCTGGGCTTTGACCAGCACCATGTGGCACTTTTTTTCTGGAGTGGCTGGCTTTCTTGTTCAGGCCTTTAAAAAAAATCAGGGGGTTCCACAAGTGTAACATTTTGAGCAGTGACCCTAAATAAGGCCTTGTAGAAGAGGTCACAAGCATGATTCATACTCCAACCATCCATTTTAAAGTACCAGGAACGTTCACGCCAAAATATGTGATGTATGATGAGCAAATAAACCAGCAGAGAGCTGCAGTTGGGCTCTCTCCAATACTTATCAGAAGAACAGCACCTGTTGAAGTACCAACACCTAAGAAAACCTGGATAGTAAGGTACCCATTGAGAAAACCATACCAACAAATGAGACAGAAGAAAGATTGTCAGAACACAGTCCCTGAAGAAGCTAAAAAGATACTGAAGAAGACGAATGGGGATGTCACAAGAACACAGACTGACTCACCTATAGAAGATATGATGACATGTGAATGATGAAAAGAGACGAAACACCATGCATAAGTGACAACCTGAACCTAAAGTGAAAGAATCCTTGTCAAAGATGTCAGGAATTATGCCACATGCACAATGAAGATATTCAGTTAGTTTACACGTGTTCATATGCAAGGAACCGTAAGAAGAAAGAATTTGAGAGGCTTGCTTATGCTTAGTAGTAAAATAAATTGCGGCAAGCGCCACCTATACATATCAACCTCAAAAAGGAGCATTTTATATAAGTATACTTCCACTATGCACAAGAGCAGAATCAAACAAAGGTTACTAAAGGTCTCAAGAGGAGAGCTTTGCAGCGAACAAATTGAAAATTAAAGACAGAGAAAAACTCAGATACATGGAAACTGTGCCAGGAAGTCAAGGTCGCATCAGCTGAAATAGACCAACAGTGGATACAATTTATGAAAGAAGAACAGAATATCCTGTTCAGAAAGGTCAAGATAAGCCACAGAAGGCAGGCGGCTGGCAAAATTAAATCAAATACACAAATTGCATGAAGAATAAGACAATTTCACGGTGTCGGAATCACGTGACCAGACAAGCGAGAAGGGCTGAAACTTTCACACCCACGCATGGCCTTGTTCCATGCACAGATATCATAACTTTTCCAGACCAAGAAGCAGTCTCGAGGCTGACTACAAAGAAATAATTGACACATGACCACTAAGGTGATTATTGATTGTAGCAATAATTGGAGGGAAGCTGGGGGGGCAGACAAGCTCCCTGCAACTGGCCGGCTATTCTGCACGCTGCTAGGCAAGTGGAAAAGTATGAGTGGGGCTGTTGCCAACCCAATCATAGTGGACCAAGTAATCTAGGGTCATATAGTGAGTAAAACAAATGAGACGTCGTACTTTTAGTGACGTGTAAAGTAGCCATGTTGAAGGTAGTGCTTAGATGCCCCACCTGACAGTGTTTGTCCAATCCCCTCACTCCGTTACCATATACATATATAGCACCTATATTAAAGTTACCTTCCTAGAACCAATAGAAGTGCATGCCCGATTTTAAGCGTTACACGTCAGTAATGACGAAATTTTGGTATAAATGATGTGTCTTTTCTGAAATTATTTGGAGTTAAAGTGAGAAGGAAGATCGAGCAAATGCTGATATTCATGAACTCCCCATTTTTTGTACTTGTCATTAAACAGACTCCCATTGCCAAACTATTGAGTTGTCGTTATTGATTTGATGCAAGAGTATTAATCTGCATCCCTATCCATCTCACAGGTGCTGCTGCCTCAAGTCCTTTGCCATCTGGCTAAGTAGACCGAGAGGCTCCCCGTAGATAGTGGTTAGTCTAAAGAGTAAAACCTGCAGGTTGAGGTCTGAAGGAACCCGTGCTTTCCCCCATGAACCCCTTCCCACTTCTACGAGCAGCTGATCGAGCGAAAAGCAAGTAGAGGTGGTAACGAAAGCGGTGATCCCGAGCATCCAGAGAGGAAAAACATGTGAACGGTGAGTGAAAAAGACTAAATGCTTTGGAAAAATGTTGCATGCCTTAGAACAAGTAAGGGAAGGTAACGGAGGGAGGTGGGACAAAATAATGTCAGAGTAAGTGTATAATGTATATACATAAGGGGAAAAAAATATTGACTTGAAGGGGGCAGAAATAGAGAGAGGATACCGGGAAAGATACCCAAACCAGAGAGAGGATACCGGGAAGGATACCCAAGCTAGAGGATACATCTAGATACCTGCGCTTTAATATAGCGCTAGAAGAAGCCTGCATTCAAAGTCCTGAAAAGATAGGGCGCAATAGAAGACCAGAAGCGATGAAAGAGTTGATCTGAAACGGATGGGCTTGCATTCCATGTTGAATAATGATTGGGGCATGAGATTCATGTAGCCGGCCGGAGTTTGTCTAGTCTGTCACGTCTGTCTTTTTTTTTTTTTTCTGACGTCATAAGGAAATTTTTTGGGGGGAATTAGCATGAAAATTGAGTGATTGTATAACCAGGATGTTGTATGACATGAATTGATGATTGTTGTTTTTAAACGTAAAAAAATTTCTTTGTGAAAAAACGGGATTGGAGCTTGCGACGATTGGTGCTTGCTCATATTGTTAGTTTTGTTTAAGAGACGTAAAGCATAACAAAGTGTTGTATGAAGAGAAGATAAGCAAAGAAGATAAGCACATTTAAGCATGGAAGATCTTACACCGTTAGTACATGTGTGCAAACAGTTGCCAAAACATGCACCTAAGCTGAAAAAGTACAGTGCAGAATGGGTTAAAGGAACCGCCCACAAAATGTTTATTCCATAGCCCCAGGGAGGATCGCTCTCTGAAACGATCCTGCAACACATGACGACATATTTGCAAGCCACGTACACTGGCAAAAAGTTAGACAGACGCATAACTAGTTTAGAACTTTGGAAGATGTAACAAGAGGAGAATGAGGAGGAGCCATGGTTGAATTGAATACTTAACATATGTAAAGACAAAGGATTATACCCATTGAGGGAACTTAAAGCAACCACAGGGTACAGCAACCCAGCATGAGTCAACTTTTCAAAGTAATGACAAAAACCCTGACAAGGACAGAGACAGAGATATTACCTCCAACGTCCTGAGGGACAAGAAGAGGCACGAAAGGGGAAAAGGAGACCAGACACAAGCAAGTACATCTCTAGACACAGATAGAGAGGGTAAGAGATAGAAAGGTGATGAGGACAGAACTGATGAGATAGCATTTACACAGAATGAATGGATGGAGATCGAATTCTATTGAAACTCGATGGTAAAGGCATTGAGGACGTGAGACAAAAGGGAGAGTCAGACGATTCAAAAAGGAAAGAGAAAAAAAGGAAAAAGGATTGACAGACGAAAGAATCAGGAAAAAAGATAGACAGAGACGAGAGCAGTTGTATCGTGAAGAGCAAGAAAGGAAAAGCGATCATAAGCAGAGAACAGCTAATGATCAGGGCAGGCAAGAAACAGCAGAGAATAGAAAAGAAGAACAGAAAATACGGGAAAAGAGAATAAAGAGACAAAGGGATGAGGAAATACAGAGGGCAAATGAATGTAGAGATGTGAAGAAACATGAGGAAGATAGGGTCAGAGAGGAAGCGAGGAAGCGCAGAGAGTTTGATGATGACATAGAATGTAAGCGAAGACAGAGAGCACGAGATCTCGAATATCTGGAGAGAGAGGTTAAAAAACCCAAACCAGTAGTAGACTGGGAAGACACAGAAGAATTCATTCCTGAGTATGATTCAGTACCAGGCAGGTCTAGTGCAAAAATGGAAGATGACTTCGACACCAGAAGCATTGGAGAGACGATTGGTAAAATATATGATGAAATGGGGCTAGAACAAGTACCCCAAGGGAAAAGAGATGATGAGCGTCTGGAGAGCACTCAGCTGTACTATACTGAGGACGCCTCCCGAAGTAGCAGAAATAGAGAGCTGTCCCTAGATAGGTTGATGCTAAATAGAAACAAGGAAGTTGAGAGGAGTTGCACGAGTTGGGCACAGGCAATATCAGACGCAGAAATAGAGGAATGTGAGGAAAAGGAAGAAGAGAGAAGACGCGAAAAACACTTCTCTGGAGGAAAGGGAATAAGATGGTCAGATTCTAGTGGATCTGCACCTAAGGCATCAGAGTCAGCCACACAATCAGATCAACATGAAGGAATATCTTACGGTCAGAGGGGGGTGTCTCCACCACCCTATGTGAGCAGACTAAGGGCATTGCCAGGTAGATGGCGATACAGGAATATTACCACCGAAGTAGATAGGAAAATGATGAGAGAAGAAAAAGAAGGCCATGTGTTACAATTTCCGTTGTTCGAAAAAGAAGGAACGAGGCCACAGTATATACCTTGGCCACACATGGATCTAGAAAATCTGAAAAATAAGCATCCAATGTTAACATCAGGAGCCGGAAAATGGATACATGAGTTAGAAAAAATGACGGGAGGGAACACATTAGATATAGGGGACATTAAGGGTCTTTTAATCGCCATACTCGGTGATAGAGCTGACGATGTGTGGACACGTGCAGGTTACCCTGGCGTTGAAAGGGGCCCTTAGGGGACCCTGACGCCTATGGAAACAAGGCGGGTCACCACACACGATAGAGATGCCAGACACGAGGTTGTATTCCCAAAGCTAGGGTTTTATTGCAAAGCAAAAGTCTCAGTTGGCCAACTCGGTCTCACGCCCCGCGACGTGTATCTCTAGACCTCAAGGGACGCAAGAGAGTGAATTACGTACATCAGTTACATATATACAAAATGCATATCAAACAATCAGCTATGACATTTATAACACCCCTCTTCATTGGGTTTCTTTGAACTTGGTGTGATGATGGACATCTCCGACCACTATGACACCTTCAAACATCTATTCTAGTAACAATTTGCAATTTGTGAGTGTGTAGGCATCTTTCAGTTATTGACTAGAACACAGCGCTTCTGTTCTTGGAAGCGAACTACATGCAGGGGGGAGTTGCATTCCGGACCTTGCTATCTATCAGGTGCTATTTGTGTCCTGGGAGCCGACATGCTCTTAGTGGGCTCAGCAAAGGGGGGCCATTATAAAAGCATAATTCAAGCCTTTAGCAGTATTATTCTAACATATTCTACCATATAACGAGACTGGCTGGCAGCTGCTGGCCCTCCGGCTCTGCTTCAAGGCTACATTAAGGAGGGAGCCGGGCATTCTTCCTAGCGCTGCCTACGTTTGTGTTTCAGCGAAACTCTTGTTATCCTCTCGGCCCTGTGGCCTTGTCCTTTTCATATACAGACAACAATGTTCCACAGTCGAGCAGTGTAAGCGGAAAATATACTGCGAAGCAATAGGGAAAAGAAAGCAATGAGCAATGGTTAGAAAACAAAATGGCGGTTCTTGTTACATCAAAATGGCCGTTCATTGGAAAACTCGAAAACCTATATTCTGTCGTATCGTGCATGATACGGTTGGCCCACGGCCACCAAAATGCGTTTGCGGTCTCAAATTAGATTTCTAGACTGACAGCGTGACTACAGTTAATACTGCGCACGATGGAGAGCCATTTAACAATTGTAGAGCCGCGGTATGGAAAGCATTACGATTGCTATACCCGGACACTTCTGACATGGGAGCCATAATGACACGTAAAATGAAGGAGTCAGAGGATCCTCTGCTTTACATTCAGAATTTCCGCGACGCGTGGGTGCTGGAAACTTGTGAATCTTGGTGGAAATCTATACCCGTGTTTTACCACATACCATGCCAATGGCTGCCAGATCAGGTACAGAAGCAGCTCAAGAAATTGGTAGGAATTGAAGCAAAACTGTGGTCTGAAATACAGTTGACTATAGTGCACTATTGCAGGCTACTGCAAGTGAAAGACAGCAAGAAAGATGCTGCACGAAAAGCTGAAGAGGCAAAATTAGTGCAGAACAAAATTGTCAAAATATGCCATTGAAGGAGCAAAGATAACTAGCACAGACAGATCAAACATGCAGCAGGCCAACAATCAAGGGCAGGATGATCAAGGTAATAAGGGGTTGTACCTAAGGGGGATAGGCTTTTGAGGATGAGAATGGCAGAGTAATCAGGGAGGTTTCCAAAGTAATCAGGGAGGCTTTCAAAACATGCAAAACGGCAATTAGGACATGTCAAATAGGCAAATAATCAGACCACCGCCAATATGTTGGACGTGTGGAATGACAGGGCATCTAGCACGCACATGCAGAAGTCAAGGCATGGTGCAAAACAACCAAGGAACAAGAGTAGGAATGGTGAACCCACCTGTATTTTTACAGCAGAGTTGAAATGGAGTTGCACAAAATAACACGGTGCAGCAGCAAGCGCCGGGAGCACAGAAAAGCTTGCAATCTCAGAATATGACACATTTTCTGCAAGGACAGTCTCAACAGTCACCAATGCAACTGTCACAGATAACACGTACAGGACAGGTCCTGAATTCTAGAATGGCAAATAACTCTTGTGATGGAGGAAGTCCATTCACTTAGCATGGGGCAAAGTTATATTTGGATTAGGACAGCTCACTGGGAAACATGATGTGTTCTATCCTATCAGTGACACCAAACCCTCACAAGGAACTCAGATTAGATGTCTTTATAGGGGATAAGGAATATTCCTTCTTATTTGACACATTTGCAACACTCTTGTGTATACGTGAAGGCAAGTTTTCCTTCTCCGGTGATGCCATAAATACTCAGGGCTTCACAGGAGCAACAAGTCGTTTTCCTTTTACAAACAAACTTCCAGTTTCTATAGGATAATGTGACATGAACGTGTCACTGCTGTACTCACGGCAAAACCAAGTAAATATATTGGGGCGTGACCTAATGACGAAGTTAAACATGACAATCTCGTTCACGCAGAAGGGCAACTCCAGGAATACATTATTTGAATGTGTGCGAAATGATTAGAGCATACGCAGGACAAACGGCTATGAGAGCTGTTCCATTCGAACCAGAAATATTTGCGTATGGAGTGCGAATACTAATGGCAGGGCTGCCAGGCCTTGCAAACAAAACCATGAGGACCCCCGATAAGTTTCTATTCAGGCCAAGAATACCTATGCATGAGGAAAAGGGACACGTGTTTCCCTTGGCAATACAGACAGCTATAGTACGAGGAAAGGTGGCTTTGATCGATGGTTGTGATGATAAAGGCAGAGCATGGTGTGCAGTGATCGCCATTGAGGAAGGATACAGAGTGACTGACGTCACTGATGATGATCTGCTTGAAGAGCAAATCGGTATGGCTGTAACAACAGTTGAGGTTAATCTCGTTTATTGGATGAAGATGATAAAAAGAGAGGTGCCCCAGAGAATGATGCTGGCAAAAAACCGCCCTGAATATTTTGATGACGAGATGGCAAAGGTGCCTGTCTCAGTATGGACTACAGGCGCTTATGACATAGGCTTATTGAAAGGAGTCGGAGAAGTGAGGACTAAACTAAAACCAGGAGCAATTGTATCCAAAGCACAACAGTATCCCATGTCTAGGGAGGCAGATGAAGGGATTTTCAAGACAATCTCAGCTATGATGAAGCAGGGCATTTTGGTCATGCAATATCGCAGTGTAGCCTATCCAGGTTGTGGAGACTAATTCAAGATTTACACCCAGTAAATGATATTGTAGAGGCTGAGTTCCCTCTAGTCCCTAACCCGTCCACAATCCTATGTAATATACCCGTTGAGGCAAAATATTTCACAGTGATTGACTTGAAAAATGCATTTTTCTCAATCCCATTGCACAAAGACTCACAAGATTTGACATCATTTACGTTCAGACAGATGTGTCTGAAAAGCACAAGGTTATCCCAGCGGTAGTGCGAGTCTCCTTAATTTTCAACAGAGTCCTGCAGATGGGCCTAAGCAATATTGCATTAGAGAGTGTTGTCTTGCAATATGTGGACGACATCTTAATTTGCAGCATGACAGAGGAAACTTGCAGATGCAATTCTATTCAGCTATTGACTATATTGGCTGAGAAGGGATATAAAGTTGACAAAGAGAAGTTACAATATTGTCAGCAAGAAGTGGTGTACATAGGCCAGCTGATCTCACATGAGGGTAAAAGGGTTACCCCTGAAAGGGCTGAGGCCATATTGAACACAGCCAAGCCACACACGATAAAACAGATGCAGAGTTTTCTAGGCCTATGCAATTATGTCAGGGCATGGGTCTTTGACTACAGCTCGTATACCGAGCCCTTGCTGCGAGCCCTAAAGAAAGCACAGGTGATGAAAGAAAAAATAGAATGGACTGATACCATGGAAGAAGGGTTTGTTGAACTCAAAAAAGCAATTTGCACGGCACCAGTTCTAGGAATTCCCAATTATGCAGAGGAATTCTACCTGTTTTCACACATGAATGGCAGTGTCATGACAGCAGTACTCACACAGAGAACCACGTTGGGGTACAAGCCCCTGGCATACTACGGTAGGAATTTGGACCCAGTGATGAGAGGTCACTTCCCGTGCGAACAAAGTTTAGCTGCTGCAGCGGTTGCCATAGAGAAGGCTACAACCATTGTAATGGGATGCTCAATTACGTTTTTTGTCGAGCGCGCATTATTCGCCATTCTAGAAAAACTGAAAGGCACATTTACATCTCAGAGAGATTCTGCCTATGAAGTGATCATATCAAATCCATCGATTAAGATAATTCGATGTAAGATAGTGAACCCAACTATGTTTATAGCAGAGCCAGTCACTGACGGAGAGCCAAACCATGACTGCATGAACTATGAAGAATTCTATGATGAGATTCCCAGAGTGAAATAAAATGCACTAGCAGAGGGAGAAATTGTCTTCGTTGATGGTTCTTTGAGAATCTATCAAAATGATGGGCAAATATATATAGGCACCGCTGTGATGAAGAACACAGCAAATTGAGAATTTCGAGTACTCATTAGTGCCCGATTACCATCTCATTATTCAGCGCAAGCTTCAGAATTATTGGCATTGATACTTGCGATTGAGAACCACGCAGACCAGCATGCAACCTTATTGCATAGGCTCATTAAGGCACTACAACTGCCAGTGGGCATAGCGGTCGTGAAATGCGCCACCCACACGAAAGGGACAGATTTTATCTCACATGGAAATCAAGTAGCAGACACAGAAGCTAAGAGTGTGCTGTCTAAAGATGAAATAATAATGAATGTGGAAATAACTGATGTGCATGAGAGAATGAGTGTGCACAAAGCAAACCTAAGGGTTATAATAACATGGGGCAAACCCAGTTAATGGAACTCCAAGGGGAGGCAACGCAGGAGGAGAAAAATTTGTGGAAGTGGCGAGGGTGTTCTTTAAACCCCACAGAAAACTTGTGGTGACAAGACAGCACTGGTAAACTGGTGATGCCTATGGCCATATTGAAAATAGCATTGGAACAATTGCATTATCCAGCGCACATGACAAAAGAGAATTTAGCAGCAAAGCTCGCTGAAGACTGGTTTATACCAAACTTAGCAGAGCACGTTGCATTTTTCATGGTGAACTGTATAATCTGCCAACAGTTCACAGCTGGGAACACACTGAAAGCGGTTAGAGGAGTCATTCCGAGGCCCAATGGACCTTTTCAGCACTTGCATAACGATTACGTATGATTAAAGTACGTAAAGGGTACAGATATCTAATTGTTGTGGTGTGTCCATTCTCTAGATGGATAGAAGCAGGTCCATGTACACACCCAGAATCTACCTGTGTGGCCAAGGTTCTGGTGAGAGAGGTATTTCCCAAATGGGGAGTATGTGAGGTCATGAGGTCAGATAATGGTCCTCACTTTGTTAATGCAGTATTTCAACAGATTAGCTTGCTGCTTGGTATAAAGCACAAGTTCTCTTCGGCGTATCATCCTCAAGGTAATAGGATATGTGAGAAGCTCAATGGCTTATTAAAGGAAAGGATAGCCAAGTCGAAGCTTACTCTAAAGAAGGGATGGCTGCACTGCCTTCCACTGGCACTGTATGCACTCAGAAACCAGCCTGGTTCTGAACATCATCTTACGCCACAAATGATAGCGACAGGCAGAAAGATGCACACACCATTGACACCCCGAGATAGAGCTAGTTGTGATGCTCAGTCAACAGGGGAAGTTTTAGGATCAGAAATGCAAAATTACTTGAATTGCATGACATCTTGTCTTACTGTAATTTCAGGACAGCTGCATCGACGACAAAAAGGGTGCAGGGCAGCACAGAACACAGAAGGAGATAATACAACACACCCGATTCAAGGTTTACGTCTACCACCAGTTTTCCCCGGGGATACGGTCCTGGTGAGGAACTACATGAGAAAAAAGTGGGACAAACCAAGGTTCAACTGACCATTTAGAGTGGAGGGCGTCACTCCCTCTGCAGTCAAGCTACAAGGAAGAAGAGCTTGGCGCTTCCTGGGTGACATCAAGCCATACAACGGAGAAGGCCCCCCGCCCGCACCCCAACGCGTAGAGACTGCAGACAACGGGGAAGAACCACAGCACGTGCAGCCGATAACCATGACAAGGAAGAACGCATGACCAGTAACACAAAGGCAAAAACTTTTTTGCAAAGTTGGGGCTTAATTTCGGACATTTCCCCTGAGCAGAAAAGGGGATAAGGACATCAAAAATGGACACTCTATGCATCCTAGTTGTAGGGTGAAGAAGAAAAATTGCATGTATAAGCCACAACAACAGGTTATTGATTTTGATCTTTTGACTGAGGCACACTGAAGCCTTGATAAGAAAAAGATACGTCAAATTTTGATCGAGGACACACAAATTGGAAGAAAATACAGCATCCAGACTTGTTTCAAACAGGAGCATTATTTGGACTCACTTATAGTGTCCCACAGCAGCGACATCACTAAAGACATTTTAATTTACTTTTATTTAATATTAAGATCGCACCCGTCGTTAGTGGGAAGGCTCACTAGCATCACTGAATTTCTTCAAGACCCTGAAAATGAAAAGACAATAAGGAGGCTGCTCGCTGTGATCGCCGAGCAGTTCCTTCTGCTTCCGGATTACAGGGAGGAAAAGACAAATGTCCCAAACAAAAGAAGAACCTAATAGGCTTGTCAGTGTGCTATTCTTTTGCTTAATTGAAGATTGTCCAGATCTTGTTGGGAGACGCACTGACGTCTTGATATTGTTGCGAGATCCAGCAAACACAGAACGTTTTAGTATAATCCTGAACGGAATCATAATTCAGGTTGCTCTTCACGCTCATCGAAATCACAGAAGCTGCTCACTGTAATTGCCGAGCATTTCCTTTCACAGCAAGGACAAGACAAATGTCCCTGTCACCAGAAGATAGCAGACTACCAAGCAATGTGTTCTTTCGCCTGATTGAGGACTTTCCAGAGCTTGTGGGGAGTCTTGTCTGTGTTGACATACTCACTTTCATCAGAGTTCCAGCAAACTCTACACAGATGAGCATGCTCCTTTATGGTATTATAATGCAAGTTGAACTTTCTAACCACCAGCAGAGTTATCTGAGACGATTTTAAACTTTCTGCCGAGGGACATATCGAGAGAGTTTTGCTAGAAGCTTCGCTCTTTATGCTGACAAGGACAAGACATTTTTTCTGGAGTGAAACAGATAAGAGGAATCGATTGGGAGCTTGTTTATTTTGAACACGCAAACTATGAGACTTGCTGAACTTATTACCTGATTTTGGCATTTTCGTATACAGCAAGGAGAACTGTGTCCAGATAAGAGACAATCCATTGTCCAGGCAAAGTAGGACAATCGTTCCAGTACCTGCAACCATGGAGCAGAAATGGCAGAATCCAAAGATAATATTGCCTAGAATGTATTAAAAGTTTGTTTTCTTTCCATAAATTATGAAGATTAGCAACCAAAGCAGTAGCGTTGTCATCCCTCAGGTGGAGAGACGCTCACATTGTCCCGGAACAAAGTGTTATAGGTTAACCTATAGAGGTATAAGGTACCTATGCATTGTATTCATCATTGTTTTACTGTCACTAATGATTCAAACTGCATTTTTCATTGGTGCACAAAGTTTTCTGATTCCAGGGCACCCACCTAATGATGTATGCATAAAACCCACAAAGGTACCCAGACCCTTCATAGCCATTCCAGTCCCTAGAAGGTCTAACAGAGGAGTAAGTGAACTAGAAATGGATGTGATTAACAATGACACACACACATATGTGGTAACAAGCAAATTGAAAAGCCGGAGACAGGGTCGGCAGAGCAAGAATGAGAAAAGGTTACTGAAAGACACACACATGCACACGGTGAGTGCACATACACCAGGTCAAGTGTCAAGAAAGAAGAAGCTACACGGATGTGTTCAAGGATGTGGTTATAGCAAACTACATGAAAATCATGAGAATCAAGAGAAGCACACAAGAAGATAGCAACTAACTAAATGACTACCAAGACAGCACTGCACACTTGGGGAATAACATCTGGTACCAACATATGAAAGAAGTTGGAAGACGAAATTCAAAGGAGGAATTCTTTGTTTGTGCACTCCTTCCTTATAGCATGGGGAAATCGAAGATCTTTGTGGCTGTTGAAATAGATGTGCAGACGGCACACTGTCTATCACACGTAGCAATGTGCAAGACCAGAGGCCAGTTCATGGGAAGTGATGCTTCATTGAAATGGGCAACTGAAACCACGCATCCAAATGAAGACGATTAGACATAAAGACAAGAAACAATGGAAAAACAAAGCACATTGTGATCAGATATGAGAAGCCTGGAGTTAAAGGAGCAGAAATCAGAAGATAAGCAAATCAAAAACTGAACATTCAAGGGAAAACTCCAGAAGAAGCTTGAATTTGGAAGAACAGAGGCCAAATGCAAATTTGGCAAACAGTGCTTCACCACATGAATGGGAGAAAGGAGTAGTGATCTGCAGAGCATGGATGGTCATTGGAGCCTGAAAAGAAGCAATTGAAAACACACAGAAGATATGCAAGCCATTATGGCCGAGACTTGCAAGACTGCTAACATGGGTCGAAGACAGAGGAGGACCCTTACAGATAGTGCCATTGGAGAGTTCCAAATTGTGGTCCAGGAATAATGGCACAAGAAAAATGGGAGAGAACCAGAACTGTGACCGAGTCTTTGATGCTTCAGGAATGGTACATGGTACTGCAGTGATCATGGATCATTATTGGGCATGTGGATACAAAGCATATATCAGGCTGCCAAAGAACTGGAGAGGTATATGCACACTGGTGAATGTCCATGTTCCAGCCTTGGTGATTCCAAAAAGTGATCTGAATATTGACAGTTTCCCAAAAGCAGATGCTCACCTGAGGAAGAAGAGATCTGTGGAACTAATGAGCCGAATGAAGAGAGAGAATTACTTTTCTGCAAAATCCATAGAAGCTTTTGATGCTATCCCATATGAACATAGACTGTTCAGTCAGACTTCTTCAGTGTTCACGACAATTTTTAAGCCAAGAAGACAGGTTGGAGCAAATACTAAATGGCTGCAGATAACCAGATGGGAGTTACTGCAGACCATCAACATGACCATAAAGGGATTGAACACAATCAAAGAAGAGTTAAGGGCAATTCGACTAATGACTCTCCAGAACAGATATGTCCTTGACATGATCACAGCTATGGATGGAGATGTTTGTGCAAAAATAGGAGAATCATGTTGCACATTCATACCTTCTCATGATGAAAAAAATGGAACCTTGACAGAGGCCATAAGTATGCTGATGAAATTACAGAATCAAATGATTGATGAAATTGATGAAGTGGATGATGACATCTGGTTTGGATCACTATTTTCAAGGGTTCCACAATGGATGGCAGATGCATTCAAATTCGTAGGAGCCCTGCTAGTGATGATGTTGCTTGGATTCTGTGTTATTAAGATAATAATTTCTCAGTGCAAGAAAACTGCAAAAAAAGCCATAGGGATGAAGATCATGATTGATGTTGAACCAGGATGGAAGCCCAAGGACCTGACTGATGAAGAAATAAGGGACTTTGTGAAAGCCAGCATTTATGCACCATAAGGAAAAAAGTTTCAATATCCCAGGAAACATAGACATTATGTGGGAAAATGGATCTATTGTAGTCCAAGTAGACAATGTCAACTAATGACTTGGAAAAAAGATGAGAACGTGAGAACAGCAGGAAGCTTGAAGAGAGTCATAAAGATATGGACACCAAAGATATATTTCTTCAATCCTCTATGTGTGGATCCAGAGGAGGAAGTGAAGGTGGATCCAGAGGATGAAGTTAAAGTGGATACCAAAGAAGAAGTGAAAGTGGTTGATGAATCGCCCAGAGGGGGGAGTGTAGAGGAGGTCCCAAGCACGATTCACACTCCAAATGTCCATTTTGAAGTACCAAGAACATTCACGCCGAAATATGTGACGTATGATGAGCAAATAAACCAGCAGAGAGCCGCAGTTGGGATCTGTTCAGTATCTATCAGAAGAACAGCACCTGTTGAAGTACCAACACCTAAGAAAACCTGGACAGTAAGGTACCCATTGAGAAAACCATACCGACAAATGAGACAGAATGAAGATTGTCAGAACGCAGTCCCTGAAGAAGCTAAAAAGATACTGAAGGAAGAGAAATGGTGACATCACAAGAACCCGGACTGACTCATATATAGAAGATATGATGACCTGTGAATGATGAAAAGAGATGAAACACCATGGATAAGTGACAACCTGAACCTAAAGTGAAATAATCCTTGTCAAAGATGTCAAGAATGATGCCACATGCGCGATGAAGATATTCAGTTAGTTTACACATGTACATATGCAAGGAATTGCAAGAAGCAAGAATTTGTGAGGCTTGCTTATGCTTAGTAGTAAAATAAATTGCGGCAAGCGCCACCTATACATATCTACCTCAAAAAGGAGCATTTTATATAAGTATACTTCCACTATGCACAAGAGCAGCATCAACCAAAGGTTACTAAAGGTCTCAAGAGGAGAGCTTTGCAGTGAACAAATCGAAAATTGAAGACAAAGAGAAACTCAGACACATGCAAATCGTGCCAGGAAGCCATGGTTGTATCGGCTGAAATAGACCAACAGTGGATACAATTTATGAAAGAAGAACAGAGTATCCTGTTCAGAAAGGTCAAGATAAGCCACAGAAGGCAGGTGGCTGGCAAAATTAAATGAAATACACAAATTGCATGAAAAATAAGATGATTTCACGGTGTCGGAATCACGTGACCAGCCAAGCAAAAAGGGATGAAACTTTCACACCCACGCATTGCCTTGTGCCATGCGCATATATCGTACCTTTTCCAGACCAAGAAGCAGTCTCGAGGCCAACCACAAAGAAATAATTGGCACATGACCACTAAAGTGATGATTGATTGTAGCAATAATTGGAGGGAAGCTGGGGGTGCAGACAAGCTCACTGCACCTGGCCAGCTATTCTGCACGCTGCTATGCAAGTGGAAAAGTATGAGTGGGGCTGTTGCCAACCCAATCATAGTGGACCAAGTAATCTAGAGTCCTATAGTTAGTAAAACCGATGAGTTGTCATACTTTTAATGACGTTTACAGTAGCCTTGTTGAAGGTAGGGCTCAGATGCCCCACCTGACAGTGTTTGTCCAATCCCCTCACTCCGTTATCATATACAGATATAGCACTCATATTAAACTTACCTTCCTAGAACCAATAGAAGTGAATGCCAGATTTTAAGCATTACACCTCAGTGATGACGGATTTTTAGTATAAATGATGTGTCTTTTCTGAAATTATTTGGAGTTAAAGCGAGAAGGAAGATCGAGCAAATGCTGATATTCATGAACTTCCCGTTTTTTATGCTTGTCATTAAACGGACTCCCTTTGCCAAACTATTGAGTTGTCATTATTGATTTAATACGAGAGCATTAATCTGCATCTCCATCCACCTCACGGGTGCTGCTGCCTCATCTTAAAATGCTATTGCGGAACCCCCAGCTCTATGGGCCAGCTGGGGTCCTAGTGTACAACCCTTATTCAGAGAGTGTTTTCCAATGGGGCTTTGCATTATACAACGTTTCTGTGAATAAGGTCCTAAATAAGAAAGAATAGGAATAACAAATAATTTGTCTTTCTGGAATTCGGTATAATAATTGCTAGACACATTAAAGTTTTATCTCAGGCACACTTCAGGGGGTGAGTCATTGATTTAGTCTGTTCTTAAACACCTCAAGTTCACAATGCAGACAAAAACTTTCAAAAAGCATTTAGAGTGGAATAATCATCCATTTTGGGGTATGTATTTTGATTTTTACAAGTTGCAGTTATAGCATGTTTTTTTGCCATTGTCTATGTTACGATCATCACAAGACATTCCATCTCGGTGTCCTCGGTCACCTGACAAACTCTGTGTGCCGAAAAGCTTATGTATAGTGTAGAAATGTTTGACCATAGCACATAAAGTGGCCCTTGATTTAAATGTGCCACAATTAATGCTTTGTTGTAATGTGTCTACCTTTCCTATCTCGCTGGCATGCTGTTCAGGATGTTTGTTTGCATGTAGGAGGTAATGAGTGCTCAGAGTACGGGTTGCAGTGTGAGTGCACTGCCTTCCCTGCACTACTCTATATTCCTCAATACGCAGTTATGAACTCTCCCAATGGTATGTATTTTACCAACCTCTAAAACTTGAGCGTGCCATATAATAACAAGTCATTATCATTTCGCCTCAGATGTCTTCTTGCATTCACAGTAATTCTGTAATATGGGCCTATACACACTGATATTAACAATACATATGTTGATCAATTCTTGTATGAACTGTGTATTGCATTACAGTGATATGATAATCAGATTTTTCGTAGTATACTTAAGAGCAATGCTGCGATGCCACTTCCGGTTTTGTCAAGGGGTCAAAGGTCACGTTCCATCGCTTCCTGTGATGTCACTTTAGGGTGGGGCAAATTACATCACTTCCTGTGATGTCTTCAGAGGTCAAGGGTCATGTGACATCACGTCCACTACCCCTGGCATTTTGGTGAAATGATGTCCCTAATCACAGCTTACCTGTAATAAGAAAATGACCTCACAACTGCTCCATAGTCAGTTTTTATGCTTCAGTTGTGACATCACAATGCGTGCTACTTGAGCCAGCAAAGGTCACAATTCCAGCTGTCACTGAAGCAGTTAAGTTACAAGCTTTTCACATTCCTTGCTTTTTCAATAATTTTCTGGGACACTTTACAGCAATTAGTTGCCAGGGAACTGTACATGGTAGAATGCTTAATTAGTGCACTACCGAGGTTTAACATATGTGAGCAAGAAGATGCATGTTATTACTTATCTTAAACTACATCATGAACATGTTTTTCAATGCATTTCATTAAAATGTTTAAACTATTATTCTGCAACACATTCTAAGTTGCATATCACCTTTTTTAAATCCAAACAGATTCTACATGGATGATATGGTTCAGCAAATGGAGATCTCTTACATTAGATCAAGGTAGAGGCCAGCTATTAAAGCGGAAGACAGTGTTTGGCCATGTGTTATAAGTAATACAATTCCCCCTACCATATGTAAAAATGATATTGCAAGTCACCTGCGAGCTCTATCACTGTATAAAGGAACTAGTCCTTCGGCCTCGTTCCTCTGTTTGGTCAAAGAACTCCTCAGTGACTTGCAACATCCTTATAATGTACGTTAGGGGGTACGTTATCCCATATATAAACAAAATATTACTTTTGACACCAAAGTGAGTAAGCATTGCAATTAACCTAATCAGCAGTTAAACATAACTTCAGAGTGATTTCCATTTCATTAAAAAAATCACATATTATTTCAGTATGAATTTTAATGTTATAGACGGTTTATTTTCAATCTGAGTACACTACTTACTATGAAACCTGAAGAAGAGCATAATGCTCGAAACATGTGTTGTTAAGGATACGAACTAAGAAAGACAAACTGGATGTAGTTTAATAAGTATTCACCTAGGTATTTGGTGCCCCGATCTTGTTTATAGGGTGTATAGTACACTTGTTGGGTAGATGAGGAGGCAGTCGAGGGAGCAGAAATCCTTGAATATTTAAAATCCAGTTTGTGCAGTACTCAGTTGTGTCTGGGTTCTAAAGATACATACCTTACTTGGCTCGCAGCGTGTTGCGAGACACTTCTGTGCAGCATTATCTATGTTCATCCACATCCTCTGCATTGTTTCGGGCCCTTTGTGTGATTAGAGCTTCAAAAAAACAAAGCGGATGCCGGAATGAAATCTTGGCGCTACCAATGAAATTGACACATTTTCTGCGTACCTTTGTTGCACCAGGCAATTTTGGTGGATTTGTGATTAGTGGCACGCATGGATCATAATTACGAAATCCACCACCCCTCTCCGCTCTGTCTCTCAAATCCGACAGAATGTCCACTGCTTCTGATTTTAATGCAGGCTGAGGTGCTATGAATTTGGTTGGAATCCGCTTATTTGTTGGACCTGATAAAAGCAGGTGTATTCCATGGGGCTCCATGTAAATGCTGCCTACTATGAAACAACATTATTTAAAATTAATGAATGCATCTTTTATAACGTTGAATCTTTTATAACATGATTTGGCATGGGACCGGGATTCGAACCTGTGTTGCTTTGCTTCCAAGACAAAGTTGCATCAGAGCGATCCTCCCGGCCCACGTGGGGGAGATTTACAATTGCTTTGATGCTGAGGTATAAACATACACAGAAACTCGGGACCGCCTGGATGTTCATGCTTCTTTACATCAAAGCATTACACCAAAGCATGAAACTGTCAGAACGGCATGGATGGCACTGCTTGCACGTAAGTGCAATGTTAAGTGGGCCTCTCTGAGCTATTTATGGGATCCATTAAAATGAGACCCATTGCGTATTAGATTAATCAATTTCAGAAGACGTATTTGTATGAATAATACAGAATGCTTTTGAATAAGAGATGTGATGTGCATAGTCTTGAATGTTATCAAAGTAGGGGTTTTGTTCAAGAGCTAAATGCTTTGGAGATGTTGTTTTCTAGTCAACTCTACCATCCTTAGCTGCTGTCTTGAAGCCTTGTAAAGTGGGTGCAACCTGCAGCCTTCACTGGTATTTTTTGCTGATTATCAACGGGTGGTTGCCAGTGGTCTGTGAGCAAAGGCTGTGCATTTGGCTTAAAGGATTCTGTTGCTGGACTTATGTAGCCCGCAGAAACGTACACCACCAAGCAGTAGCCTGATGTCACAATGGCCAGCATAGCCCATGCAGTCAATGGAGTTGAAATCGATCTCTTGGTTGACGGCGCACATGGAAGGTGATTACCCCAATCAATAACTGCTTGAAATAATGTTGCCTCAGCCTCAGAAGGGACAGGAGATGGTAGAAATAACATAGCTGGCTTTCCAGCCCTGCAGCACTGAGGGAGAAAAAAGTCAGGCGAGAAAGGGGACGTGAATCTAAAACCTTCTCTCATAACATTGGTTTACACATACAGGCAATGAGCACATTTGGATGCAATCCAGAGTTAGGAGAAAAGAAAAGAATAGGCTGAAAACAGAAGAGCCTCTTTCGAGGTAGCATACACTAATTAGCCAAGGACCAATAACACACCCACCTGCAATCCAAAAAGGTATGGGGCATCAATGATGTCCTTTGTCAAGGCAGTTACGTGTTGGTTCACAAGGAAAAGCAAAGGCTGCTGCCGCTTAAATAGCATTAAACAGTCACAGCCACTGGAAGAACCAGCAGAGTGGGGGTGTCATGAAATTGATCTACATGGAAGATGTAGAACTCCTTGTTCCCCACAGATGACCATGACCTCAGGTGAAGTTCCTGTAACTTCTTTATTTAGTTCCAGTACATTATGATGGTCATATTCAGCCTACGCACTACTGTGTACTTTGATGCCGCTACACTACACTAGGTGTTGTGCCCTATGGTCGTCTACATGACCACATTTGATTGATTTGTGTTATGCCTTATGGTCGCCTACAAGACCACATTTGATTGATTTGTGTTATGCCTTATGGTCGCCTACAAGACCACATTTGACTGATTTGTGTTATGCCTTATGGTCGCCTACAAGACCACATTTGACTGATTGGTGCTGTGCCTTAGGGTCGCCTTTATACCTTATTTGCAACCCCTGCTTACTAGCAACACTGCCCACATCATGCATTGGTGCCTATCTACTGTCATTCACCTATTGTATATCTAAACTAGATGTTGGACTAGTCAACCTAATCCACTTCCCTATCAAGACACTTACACCTGCTTACGCATGCTAACCACCACCCCGCGGCCTATCACCATGACACCTGCTAACCCGTATTTGAATGATCCAGCTCTCTGGATACGCCACTTTGCTACCAGACCAACACCTAACCAACCTTGTACTACGGCCATTAGAAACACTAGATTGAACTCTAGAACTAGCCTACCCACCTTCCCATGCATCCACCACCCCAGCATCTTATCCAGAAACTCTAGATTAAGAGTCCGCAGCATGAAACAATCGCATACTAGCCACAACCATGCTAATTCGACCACTGACTCAGCCAAGTCAGCCCTTACCCATCTACACGACCTACCTATACCACTTGAAAAACCTTCCCATAAAGACAAGCCCATTAAAGCAGCTTTGGTGAATGCTAGGTCTCTTCCTGCCCATGCTCTCGACATCGCTGACCTCTTATCTCACGAAAAGCTCGACTTCCTCGCAGTCACAGAAACCTGGCTTAATGCTGCCTCCGGCCCATCCCTGGCCCTTGCTATACCCAATGATTGTACTATTATTAGATGCGACAGAAACTCCACTCAAACGAAGGGAGGTGGACTTGCCTTCATATCCAGAAATACACTCGACATCAAAGTCATCCAGGACGCTCAAATCCCCTCAGCTGAATCCTTGTCCATTAAGCTACCGCTATCACCTAACCACACGGCATCTCTACACCTTATTTACCGACCACCAGGTCCCATCTCCTCCTTTATAGAGGACATCGCATCACTCATAACCATAGACACCAAACCTAACTCTCAAACGATTTTACTTGGAGACTTTAATCTTGGTTTCAATGACCCTAAAGACACTATCGCCCATGACCTAGCTAACACCCTATCGGATCTGGGTCACACGCACATTATTCACGAGCCCACTCACATCAAAGGCAGAACACTGGACTGGATCACTCACCTCAACTGCCCTATTGACCTCCTATCCAATGACCCATGCATTTGGTCTGATCATCACATAATAACCTTCTCTATCAAAGCCAATACACCTCACCCGGCGCCAATCATTGCCCCAGCCACCAGCACGAGAAATAAGAAAGATATCACACCTGACAAACTCTTACCTATACTACTCCCCATCCTGGACAATATCGACCCAGAGGTCGACCCTACAGTCCTAGTGGACATCTACAACCAGGCTATACTTAAAGCACTGAACACCATTGCCCCACTAAAATTGCGGAAACCTAAACCACAGCGTCACCTCAACACTTGGTTCACGCCACAACTAAGAGAACTACGTAAAGCTAAGAGAACCGCAGAGTCACATTGGAAGAAACATCCCACAGCCTCCAATAAGACTGATCTAACCCTTGCCTCCGCTAGTTACAAAGAAGCCATCTTTATTGCTAAAAAGGACACATATAACAAAAGGATTATACAAGCGGAATCCAACACAAAGGAACTCTTTAAGATTTTGAAAGAACTTGAATCCCCCATTGCCCCCATAGACAAATGTGTTACAGATGCACTATGGTGTAGTAATATTCAGAAGGCCTTATTAGATAAAATAGCTCGCCTACAATCTAAAATCAACGCAAAAAAATCCCTGCTACTTGCTGACCCGGACTACAAACAAATACCTAACAAATCACCTACCGTTAAATCAACTTCTAAACCTTTCAGCTTCTCACCCCTCTCTATTTGGGAAGTAGAAAACATCATCAGGAAACTTAAGCCATCTAACTGCCAAGGTGATGCTTGCCCTGCCCCGATCATCAAAGCTGCAGCACACGACCTGGCACCATTTATAACCAACCTCATCAATGCCTCCTTCAAAACTGGAGTAGTGCCTGATAACCTAAAAGATGCGTGGGTCATCCCACTCCTAAAAAAACCTACTCTTGATCCAGCCAACCCGTCTAACTATAGACCGATAACAACTGTACCTTTCTTATTAAAAATATTGGATAGAGCAGCCTACTTACAAATACAGGCCTACTTAGAATCAAACAATCTCCTAGGACTTAGGCAGTCAGGTTTCCGGCCAAGACACGGTACGGAAACTGCACTAATAGATCTCACTACCCAGATCCAAATCCTGAAAGACAATGGTAAACTTGCACTCCTCTTATTGCTTGATCTTTCAGCAGCTTTTGACCTGGTCAACCATCAAACACTCTGCCACCACTTGAAAACTGCAGCACACTTCTCAGAAGCAGCCACAGCCTGGATCAGCTCCTTCTTAGAGAATAGAACCATGAGGGTCTTCTCTCCCACTGATTCTGCTGAACCCTCTCCAGTACCCTGCGGAGTTCCGCAAGGCTCTTGCGTGTCCCCGACACTTTATAATATATTCACAAAGCCTCTCTTTGATATCCTTGACTATCTGGGTGTCACGTATACCAATTACGCGGACGATACCCAGATACTCATTCCTATCTCGGGGAACTATGAAACAGACAGCAAAACCCTTAATGAAATCTACTCAGTAATTCAAGCTTGGATGGCACTTCACGGACTATGTCTTAATGACGAAAAAACCGAGTTGATCATCCTTGGCACTCACGCCAAACTCAAAAAGCTCAATCCTGCATTTAACTCCTTCACCATTGATGGCAATCTCATCCCCGTGTCAAATAACACTAAAACCCTTGGGGTCTACATCGATGCCACCTTATCCTTGTCCAAACAAACTAATGCAGTAGCATCATCAGCCGCTTACACCTGTAAGTTGATCACTGCATGTAGGCCATTCATCTCCTCACCCAATTGCATTACTCTTGCCAGAGCATTAGTCCTTTCCAAGATAGACTATTGTAATGCCCTTTACTTAGGCACTAGCTACAAGAATATCAACAAACTACAAGTAATTCAAAATAATGCCATTAGAGCTGCCCTCAACATCCCCAAAAAAATGCACATTTCGGAGACCAGACGCAAGCTTCACTGGCTTCCAGTCAAGCACAGAATATCCCTTAAAACTATTGCCCTCACACATAAAGCCAGGGCCAACCTTGCACCAGCCTACCTCACCAACCAACTTACACCTCACACTTCATCAAGACCACTTAGAGCAGCACAAGCTAACACTATGTCCATACCGAGATTTAAACTTCACAATTCGGGCGGTGCTAGCTTCCCTGTACAAGCCTCCAAATTATGGAACACAATACCAGCACCTTTGCGAGCAGAACCTTCATTTAACCTATTTAAACATAACACTAAGCGCTGGCTTCACAACATGGACTCTATGACAGCCTAACTGCCTGATCCTAGCATGATCAACTGTCACTATACACTCGGGTAATTAATATAATTATACTAGACTATGTATATATGCATCTGCATGACTAAGTTTGTACCCACCTGTAACTGCAATGTAACGTAACCCTATTGAATGCCTTCAACTGCAATTGTAACCAGATCTAACTTATGCGCCCGTATGCCCTTGGGCCTGGCCGCGCTTTATAAATAAATAAATACAAATACAAATACAAATACAAATATAATGTCAGGTACATCTGGGTTCAGGGCAACATACACCTGCATCCTCCCAGGTAGGCTTACATCTCCCAACTGACCACATAGAACCCCAGTCACACACAAACATTCTAACCCTTAACACTCCATTGTCAATCAATACACTGACCAAAGGTTCCATTAAGATGCAGGATAATACCAAATCCCTACAGAAGTCTATCAACAGAGACAGGCCACAGAGAGGTGTTGTTCTTGTGAGAATAATTTTAAAAGATGAATGTAAGACAACTACAGTTTTATGAAAATAAAGCGTACAGCTTTGTATTCATCCAAAACCCATAATTTGAACTAATTTATTAGTATGGAAATGAATGGGGGTGGTCAGTCAGAAGTGGGAACAAGGTGTGCAGTGTAAAATGGCTCTGTGCACACCTACTAATTATCTCTTCTGTGGATGACTATCTGGTTCACTTATAGGAATATAACCCTTCACTAGTTATGTCTCTTGAGATGGTTAGATGCGTCATTGCAAGAATGTTCCCACTCAACTATTCTCTGTCCTGGGATGTCTTTGCGTCTGACAGATTTCCATCTGTTAAGGAGAATCACCCAGATTTTATGAAATGTTAAGAGCTCTAAATGGGCTCTGCTATGAAAGTCAGATCTTCTAAACAGTCTCCTATTCAGACATGCTCTGCATTTTGTAAAATAATTGTGTTGATGCGTGTGTAGCTAGATGTGCCATTGGATGCAAAAGTGAATTACCAGCATCCATTAATGCCTCATATATAATTTCTGCTGGCCATCACTAATTGGCGTGTGTAGAAATATTTGGTGTTTTTACTTATTTATAGACTTGACTCAGGCTGGTGTTGCACGCCAGTCTCCCATTCCCATTTATAAAATCCCACCCCACAATTCTGGGCAGTGTGGTATTCGGAAATCAAAATGTATTTTAAAGAATAATGTAGCTTCAATGAACTTGGTCTCCAGCTTTTCACCATAGAGACCAATATAATATGTATAGCAAATCCAAAACTCAAATAATCAAACACATTTGCCTGCCATTATGAATCTCACTATTATAAGTCCTCAAAGGCATTCATTTTCAATCCAGTCTTGCTATAAGTATACTGTATTCAAGAAGATACTAGACATTCTAAACATGTCTACTCTACATCAGCTTTCCTTTGAACATCACTGGTTGCTCAATGGTGATATTTCAACATTATGCAAATATCTTTCACACATTCGATGTTGTCCAATATCAAGAAAAGTATGGTTTTGAAGAAAAATCACTTAAAATCAATACCATGTATTCCTACATGTTCAACTTAGCTACCCTATACATGTGAGAGGTTGTGAATATATAGGCAGGGTAGGCCATATACATGTAGGCAATGGCCAACATGCATTGGTCCCTGTAGGTTTGAATTTGAGGTATACTGTCAGGGGTCTCAAAAGACATGGGTACAGTGTTAACTAATCATGCATATGTGACTTTCACTAAACATGAGAGTGTCGGTTGGAATCTATTCATGTATGAGTTTGACTTTGAATGCAGCTGTATATGCATGTTTAAATTCACTTGTGTGTGTGTGTGCACTGTTTTCAATCTATTTGAGTGTGCAGCAGTTTTCTCTCTGTATATGCCTGTACAATAGTAATGCATCTGTGCTGTGATTTCAGCCTGCATGTATTTTGGGGCTGAAGATACACTATTCCAGTAACATGTACAATGTTTAAGAAGCCCCTTTTCCTGTTACATTTACACCTAGATCTTGCTGTGGATTGAAAGAGAAGGGGATACAGGGGTTTGTACTTTGTAATTTGCACAATTCTTAATGAATAGAATTCATTTTCTCAGCATGCATGTTGTAGCACAAACATCTTGTCTAGAACTATGGCCCTCCTCTGCAGCATTAAATGCATGATCTCATCCCAGGCTATGGTATGTTGCAAATATGCCATGAGCCAAAGGACTCTACACCGATATGAGCACTACTTATGTTTCAAATAGTACTTAGCTTTACAAACACATTCCTCATTAAAGCGTCACCAAAAAGTATTCAATTTTACATTTCATTTTCTTAATACAGTGTAAATTGGGCCTTAAAGAAACCACATCTTACTTTGTGTTGAATTTAGAATGAATATCAACACTTACTTGTGCCTAGATGGTCTTATGTCGTATTGGGTAAACACAGCTCAATAACTCTTCACATTAGAAACGTTGACATTCACTGTTCATAACTTTTCCAAATTGAGAAATGACTGAGGCACAAGTATTCCAAAAACAGCTTTTATATAAATCATCAATTTATTCTGTACATTACAATACATATGTTACTCTCCATGCTTAATATGTGCATCAGGATCTGTTCAAGGTTTTAAGTGCAATGGGAGTTTACTAAAATATCAAAAATTCATAATTTCATAAAGTTCACCTCCCAATTTCATAAAACTCTACAGTACAATTACTGTTCCATTAATTCTCAAATCAGAACTTTTCATTCAATCTCTTCTACATTTCACCCAACATGTTTCAATCCTTCCATCTTTTATAAGAGCAATTCTTAAGGAATTTCTTCAGGGGAGCACAGTCCACCTTTCCACAATCCTTTTTCCTATTTGCTAGTTTCGAATTACATCTGTGTCATTTGTGATGTTAACTCCGTTTGTTGGAGGTTGCATTGATCTAATCTTGACACTTCTGTTTTATATTCACCAGCTCAGATGTGGCTTATCTGTTTGTGTGTCCTGCAACAAAATATTTACAGTGGTTTAATTTCCCATTTCGCATATATATCAGTTATGTCTTCATTTAGTTTAATTGTGTCGCAATTTTCATTATTAGGAATCGGGGTATAATTTCCCGTTTTACTTAGCAAATTGATATCCAAGTGTACTTACTATTACAACGTTTCGGCAATCTAAAATGATCCGATATTCTTATCGGTTGAAAACCAAGAATTTCTGGCCTCTGTATTCTATTGCTATGTTTCTACTGGCTGTAGGATGAAAGTAGGGTGGGGAGGACAGAAAACCATCTTGTTTTGTTATTAATTATTGCACAGGTTTCATTACTTCAATGTGCCATGCTTGTTTTTAATAAAAGTGTAATCATAAATTACTTTCAATGTTGTGCTCTGAGTGCACTCTTCAAGAGAGCGCATATATATCTCTTTTTTTGTCTTTTTTGACTTAGCATTTACTTGCTCTGCTCTGTTGGCACTGGAAGACAAAAGGCAATAATGCTGTCTCCAATACTAGTGATTTCCTTCCAGAGGGGAAATCTATTTGAGCAGCCACAGGCAGAGATGTTTTTTTAAAAGGGTTGATGTCTGCATGGATCAATGTCTTTTCAAAGTATTCCATGTAAAGATTAGCTACAATAGGGGCTAAAGTAACCGCATGGCTGTAACTTGAATTCGTTTGTAGAAGCTTTTGCCTCTTTCTTCGAGATCCATTCTCTTTGTCATGCTTTCTACACTTTTAGGCTAATTAGCTTTTCTAATTTACTCATCAGATCGTGTTCCAGTTTCTGGTAGCAGTGTCTGTCTTCTAATTGCCTCTAGCATTCCTGGATATACTCAGTTCTGTCTTGGACAACTATTGCACCTCCTTTATCAGCTCTTCGAATGATAATGCTTTTATTCTCTAACAATGATTTAATCATCAACTTGTCACATTTGCTAGTGATCTGAAAGCCAACCGTGTGAGCATTCTCACATTCTAGTTTTTCTCGGTCGCTCAAGACTCTTTGTCAGCAAAAAACCTTTTCACATGCACATTATACATAACATCTGAGAATTCTTATATGAAGGTGAAACGGCTATGAGTATTGCTAGTCACAACACCCAGGCCCTTTTCTAGTATTGTTTGTTCATTATGGGTAAGTACTTGGGTAGATAGGTTTACCACAAGCCTCTCATGCTGTGAGTTATCCTCGGATTCATGTCACAATATTGAGGGACCCTCTCTAAGAAAATGCTGTCCACTATAGCCTCATCTATTTCCCACATGTCTATCCCCTCCTTGTCTTTATCAGATGTTTCTTCTCTCTGGAAGGTGATCTATACTTGCACCCCTGAACCTGCATCGTCATTATTACTTTCTTCGCTCAAGCATGTAGATGGAGAACACAGGGCATTGAGACATCCAGCTGGGTTCCTGTTTTCAAATTGCATTCCCTGTGACATGCTTTTCTTTTATCTTTATTTATGTATTTATTTTGTCATTTGTAGAGCGCACCAAACCCAAAGGCATCCAGGCACTGGTTACAGTAAGCGCATCTTTGTGAAACATATGGAGATAATAAAGCATGAGGAGCTGGTTACAGGTGGCATGTCTTTGTTAAACATAAGGACATAGTACAGACATACACTTTCTGAAGATGAGTAGTTGATTTCTTAGGGCACACGATAATTCACTGTCTGTAATTGTGATGATTGAGGAAGTTATAAGTCTTGTGAAAAAAGCCACATTATGAGGCATTTTCGGAAGGTCCAGAAGGATGGTTTTGATCTTAAATGTAGCTGTAGGGCATTCCCGTATTTTTGCAGCCACTGCAGGGAAGCTACAGCCCCCTTCTCTTTGCAGTTTGAATCTGGGGATAGTGAGAAGATGCGAATTGGAGGACCGTGTTTGACATTTAATACATTTTCTTGCTATGTCCCTAGGTGCAGTGTTTGGGAGGCATTTGTGAGTTAATGTGAGAGTTTTCAACAGAACACGCTCACGAATGGGCAACCCATGAACCCTTCTTCTGGCTAGTGATACATCATATTTTTTTGAATATTCAAGGCTGCTCTAAGAGCATTATTCTGTATGATGTGATATTGTTTGATATTACAGGTGGTGGATCCTGCAAAAAGTGCATTACAATTGTTTTTTGTGTTTTGTTTTTGTTTATTAGTGTTATTATGGTTAAATAAACCTTTTAACACATTTTCAAAATAAAATAGCAACAACATACATCATATTAATACCATACTCATAATATGACACAATTACCCCTATACATCTAAAAGAATCCTTAAAAAAACATATATCTAATATATCATCTGACCACATGGTCTCTAAAATCGTATCATCCCACTAAAACCCTATTACTCAATTTATAGCCGCTGGAGCTTAAACATTCACATTTTAAAAGAAACAGTACAATAACATTTCTTTCAATGTACAATTACTCAAAATCAATCATCAGAAATTATACCACCATTTCATTTAACAGTACAGTAACATTTCTTTCAATTTACAGTTAGTTAAAGTCAATCAGCAGAGCTTATACCATCTTTTCATTCAACACAATTCTAGGCGTCCGATCCTTTATCTACTGATAATTTCTCAACTTTTTCCCAAATGTGATACAGTGCAAAATTCACAATTGTACATTCTCCCGAAAATAAAAAGCCCCAGGTTTGATCTGATTCAGTATTGTGGGTTGGATATTTTAAATTTCGATAACGTTTGGCGTAGACCTCCTGTAATTGTGAACACCTCATTAGTAGATGTCTTAGTGTTTCAATTTCCAGACCACACAAATGACACAAATGCATTTCATACACTATTTTCTTCCAGGTCCCAATTCTCGAGAATGTAGGGCGCAGGTCCAGTCTAAATAGCAATATGAAACACCTGACCTTAAAGTCAAAATGATTTACAAGGTATTGACATGGATTGTCTACCCCAAACCTTTGTCTGTAATACAACTGATATCTCCTAGACTTTCTCAATACAGTGGTACCAACTTCTCTGTCTCATGTTTTGGCTCTGTCTTTCAGTATTTTCTCATTTTCTGAGATGAGTTGATAATCTCCAAATTTAAAATCTGTCTCCGAAAAGAAGGATCGTACATCATTAATGCACTCACGCAATACGGAGCCCAAAGGTCAACATTTTAAAATAGCTTTAAAGTTGTAAGACATTGTTTCCTGACATATCTCATTGTACATTGTTTGTATATATAAAATACTGCTATAGATCTTTCTTTGGGTACTTTATGATATAATGCCTAATTCACGATTAACCCCTTCTATGGGGGTATCATTAAGGAGACCCAATGTCCTCCTCCAGAATTTCACCTCCCATTTTTTAATCCATGATGTATTCCTATCTGTCAGTATAGCCAAGCCAAAGCATAGACTTGGTATTAGACTTGTTTTATATAGCTTCAGAAAACCTTCTATGGAGAACCCTCCTTTATGACGTATTAAACTTATTATTACTTTGGATCTTCCATCTATTTTCTTTGTAATAAACATTTCAAGTTGTGATACATTCATAGTATTGGAGAAATATGCACCCGAATAAACATAAGATTGAACGTTCTCTATTGTTTCCTTCCCATTTTCCATGTCTATTTCGGCCCTTCTATCTTGCAAGGTTGGAGTACCATGATTTTAGTTTTCTGGTAATTAAGTACCAGTTTTTTTTGTAGCGTATTCACACAGGGTGTCCATGTTTCTCTGCAGCCATATGGGTATCCAACAATAGGGTGTCGTCGTCATAACCACGCCACCCAATTTGTTGTTTGTTTATCCTAAGGGGAAAGCATTATCCCATGTCTGAAACGTATAGATTATACAAGGTTGGTGCCAAGGGCCACACTTGTTTTAAGCCAAAATTAGTGACTATTGATTCACTTAGGGTTCCCTCCTGGTTCAATCTGATCTGTACAGTTGTGTTATTGTACATTTCCTGGATAAAATAAAGAAGGCCAGGACATATGTTTGATTTCTCTAGTTTCGCCCACAAGAGGTTGCGATTAACAGTGTTGAATCAACTTCTAAAATCAATGAAGCATATAGATAATGACCCCTCTTTCTTTCTCCATGCATCACATATTAAATATGACAAAGCCAAGAGGTGTATGGTAACTCCTATGCCTTTTCTGAATCCTGACTGCTGATTTGATAATATGTTATTTCTTTTTATCCTTGTGTTAATCTCCACCAGTAGTAGTTTTGTGAATATCTTGGAACAAACGTCCGTAGCCTGTAATTCGTGGGGTTGTCTCTAGTGCCCTTTTTAAATATTGGTATTAGTATTGAAGCTTTCCAACTGGTGGTTATTAGACCCATATCTAATATAGTAGTGAAGATGTTACCCAGAACACCCGACCACCAAACAGGCTCATATTTATAAAGTATATTCAGTACCCCGTCAGGACCCGGGGCTCTCGAGGATTTTGGTTTCTTAATTAATATCCCCCTTATCCCATACTAGGATGTTTTTGTTACCAATCTAGTAGTTCATCTGCACATGGGCAATGCCCACTTTATAATAAAGTTGTGCTATATAGGCTTTCAAAGTATTTTCAGGAATGCAATTCATTTCTTTACCACTACCAGGGAGAGCACACAAATGTTTTTGGTACAGTTCCCAGAATTTACGGCAGTCCGTATTACTTTGTTTATTAAACATCAGGAACAATTATTTTTGCAATTTTAGATGCCTTATGCTGCTTAGCAAAATGTCTATATTTTGTTTTAAGGTTCGTCATTTTCTTACACTTCATCAAATTATCACAGCTCTCTCTTTTCACTGCTTTTATCTCTTTATAATGAGGATGTTTTTCACTAGCTATTGTTTTATCATATGTTAACTCTATGGCAGAGGTTTTCCCCAGCTCTCTTTCAGCTTTCTGCATGCATTGTTTTGCCATTTTTCAGATTACGTCAAGATCAGCAGCTGTTATACTATTTTACGGGCAGTTAACCCTAGTCAGATTATAAAAACATTGCATGTATTTTTCAAAATCTTTGAAAATGTGTGTCACCTATTATTAAAAAGATTCCCTCTGGCTTATTCTCAGGTCATAGCTCTAGTATGTTTTCAAGCGCCACAATGAATATTGTGGTAGCTGTATTGTTTGGAGGATTATACACATTTATTATCAATAAGCTCTGCTCCTTACCCACGTAATTCACATCGAATATCCCAACCAAGAGGTGGGGGGAGTATTCAGAAAACTCTTGGACCATTACCCTTAACTGATTTTTTGCACCCAGTGCTAATCCACTATAAGGTCTGCCTCTCATGTTTCGTCTCACTTTTTTATAGTACTGTACCCCTGCAATGTGATATCTTTAATCAAAGATGTTTTCTGCAAAGCAAAGATATCTGAGCTAAGTACATATTCCAGTCCTGGTGGGTTGGATAGAAATTAATGATCACAACGTGCATTGCATGACATAATGTTTATTTTATATTTATTATAGATTTTCTGTGAATCAACCTCATCCAAGTCATTTTCCAATTGGTAGATTTGAGATCTGTCAGTTCATTTTTGGGCGTCTTCTAAGTTCATCAACAATACACTTGACTAGCTTGTCTATGTCCAATGTGTCCTCTCTGTTCATATTTTTGACTATATCCCTTTAATTTTTTTCTTGCTTGTCTTTTGTAATAGACCAGTTTGCTTTTTGTGGTGATCCTGGGATCTCCACCCTGACAATATCTTTAGTTGTGATGACCTTTAGGTGTGTTTCAATGTGTGTTTTCTATTTAGATATGGGCTACACGCGGTAGCATACTTATCCAAGATTTTGATACTGGATGTATTAATTTCCGCATGCCCCACTAAGTCCTTTAAGGACTTTCATCTTGTATCTTGTTTATCATGGGTCATTTTTCCCTGGTCGTCTATTCTTGTGCTCATAGTGTCCTCCCAAACCATTTAATCCCATGCCTCATAATGTCTGTCTCCTTCCACTAACTCTTCTTGCTGAACAAATGTGACTTTACTGTTCATTTCTATGGGCTGAGGCTTTCTGGCTAATCAAGATACCAGGGCACCTTGGTCCTTAATCTTGTTATCCCTCTGTTTGCGTTTTGGGTTGTTTGGTCCAGTTATCTCATAATTTTTTGTTAGCTTAAACGTCACAGGCGCTTCAACACATCAAATTTTGTCCAACGTATTATCAGCAAGTGACATCAATTTTTTAGATGCAGCTTTATTTTTATTCACTGTTCTTTTCAGATGCTTCTTTTTCCCCTTGCATTTTCGTGGCACGGGGGGGGTGGTCTTCCTCACTTTCAATCCCACTGGGCACCCTTTCTACCATATGGGTTTCCCCCTGCTAATCCAAAATGGATTCCGCTAAGTCATCTGTTGTTAAAATAGAGTCATCCACATCAATTATCCCGTCCTCTTGCCTCATACTTGGTTGGTGAGTCATCTCTTGATTATAGTTGGAGCCTAACTTGAAATCCGCCATTTTGCTCTCGCCATTGATGCTACCCAAGAACATGTCAACCAAAATAATGAGTCCTTCTTTTATAACCTTTTGTTCTCTAAACCTAGTGTTACACATGATGAAGAAAGCCTTCAATATCTTAAGAGGTGTTCTGGTTCATACTCATTCTCTTCCAACGAAGAGTCAGAAAATAGTGACGATCTATTCCCTATAAAGGGAGAATCATATGCACTGTTAGCTATTCCAGTAAGATCCAGGGATCTCTCCAGATTAGTGGGTGGAATGGTATTTTATTATTTCACTCTCCACATTTCCTATGTTACTTTTCCTGGGGCCCTCCATGGATTTCTCTCTTAAATTTAACACTGTGTTTAGAAGGGAATTTTTATCAATAGGTTCCACTTCCAGATTTTCCTCAAAGTCCGGCAGACAGGCCATGCTAGTTCCCTGTTCTTGGGTTTCTGGAAGAGTGGGTTTATCTACAGTTTTCAAAAATGTTGTAATTTTTTCCTGGGCTATAATCGGGTCACCTTTTTTTGTCCATACTGCCTCGATTACCCCACCCTCTGCCACCTTCGATATAAGCCTGGGTGCCATTTTGCTTTCTTTTAAAGACCTTCTCTTCTTTTCTCTGGACGAGGTGTGGGTTGGTCTACATGCTATTCTGACACGCTTCTCAACTGATATTTTTTTTTACTGATTGTGGCATATTTCCTACGTTTCCTACAATTTCTATATTTATCCTAAGATCTTTAGACAAAATTTGTTTTTATCGGCTTGATCGCCGGAAAGATACTTGTAACACTGCAGACTCCCAGCATATAGGATCACTCCACAATTGATTCAACTAAGCAAGCAACTCGTTACTTCCTAGATGCTGCCACAAAGCCCACCGGTGGACACAACTTGGACCACACACCCCACGCCTCACGCCAAACAGCACTCGATGATCCACTCAGCTGGTGCACACGCTGGTGCAACAATGTTGAATAAATCAGCCTGTAATATCTGTGGAGGCGAAAAGTATAGCAATATAACTTATTTGTCCATCTTCAAAGGTATGGGGCCAAATCTCTTTTAGCCATCTCCACGTCGTACCTCTTTCAGCTCCAATAAATATTTTTGCCATTCACCGCAGCAAAGTGTCCTACCGCCAAACAGCACTCAGCTGGTGTGCGCTAATCTAATCTAGAGACGATGAGGGCTCTTGCAATTGTAATGCAGCTGTCAGTGGCAAGGAAGGGTCTGCATGCGTTGATAAGTTTAGCCGTGTAGGCCAAGGGCGATCCAATTGCGTTTACCTGTCTAGTTAGTGAAAGGGATAAGTTCAGGTAGACTCCCAGTGTTTTGACTTCTTTGGAGACTGGGATGGTAATACCATAGAAGATAAAGGATTTGCATTTTCCGTCATGTTTGTTGAAGAGTGTTTGTGATCAAATAAGGAGCAGCTCAGTCTTGTCATTTAAGCATAGAGAATGTAATGCCACCCAAGCCTGGATGGTTTGATAGACTTTGCAGAGTGTCTTGGAGTCAATGTCGTAAGCACCTAAGATGGGTAGGAGGATTTGGGTATCTTCTGCATAGGAGTTACCCATGGTGTCAAGGATGTTTTTGAAGCTATTCTAAAGCCTGGGAGAAACATAAGATTCTTGCAGCACTCCACAGGTGACTGGAGCAGGCGGGGCTGATGCGGATGATGAGAAGGCCCTCATTGCTCTATTTGATAGAAAGGATGAGATCCAGGCTGTTGTTTTAGTGGAGAAATGGCATGCTGAGCAGAGGTGTAGGCAAAGAATGTTGTGGTGCACTGAGTCAAAGGCCACTGAAAGATGTAACAAGTGAGGAGAAGTGCTTGGTTTTACAATTCTACCATTGTAGTAGGGTCATTGGTTATGGGTTGGTAGGCTGTTGGGGGCTTCAGCAGTGGGAGCATGCTGGCTGGTGTAATGTTCCAGGCATTTCTTGAGAGTATGGCCGGTAACGGTTGTATCATAGTAAGGGAGTGGTTATTCAACAGAATGGAGAAGGATATGACAAGTTGGTCTGACCAGGGGCAGGGCACATTAGATAAGATGCTGATGTTGCAATTGAGGTCTGCTAGACAATCTAGAGTGCAACTTTTGTCATGGGTTGCCTGTTATGCGTATGGTGAAACCAAAGGCTTCAATGGAGTTGGCTAGGGCAATCGCATTAGCGTCTGTATCGCTGTTGAATCCCAAGATACATCGCCATAAGGAGAATTCTAGAAGAGGGCTTGGTTTCCAGTGAAAGGAGATGTGAGATAAATTCTGCGAATTATGTTCAAGAGCCTGGTGGTCTGTAAATGAGATGAAGTGTTAGGGTGGCAGTGTGGGGCAGGGTCAATTTGATTGACATCAGTTCCCCAGATTGGAAGACATAGTTATTTGTTTCTCTAAAGGATAGATGATTTTTGGTGACACGACCCCTCCCCCTTGGCATCCAATCTGTCTTTCCCGAGGATGGTGTAACTGTCGGAAATGGTGAGTGAGAGGGAGGCAACATGTAGCCAGGTTTCTGTGATGGCTAATAAATCAAGGTTATTAGAGGTTGTAAAACCGGAGATGTCTATGGTGTGAGCCATTAAAGACCTAGCATTGATTAAGGCTCCTTTAATGTCTGCCAGACTATTGTGCACATCAATGCAAAAAGGATGAGCATACTCGTCTTTGGCACTTAAGGGGTTGTCAAAGTGATACTGGTCGCAGATCTAGTTACTGTGGTGAGGCCAATGTGAGCATTTACTTTAGTAATGGTATTCAGAGCGTTTCCCGTAGCAAGAGAGGCTGGTCCATTTTCTCTAGCAGGGGCATCATTTACTCAGGCAGGGCACCAGGCACATTGATAGTAACGAAGGCTCTGGCAACGTTTTCAACTAGGGTGTAGGGAGTTATAATTCTAATGCACATGCAGCAGGTGCATTTACAATGGCGATGGAGGCGAGTTAATTGACACTGTTTGTGGCATTAGGCGCGTTCACATTTGTCATGGCAGTAGTAACAGTTTTTCTCACTGGGTTGCCATGCACATTATCTCTGCCGAGGGTACTAGAGACATTTTCAACAGGGTTGTAGACAGATATCTGTTCGGTTGCACATGAAACCAGTACATTTACAGTGACACATACAACAGGTCAATTTTTAATGACCATAGAGGTGGGTTTGTTGACTTTGGAGGTGGTAGCAAGTGCAATTTCACTGGCAGAGGAGCCAGAAGCATTATCTATAGCAATGGCAGAGGGCGCAATGTTGCTAGCCTGGACAGCAAAGCCATTTGGTGTGGTGGTAAACGTGGGTGCAAAGTCAAAGGCATGGGCTTCAAGTGCATTTGCAGTGGCAGGGATGCTGGGGATGTTTTTGCTAGTGAGGAGGCAAAGTACATTTTTCATGGCAGGGGCAGCAGGTGCATTTAATTTGGCCAAGGGTCTAAGGACTTTGTGGGTGGAAGACTGGATTTTGGCAGAAATGTTGCAAAACGGTTGATCGACTTGCAGACAGGGGTTATGCTGTTTACTTTGCAATGATTTGCATGCGCCACGTGATGTTAGTACTGTTCCAGGGGGACTATTTCTCTAGTGGAGGCACTAGTTTCTCCTGGGGACTGGTAGCTGTTTTGCAGGGCAAAGGTCATGCAGGTCAGTGTGTGAAGAAAACCCCACATTTCTTTCGTAATGCCTACAGCGTTTTGGCAGCCCTAGGTCTAATGTTGCATGCTGTGTCTCCTTGACTAGGGTTGTCGTGGATAAGGTTCACGGCTGAGGCAGCCTTTGTCAGGAAGTAGGAGGGTGGGATGGTGGTACGATCAGGCAGGAAGAGGCATACATAGGCTCACAGTATGCTGCAGGCCAATATATGGTTCATGCCATAATGTTGTTGTGGATGGTGTAAGGGAAGCATGGTATCAAACCGTGAAGACAGACAAGTGATCACACTTCAATGGTGTTTATTGAACTTCAAAGGGTTGGATTAACGCCTATCTAACCATAAATCTAAGGTATGGGAGCAAGCTACAACCATCAAAGTAAAAATAATGCAGTCCTAGTGGAGTCTTGTCAAAATAAAAAGCGCTTATACTAATAAACCTATTGCCAATCCTTGCTTCTAAACACAAATGGTGTGGGGAAATTATGTATGCAAAAGAAAGAGTGTTCAGAAAATAATAGGTCAGAATGACTGAGTAAATGTGTTCCCTTGCCCATGTTTTCAGCACTGGACAAGGTGGCACACTTGAGCTTTGAACACACTCTGCCTTCTGTGGCTCGAAGATGCAGCTCAGGACATAAGTTAGGGCTTTCTGCGACAAAGTTTTCCCTCAAAATGAAGTCTCTTGTTCGCAGGATGCCTGGATACATACAAACAAAACAAAGTTCCTTCTCTTCTTCAGGTTTTTTCAAAGTTCACAAGTTTAGGGGTTCACAGTTTCCAATGGGTCTCCCTCAGCCAGGCTCAGACCCCGGGTCTCCCTCAGCCAGGCTCGGACCCTCTCAAACACAAGTTCCCAATAGGTCTCCCACAGCCGGGCTCGGACCCTCTCAAACACAGTGTTCACAATTGGTCTCCCTCGTTTGGGCTTGGACCCCTTAAGCACAATGGTCACAATTGGTCTCCCTCATTTGGGCTCGGACCCCTTAAGCACAATGGTCACATTTGGTACCCCTTGTTCGGGCTCTGACCCCTTAAGCACAATATTCACAATTGGTCTCCCTTGTTGGGCTCGGATCCCTTATTCACCCATTTACAGATCTCCATCAGCTGGGCTCAGTCCTGTTGTTCACAATTCCTTCTTCCTTAGATATTCAAAGACTTTCAACTGTGCCAGGCCTTTGCTTGACCTCTGCATGACCACTTTGCTGTATTTCACATTAATTCCTTTGACACTTCCACGCAGTGGGTTTCTTTCATTCTCGGAAGCTCACTGGTTGCTGTGTTCACAGTTCTCCTGTATTTCGCTTTCATTCAGGGCATCACCAGCAGCTTGCAGCCTGCCTTCTCCCGATTTTCTGGAAATACGTCTCCCTAGCCAAGGCGCAGCCTCTCTCCAGCACTGAGTCAGCATCTTGACTCCACCCTCCCTTCTAGTCTCTCAAGGCTTCTGAACTGAGGGTATTGCCCCAGCCCTTTAAGACAAGATAGCAGTACTATGAGATGAATGAGGATGCAGAAGTTACTCCAACATCAATAATCAAAACGACTCAGGTAGTAGGCAAAAAGGTTAACTGTTTTAATATCAATGATCTAAAACAGGGAGTACAACGGACATCTATGGACATCTCATAGCATGGTCTATCAATTTGTTTAAGAAAAAACATTGTATTTATAGTACAAACTTGTCATTGATGACGTAAACCTATGTATTTACTAATGTCATCCTACTTGGCCAACTACAAAAACCTATTGAAGAGAGTGATTGGTTCTAAGGGAACATCTAAGTATATGCTCCATAATAGTCTAAGAAAGTGATAGGCTCCTTAACATCAGGTGGGGCAACTAAGGCCTCCCATCAAACAGGTCACTATGAACGTCATTAAATACACAATGTCCCATTGGCTACACAAACTCTAGGGCCCTTAATTACGTGGCCCCCTAAAATTCGTTGTCACTCCTACATCCGTCAGTACTTTTCCACCTACGTTTAGCAGCACGCAGGCTGGACTTCCAGGTGCTGGTGAGCTGGTCATAACCACTTCCCACCAATTAGCATATCATCTATCATCACCTCAGTGGTCTTCTGACAATTAACACTTTGAACTTGTCCTTGGAAATGTTCTTTGCTCTGGAGAATTCAAGTGATTGAAGGCGCGCTCTGCCTTCATGCGTAGGTGTGGTTTGTCATGTTTGTCCAATTTCATCCTTTCACATGACTGAAGACAACAAATGTGAGCTCTGGTGTCTTTAAAGAACTATTTTCTAATAGACCTTTGATGTCTTCCTTGTTTTTATCCATGTCTTCTGAGCAGGAGTTTCATTCTTTCACACGATTTGCAGCTACTTTCTGCTCATCCTAGTCCAATAAGACCATGGCTCCTTGGGCTGATCCAGCCTCGCCTTTCTGAGATCTGCTTTTTTAATTCAAGTGCTTTTTCAACTGCAACACACTGGAAAAGAGTCCTTCCTTCTCTGGTCCAGTTCTGCTATAACATGTATTGGAAACATCCATTCTCTACTTATTCCTATATATGTATACGTTGGAACTTGCTGCAATCGATTCACTACTTAGCTAGCATTAAGAATACATAGTCTGCTTGAGTTTCTTTACATTTGTAAACTTGCAAAATGACTTAATGTATCCATCATTTCTATAGCATAAGTTCCTTCATCTTGAGCCCAATATGTCACTTATCTTTGACACTTTCTTGATGCCTTATAGAATATCTTCACTTCTCTTGTCTCTGCATCTCTTCCATTGTACGTCAGGCTTTCTTCGCGTGACATCACCATTCCTCTCTTTCATTTATTGCTCCTGTTTCTTCCAGGATTTTATTAAAATGCCCATCATACTGTCGTGTATGCAGGTATGGCTTTCTCAATGTGAACCTTACCTCCAGAAGTCTCCTTGGTATCGTTTTTTTCAATGGTACTGCACTTGTCTCACACTCTGGTTCCCAACATATAGGCAATGTGGGCAAGCTGGTTGAGGTGGGGGTACTTAGCTCCTTCTCTACACTCCCCCCTCTGGGCGATTCATCAACCACTCTAGTATCATCCTTCATATCCAGACATCCTCCTTTAAAAAACTGCTTTTTTGGTACCCATATCTTTATGACTCCTTTCAGGCACCCTCCTGATTTCACATACTCATCCTTGTTCCAAGTCATAGGCATGCACTGTCCACTTAGACTGCAATAGATCCATTTTCCCACAGACTTCTTATGGTTCTTTGAATACAGGAACTTTGTTGCCTCCGGTGCGTGGATACTGGCCTTCACAAAGTCTGATGAAGATTTCTTCATCTGTCAGATCTCTGGCCTTCGATCCTGATTCGACATCGATTATGATTTTCATCCCAATAGCTTTCTTTGCAGTCTCCTTGCATTGTGAATTTATTATCCTAATCACACAGAATCCAAGCAAAACCATCACGATCAGGGCGACAAGAAACTTCAACATGTCTGCCATCCATTGAGAACCCAAGAAAAGAGCGATCCAAACCAGCTATCATCAGCAATGTCTTCTACTTTGTCTATCATCTGGATGTGTAGCTTTGTCAGCATCTCTATGGCCTCTGTTAAGGTCCAATTCTCATTGTCATGAGAAGGTATGAACGTGCAACCTGTTTCCCCTATTTTTGCACAAACACCTCCCTCCATAGCTGTAATCATGTCCAGGATATATCTATTCTGAAGAGTCATCAGTTGTATGGCTCTCATCTCTTCTCTGATAGCATTGAATCCCTTTATGGTAGTGTTGATTGTCTGTAGCAACTCCCATCTGATAATCTGCAGCCACATAGTGTTTGCTCCAACCTGGATCCCGGCATGAAGATCAGCGTGAATACTGATGAAGTCTGACTGAACAGTCTGTGTTCATACGGGATGGAGTCAAAATCTTCTATTGACTTGGCTAAGAAATAGTTCTTTCTCTTCATTCGTAATTTATTAATTCCACAGATCTCTTCTTCCTCAGGTGAGCATCTGCTTTAGGAAAGCTATCGAGGTTCAAGTCACTTTTAAGAATCACCAATGCTGGAACATGGACATTTACTAGCATTTTCCTCCCCAATCCTTGGGTAGCTTCATATACGCTCTGGACCCAAAAGCCCAGTAATGATCCATGATCACTGCTGTTCCAGGTTTCATTCCTGGTACATCAAAGATTCGACCTTAGTTCTGATTCTCTCTGACTTTTCTTGTGCCATTGTTTCTGAAGCAAAGTTTTGCACTTTCCACTATCAGCAATGGTCCTCCTCTATCTTCGACGAGGTCAGTAGTTTAGCAAGTCTTGGCCATAGAGGCTTGCATCCATTCTGCACTATTTCAATGGTTGGCTGATAACAACCAATGACCACCCAGGCTCTGCAGATGACCATTCCTTCTTCCCATCCATTTGGTGATAACACTTATCCCCAAATCTGCATCTGCCCTCTGTTCTTCCATCTACAAACTTTTTCTGCAGATTTTCCTGGACTTTCAAGTATTCTGTTTACTGTCCATCTGCTTCAAGCTCCTTTTACTCCAGGCTTTTCGTATCTGATCATGTGATTCTTGATGTGCACCCTGTTTCTTGTCTTTGTATCTTGGACATAGTCATCTTCATTGGGTCTGTCCATTCTGTTGCCAATTTCAGATAGGCATCTTGGCCCATGAACTGTCCTCTTGTATGGCAGAGTGCTATGTGTGATAGACAATGTGCTGTCTTGATGTCTATTTCAGTAGCTATGAAGATTTTAGACTATCCCATGCTATAAGGCAGGAGTGCGCACACAAAGCATTCCTCCTTCGAGGTCCTCCTTCGAGGTTCTCCTTCCTACTTCTTTCATATGCTGATACCATATGTTACCCCCCAAATGTGTTGTACTATACAGGTAATCATTTAGCTCATGACCATCCTCCCTAGCACTTCTCTTAGGTCTCATTCTTTTCTCATGAGCTCCTATAATCATCTCATGAAGTATGTCAGCATAATTCCTTCTTACTGGATCAATCATAGAAACATTTGTCAGTGGGCTTGGTGTTTTTACATGTACTACCTGTGTAGGAGAAGTTTCCAAAAGCCTTTTCCTATCCGGATGCCTTTTCTTAGCAGCAGAGAATGACGACCTTGGAAAGTCCACTATAACCTCCGTATGTGACCTCCCTCCAAAAGGAAGCCCTACTTTATCTATTTTAGGACTAGGTACTGCCATATGTATTTCCAAAGATGGAACAATCACGTAAGGTCTCGGCTGCCTTGTAGTTGCCAAATCTGTACACTCCTTCTGCATAGGAAGATACACAGGAATCTTTGCTATATTTGGATCGAAATAGTAAGCAGTGCACACTGTAAGTGAAAGAAGTATCACTATAAATAAAATGCATATGTAAATGACGTATAGGTACGCCCATTTCTTACAACAATAGCTTCTTCCACACTGTGGAGTGGACATCTCTCATTGTCTGCCATTACGTTGTTGCTATTGATGCTGCCGATTTTTCATCTTTTTTAAGGAAGAAAAAATCTGCTTTTAATTGGGCAACATCATGCAATACTCTGGAAGCTGCTGAATTTTCCCCACGAGTTCCTCGATCAACTGGTTACTACTAGACGATTAACAAATTTCCCAATGAAGACAAAGAAATCATCCTTTTACCAGACAAAATGAAGATTCTCCTTCAGCAAGAAGTAGATGACTACAGCTATTAGGCTCTTTCTTCAAAGGTCTCATTCTGGTCCCAGTGTTCTCTCAGAATAAAGATTGACTTGTATTATTATGTCTTGTAACAATTCATTAAGTACCTCGTTATTCCTCGGATCCCTCAAAAATTTGCGATCATCGGTTTGTCTTCCAACAAGATGCTGACATTCCTCAATTAGGTAATAGAACACCAATCTAACCAGTCTATCCGCATTGTCATCCGATAGGGGCATTTGTATTTTCCACACTGTACTCAGGAAGCTGAAGAACCTTCTTTATTATGGATGTGAACAATCTCCTCATGATTGGACCAGACTTAGGATCTTGCAGAATATGACTTACGTCAAAAGGTCTCCCACCAGCGCAGGGCAAGAACGAAGAATAGAGATAAAAACAGCAAAGGTGATCCGATGAACGTTGCCATTGGGCACCACCACTGGCACCTCTGAAAAGAAACTCAGTGAGAAAAGTATTGGGGAACTGTTCCCTCTTCCAGTCATCGAAAAGGAACTCCAAATTTGGCATCTTTTCCTTCTCGATCAAGACTTAAACATGTCTCAGTCCAATGTCAACAACTCCTGTGGCTCTAGAACAAATAGCTTTCCTTAACTTCTCTTTGTAGCTAAAAAGAGTGTCCCGAAACAAATCACTGTCAAATATACTTTTTATCTGCTTTATTCAACAGTTTCCACGTCCTTCTCCCTCATCATGGACCTAGTCTGCACGTGCTGAGGTTCTTCCCCAATGCTTGCTTCCGACAGGGGTGGGGCTGAAGGGGGTTCTCCAGCATAGATCTTCACTTCTCCAAGAAATATCCACTGATGTCTGCCTTGCACTTTCACTGCTGACGGCGTGACATCCTCCACAATGAATGGGCCATTAAAACGTGTCTTGTACCATTGCATGTGAAATTCCTGATCAAGATCTGATCATCGAGGAAAAGTTTGGGAAGACGTAGTTTTTCAACTCGGGTTGTTGTAACATCTGCTTCTGTGCTCTGTGGCCCACACCCCTTCCGTTTGAGTTTTTCTGAAATGACAGAGATACTTGTAGTCATACATGTTAAGTAATCACGTAACTACCTTCCTACCAATTTTGCTGTTTACTGGGCATCACTTCTAGTTCTAGATGGAGGTGTGAAGGGCCTCCCTGTCACTATTTCAAGGGGGGGTAAGATGGTGGTCGAACCTGGCTGATTTCTCAATGCGTATAATGCCAGTGGTAGGCAATGCAACCATTCTTTCTTCAGGGTAAGCTTCAATTTGGCTATTCTTTCTTTAGTGAGACACACCACGTCCGCTTGCAGGTGATAAGCTGATGAAAACTTGTGCTTTATACTAAGCAACAAGCTTATCTGTTCAAAGACTTGATTACCAAAATGAGGGCCATTATCTGATCTTAATACTTCACATATTGCCCATCTAGGAAACACTTCTCATACCAGACATTTCACTGCGCAGGTGGAATTTGGATGTGTACATGGACCAGCCTGAATCCACCTTGAGAAGGGATATACCACTGCAGTCATATATCTGTATCCATTACAGGCTTGCAGCATGTCGACATAGTCGATATGTAAATGCTGGAAAGGATCACTAGGTCGGGGAACAACTCCTCTAACTGTACACAGTGTGAGCACAGCGGTACAGTTCAGTACATCAAATGCAACTTGTTCTGCTAAATTTGGCACAAACCAGTCCTCCACTATTGTTGCGGCGAGGCTCTCTCTAGTAACCTGCGCAGGGTAGTGTAGCTGTTCTAACACCACCCTTAATAAGGCTACAGGCATCACTGGTTTACGGGTGCTGTCTTGTCACCACAGTGCTTTGGAAGCTTAAAGACCATCCCTCCACGTCTCATCCTGAGGTGCTTTCCCTTGAATTTCTACTGAGTCTTGGACAGATCATTATAACAATCAGACACACTCATCATCACCACCATATTTTCATTCACATCAGCCATGTCAAAATTCATAATGGTCTCTGAATATTCAACTCGTTTTGCTTCCTCGTCTGCTGCTTGATTTCCACGTGAGATAAAATCTGCCCTTTTAGTGTGAGCACTTCACAGCTGCCATTACTACTGGGAGTTGTAGTCCTTAAATAAGCCTATCCAATAAGGTAGCATGTTGCACTGGAGTGCCGTCTGCTCAGAAGTAGCCCCTCCTTTTCCAACGTGCTAGCCCTGCATGCACTGTAGATGTCACATAGGCGGAGTCACTGTACACAGTTACTTCCTGGTCTGCATGATTCTCAAGCCCAACAATCAGCACCACTAATTCTGCAGCCTGTGCTGAAAAGTGAGACGGTACTCGTGCACTTATTAATACTTCAAACACCCTATTCGCCCTGTGCTTCTCCACAGCGGCACTTGTATATATTTGACCATCATTTTGATTGATTCTTGAAGAACCATCAATAAAGAGAATCTCTCCAGCTGCCAACGCATTGTCCTTCACCCTGAGGAGTTAATCATAGAATTCCTCATAATTCGAGCAATCATGTTCATGTTCATCTTCTGCCAGTGGTTCTGCTACAAACATGGCAGGGTTCACTATTCTGCAACAGACTTTTAATTGCTGGATTCGATATGACTACCTCGTAGGAAGAAGCCCTTTGAGAAGTCAATGTGCCTTTAGGTTTTTCCAAAATGGCAAACAATGCATGTCCAACAAATAACGTCATGGAACACCCCATTACTATGCTTGCAGCCTTTTCAATGCCGAACGCGGCGGCCGCCAAAGATTGTTCACAAGGAAAGTGACTACTCATTACTGGGTCCAAAATCCCACTGTAATATGCAAGGGGCTTGTACCTCAACGTGGTCCTCTGCGTGAGTACTGCTGTTATAACAGTGATATTTGTGTGCGAAAACAAAAAGAATTCCTCCGAATAATTTGGAATCCTTAAAACTGGAGCTGTGGAAATTGCCTTTTTCAACTCATCAAACCCTTATTCCATCTTCCCAGTCCAGACAATTTTTTCCTGAGTTGACTGAGTATTCTTCAGAGCTTACAACGCGGGCCTTATAAATGAACTGTAATCAAAGGCCCATGCTCTCACATAATTACATAGTCCCAGAAATCATAATATGTGCTTTATCGTATGTGGCTTTACTGTTTTCCAAATAGCCTTAGCTCTTTCAGGAGTAACCTTTTTTCCTTCATACGAAAATTAACTGACGTATATATAACACTTCCTTTTGACAATACTGCAATTTCTCTTTGTCTACTTTATATCCTTTCTTTGCAAGAATAATCATCAGTTGAACTGAATTGTGTCTGCACTTTTTCTCTGAAGTGCTGCAGACCAATATGTCATCTACGTATTATAACACAACACTTTCCACATCAATATTGCAATATTGTAGGACTCTATTGAAAATCGGTGGAAACTCACAGTACCCAAGGGGCAGACGAGTACTTTTCAGTCGCATTTGATGGAAAGTAAATGATGTCAGATCTTGTGAGTCTTTATGAAATGGGATTGAGAAAAATGCATTTTTCAAATCAATCACAGGGAAATATTGTGCTTCAACAGGAATACTACATAAGATTGTCGCAGGATTAAGAACTACAGGGAACTCGGCCTCTACAATCTGGTTAATCGGGCAAAGGTCTTGTAGTAAACACCACAATCCCCCTTTACTTTTCTAATAGGATACACTGACGTATTACACAGTGACTCTGACGTCACTAATATACCCTGTTCCATCATGGCGGATATCGTCTTGAAAATACCTTCATCTGCCTCTTGAGACATGGGATACTGCCGTGCTCGAGGTAAAATTGCTCCTGGTTTCAATTTAATCTTTACTTCTCAAGCCACTTTCAATAGGCCTACGTCATAGGGGCCTGTTGTCGATAATGAGACCTGCACTTACGCCATGTCTTCATCGAAATACTCCGGACGTTTCTGAGCTAACATCATTTTCTGAGGAACCTCGTGTTTCATTGCTCTCACCCAATAAGTAATACTAATTTCAAATACTACTTCGTCATCTGACGGATGGTCACTAAACATATCCTCATCAGTGACACCTTTCAATCTATACCCTTCCCCTATGGCAATCACTGTGCACCATCATCTGCCTTCATAATCATTTCCATCAAGCAAAGACATTTGTCCTCGCACTATGGCTGCTTGTAATTCTAAAGGAAAGACTTGTCCTTCTTCTTCATCCATAGGTATCTTTGGCATGAATAAAAATGTATCAGGTATTCTCATAGTTCTTCCCAATAAACTTGGTAGCCATGTTAACAAAATGCGTACCCCATAATAAAAATAAAAAAAACTTCTGGTTCTAGTGGCACTCCTCTTATGGTCACTGTTGAAAGGTAGCTTCTCTACTCTTTGTAGTTGAAACACTTAAACTTTATTCTTAGTTACATGAAGGCTATTACAATAGGAACACTTAGGAATACAACTGGGTCCCATCACCGAGGCAAGCTTAACATCCACTGACACTGGGTGGAGCCTTGACATGGATTCACAGACCAACACTCCAAATCAACACTCCAGCATTCTCTCATCTCATGCATTCACTGACAAGCACTACACAACATATGTCCTTCTCTTACACAAACACACACACAACTGCGCATTATAACACATTTCCCTTTCAAACCTATACACAGCACACACATTCTCGCAAATCATTGCACCTTTGGAGAGGGTGTGCTACTCTTTAAAACATGTGGCAACGTACTATTCCCTCTTCTCTTGTTTGGATAGAGGTAAGTTTGCACTACATACTCATTCTCACACAACTTTACTCTCTGGGAGAGGGTGTGCTACTCCCTTTACTCTTTTGCTGTTTATATGGCTGCAGGCACAACCTCACCATTGTCACTTGCGGGTGGGAAAACCATTCCACAGGGAGGCATGACCGTCCCTATGCATCTATGAGTCCCACCAATCCCCATCTACTTCTATCGGAAAATACTATTCTGTCTACTCCTCTACAATAGTGGTAGGCACTTTCGCCTATATGCGAAAGTACTATTCCCACGGGAAACTCCTAATCCCACTCTCCTTATAATAGGCAGAAGGCATGACCTCCCTATTGCCTAGAGGCCTTTCCACTCCTTCAAAACTCATTGCCTCTATGGGAAAATACTATTCCTTAGGGAAATACTATTCCCAGGGAAATTACCATTCCCTCCTCAAATGGTGGCAGGCATGACCTCCCCATTTCTTCTAAGGGAAGGCGTGACCACCCCTATATTCTGCTGTGAGGTACCCATTTCTCACTATGGGATCTCACACCCTATCCTCTCAACTCTTGTGGAAGGATTTTCCTTCCTCTACCACTGGTATAAGGCATGGCATTTACTCACGTACCAGGGTCTCTATAATCGCGTGTCATTGAAGTGACACTTTCATCACACTTCTTATATTGTAACTTAAACCTATATCATCATCAACACATTTATTCTGTTGCCCTTCACTGCTTTGTGGTGTTCAACATCTCATACTATAACCCACACAAAACACATAATAAATATGTTTAAACAAAATCAGTGCTATAAGTGCATGTTGCACCTTGCAACCTAACCCAAAAGTCTTTGTTGTATCATACAACATAACCCTGCAAATCCTTAAAATTGTTAATACTAGCTCACTCACTCCTGCTAGCTTATTTCCATTCCCAGCACACCTCAAGCACTACCAATTGTCATCCTAAAAACAATAACTATATTACTATAAAGTCCAAAAACAGTCCATATGACCTGCAATTCCTCCAAAAGGGTTAAGCTTTACTTCCTTAAAATACATAAAATTCCACAAATGTACTAACCACTCATACTCAACCATACTATCACCTCACACACTGCTTGTCCTCAGAACGTGCATTTAGCCTCTTCGAACATTCCAATAACTACCTTTGCCATGTTCTTATGCACATTTAGCACGCTCACATACATAAGCTCACATAAATCTAACAATGCTTTCCCTTCTATTTGAAATCATATACATCTGTAAAAGATACATTCACTTCCCGTGGCTTGGGCATAACCGCTTTGTAGGCTCTGAAGTCGGGCATCTTCACTTCTTGTATCCTCGCTGGCATAACTACATTGCACTCTCTGCTGCCGGACATCTTCACTTCTTGTATCCCCGCTGGCACAACTACTTTCAATCTGTGCCGTAAAATGTCTTTACTTGTTGTATCCCTGCCCGTAACACTTTAGAGGACCTGGCTGGACTGCATTCACTCAATAAGGCACTACGGTTTATTCACGATCCTCTCTGCCTCGAAAGATTGCTAACAATTAATTCCGCACCTCAGTTCTTCTTTTTCTTCCTGCGTCTGATGCACAGTGAAGAACACAGATGGGTCCTTTCCTCAGACACTGAGTTTTCATCGACTAAACTTGTAATACGGAGCTGCTGACTTCCATCAAATACGCAGCTCAACATTCAGTAACACTGTACTGGCAACAACGGCCATTCCCGTAGGCTCTGCTCTGACGTTGCATACTTTGCCATCACCAGCTCCTCCTAATATGACGTAATCATTCTCTACATTGCACAGGAGCATAGCAAAGCTCCTGTTTCCAACTGTCACCCGGCTAGCCCATCATTTCTCATTCTCACCATCAGTATCAGTCACCATCTTCTACCAGGTGATATCAAACGAACAGGGCTCCTAAAATCGACCGTCTAAAATGTACATTTCCTGGCAATGATGTTTCTACCTTGTAATGCGTGTATCTTTTACACATCACATATTCAGGAATCTTACAGTTCTTTTGGAAACAACACTTAGGAGCCAGACTTCCTTTCCTTTTAATAAGTCTCTGAGTTTCCTTAGTTTCCCTTCAATCTTCTTTGCCCTTGTTATGAGCGCAAATACTTATCTTCTCCCCGTCACAAATGCCACGCTAGGCATTATCTCTGTTTCAGGTCCCGTTTACTGCTGCGCCTTGCTTTACTCCCCACTTACTTTTCCTTTGGGGTCTGCACGGGACTCTGTTAATGGGGTACTGGGCTTCTTTTCTCTGTCAGAAATGCTGCACTTCGCTTTTCATGCCCTTCTTTTTTGCCTTGGGTTTCTCTTATCGCATGCAGGCAGCTTGCTCTTCCCCCTTTATATTACCCTGGGTGATGGGACTTACTTCTTTCTCCTTGGGGGCAGTGGTTCCTCTTCCTCTTCTGCTGCTCCCCTCACAGCAGACTGCTTCTTATTCTTCTTGGTTGCATGTTCTTAGTGTCCTCATCGCCAATGTTGAAAGGTAGCTTCTGTACTCTTTGTAGGTTAAACACTTAAGCTGTATTCTTTGTTACATAAAGGCTGTTACAATAGGAACACTTAGGAACACCACTGGGTCCCTTCACCCAGGCAGGCTTAACATCAACTGACACTAGGTGGAACCCTGGCATGCATTCACAGACCAACACTCCACATCAGCATTCTCTCATCTAATGCATTCAATGAAAAGCACTATACAACATATCTCCTTCCCTTACACAAACACACACACACACACACAACGGCACATTATAACAGTCACTTGTCCTGCAAATGCCATAATAAACTCACTCACGTTTAAATAATGCATTCCTGGCGTTGAACACACTATGCCTTCAGCAGTGAACGAAATTGTCATGTTCAATTTTGTCATTAAATCTTGACCTAGTATATTGACAGGTGTCTGTCTTGAATATAATAATGGCACAGACATGTCACATTCTCCTATAGAGACTGGTAATTTTTCAGTAAAAGGAACTCTACTTGTACCTCCTGTGAAACATTGAGTATTTATGCCAATTTCCAGACACTGTAAATTTCCCCTCTCGTACACATGAACGTATTGCACCGTGTCTACTAAAAAAGAAAAGGATTTGCCCCCTATGTTAAAGTCAACCCTCGGTTCCTCTTGAGGATTGGGCATTACAGATAGTAACGGACACATCAAGTCTCCCTGTGAGCTGTCCCATTGTGGATACATTCTCATCCCTGTACCTGTGAAAGGATTCCTTCCATCGACAGTGACACCCCCTATCATAGGAGTCATCTATTGTCCCGTGCTTGAGCCTTGCTATTTCAGCATGGGTGAATGATGAGACTGCCCTTGCGGCGGATTCATTATTGTCCGCTGCATTTGTACATCAGGTTGTACTCTCAGCACTTGTGTTTGCTGCACTGTCTGATTTTGAGCAAACCCATCTCCAGTCTGTTGAGTGCATGCAGGCGGATATGCGGTCCCCCATCTTGAGAATTTCCCATTTTGCACAAACCCTTGGCTTCTACACATGCGTACAAGGTGTTCTGAAATACCACATGTCCAGCATATAGGAGGAGGCCTCCTAATCTGCCCGTCCTGAATGATTTGACTATCATTCTGCATGTTTTGAAACCCACCTTGGTTATTCTGGAAATGTCCCTGATTATTCTGGAATCCTCTACCTCAGAAGTTTCCCCTACCTTTTGGTACGAATCCATTATTACCTTAATTGAACTGCCTTTGGTTATTCACCTGTGGCATGCCTGTTGCTTGCTGCGAACCTGACACTTCTCCACTAGTCAACATTGGCCCTTCAATGGCATACTTTGATCATTTTTTCTGCTCTAAACTCGCCTATTCACCTTCCCTAGTCCTAGTATCATCTTCATTTCGATTCTTCTCTTGCAAAATTCTGCAATGATGCACAATGGTCAGCTGAATTTCTGGCCATGGATTTGCTTCCATGCGTACCAATTTCTTGAGCTGCTTCTGTACTGACTCTGGCAGCCCTTGGCATAGTATAAGAAAAAAACAGGTATAGATTTCCCTCAAGACTTGCAAGTCTCCAAACTCCATTCCTCCTCAACATTCTGGATGTAAAAAAGAGGCTCACCTCCTTCCTGCATCTTTTTCGTCATTATAGCTCCCATATCTGATATGTCGGGATATAGCACTCTAAGCGCTTTCTAGACTGCCTCCCTACAATTATTAAACGGTGCTCCATCATGAGCAGTGCTCAACGCAGTAACACTCTAATACCCTGCTCTTGACCAAACATCATCTGCTCTCTCCCCAAGGATAGAGACTAGGAGACCCTTAATGTCCCCTACAGCTAACGTGTTTCATCCTGTCATTTTCTCTAATTCATGTATCCATTTCCCAGCACCAGAAGTTAAACTCGGGTGTTTACACCTTAAATGATCCTTATCCATCTGCAGCCAAGGTATATACTGTAGTTTGGCCCCCCTTTCTCTAACAAGGGAAAATGCAAAAACCAAAATTCACATTTGTCCTCCATCGCCTGCCTATTCATAGCAGGGACAATGGTTCTGCACCCCTTCTTCCTGGTATCAACCTTAACCTGCTCACATAAGGT